>NC_142244.1:20268339-20942401 GCF_052056855.1 Sturnus vulgaris | reverse complement strand
TCTTGAAATATGCTAAATTTACAAATTGTACTGCAAAATGCACATGGGAACTTTCATGTTCCTAAGGGCATGCTCTCAGGATCAGGAGGAAATGGTGTTCGTGCCCCACTGGGAAAGCAGGGTCAGTGCTGTAGCTGTGTCTTTGTCCTGCTCTCTGCACTGTTTCAAGGGTGCCCTGGAGTGCTGTGGCTCGTGGCAGGATAATCTGTGTGTGACGGCTTGCCGTGCCTGTGTGTGCAGCTGGGTCACTCACTGGGCATCCCATGGAATCCCTGAGGTTGGAAAAGCCCTTAGTGATGCTGAAATGCCCCCAAGACAAAGCTTCCCAAGCTGGAAGCAAAGCCAGTGGCAGAGAGGGAAACGCAGGAGGGTGGTGGGAAGGGCTTTCTCCCGGGTCTGGACACCCTCAGGGCAGGGGATTTGTAAATGTTTGTCTGCAGCAGCAGCTCCCTCAGCCTGGATGAGTGTGAGTCTATCCAGCTCTTCCTTAGGGCTTGGAGCACGGCAGAGCTCATGGTAAATCTTGTTTAAACACTTTTAACATCAAAATATGTTAAAACATAGACTTGGAGGAAATAACATACAAAAATCTATTGCAAGCCTAGGTACAAGCTGTCCTTATTAAAGGTGCACACGGATGGATGTTTTGTCAAACCTCTCTGAGGAGAGAATGTGTCCCAAAAGCTTTGTTAACCCCTTGTCTTCTGCTGGCAGGGCGGCGTCTTAGCCCAGGTCTCGGGGGCTGTGTGGAGATTCCTCCCTGGAGCAGGGTCCCCCCGTGAGGAGGAGCCAGGGACTGGGACATTGGACCAGGTAAGGATCTGTTTCTCTTTAGCCATTGTTTTTGCTGGCCTTGAATGTCCCGGCTGCAGAGCTCCTTCAGACGTCGTGTCCTGCAGCAGCAGTTCAGGCTCCTGAGCTGGGCCGGGAACAGTTCTGGGGTGGGGCTTTCAGCCTCCTCAGTGTCCATTTCAATCAATCATTTGTTTTGTTTCCATCGGTCTCTGGGGTTTGCCACCCTCGGTGGCCCGGGACAGAGCTGTGCAAAGGCTCCGTCCCGGCTGTGCAGAGTCCTGGGCGGTGCTTGCAGGGGCTGGAGGCATCGGGGGCTGCCTTTCGAGCCTTGTTCTCCCCCTGGCATTTACAGAGTGACAGGCTCTGCCCTGAGGGATCCAGTGTTTCTTTTGAGCATTGATCCTACAGCTGGACAGTTCAGGTCAGAGGGGTTAGAGTCAGTTCTTGGGCCCAGCGCAGGTTTTGTCCCACCAAGACTCATTGATTTAAAATTTTGTCCCACAAAAATGATTGATTTAAAACTGAACTTCCTGAGATAGCACACAGGTGATGCACTGGGACTTTGGGCTTCATAGTAAGTGTTGCCAGGTGATTTGGTGAGGTTGAACTGATCTTCTGGCTGAGAGCTGCATGTCCCCTGCTGCAGGCAGAGGAGGCAGAGCTGGGACAGGAGAGCTCCTCCATTCCCGGGTTCCACAAAATCCCGTGTTTTATTCCCGGGGCTGCTGGGGGCATGGATTCTGTGAGTTCCAGATCAAGGCTGTGCTTGCTGCTGCACTGAGGCTGGTGTCACACGGGACCTGCTCCTTCATCTGGGAAGTGTCACTGAGGGTGTTGTTACAAGGGAAAGGGCCCTTTCTGCCAGAGGTTCTGCTGTGGCTCTTGTACCAAGGACCCTGATCCTTTCTGTGCAGTGTGTTACTGAGGATGTTACAAACACCTGGGCTTTTATGTGGGAGGTTTTATAGAGGATGTTGGTACAAGGTAAATGGTCCTTCATGTGTGAAGTTTTACTTCCCTGTGAAAAAGCCTTGGGAAGGCTCAGGAACGCAGTGTGGGATATTTGACCTCTGAAATGGGTCCTGTTTGGTGTAAAATACCCATTTTTTACTGGTTTCTGGTTTTCCTGCCCTTGGAGGAGTGTGAGGCTTTCTAGTCAGGTTGGTGTCTGAGAAGGGGAGGGTGTTCTGGGTTCCAGCAGTACTCCAGGGCTGCTGCTTTGGGATGTAATATGGAAACCCAGCAAGATTCCTGCTCTGCAAACGTGGGAGGGATTGGAACAGCAAGTGGCAAAGCTGGGCTTTGCTCCTCAAATCCCAGAACACCTGGGTTTAAGTTCCATCAGCCAGAGGAGGGAATGGAGCCTGGTGCCAGCCATCCTGGGGACACTGGACTGCTGTGACCCTCTTCTCTATTGTCTTTTGCATGATGTGATTCTCCCTTGATAGGAGAAGGCACAAAGTGAGGCAGGAGGGGGGAGCTTGTTTTGTTTCTGTGACCTCCAGGCTTGGAGCAGCTGCAGAGCACTTTGGTTTCAAATAATCCTGCCCAAACACAGCGAGCTTGAACCTGTCTTGGGCACTTTTGGATCCCTCTGTGCCACTCCTCCTCTGATCCTTGACCTGCCAGGTGTGGGCTCAGAAACACCTGCCCCTACTGGACGGGTTTTTACAGGTACAAATTTATTTCCTTGGAGAAGCCATCAGGTGTAATGAAAATCTATGGGAAACAGGTGGTTGGTACAGTAGGTGGTAGTAGGTCTTGGGCTTTTCTTCTTTTCTTTAATGTTTTTTTAAGAGAACCCTTAAACTGGAAAATTTAAAGGGGTGGGGGCAAGTTGCTTTTCATTTTTTCAAGTATTGCTGTGGATTTTATTATGTCAAGTGACACCACCAAAATAAGACTGCAATAACTAAATATCAGGACTCTGCACTAAATTCTTTTAATATGTTTGTGTGGGTGCAGGAAATGCCAAATCCCAAGGCAATTCTATGTCTGTAGCATTAAATGCAACGTCTTTAAAGCCACGTGCTCGTTGTGGGGTTTTCACCTATGTTTTCATGGTCTAAAGGCTTTTCTTGTGCCCCAAAAGCCACCAGGAACCTGCCAGCAGCAGGCCTTCATTGCATGTTGGGATTTCAGTTTGCTCCTGGATTCTTCTCTTGGGTCTTTGTGCCAGAGGGGCTCTGACCCCAGAGCCATACAGGGTGGCTGTTGCCTTGGTAAATGGGAATCAAATTGGCCAAATGAAATGAATGAAATGCCAAAGAAAAACATCCTGGGCTTTGTTTGGCCAAGGACAGACCATGACGATGTCCCTACTAGCAGGGGGTGTGAGTGCTGATCCTTTTGGCTTGTGTGGTGCCTCTGGCCCCTCAGAAGTCAGGGCAGGGCTGAAGGAAGGAGAGAAGCTGCCACAGCCCCAGGTGAGGACAGGGTTGGCTGTTTCAGACTGCTTGGTGCAGAGCTGGAAGAACAGCTTTCCTCCTTTCTCTCCAGCACTGGGCAGAATATTAACACGATGCTGCCCTAAGCCGTGGCTTTTGTGGGCTGTTGTTCAGTTGAGGTTTTTTCTGGCTTTTGAATGTGTTTCTAAGTCGTGCAGTGAGGAGCAAGTTGCTGGCTTACATGATTTCTGACTGACCTGTCCCAGAATGGGCATCTGTGTGTGCATGTGCTTCCTGGCAAATCCAGATGTGATGTGGAAATCCTAAGGGAGGATTTCCAGCCTTGACTACAGGTGACAGAGGCTTCTGAAAATGGAGCTGACCTTGGCAGAATAGCAGCTGTGAAGGGAAGCAGAACTGAAGTAGATGGCAGCAGAACAACCAAGTGAAGTGGTGCTTCTTGGTCCTGGGGCACCTCGTGCCTCTGCCTGCTGTGAGCACTGGGTGTTGCAGATCAATAGAGTCCATTTCAGTGTTTGTTGGGTTTCATTTTTGTGGTCAGTTCCTCCAAATGACTCACCTCCTTTACTGGACACATCCCTGGAATGGGACCAGACTCACCCTTACCCTGGAGGAATTCTCTGCTCCTCTGGAGAGGGGGTGAAGCCAAGGGTTATGAGCAAAGGGAAACAACCAAACATCGTGGGCATCGTGTCCTTGATGCCTGCAGCACCACGTGTTTTCCAAGTTCCCAGCACGGATGAATCTGAACAAGAAAATGCCTGTTCTTCCCTTCTCCAGCTCTCCCCCCACACCTCCCCTGCTTCCCCTGCTCTTACCCTTGGTGTGCCAAGGTCCTGCATCTCCCTGGCTCTCCAGCTGTAACTCACCTTGTCCTGCCTGTGGCTGATAAAACATTGGGTTTTAGATGTTTTTTAGCAGCCATCCCTTCTTTTAAAGAGCACAAAGAGCATACAATGCAGCAGAGTCTTTAGGAAATACATCCAAATAAGGGACTCTGCTTTTCCTGTACTTCTCCTTCCTGTCTTCACCTGGGCTGGAAGGAGGGGCATGGCCTGTATTTATCATATGAAAGTGATGTTACTAAATTTGTCCAGAAGTTCTGATTATTATTATTACTCATTTTCTGACAGACAGCTCTCTCTTTTTGCCTTTCCCACATTGTTTCCAGGTGCTGCCCAGGACGGACATCTGTGCTCTCAGACAGTGATTCCCGAGGAGCAAGGGGAGCCTTTGCCTCACCTGCACAGCTCAGGTGGATGGGACAGAATTGGTGTGGCCTGACAACGTATGAACAGCTGTCTGTGTTCTGGAGTGCCTTGAAACCTTTCTCTGTCAGGTTTGGAGGGGTTTCTCTTTGGGATTTCTTGTGATGCAGCACCACGGGTATCCCTTTGTGCCAAGTCCAGTGGTAAAGGATGGAAGAACTGACAAGTGGGGTCTGGGATGAAAATGGTTCTGTTAAAATTAAGCAAAGAATGCAATAAGAAAAATGAGCATTCTTTTTATGTCTGAAATAGTTAGGAATAAAAATGCTGGGAAAAAGCACTTTAATATTTGAATTGGTGTCACCTGTCATGGATAAAATCCCAGAGTGAGCAATCAGAGCTGAAGTGTGAAAGCTGGGATCTTTTGACTTCTGCAGTGGACTAAATTTTCTTTTCCTCCTCTCTTTCAGCACATGGAAAATCACGACACTGCTGCTTTCTTTGCCAAGAGCTGTGGTGTTTGATCAGCCAAAGCCCAGAGGCTTCAGCACCAGAGGTCTGAGCCTGGAGGGCTCCTGGTGCTGCTGTGCTGTGGGGTAAGTCAGAGGATGCAGGGTTCCTCTTTGCCTCCCTGCTGGGATTAACTGCCATGGGAATGTGGGATCTGGGTGAAACTCCAGCTCTCCTGGTGTTCAGGGGAGCAAGGGCTGAGGGACTGTGCTTACCCGTGGCTTTCCACAAGAGGAAATGGGGTGCCAGAGCCGTGTCCCATCAGGCTGTGCTTCCCTCTGAGGACAGACAGAGAGTCTGGGCTGAGGTGAGAATCCTGGGAGTGCTTGGATGAGCAATCCAGGGAACAGGGAGCTCGGGATTGCAGCTGCTGCTGGAACCATTGCCTTAGGTCTGCTCCCTTTGTGCCTGTGACAAGTGGGATTGGTGCTGGAGACAGAGGTGCTGTTGGGAACAAAAGGTGGAGTAAATCCTCTCTGGGGATGTGCAGTGAAGGACTGAATAGCATGGAAGGAGAGTATTAATCATCTCTATCACTATTTCTCCCAAAACTGGGGTGGAACAGTGACGGGGGTGATTTGGTTTGGTCTAGGCCTGTTAGTTTTGGTGCAATTTTGAAGTGCTATTGTATGATTTACTGTCCAGTATCTTTCTAACAAAAGCTGACAGAATTTAGGTTAAGCATTAGAACTCGGGGCCATTCACTGCAAAAACTTGCCAAGGCTGGAGGACTGGGGTGGTGACTGCTCTGAGGAAAGGTTACTTATTAATACCGTGTCACATTTCCCTCAGTGACTGTCAGGCCTGAATGGCTGTAAGTTCGTGCTCTTCTCACTGGGGAATTGGAAATAATTGCATTATAATTAGAAATTTGAGAAAAATCCAGCTAAAAATCTCACCTCTGTCCCCTCTAAGTTATCCCAGGTTTTCCCACCTAGAAGCTGCACAGAAGTCAGGCAGGGGAAGTGACAAGAAGTCAGGCAGGGGAAGGCACAAAGAGGAGATGTACCAGGAAAGGGGAAAGGTTTCAGAAAGTATTTTTGTGGTGTAATTAATAATAATTTCTGATTGCCCAGTGAGAAGAACACGAACTCACAGTTATTCAGGCCTGACAGTCCCTGCAGCAAGAGCTCAGCACACATCCACGGAGGCGAGTCCAGCATCTGAAAGAAAAAAAGACATGAGAAAAAGGTGATTTATTTTGCTTTCAAGTTCTTAAAGCCCAAGCAGCATTTGTTCTTGATTTTGGTTGGGTAGCTCATGAGCAGTGGGCACGGGTCAGGCCATTCATTTAGCTGAAAACTTGGAATAATTTAGAGGGGACACAAGAACTGTTTTGTGTAGGAAAATGTGAGGGGATGTCAGGGGGAGTGAGGTGGCATTTCTGAGGGGAGTGCTGAGGTAAGGGAAGGGAGCCCAGCAGACAATTGGTCTGGGAAGTCTGAGGCCCCTGGGGATCAGGGCTCTGCAGGGGCAGCAGGGAGGGCTCAGCACTCGGGACTCTCTGTGTCCTCCTCCCTCAGGCGGCCAGGAAGGGACAGAGGCTCCGTGCGGGATGAGGCCCGAGGGAGCCAATGGAGGAGCAGCCTCGGGCTGGAGAGGGGCAGGAACAGAAAGGACCCTTGGATGATCAATGGAGGTGAGGAGTGGATCCGAGTTCATCTACAGGGAAATAAAGAGGGGATATTCTGGAGGGAAAAGCTGAGATAATGAGTTCACCCATCTGGGCACAAGTTGTGTTTGCACAGAGTGGGACCAGAGGTGAGGGTCAATCCAAAGTCAATCCTGCTTGACCTCTGAATTTCAGGATCAGTTTTACAAGCTGCTAAATGAGGGATTAAAAAGACATAGAAACAAAACTAAGAGCATTGATGAGGTTCCTGGGAATCCCATTACATTGTCGTCATGGAATTCATAACAGAGTTTTGAGCTTTTAATGACAACAATGCAGTTCTTCATTTGGGTTAGTCACTGTGTGGGATTTGGGGTTTATCTGGATTTTAAAGCCCTCATCGTGGCCCTGACAGACACTGCTCAGGAGCTGGTAGGAAAAGCAGAGTCCAAGCTCCTGGCAGGCACAGGGTGTTCTCCCCCAGAGTGGATTGTGGAGGAATTGTTTGGGACTTGGATTGTCCCTCTGGGTGATGCCAGTTGCTCTGATTTGTGTAATTCCATACATTTGACTCCCAGCACTTCCCAGCCCAGGGGCTTGAGCTGACAGGGCAGCACAAAGATTGTTCTCTGTGCAGTGCCCAGATTTGGGGTTCACTGTCAGCTTTGCTACTTCCCATAAATTATTATCCCATAGCCCCGAATTCCCTGCTCAGTTCTCGCTGCCATAACCTCACAGTGCCTCATGGAGTGTGGATATTCCCATGGAGAGCTGCCACTTGAACACCAGCTGTGCCAGGAACCTGCAGAGCTTCCAAGGAAGCCCAGCAGCACTGGGACAAGGACAGGTATGTATTCCAAAGAATTTGTTATTTAAAACCCTCATCCCCCAGCCCCACCAATGTCCCTGGGGGGCACTTGACAGAGTTGCCTGGAATTGAGCTGATTTAACCCCCTAAGCTCGGGCTCCAGGTGATATTTTAAAGCAGGAGAAGGCAGGGACCAGAGGCTCTCCCAGCCCGTGCTAAGGCAGCCCCTGTGCCCAGAGGAGGACATCTCTCTCTGCAGCATCTCAGTTCTTTCCAGAGCCTCAGCAGTGACCTCTGCACGTTCTTTTCCTTCAGGAAAGGGATGGACATCCCTGCCTTCAGTGCATCTCCAGTGGGACCCACCTGCAAAAGCTTTCCATCCCTTCTGCACTTCCAGCTGGCTCCCTGAAAAACGCCCACCTTCATCCAAACAGAACTTCATCCCACCCAAACCTTTGATTTTAAGGCATTTCTGCAGGCTGTTGGTTGGGTTTTAATATCTGTGAGAGAAGATGGCCTTGGCTTTAATGCTGCTGCTGGATGATGGCCTCAGGCTGGAAGGGAAGGGATTCAGGGAGGCCGGGACATACCTGGGAGCTCCGAAGCAGGAAACGTTGTCTGTGCTCCTCTGCAGGTGGCCCGTGCTGCCATCCCCAGGACATGCCAGCTGTTCACTGGGGGACTCTTGGGCTCTCGGTGGCCTCTGTCCGGGCTGAAGCATCTCCGGGTGCCTGTTCAGAGCAGCCCCTGGCCCAGGAGCTGCGGGCAGCCCTTGAGCCGTGTCCGTGCCAGCCCTGGCCGGGTGTCCCAGCGCCCATCCCCGGGATGTGTGCTCGGCACAGGCGGGACACTGCAGGCACAGCCCCTTCCCTGCAGAGCCCAAGGACAAGAGGTGCTGCTTGCCTCACCCCCCTTTCGAGGGCTCCCAGCCTCTTCCTACCCCACATTCCCCGCCGGCTGGGACCCACAGAAACACCAAGGAACGTTACTGGCAGAGAGCAGCAGACACTGCAGCCTCTGCGGCTCTCGGCCACAAAAGCAGCCCCAGCTTCAGCAGCTGCCATCATTTTGCCCTGGCAATACTCACCTGCAGGAAATGTCCTATTTACTTGAGAATCAGATTTTAGGATCGCCCTCAACCTCACTATGTCCTCAATATAGCCTGTGTTCTGGAAACAAAGAGGAAAGATCTCAGCTAAATTTTAATAAAAGATTTTACCATTACAGAGCTTTTTTGAGTTACAAAGCAAGGGGGAGGGGGAAGCATCTCACCTGGCAGGTGTTGGAGAAGCAGCCTGAGTGGAACCGTGCCCAGCCCCAGCCGAGAAGCTCTTCCCACCCACGGTGCTCCAGCCCCGCTCGTTGCACAGGGAGCCCCACGGGTGTGCGGACACGGGGAAGGGGGAGCCGGCGCTGCTCTCCGCTGAGGGCTGAGCACACCCGCGGGATGTGCGGGCAGTACCCGCGGCATTCGGGGCTCCCAGGGCCGGCACAGCGTTCCCCGGTCTCCGGCCGGTCCAGCCGCGATCCAGCACGAGGAGATCCCACCCGGGCACGGTTACCGGCACAGCCCCGGCTCCCTGCAGCGGGACCGCGCCCGGAGCCGGAGCGGCAGCGCCGGGCTCGGCCCCAGCGCCCGTCCCGAGACGGCTCCTGCTGCCCGCGGCGATCCCGGTCCCGGCCTGGCCCCACGAACCGCACGATGCCGGTCCGGGGAGAGGCGGCACCGCTCGCAAACCCCCAGCGGACACCGACAAGACCCAGAACCGATCCCTGGACCCACCGGAGTACCTGGGGCTCCGCGCAGCACCGGGAGCAGCCCCCGCGTTGGGCTCAGCGCTCCGAGCGATGGTCCCGCCGCATCCCGGGAGAAGCATCCGCGTATGGAGCGGGCCGGGAGCGGCCCGGCCGTATTTGAAGGGCGCGGGTGGGGCGGGACCCCGGGGGGCGGGACCTGCACAGGTGTGGGGGGCGGGGCCTGCACAGGTGTGCGGGGCCCCAGAGCGCCTGCGCGGGGCGGGGCTGAGGGGGATTTAAACCGCGGGGCGAGCACGGCGGAGCCATTTGTTCCTCGGCGCTCGGGGGGGAGGCTGCGCCCGGGCAGGGCTTTATATCTCTTTTTCTTTACGTTTCTTTTTTTCTACAGCTTTTTTTCTCTACACCTCTCGTTTCTCCCCTCCCTTCCTCCCCTCCCCCACCCCCCTCCTCCCTCCCCCCCCCCTACCCCCCCCCCCCTCCCCCTCCCCCCTAGCCCTCCCCTCCCTCCCCCCCGGCCCGGCTCCCCCCCTATACCCCCCATGCCCCCATACACTCTACCCTACCCTACCCTACCTCTCTCTCTTCCTACTCCTCCTTTCACCCTTGCTTCCCCCCCAGCCCTGGCCCCCACCGTGCCCTCTCCCTGCCCCCGTTCCCCCCCCATTCTTCCCCACCGGCCTTCAATCCTCCCCCTCCTTCCTCCACCCTCCCTTTCCCCCCACCCCACCTCCCCCTGCCCCCTCTCCCTGCTGCCCTGCACACCCCAACATCCCCACCTGCCTCCGTCCTTGGCTCGCCCACCCCGATCACCCCGTCTGCCCCCCTATTCCCACCCTCCATCCCCCCTTTTCTCTCTTTCCCCCGCAGCCGCGGGGTTCGGGGTGCCGGATAATAAAGCCCAGAGGGCCGGAGCCGGCGCCCCGCACCGTCCCTGCCCCACACGGGGACTGGCCCGCTCTGCGGGTGTCCCCATGCCGGTCCAACACACCGCCCGACAGCGCCGGGGCTCCGGCTTTCCCTACATCACACTGCGGGTCCCCGGGGGCCGGGGTGGGGTTGGGGGGGATCCCCTCATTAGGAGGGGTCCCGGGGTGGGGGGTGCGGGTTAGGGGGGGCTCCCCTCATTAGGAGGGGTCCCGGGGTGGGGGGTGGGTTAGGGGGGGGCTCCCCTCATTAGGAGGGGGGTCCTCGGGGGGGTGGGGGGTGGGTTAGGAAGGGCCCCCTCCGGAGGAGGGGGTCCCGGGGGGGGTCGGGGTGGGCCCCCTCCGGAGGGGGGGGTCCGGGGAGGGGGGCGGGGCGGAGGGGGGGGGGCTTCCCCCCTCCACGCCCCGCCTCCCTCCTCGGGACCCTCCCCTCCGGACGGGGTCCGCCCCGGGCCCCTCCCGGGGACCCCCTGCTCCGGACCGGGGCCCGGGGGGAGGGGCAGGAGGGGAGCGGCCGGTCGTTCGTCTGGCGATTTTTTTTTTTTTTTTTTTTGTGTGTCTGTTCACGATGCAGAGTGACGTGACCCCCTCTGCTTCCCCCCCCCTCCCTCCCCACCCCCCCCTCCCTCCCCACCCCCCCCCTCCCTCCCCACCCCCCCCCTCCCTCCCACCCACCCCCCCCTCCCACCCCCCCCTCCCTCCCTCCCACCCACCCCCTCTCCCAACCCCCTCCTAAGGAGGGGGTCTCCCCCTAACCCCCCCCCGGACCCCCTTCTAAGGAGGGGGCCCATCCTAACCCCCCCCCCAGCACCCCTCCTGAGGAGGGGCCCCCCCGGCCCCCCAGTGTGATGTGGGGACAGCCGGCACTGTGGGGCAGTGCTGTGTGCGGGGGGATTCCCGCGAGGGGCGCCGGCTCGGCCCTCTGGGCTTTATTATCCGGCACCCCGAACCCCGCGGCTGCGGGGGAACAAAGGGACAAAGAGAGGGGAGAGCAGGGACAGGGAGGGGAAAGGAAAGGCTGGGTGGGGGGAGAGGGACGGTGGACAGAGGAGGGGGAATAGAAGGGGGGTGGGGTAGGGACAGGAGAGGAAGGATGGGGGGCGTCAGGTTTGGGGAGAGGGGAGGGGAGGGTTTGCGGGGGAAAGAACAGGAACAGGGGGAGGAAGAAAGGTAGAAGAGGGAACAGGAGGGGAAGCCGAAAGGGGAGAGAAAGCAGGGCAACACAAGGAGGAAGGAGGGGAAAATAGGGGAGGGTGACAGGAGGGGAGGCCGAAATGGGAGGGGAAGGGAGGGAAAGGCAGAGAAAGCAGGGGAACACGAGGAGGAGGAAGGAGGGGGAGAGGGTTGGAGAAGAGGGGAAGCCGAAGTCCGTCCTGTCCCGGTGTGCGGAGCTCCGACAGCATCTCCCCGTCCGCAGCGAGCTCATAGTGAGCAAATGGCGGCCGAGCCGCTTTCCGGGGATTAAATCACCTCGGCCCCACCCCGCGCAGGTGCCCTGGGGACCCGCACACCTGAGCCGGACCCGGCACCGCCCCTGAATCACCGCCCCGGTACCGCCCCCGAATCACCGCCCCCAGTACAGCTCGGCACCGCCCCCGGTACCGCCCAGTACCGCCCCTGAATCACTGCCCCCGGCACCGCCCCGGTACCGCCCCCGGTACAGCTCGGCACCGCCCCCGGTACCGCCCCTGAATCACCGCCCCCAGTACAGCTCTGTACCGTCCCGGTACTGTCCCGGTACCGACAGGGACCGCCCCGGGGCCGCCCCTGAATCACCGCCCCCGGCTCCATCCCGAGCCAGCCCCGGGGCCCCGCCCTACCCGGGCTGGGGCGGGACCATCGCTCGCGACCCGGCCGCTCTCCCCCGGGCCGAACCGGGGCTGCTCCCGGCACCGGGTCTTGCCAGCGTCCACTGGGGCACTGGCACCAGGCCAGAATTCCTGACCAAAGCTTGGGGATTCCAGCACAGCCCCCAGCACAGCCTGCTGCTTCCCGAAGTCTCTTTAAATTGGGATCAATTTTTGGGGCAGGGATACCCAAACCTAGCAAAGTTGGATTTCACCAGTCTTGGGAGATCTCCCCTCCTCACCCAATTCCCGCTGCCGAAACCCAGCCTGAGGCTATGCCCTCCCATCCCCTTAATCTCTCCAAGGAATTGCACGTGGATTTCTCAATCCAGCAGGGCAGCAATGCTGTTCTCCTGACGGGGGATCGGGATCGCAGACGCGTCCCCGGCGCTGTCTGTAAATAGAGGGGAGGGGCGAAGGCGAGCTCGGGGTGCCCAGGGTCGCCCTGGCCGGGCAGGACGAGCCGGCGAGCGTGGGGAGGGCGGCAGTGCTGCCTCCTTGTGGACACAGCGCGGCACTGCAGCCACCACCCGAGCCGGCGCCCGGGCAGTGCTGCCGCCTTGTGGACACAGTACGGCACGGCAGCGTGTCCCCACATAATGGCGAAATCAAACAGGTGCCGAGACGTGGCAGCACTCCCAAGATGGCGGCCGGGCCGCCACTCCCCTGCCCTTCCCAATATGGCGGCAGAAATAAGGACCGCGGGCCGTCTACTAGACTGCCTGACGGAAAAAATCGACACCGATCGCCGAGCCGCGATTTTTCCGCGACGCCTCAGAGCCCGCGGATTCGGGCTGTGGACTCGGCGGCGCCGCGGCTGCGCGGGAGCCGGGCTGGCGCGGACAGGCACCGCCATGGACGCCTATCCCTGCCGGGGTCCTATTGCGACCGCCATCTTGAGCGTGGCGGCACTCCCAAGATGGCGGCCGGGCCGCCACTCCCCTGCCCTTCCCAATATGGCGGCAGAAAAGGGCGGGAAAAATAAGGACCTCGGTCCGTCTACTGGACTGCCTGACGGAAAAAATCGACACCGGTCCCCGAGCCGCGATTTTTCTGCGATGCCTCTGAGCCCGCGGACTCGGGCTGTGGCCTCAGCGGAGCAGCGGGTGCGCGGGAGCCGGGCTGGCGCGGACAGGCACTGCAATGGACGCCTATCCCTGCCGGGGGTCCTATTGCGACCGCCATCTTGAGCGCGGCGGCACTCCCAAGATGGCGGCCGGGCCGCCACTCCCCGCCCTTCCCAATATGGCGGCAGAAAAGGGCGGGAAAAAATAAGGCCCGCGGTCCGTCTACTGGACTGCCTGACGGAAAAAATCGACACCGATCGCCGAGCCGCGATTTTTCTGCGACGCCTCAGAGCCCGCGGACTCGGGCTGTGGCCTCGGCGGAGCAGCGGGTGCGCGGGAGCCGGGCTGGCGTGGACAGGCACTGCTATGGACGCCTATCCCTGCCGGGGGGGGGGGGGGGTCCTATTGCGACCGCCATCTTGAGCGTGGCGGCAGTCCTACAAAGCAGGGTCCCGGCCCAGGACAGTTTCCGCCATGCTGGGAGGGGCACGCTGCATTACGGCGCTGTGTCCACGAAGCGCCCGCACTGCCAGGACACCGGCTCGGGGGGTGGCTGCAGTACCGCGCTCCTTCCACAAGGCGGCAGCACTGCCGCCGAACTCAGTCCGGGGCTGCGGCGCTTTGGGGATGGACGAGGCGGGAGGGGGGGAAAGAGTCCCAAGCCTTAAAAAAAAAAAAAAACTACGAAAACTAAAAAGACTTCCTGCCTCTAACCAAATAAATTCAGAAAAAGAATCCCCCTTTATATATATATATATATGTAAAGTTTTATATATTTTATTTATTTAATTTATATTAATAATTATTAGATTTCATATATTCTATTTAATTTGTATTATATTAGAACATATAAACAGTATTATTTTTATTATTTATTATGTACATCTTTATATCACTAATATTTATTTCTAATTTATGTATATTTATATCTTTATATATGTTTGTATGTTTATATTTTAAAATATTATTTATTAGAAAGCACTGCCTCTAGCCAAATAGAAACAAAAAACCCTTTAATTTTAAACTCTATTTAAATATATTTTTCTATTTATATTTTTCATATTTATACCTGTAATTTACATATCTATATTATGTATATGATATACTATAAGAATATATACCACATTATTTATATTTCATCCCACATATATTCATATATTCATTTATATTTTATGTTTATATATATTTGTACTTATATATGCATATTTATATTTGCATATATATATATTTATAATTTTATGTCTCCATATGTTTTATATTTGTACATTGTGCATTCTCCACCCACCTTTCCCTGTGAATGGTCTGGCACCCTTGGGTCTCTCTGGGAGAGCGCACCCAGCGTGCTCCCCCTCTCCCCACTCACCTGCTCGTCCAGCGCAGCCCGGCTCCCTCTCCCAGGGATTTTGGGGTTCCTCAAACGACTTCGGAGCCCCCGAGTCTCCACCCCCTACCCCTCAGCCTTTTTTCCTCACCCCAAAGAAGGCACAGAACGACTCCAAGTGCCCTGACAGCAGCAGGGCACTTGACTGGAACCCTTTCCACCGAAAAGGGACTCTGCTGTTTGTTCCCCTGCTACCCGTGGTGCCGCTGACTTTAAAATCCTTTTTCCCCAGACAGATTGGTTTCATGTTCATGGATGTTCAAAAACACAAGTCCCTTGTTTTTCTCGCAGTCTATGCAAGATGCCATGTAAAGATCTGCTCCGTGTCCCCAGCGGAATTAGAGCAATCATTCCTACCCATGTGAAAGCTTTTGCATCTTTTGCCAGACTAGTTGTTTTCAGCCCTTTCAAGACAGATTTTCTCCACAAAACTGTGAGCTATCCTCCACAGTTCCTCGGGGACGTGGAAGGAGTTTATGTTGTCACACAATCCAAGATTCATCAAGATACCAAATTTACAAGCCTAGATGGAAAAGAACATTAATTTTTGTGGGGCTGATCAGCGTACGTCATTCCTTCCCTTTGTTTCCTCAGACCACTCACTCACAAAGGTATCTTAATGTTGTTGTTGTTGCCACTTCCAATTTTACAGTATTTTGCCAAACCAAAACTCTGTGGAAGGAGAGCTGATCCCACAAACGTGGAGCACTGCCCTCATCCAGTGGCACTCACTGACACTCCCCAGGGCTAAGAACAACAAACTGCAACAAACATTCACCTCTGGAGTCTTCCCCCACATTGCTGCCAGTCATTCGCACTGAACCTGCAAAAATGTGAGAAACAGCAAGTTGGTTCCAGCTTGTGTTCAGTACATTTTCCCTTTTCCACCTCTGTTTTCTGTAGAAACTGTCCTCTAGAGCTCAGTCTCTGAATGAATATCCAAAAATGCACCTGCCCGGGGGGGACCTTGTGTCTCTCCAGGAGAGTGCAGCCAGGGGACATGGGGCTGAGGGCAGGACTAAACCGTGCCACTAAACCGTGCACGTGGCAAAAATGAGAGTGCAGGGCAGTTTGCATCTGAAATAAATCCAAATGAAGCCCTCTGGATCTTACCTCTGGCACACGCTCGTGTGGGCTGGGATTTGCAAAGTTTTTTGTTTAGTTTAGTTACCACTGTAAGTTAAACTTTCACAAATCAAGAGGAAAGGTTCCAGGGCGCTGCAGTGAGCAGGATTTGGCTCTGGAGAGGTACCTGGCACAGCCGAGCAGAGCTCAGAGCTCCCCGCACAACTGCACCTGGGGCTGTGCCTCAAGTGCGGCGTGCCACAGGGATGCTGGCCAGGAAATCCGAGCTCTTGTGAGCACGGCCTAGCCAGGATCATCGCTTAGGCCAGGCTTAGGGGATAAACACCCGTGCAGCAGCTGGGTGCCGGCAGCTCGCCCTGCTGCAGCTGTGCACAGAGCAGCCGTGCCAGGCTCGGCACTGCCAGGCGCTTCCCAGGCTGTGACACGGTGGCTGCCGGCCAGGGACTGTCAGGAGGCTTAAACTGCCCCACCAGCCCCACGTGCCCCCTGGATGTGCTTCAGCACAGACACAGGTTCTGGAGATGCCGCAGCTTTTTCCAGAACCTGGCCCTGGCAGAGCCCACGGGCAGGGTCTGAAGTCTCTCTATACAGCTCAGCATGGAGGGGAATTCTGCTCCTGCCTCCAGCTCCAGCATCACAGCCCAGCCTCTGGCCTTGCAGGCACACAGAGGAGCCCCAAGCACATTTTGGGGAGGTGTTCCAGCCACACGAGCCCGCAGGGATGGTGGCTGTGGCAGGGACATGGGGTACAAGTTCTGCAGGTTGCCTCCTGCAGTGCCCTTCGGCCCTTTGGCACGGCTGCAAACACTTCCACACATAAATATTAATGAATAAGTAGTCCACAGTGCTGGGGAAACTCTAGGAAAATACATGGCTGGTGCATTTTCCAGCTGCGTTCCCACTTAATTAATTGCTTGTATCAAACCAGCACCCCAAAGCCTCGTTTTACCCACAGCTCTACAAATCCACTGTGGTGCTCGTGAAGGAACTCACCCATTCCCCAACCAGCCAGAGCTCCCAGAGAAGAAACCACGAGTTTAAAACTCCAAATAAAACCACACATTTGTTATTCCGCACACCTGCCTGTTATATTCTGTTTGTCCTTCGTGCTTTCCTGCAGAAACAAGGTAGTTTAACCTGCTGTAGCATTTATTTTCCATTTTGTATTATTTAGCATTTTCCCTGTGGCTTTGTACTTTGCATCTCAAGGATTACCCAACACAGCTGGGTTAAATCCAAGCCACCTCACCCTTGGGTGTCCTGGCACCTGCTGTGCCACTGAACCGTGCATGTGGCAAAAATGAGAGTGCAGGGCAGTTTGCATCTGAAATAAATCCAAATGAAGCCCTCTGGATCTTACCTCTGGCACACGCTCGTGTGGGCTGGGATTTGCAAAGTTTTTTGTTTAGTTTAGTTACCACTGTAAGTTAAACTTTCACAAATCAAAACCTGGCAATAAAATCTAAGGCCAAGCTTTCCCTTCTCATTGCTGTGAATGAAATCATCATCCAGTCATTATATATAAAGCATAACAAGGTAGAGGGTTTCTCTGGACTTTGTCGATTTTGATCCAAGTTGATATTTTAAAATATCTATCCCATAAATATATCTCTATATTTATACATAGACATGAAGTATTCTGGTTGCGTTCCTTCAGGTGCCTTTCCATGGCCAAAATAACATTCCTGAGCGTGTAAACATTTTGAGAGAATGTCATTCAAAAAACAACATTTTTCAGATATGCTTTGTGGACAATATTCTGTATTTGGCCAGTTTCAGAAGGGATGTTTCCATGCTCTAAATAAGAGCTTAAAACCATTTAAAACTCCAGCTAAGTTCCAGTTTGATTGCACTTAGCTCCCTGTGCCACAGCAGCATAAAGCCCTCAGCAGATCGCTGTTTCTGCAAACGCAGGGCAATCCTCAGAATCCCTATTTTCATCCATCCTGCCTTTCCTGCCTTTGTGCTCCCAGTTTCAGCCTGTCAGGCTGTTTCCACGGGGAAACACGCCCCGGCTTTGGTGCTGCGTGGAATATTTAAAGCACTTGGTGACTGAACTGCCAGAAGTATCAATAATATCACAAATAATTACACCTCAGTGGGCTAGACCTTGGGCAGCCCCGCTGCCCTGGCAGCTCGCACCAGGTACAAAGCTCTTGAGCAACATTTACACAACCTCTCCTCTGAGAATCATGTTTCAAGTTTGCTCAGCTCGGGGAGCAGCCGAGGGTGAGGGACTGGCAGCACAAAGATTAAGCTCAGCTCAGCCCCGAATGAATGTTGGTTTTAATTTTGCCTGTTCCTGCAAAGGCTTTCCTGCTCACACCGCTTTAATTACTTGGACACTCCGGTTATCAGCAGCACTTCCAACAGCAGGCTTTCCCCTGGGGAGCCAGTTCGTAGTGACAGAATAATTTCCATTTCACCTTGCAAGTACCACACAAGCTGAACTCCGTGGATGCCCTCTGCCAGCATCCCCCAGAGGCTGGGAGTGGCGTTCCCCACCTGTAATCCAAGAGGAAGTGTTAATGACAGTCAAAGTCTTGCTCAGGACACAGCTCCGGCAAGCCCGGAGTGAGATGGACATTCCCGTCTCAGTTCAGCTCCCTGCTTTTCCCAGAGAATCACCAGCAGCAAGAAATACCATAGGTTTGCACCAGATGCATGGTTGCCATGGGAAACACAACTCTCAAAATTCCCTCTTATTTTTAAACATATAAAATCTCACTGAGAAATTGCTCCCTCGAGGGCTTTATCCTTGCTCTACCTTTTTACATGGCCTATGGGTTGGGATTTTTTGTTACTTTGTCACATTTGCTGTGCAGTTAATTAAATTCTCTCTGCATAGCTTAGGTGGCTGTTAACCTGCATCCCACAGCAGTTATTTCATCGTCCTTTAAACCGGCAGGTTAGGAGAGAACAATAAGTTCTTTCTCTTCTGTTCTCTCTGCTCTGATACTCCAAAGGACAAAATAATCACATCACCATTTGATGTCACAGGGTCGAATGACGATTTTTGTGCTGCCAAACACCTGGTTCAGCTGCACTGTGGGAGTGGATTTTCTCATCTACTAGCGAGATTTAAGAAAATAAAGGAGTTAAAAAGAAGTATGTAGGAGAAAACAACAACTCTTCCCTGGCTTCTGGATGTGAATGAGCACACCAGTAACCGATACTTTGGTATTTCCATTGTACTTGTGAAAGAAAAGGATCACAGAGAACACTCCCAAGGGTTGTGTAATATCGCTGACCTCTTTCTGCAGGAATTCTTGTGTTAGTCCTTGAAATTCCCAGCTCTCCGGGGTGTCCCTGGGCGTGACAGCTCTGCCCCACTGGGGCACCCCAGGAGTCCTGACGCCCATTACGAGCACTATCAGTCTCTGAAATTACTTTGGGTTATTTCACTTCACCTACGGAGGAGCCTGACACAAATGGCTCTCTCGTCCATCCTTTTTGTCACATTCGTGTAGGGGCACGACAAAGGGCTGATGTTGGAACTCACTTCCAGGGAGGAAACAATAAACCTGACAAAAACAGCAGGGCAGGTTTGGAGATCAGAGTAAAAGTAAGAGAAAGCCCTGCACAAGAGGGCCCTGAGGGGTGAGAAGAGTCATAAGGGAAGTAAAATGAGGCATTACTATTAAAAACAAAAAAAGGTTACAAACCTCTCTAAATCAACCGAGGGCCACCTGGAGAGCACTGGAACCTCTCCTCCTGATGGAGCAAGGCTCAGGGCACTGCTGTTGTGCCACACCTGTTGCCAGACCTGTTTGTGCCAGACCTATTTGCTCCCAAGTTACTGAATCTCCTCTACAGGCACAGCAGCACTGGCACTGCAAGGAGTTTTATCTCACACTGCCAAGGTTCCTCCTAGATAACAAGCTCTGGCTGGCTCTCTTCCCAGCATCTTTCCAGGTTTAAACTAAAATCCTAATGTGTCTCTCAGACAAAGAGTCTCCATGTATTTATGTGGATCAACTTTTCCTTACCTGATTTGGTGTTGTCAAGCAAATAAATCTCTGCTTCAGTAGTGTCACCTGAGCCGTGACTCAGGTCTTCTGTATGGATCTGGTGTATCAAAAAACAACTCCCCTATATCCTTCCCTGGCCTAATGAGGTCCTGAACAAGTAAATTAAAACTACCTGGGCTTTAAGTGATTTATACCTCAGTCATAAAGATTAACAAAAAACCCCATAGGCAGCAGGGGAGAGGGATTCTGCTCCTGAGCTCAGGTGAGCCCCCACCTGCAGAGCTGGGTCTCGCCACCAGGAAGACTTGGAGCTGCTGGAGAGAGCCCAGAGGGAAAACGGCTTCAAACTGACACAGAGTGGGTTTAGATTGGATTTTGGGAAGGAATTGTTCCCTGGGGTGATGGAAAAGCCCTGGCGCAGGGTGCCCAGAGCAGCTGTGGCTGCCCCTGCATCCCTGGCAGTGTCCAAGGCCAGGTTGGACACTGGGGCTGGGAGCACCTGGGACAGTGGAAGGTGTCCCTGCTCATGGAATGGGTGAATCCGGATGAGTTTAAGATCCCTTCCAACCCAAACCTTTCCGCGATTACCTAAAGGCCAGGTACTCTAAAATCTTTCTGTGATTCTGATTTAAGTTCAAAGCATCCTCAGGGCAGAGCAGCTCTGTTGAAACAAACACGGAGCTGCCCCGGGGCAGCCGCAGGTTCGGATGAGAACCGAGCATCCGATCCAGCGCGGCGGCAGACACGGCAGGGAAACAGCGCTGCTGCTCGTCCCCACGGCACGGCCGGAACAAAGCTGCAAGCGGTGCCGTGAGCAGCATCTCCCTCTCCGCTCCCTCTGAATCCGTCCCGGTCCCGGTCCCGGTCCCGATCCCGATCCCGTTATGCGCCTCCCGCCGCCAGAGGGCGCCTTCCTCCATCGCGCGCGCGCCGCCGCTCGACCCCGCGGCTCCCGCCTCCCCGCGCCGCGATTGGCTGACCCGCGCTCGGTGCGCAGCGCGATTGGCCGCGGCGCCGGCCGCCTGCCCTATATAAGAGGAGCGAGGGCGGGGCTTGACCGCAGTCCGCGGGCACTGCGGGCGGGGACAAGATGGCGGCACTTCGGGCCGTGTGCGTGATGCGGGGCGAGGGGGCTGTGGAGGGCGTCATCCACTTCGAGCAGCAGGTGAGGGCTCGGCCGGGCCGCCGAGACCGCCGGCGGGTGCGAAACCCCCCCGGATCTCCCTCTTCTCCCCGTGGGCAGGGGGGCGGGCTCAGCTCGAGGGCGCTGCGGTTCCAAATGGCCGCGGCCCTTGGGAGCTGCGCTGGCCCTTGGGGTCGGCCAAGGAGCAGCGGCCGCGGGGTCACTCGCGGTCCTCTGTGAAAGTACAGGATCTTTCTGGAAAGCGCCATCAGATAACGGGTACTCCTTGCGCTTGGTGATAAAATAGGGGAGGGAATGTGTTTGAGGGCGTTAAACGGACACAAACATTCTGTTCAGAGTTGTCGTGGGCTCGTGGGGGGGCCTCCAGTGCTTTCTATCACCTTCGTTTGACACGGAACTGTGCAGTGCCAAAGTCCTTGTGCTTATAAATCCTCTCCTTGAAGGGTACTGGGCCGGTGAAAGTCACTGGAAAGATCACTGGATTGGCCGATGGAGAGCACGGCTTCCACGTCCATGAGTTCGGTGACAACACTAATGGTAAGATGTTCCTCCGGGCCTTTGGGTCATGGCTGGAACGTGGCTGCTCAGCTCTCAGGAGCTGCTTGTGGTGTTGCAGCAGCAGCTCGGGTCTCACGTCTGTAAATCTGTGTGAGAAATCGTGACCTTTCCCGAGGAATTGTTTCTTGGATAATACTGTGAGCAAGTTGAGGCTGGCGGTCAAGACCTGACATACCAAGCAGTCACTTGAACGCTCGGATAACCCAGCGTTATGAAATAAGAAATCTGGTTGAGTCTGGGACTTGTAAGCGTGTAGCAGGTGATTTATCTCCAGGGGATTAGCAGGGCATGGCACGGGAGAGGAGCTGTTTGCTGTGGCTGGGAGCGGTGTGGGAGCAGCAGGTTTATCCTGGGATCCTGCTCTGATGCTGTGCTGTGTTCCAGGCTGCACCAGTGCTGGGCCTCACTTCAACCCAGAGCGGAAGCAGCACGGGGGTCCCAGCGATGCCGAGAGGTGAGTCCAAGGCATGGAAGTGCCAGAAAAACCCTGGTAATTCCTGCAGGGCTCCCATGCCCACTTTGGTAACTCCAGCAGTTTGTTTCTGCTGTGTGAAATACTCTCCTGGGGGCATTTTCTGTTTTTGTCATGGCTTGGGAGGAGGGGACAGCAAGGGCTTGATGTTCATGCTGTGTATCTGTGCTTCAGTGGGATGTGAGACCTGGCTCTTTGCTGGGAGCAGCTCTCACAGCTCAGCTCCCTTGGGTGGGTGCCAGAGGAAGTGGTGTGGCTGTGTGTGCTGGCTTTAGGAAGCAGGGCTCAGGCAGTCTGGCCTTGCTTAGGGACCAGCCTGGCATCAGGATCGGCCTCGCAGGTGCTCATGTTGGTGTCTGTGAGTGCTCCTCATGTGGCTGATAAATCCCACCTGAGTCACAGGCCGGCAGAGCTGGATGCGGGCCAGCTCCTACATGACACAGCATGAAACGTGTGTCGAGGCCCTGGCAGCCACTGCTCAGGGCTAAAGGTTGGGATTGCACAGATATTGTGGCTTCTGGAGCCTCGGCAGATCCTGCTCCTGGTGTGGCTGTGGGCAGGGGAATTCCTTAGGAGGGGTGCGAGAACTGGATCCTGCTTTTATCAGTCTACAGAAACAATTGGATTTAAGCTTCCTGGAAAATTAAATTAAGTAAATTTTTCAAGGGAGAGATGCCATTAACCCAATTCTATAGGACTTGATTAAAAATAAATAATCTGTGTAAAAAGCTGGTTGGTGGTCAGCCCTGGGCTGGCTGAGCTGGTCCCCCAGCAGGAATGTGTCAGTATTCCAGGTCCTGAATCTGGACAGAGGAGCCTGATGGAACAGGATCGGCTGCATTTTGAGTGAATGCTGTGCTTGGGACAGGTGTGCAGGATACAGCACACCAGAATGTCCCGAAGTCCTGTGAAAATTCCACTGCTGGAGGCTCAGTTCTCCAGGGAAGCCTTAGCAGAGATGTAGCTCTGATAGAAGCTGTGTGGGAGAGCAGTATGCCAAGTGATGGGGCAATGCCAAACTGGAATGATCATCTCTGGTACTGGCTGGAACTGAGCAGTTCCTGCATTGCCTCTGACCTGCTGCCTGACAAACTGCTTTTCCTAATCCTCCTTAAAACCAAAAGCCTGCAGCTGCCTATGGAATAGCTTAGCTGTCATGGACAGCAAAATCTCTGAGAACGTAGCAGCGTTCCACCAAGTCTGCAGGAAAGGTTGCCCCACTGGATGTGGGAGCCTTTGTCATGTTGTAACATAAATTTCCAGCCTTCCCCTTGGAAGAGCTGTCAGTCCAGGCCCCTTTCTGAGTTTCCCGTGTTTCTGTGCAGGCACGTGGGAGACCTGGGCAATGTGACTGCCAAAGGAGGTGTGGCAGAGGTGGAGATGCAGGATTCCGTCATTTCCCTCTCCGGACCACACTGCATCATCGGCCGTACCATGGTGGTGAGTGCCCAGGGGCTTTGGGGATCTCCAGAGCACGGAAAGGGGATTTACAGCCATCCCTCTGTGTCTTAGAGTGGCACTTGACTGCCATGACCCTAATTCCCTGCCAGCCTTTGGGAGATGTCTCTCTCTAACTCTGCCCCTTCCTGCTATGGGTGCCTGAATCGCCCTGGAGGTGCTGGAGGCAGCTCCTCTCTTAGGTCCAGTTGGGAGTTTTTAGCAGGGCTATCAGGTTGGTATTGTGCAACTAGTCTGGTGGTGATGCTGCTACCAGGAGCAGTGGTGACTGGATCCACAGTGGGATCAATTAAGGTCTCTTAAATTCTCTTGCAGGTGCACGAGAAGCGGGATGACCTAGGCAGAGGGGGAGACAACGAGAGCAAATTAACTGGAAACGCAGGGCCGCGCCTGGCCTGCGGGGTGATTGGGATTGCCAAGAGCTAAGTGTGGTACCTGCAGTGCTCTTCCATTGCTGCTCTTGCCCTTCCTCATGCCAGCTCAAGATTTGTCGTTAATCTCCTGCTCCTCTGCGTCCCGAGCAGCACTCACACACTGGAGACTGACCGAGTTTTGTATGATGCACATTGAATTAAAGTGTCCCTGATGGAACTGCTCTGTGGTCTCTGCTCACGCTCCTGCTGTCACCATTCCGTATCACGTCCCTGCTCTGAGGGAAGATCTGAGTAGTGCTTCTGTCTCAGACCCTGGATGAGCCCCACGTGCTCTGACAAAGAGCAGCAGCCCCCGAGTGTGCCAGGACTTCCTCCTGGGGCAGGGGCAGCATTTGTAGGCTTCAAATTTGTGTAATAAATGTTCTGGGCAGATACACCTGGGTCCGGCTGTCTGTGAACAGGGAACCACCCCAAACCTGACCCTGCTGGGGAAAAAGAGCCCTGGGCTTCAGTACGTGGGTGGTTAAATTCCATCCAGCAACAGGTTCCAGGCAGGATCCCAGGAGTGACCACTGTGTGCCAGTGCCGGTCTCCCTTCTGTTCTGCTGTGTCCTTCTGAAACAGATTTCAGGGTCTCTCTAACAGAAAATGAGTCATTTAATGAGGACTGGTATCAATGTTCCTTTCTTCTGTACTTCAGTATATTCATGGAAGTAGCAGGCTGTAGTTCTAGGTAACCCCATTTCCACTCAGGCACATTACTAAGGAACTGGGTAGTGGAGCAGGAATACTGTAAAAGTACTTTGAACTTACATTCCCTGTTGCTGCTAGACCACTGTGACTCTTCACCTCCCTGTGCCTCTTCCAGAAGGTTGTTGCTGCTGCTGCTGTAAGGGTTATATGCAGGCACTGCTGCAGAAGGTGGTAAAGAGTTGTCCCACAGTTTTCCAGGCTCTGCTTTCAAAACCCTACCGTGGCAGAGAATAGGGATGGGATTTGTGTGAACAGAGCAGCCTTTTCTTGTCTCCAGCTCTTTAAGGAGGTGTTCTCAGTGAAACAAACCCTCCCTCCTTCCAGAGCTGAGGCAGCTTTTTCCAAGGCTCAAACCTCGATGTGTGGCACAAGGCAACGTCCCACGGGCTCGGCAGGAAACCACCAGTGAGGACACGAGTTTTAACACATGGAAGTTGCGGTCACTACAATCTGTAAACAGGTTCTTTCTCTCTTTATTCTGCTATTGCAAGAACATAAAAATATATGTCCTCTCCCCAGTCCAGAGCTCCGCAGTGGCTCTCCCACCCTCTCCCCCCCCCCACCCAGAGACAATTCCCTCTGCTGCAGGGCAGCTGTGAAAAAGGACTGATGCAAGGAAGCAATTGCCCTTTCCTTGGGGCAAAATCCCTAACTTTAAAAGGTAGAACACACCTCTATCAAGGAGAAAAAAGCCACTGAATATGCACAGGATTCGTACAGGATTTGCCCTGGTGCTGCTGGGGTTAGGAGAGCACTGAGCCACGTAGGGTGGGCTGAACTTCCCAAAGTGTCCCTGCCCCAGGAATCAGCCACGGAGAATGCACCAACAGCCGGCACAGCAGACAACATACAGGTGCTCTGGAGAGGAGGTGGCCCAACAACACCCAGGAACACCAAGAGCTGCCATCTGTCCCCAGCCCATGGGGTTACAACCTACCTCTGGCAGGGTGAGGAGGGGCAGGCGCTCCTGCAGGAGCAGCCCCATCTCCATGGAGTAAGGGACAAGTCCTTGTCCAGCCCCACCCCGAGAGCCAGGCTGGAATTCTGGTGCTTCCGAGGTCTCACACGCTTTGGAACATCAGAGCAGACAGTCCGTGCCTGAAGGTGTCACCACTTAAAAAAAGGCAAATTAAGGGTGACAGGAACCACAGAACTAACTGAGGGTGGAGGGAAAAAAAAATAAAGCAAAGAATGGATTGCATTGCAAACACTAGAACAGTTAACTATGCAATTAACATCTTGAAACTAACTTTTACCTCGAGGTGGTCAAGTAGCTCATTAAAATGCAGCAATCTAAAACTCCAGAGGACTGTTACAAATAAAAATTTCCTTCTGTGAAACGCTACACAAACAGATGGATTTCCTTTAACAAACAGAACCAAACCAGTCTAATTTAGACTCCAGTACAGCTTTAACAGTTCCAACTTTAGGCTGCTGAACACTCCTTTTCCACTTCAGTGCAGCGTAGGAAGAATAGCACACGTTAAAAGTTTGTTACGAAAATAGAGTTTATTAAAAACACATCCCTATTGTTTTGAGGAGCTTTCACCGTTACCTTTTCTTAAATTAAAAAAAAAATAGAAAGCACTTCTACTTCTGATTCGTAAACTTTTTAAAGTCAAAACTTTAAAAAAGTTACAGCAAAAATGGGTAATATTTTAATCATCTCTTCAGTATTTTATGTTATGTTGTGGCTATTTTAAATAGAAGGGAAGCAATCAAATTGCTCACAGTGCCCCGCGTCGGGGGCGCAGGGGCGGAAGGAAGCGGATTTACAGCACTGTACAACTCGAGCTCCACGCTCCAAGCCGGGCTGCGGCTCTAGCGCGGCGCCTCGGCCGCCGAGCCCGTGTCCTTGTCCGCCTGTTCCAGGGATGAGGTAGCCTCGGGCTCTGACTCTGGCGCGGGTTTCGCACCCGCGAGTTCAGCGTCTCCCGCAGCCAGTTCTGAAACGAGTTCCACGCCCTCCGCTTTGCTGCCGTGGGGCTCGTGGTTTTTGTCGCCCTCCGCCCTGTCTGTCACCTCCGGCTTTTCCTTGCCGCGCGTTTCTTCCTTGTCTCTACGAGACTCCCGATCCCTGGAATCCCTCTCCCTGTCTCGGTGGCCGCTGGAGCGCCTGTTCCTGTCCTCCGAGTCCCTGTGCCTGTCGCGCTCGGGGCTGCGGCGTCCCCAGTCTCGCCTGTCGCGGCCACCCGGCCGCTCGTGCTCCCGCTCGTCACGGCCGCCGTAGCGTTCCCGGTCGTTCTCCGCCCGGTTCCCAAAGGATCTCCTCCCGAATCGCTCCTGGTCTCTGTTGGGCGTGTACTGCCTGTCGTTCCTGAACTGCCGGCCGTCCCTGTTCTCCTCGGGGCCGCCGCCGGGCCCGCCGCCGCCCGGGCCGCCCCCGGGCCGCACGAAGTGGCCGGGCGGAGGGAAGGGAGTTTTCATTCCGTGCGGGGGAGGCATCCCGAAGCCGCCGGGGCCCGGCGGGGGCCCTCTGTGCATCATGTGCGGGGGCATGTGGCGCGGGGGCATCATGGGGAAGCGCGGCAGCGGTGGCGGCGGCATCCCCGGCGGGCGCTGCAGCGGGATCAGCCCGGGCCGGGCGCCCAGCAGCCCCGTGGACGGAGTCTGCAGCCCCACCACGGGCGCGGGCGGCGGCGGGGCCACGCCCTGGGTGCCTGCAAGAACACACAAGGGACAGTCAGAGCCAGGCAAGAGAGAATACAGAGCGTTTCCACAGCTTTTATCCCAGGAAAAGAGCACCTCAGAACCTGGAGGGGAGCTTCCTGGGATCTCCATTGCTGCCAACACCCCGCTGTGTGCTGCTGGCAGCAATGACTGTGCCCAGGGCAGCAACTAACCCCTGATCCCACAGGCTTCTTTTGGGGAGAGCCTTTGCCCTTGTGCAGCTCAGCCTCCTGCTTCCTCAACCGACTGCAGCCAAAGGCCCTTCCTGCTGGTGTGCTTCCAGGGAAAGATACCTCACCCCCTCCCGTTGGATTCAAACATTTCCCTCTGCTACAAACAGCAGCTGAACAGCTCAGAGCTGCACAGCATCAGCAAGAGGCTCATCCACACAGGCAGCAGAGATAAGCCTGGAATATAGCTGGAGCACAGCTCTGTTTGCCATTCCAGAGAAAAGAGACACAACAAAGATTCATTTCAGTAGAATAAAGCTTGCGATGTAAACAAAAAGAAAATGCAAGAGGTCATTCTTCTTTCTTTTATAATACTGTTTCATCCTTTATAGCACATATCCAGCATCAACTATTTTCCAGTTTTGTTCCTACGCTCTTCATAGGAGGAAAAAAACTCCCTCTCCAAACAGTGTCAGCCTGAAGCTCCTAGACACCAATACAAAGAGCCAGAAGGAATTCTGTGCTCCAGCTGAGGCCATCCTACCCCAGGGCAGGTGCCTCCCCAGTCTGAACCAGGAACACTGTCCAGTGCTCACACTGCTCCCATCTCCTCACCAGCACCTCCTGCCCTAGAAACACAGCCCCTGCCTGGATAAAACCAGAATGAAATACTGTGGGAATTCCTGTTGGATTTAGTGTCAGCAGAGGAAACTGCACTTTTCAGCAAAAGCTGCACGAGCAGCCACACCAGCTCCCCTTCAGCTGCCCTGGTGTTCCATCCGTTCCAGACAGACGTGAGCCTTCTGTGCTGCCCTCACCACACCACTGACTTTTAGGGACGTCTCTGACAGAAACCTTTTCACCTGAGTGCACTTTAAATTCGTACTGGAAGGAAATTGTTTTGCCAGTGAGAAGACTCACGTGACATCTTGCAGTCCATGATATTCTCTCCCCTTGCCCTACAAGCAGTCAGACACGGCTTTACAGGTCACACTCTTGGAGAGAAATGCTCCAGTACCAACAGCATTTTTTTTCTTCATTTTTCCCTTTCTCTAGAATGCAGAGCCTTTCCCCCTCCTGGTCAATAACCAGGCCTGGAATTATGCAGTTTAAACTCTTCTTGTGACAGAACTACAGATCTGACAACACAGACTCATAACTAATGATGTCTCCCAGGAATTCTGAGGTTTGGGTATATTCTCGCTGGTAAAAACGTATTTTCATCTTCCCCAGAAGATTAAAACAAGGCAGAATAGAATAACTGAGAATTAAAGAGCTGAAGTTAAGCCTATGCTTCTACTTAGAAGCAGCAGAGCAGATGTGGGTTACCAGAGCATGAACATGAGGTGAGGGAGGGAGGTTTCACATTTAATAAGCTTAAGTAATTTAATTTCTCAACCTTATTTCTACACAAACTGCAGCACTGAAGCAACATAATGGTACCTGGAACTCCTTCATTCTGAACTGCATCGGTTGGAGAGCTGCACACTTTTTATTTTGAATTCATTTTAAATATCAACCCCCTTCAATGCTGAGGCTAAAGCAACTGTAGAACTACGAGACTTTACTCACTCTGCTGACAAATCAGGCACCAACTACAAACCTAAAGAGCTGTCTAGAAACACATCCCAGTTTACTGAAAATGCTCAGGGACATTCATGGTACAGACACACACACACCATGTCTGGGGCAAGTTCAAGTCCTCTTTTGGTTTAGGAAGTACTTGACATTCAAGTAGTTTCTTGAACTGGGTATGAACTCTCTGAGCTCTGAGAGAAACCCCGAGGTGAGTTCCTGACCCAGCTTGTCCTGCTGGAGCCAGTTCCCTCACACCTGACACCTGCTCCTCTGTCCCAACGTGCAAAACCACACCTTGCCTTCACAAGATTTTACTGGTTTCGGAGAAGTAACCATTACACACCCAAAGCGTTCTAAGTTTCATCACTTGACTCCTACGACACAGCCCTAGTGCTCAGGCTGGCCTGAAGTATCTTCTGTCCAGAGAGGGCCGAGGAGCCATCCTCACTGCTTTGATAAATTAGCTATGAAGCCAGATTTCCATGCCACTGTGATCCAGATCTGATCATCGCTCCCAGATGGACAAAGCCTATGTTCCCTTAGGATAATTCCCATGTCACCAATGCTGACACACCTGATTTACTCTTACACAAACTCTGCTCACTAAGTGGTTCCAGTAACTCACAACCCCTTAAATCACTTCCCACCACGTGCAGCTCTGTGGTTTCCGTTTGTCCCGGCACACAAACCTCAAGGAAACACATGGAACAAGCCAAAAGCTCACAGATCCAGCACAACAGCAGCAGGTTTTCACTCCACTTTCAAGCTGCTGTTCTCCAGTGGGGAATGTGGCATCTTACAGCTAGAACATTAAATACTGCCAGGGAATTCTTGAGAGAAGGACCATGTTTTAAGTCTGGTGGGTTTCTGCTGGAGTTTGATACAGAATCTTTCAGAGCAAGTCAAGACTGCAAAGAAAAGAAGGCTGAACTAAAGGGCCTAAAAATGAAGTCACAGCTGAAAAATCTTGCCAAAACGCCCCAACATTTTAGGACAGTCACACTGAGAAGCTTAGAGAATGCTGTATTTGTGTTTTATGATTTACCGCAGATTACAAAAATCATCTCAGAACAAGCCACCAGGGGAGCAAAGAGCAATAACTGAGCTCGCACTACCAGGAAGTGAATGGAAATTCGATGGGAATTCCAGAATAACTTAGCTTTGATTACATATTATGATCCTTGAAAGAATTTGGGTATAAAGAGCACTAGGTCAGGAGCTACAACTGCAATCTGAGTATTCCAAACACAGCATCTTCAGTTTATTACAGGCCCGACCTACACCATTTGCTCAGTGCTGGAAACACGTGGACCAATCTCCAAAGATTTAAAAGCTGTCATTTCCTGTAGCACGCACACGTCAAAGGAGCCTACAAATACCTGCTCTGCAGATCATTTCCAATTTCCTGAGCACACACTGAGCCATCACAGCCTGGACTGTCCTCTTCCCAATAACAACAAGGTGTAACAGCAGAGCATGAGGTCAAGGGCACAACTAAATCACAACAACCTGACAGTGGGCTTTAGAAAAAAGCTCAAAAAATCCAGACCCAAAGTCCAAGAGGCATCACTTCTCTGAAGCACAATCATGTCCTGGTTGGAAGGGATGAAGGAATTACAGTGGAGGCACAAAGGAAATCAGTGGAGTTGAGACAGATCTTATGGAAGGGTATGAAATGTTACAATGATCCCTTCAGAATTACTTTGTAACATGTCTTCCACAGAAAAACTGAACCTCGAGAGGGAGGTGGCATTTTTTGAAGTAACAGAAGTTATTAAAGAGCTCCTGTGTTTTGTAGTGACTACAGAAGCGTTCCCAAGCCAGATGTCTGGATCTCTCCCACAGCCTCTTCCCAGCAATCTTCATCCCTTGAGTCCAGCCTGCTGCAGGAGCTCTCCTATCCTGCCCAAATACCCTGAGAACATTTCCTCATCCTTCCCAGGACACTCTAGCCTCTCACATGTACAGCTAGATTCAAGAGCTTGATGCAAGAGTGACTCCAAGTGCTTTTAAGAAGAATACAATTACTGCTAACTTAGTGAAAGGTTTTAAAAAGCCACGACAACTGATAGTAACCTTTTCTCTTTAATCACATAAAATATTATCATCTGTTTCCTCTGGTTTTCCTGTCTGTTTTATCAGAGTGAACAGCCCTGAAACTCCAGAATGTTCAGGATGGGTTTCACATAACTCTTTAATTATAAATAACTTCTTGAAATTAGACACTCCCCAACATCAAATGCTACTTCTTTTAGGCAAACATACAGGTCTCAGCCATTACTCCAGGATTGCTCTGTGAACTCTAAACCCTCCCCTCACTGACAGAAGTCACTCTGACCACGTAGAGAACTTTAGCTGCCTCAAGCACTCAGTGAATAAGTTAACAAAAGCAGAGGCAAGTTTCCAAAGTTTGATTTCCAGGTATCTCAAATTCAGCTTCCCTGGATTTTTAAGAATAAAAAGCAGCTGCTGTCCAAGGAACTGATCTGGGTGTCCAATTTAGCTCAGTCTTCATTTTGTAAAACCTTTTTGTCACGTGTGCAGAGATACAGCAAAGTGCAGAGAAGCCTCATACATTCCAAAGGCCTGGAATACAAAGTGCAGGTTATGCTGTCCAAAACATTGGAACTCCAAAATTCTGTGCTACCTTTACAGAAAGTGTCATTCAGCAGGAAGGTGTGAATTTCTGAAATTCCTAACAAAATTCCCTGGTGTCACCACAGAGTTTCTTAAGCTTGTCTCTATTTTGAAAGGGTCTTCTGTCAAGTTTTCAACATGAAGGATCCATGAATCGTTAAGTCATGGATGGAAAATTCAGCCCTCACATCCAATAGAACAGTGAGCTCTCAGGGAGACAAATCTCCGACTTTCCTCAGTGATCACTGAAAACACACTAACACAAAATCAGCTTTTTCACTCATTTCTTAGGCTCTCAGTAGGCTACAGATAGAGACTAAAATCCCATAAATGCAGTCATCTCGCTAAAATTTGTAGGTAACAAGTCTCTTGAATAAATTCTTGACACTGGCCCATCCAGACCATCATAAAATAAGCATTTAGCAGAGCTCTGTAACAGTTAACATTCCCTTTCAAAATCTGACCAAGTTTGTATCATATTAGGAAAAGTAATTTATGCAACATACTCCCATTATCTTGAGTTTACTAGCCAAAAACCATTTGGCAATATTTAAATAGTATCTTCTGAAAAGGTTCCAAAATCTGTCCTGCTGCAGGGTTGCATAGAAGCTTTTGGTTTTCTCTTCTACTAAAACAATTTATTCCATACATAACAAGAATTCACATCCTCAGAGATCTCAAAAATACACAAAAAATAGTTTCTCTGCAATTTTATATAGGCAATAGTTAAGTCTAAAACCTGGTTCCTATGCCACACAGATGTGTTGCTGTAAGTTCATTCCCTACACTGTATAAACCTTCACTTGTTAAAAGTGGACAGCATTTTAAGTTGTACCTTACACATTATGGCTTTGTTTCTTCAGAAAGCAGATCTTCCATAGCAAAAAATATTGACTGTTTCTTCTGTGCAAAATGAAGCCTCTAAAATTGATTTTAAAGCCAACAGTAGGACAGAAATCTCAACAAGTCGAGAAAAATGTGCTTCCCTTGCCCTGGACTGGAAGTCAGTAGCCAAATCAAAATTATATTTTACACGTAGGGAACCATGAAATGCAGAACTTACACAAGAGGAACTTACCAAGGAGTGGAACAGCCTGGGTGACAGGAGCAGGGACATTGGTAGGTGCTACAGGAGGTGGAACAGTGCCATACATTTTGGAAGCGTCAGTACTTTCAGCATTCCCTCTGCCTCCAGAAACTACTGTTGGGATGGGATTTCCTACAGACGACTCCTTGGAAGTGTCCTCATTCCCACCAGCTGCTGTAGCTGAGGAACAAGGCAAGAACACATTGAACACCAGCCAGCAATTCCTGCAGGATCCCTGCCTTCCACAAGGCCCAACACTTACAGTTTGGGATGTTCACTGCCGGAGTGTGCGGGACAGAGACCGGAGGAGTTATGGGAGGCGGTGGCCCGGGAGGAAGGAATCCTACAAGAAGCACAGGAGAGCCCTGAGTGTCCCCCTGGCACAACCCACCATGCAGCCCCTCAGCTCTGGGCCCAGCAGCCCCCAGGCTGGCACACCCCACCAACCTGGAGGTAAATGCAGCGGGTTGAAGCCGGGCCGGAGGAACGGAGGCGGTGGTGGCGGAGGCACCCCAGGGGCGAATCCAGGAGGGGGGATCCCTAAAGGTGCCGTGAAAGCAGGGGGCTGGAGTGCACCAACCACGGGAGGCCCTGATGGATGGGGGGGAACCTAGGAAAAAGGAGGGGGAAAGATGGGTTAGCCCAAGAGTGCTCCAATGATTCTCAGTCCCGCTGGGGGATCTCTGTCTTTGTCCAGCTCCACCAGGACATCTCAGCGACCTCAAATTCCTCTGCAACAATTGGGGACTTGCACAAAAGATCCACGAACACTCCAGGAACTCCCATCAATGGAAATACCAACACCAGTCTTGTTTGCCTTTGTAATTAAGAGAAAAATATTGCTCTGAGCTAAATGGGTACTAATGCATGTCGGTAACTCACCTTCACATACCCCTCACACAGTGCCTGAGATTCATTTCCACCCAGCATGGTGGATTTCCAGACAGTATCCACTGGAATGCTCACAACTTCAGAGCAATTAAAAACCTCTGCTTGTCTCTTTCTCACTACCTGAGTTTGCACTGGTGTTTCCTTTTTCTTTATTTCTGATTTATATCAAGCTCTGAATTTAAATTAGCTCTGACTGAAGGGATTCTACTATTTTAACATTGACAAGAAACTACTGATATAAAAGTAGTGGAGTACCTGCCAATAAGAAAAGCTTTTAGAGGAACAATAACTAATAAAACATACAACAAAACAAAAAAAGGCAATTACAAAACCTGAAGATGCAATTCAGCCCTTCTATTACAAAGATTCTACTGCAGTGATTTCTCTGTGACTGAGAGAACAGTTACCATTCATAGCATTCCCTCCCTCCCTGAATTATTATTTAAAGTGAGTTTTTGTTTATTCCTGTGGAACAACTCTCACCTGTGGAGGAGGTACTGTTATTGGTGCAGGCATGGGAACAGGAATTGGGACAGGTAAAGCTTTGGGAATAGGTGACACTGGTTCATTGTGTGCAGCTTCTGCACCTCCATTCTGAGCCACTTCGTTCTCAGACTTCTTGGTAATTCCCTTCCATTCTGTCCAGAACAAAATCCCAACAGACACGGATCAGACAAGCAGCACCACGTGAAACATGCTTAGTCATGTTAACAAAAATGACCTAATTGAAAAATCTCAGGTAATAAGCAGCACAGAGCTAAGAAGCATTTAGACTATTTCTGACAACAAAAATTCCAAATTCATTTAAGCACAACAAACACTGGAACAGCAAATCAACTTGTTCCTTTCAGTAATCATTTAACAACCCTTTGCACTGACAGTGTTTATACACACTCAGGATTCTGTTACATTGTCTGTGACAAAAACTGTAAGGCTTTTTGGGACAAGCTTTCAACAGGTTTGTTCTATTGCTCTCTTATTCCATTGGCAAGAAGGCAGCAGCTTTGTCACTAATTTGAGAACTCATTTCTAAAACACCCAACGTCTTCAAGTCTCACACAAGGAAAAGGAGAATACAACTATAAAGAATTGCAGCAAAATAAGAGAAATCTCAAATATAGCTTTAAACTTAATTTATGGAAGTAAGAGCTCCTATTAGTCTGTCAGAAGTTCCTGTGAAAAGCCAGCTAAGCACAAAGAGGGATCAGTGAGGGGGCACTTCGGGAAAGAAAAAAGCACTAAGAGGACTGGAACACACTGACATTATGTTCATGATTCATTACGTTTTTTGTTTAAAACACACAACTGATGTCTGTGTGTTCAGCACGAAGAGATGCTACAATTACAGCACATATACATTAATCACCAGCTAATTGGGCAAACTGGACAGGATGGCCAAACCCTGAAACAAAGCGTTCAATAACAAAACATACACAGTAACACTGTACCTGGACTAAGGGTCTCGTTGTCCAGCATTCCTCCTTCACAGAAACTTTCCAGATCTTCAGGTTTGACTTTGTCCCATGGTATGTAAGTCACACCCAGTTCTACATCCCAATACTGCTTGTAGTCTGGCTTTATTCCTTTATTCAGAGCCCAGGCAATCTTGGGGGTGGGAAATACAAGTAGTCAGCAAAATGTTTCCATTTTAATGGATTTAATATTTCATTCTCACAAAACAGCATTTGAGGGTAAAAAGTAAAAAGCCTAAGTGAAACAGCTACAAAACTCTGAAGTAAGTTTTTTTTAAAGCAGACTCAGTTCCTATTCCTTGGCTTGACTCTTGTATATAATTGGTAAAAATTTATAAAGCTGCTTCTTCTGATGATCCCCAGCCACTAAGATTAATTCAATTTCCCTTTGGAGGACAGTGTCACACTAACTCGACATTCTACAGAAGGAAGAACTTCACTAATTAATGCATATTTGCTTATTTATTAGTACTCTTTGTAGGATTATCATATGTAATGAAACTCTGTTAGGAGACAAATAACTAGCTACAAGAAACACACAGTGCCAGTCCCCTGTAATGAGAAAAGGACACCATTTCTGTTGATTAAACAGCTAATTACTGGCAATCTTTCAAGGAAACTGATACAAGGTTCCACTAATCCCACTATGGACCAGGAACAAAAATTCTCAAAAACCAGTTCACTCATGTATTTTTCAGAATTGTACAGAATATCATCTCCCGAACACATGTAAGTCTGAAATACCCCAAAGCCCAGCACAGATGAGACAGGATGACAGTAATTACAGCAGCTTTGGAAAGCCTGACATTTTCCAGGCAGTACCTTGATGGATTTCTGGTTGACTTTGAAGTTGCCTCGGCTCAGTTTTTGGAGGGCTCTGTTGGCATCTTGTCTGTGCACCATGACAATATAGGCACATCCTCTGGGCGGTATCATCTGCGTGGGGTTTAAGGAGAAAAAGTTCATTTTGCAGGTAACAAACAGTGAAATGCTCAGTTACAACAAGCTGGGACATCAGGGGGTGTTCCAAAAGCATCTATGGAAGTATGGAACGAAATGCTAGTTTAAGAGGCTAAGAAAGCCAGTATCTCCTGCAAATTCACATTTCTTGTCAACTAAAACTTCAACAACTTCTGAAAACTTCTAAAACTCTAAAATACAACTGGCTTTTGCATATTTAATTCTTTCAAATTGCTAAACAACAGTGTTCACGTAAATTCTAATGTCTGGCAATTATTTACTTCATTGAAAAGCACAACAGTATCCCCCTTTGCTCTTGCCAGCTGCACCTCCACATCGAGTTCTAGCTGCAGATTTGGACTAATTTTTATTTGTAATAAATTTGGGAAAAAAACTCTTATGCTCTTTTAGAATTTGGGAATCAGAAGAAAATTTCCTGATTTTTGTTTGTTAGAATGAACGAAATTTTTGAATTTAATGGAACAGCTATAATTTATATATAAAATATCCTTAAATACAGCAAAATAAAACAATAGCTCTCCATATTTATGGCTAAAATGACCAAAGAGCAACAAGAACACTAGCTGAAGAGGCCACACTCCTAAAATCAAATAAAATGAAGCAGCCAAGGTACTCAGAAGCATGGGATGTACGTCTGCAGCCACCATCCTGCAGAGAAAGCAGGATTTTTATGAAAATGAGATAATCTTCTGTATTACTCTATGAGCATTTTTAGACTGCAGGAAACCAAAGCAGTATAAAAATGTCAAAAAGCATAGAACTCCCTTCTTGATTGTGTACAAGTCAGGCACATGAATTGAGCGTTCACACTGAAAACAAGACATAAAGGAAATGAGAGGCCAGCTCTTCGAAATCTATCAGAAAGAACTCTGCCACAGAGCAGCCTGGAGAGATGTTCTGCACCCAAGCATATCAAAGTGGTTTACACTGCATCCCTTTTACTCACATTGATCGACTCAATGGGGCCAAACTCCTCCAAGAGACTTCCCACATCCTGCTGAGTTGTCCTTTTGTCGAGCTGTCCTACCCAGAGTGTGGTACTGCAAACTACAACCGAGAGTTAGCACAGGTGGTCAGAGCCATTGCTGTCACGAGCTCCTCATAGGACAGATAACCAACACTTATCCCATTGAATCCCACTTATAGCCACTGAATCCAGGGTAATAACCAGGAAAGGAGCTTAAGGCATCTCCAGACTGCAGATTACTGCAGCAACATTGAATACTCATCCGGGTTTTTCACCTGAGAGATAAAGAACTGCAAACTTTGACAGCCAGCATGACAGAACCTGGGAAATGGTGTCGGCAGTAGCACATCTCAAAGCACGGCCAGGGAGCTTCCACTGAACAGCTACCAGGGCTCTGCAGGCCTTTACACCCCTGGGACTGTCACTTACGGCTCTTAAAACACCTCAGGTTTTTTGTCTCTCATGTAAGAAAGAATGGTTTTATTCTACTTGATACTCTGGGATCAGAGAAGATTCCACACTGCCAAGGAATATTCAGAAGACGACTACTACGTTTGGTCTATAAACACTGGCAAAGCCAAGATTTTATCAGAAATCCAAACATTAGCCTGTGTGTTTTCCAGGTCAAAGCTCCCCTTCAGGTTGGAGAGATACATAAGACTGAGTACTCAGAAAAATTGTAATAATTTACAATGAACTCAATTTCCTTTTGTTCAGTCTGCTTTACCTTATATGTCTCAAAGGAAGGAAAAGAAAAATATGGGCTTTCAGCTTTTCCTTTTCTCATTTTACAGCCAAAATATTTCTAATTTGGAGATACGCCAGAAATGCTAAACTGTCTACTATGAGTAAAGCACGTACAGGGAAGTGTGGTGAAATTCCTACCAGGAATCACAAGGCAGTTAATTTTTGTTCTGTCTGGATGAGCCTGGAAAACCACAAGCAGCAGCACGAAACCCAAGGAACACAAAAACTTTGGAGGAATCGCCCACAAAACGGCATTGCTGGCAGGCACAGAGTTACAGAACCAAGCAGGAGGAGAGCAGACTCACCACTGACGGTCTCTGCCTTGATCTGGGGCAGGCCCTTGGAGCGGCGCTCCCTGTCCCGCTCACGCTCACGCCGCTCCTGGGAGCGGGACTTGGGCGAGTGCCGGCGCCGGTCCCGGGAGCGCGAGCGGGAGCGGCGGTGCCGCGAGCGCCGGGAGCGCGAACCCGACCGCGAGCGTCTCCTCTTGGGGGACCTGTTGGAACCAGAGCCACGCCTGCTCAGTGCCTGTCATCCCCACACTCACACGCAGCCTCAGTTAAGCACCCGCAGAGATCCGTCTACTTTCCAATTTCTCATCATTTACCAATTTTGTCTTGAAGTTAACCATCAAAAATGTGTCCACTTCAACACTTCCACCTGCGTCAACGAGGCAAATGTTTATTGCTTTTACAAAGAAATGGCTAAAAAAAGGTTATAAATAAATTCTGCCACTGAAATGGTATTTTACATCATGTTCAAGTTCTAAATCACTCAGGGTGTGGAAGACCTTGCAAGCCTTCAGAAAAATCATGTGGAACTTGGTGAACAAGATTACTTGCAACTAAACACAGAGTGGAGCCAGATCTGCTCAGTCAGCTGGGATGTGACACACAGGCTCGGTGACACACAAAGTCACAAATCTTAAGTGTTTTCATAAGTGTTTTTAGAGCACAAATTTAAACTATCACATTCTGCCTTCCTAAAATTTACTCTGGACTGACAGGCATGGAAGAAGTTGCTCTCTCCCAGTGAGAGAACTGCATAGATACCATACTTTCCCTAGAAGGTAGATGACTTTAGGAGTTAGTACATCTTAGAGTTGCTAATCTGCTTTTCATTCCTGCACTAGAAGAACTTTCACTCATTTACCTTGATGCAGATCTAGATCTTGATTTCCTATTGTCAGAAACATGCCGTTTTCCCTCCTGAATGGGTGGCTGTTCCACTTCCATATCCTAAAATGTGAAGTTGACAGGTGTTATGGGTGAGCAGCACAAGGATTTTATTTCTTTTTATGCTCAGATTAAATTAATGGCACTGAAAATACACTGAATATTCAAATGTGTGAAATTAAAAGAATAACATGACTCAAAAGCTTCACTATGTGGCCACTAGCAGGGAGAGGGTCCAGTATTGCATGTACTTAATACAGCCACTGAAAACACACCATAGAAATAATTTACATAATTCCCATTTTCCATTTCCAAATTATTAGTTTTCCACATTTTACCCATTTCAGCACCACCTGCATCTCCACAGAATACAATTTTATTCCTTAAGATCAGTCAGTGGATCCTGCTCCATCATCAAGATCCCAGGCAAAGTGAGATCTTTGGAGAAAAGCTGCAACTTTTCTCCAAGATGTTATGCTGGAGACAGGAAAGGAATAAGTCCTGGAGCTCTCCAACTGTCTCCCAGCAGAGCCAGCCTCATAGCCAGCTGTCTCCTGGTCATCCTGACATTTCTGCTCCACGGCCAATCCACACACATTTGCAAAGACATGTATAGAGCATTTAAGTTGGTGTGGTCACTGTAAGAGCTGCTCACCTGCTGGTGGGGTTTCTGCAGGTGTGGTTCAGCCTGGACTGGGAAGGGAGACTGGAAGGTTGGCTGCACTGGTGCTGCTGGAGGCATCACTGGCTGAGCTATGGGTGGGAACTGCGGGGTAGGCAGGAGACCAAAGCCTGGCATCTGCCCATTCGGAGGAAGCGGCACCTTGGGAGAAGAAAAAGAATTCCAGCTAGGAGAAGGAATTACATTTGCTTTCCCAGCAGACTCAAGTAAAGTTTTATGTCAGCTCAAAAGTCACAATAAAAGATGGGGGAAAGATGAAGAAGGCCAAGCATTTGGGTGTAGAAGTAACAATCTTGTCCTTCAAAGCCTGACTAGGATGGACACCAAAAATATGTTTTCTTGGGAAGATGGAGGGCTAAGCTACATTCACTCCTCACCAACAGGAAAATCACTTCCTTCCTTCTGCACCAAAGAAAACAGCAAAGGATGGAAAACACAACAGGAAGACAAGGGAAACCTGGGGTTACCTGATGCCGCATTGGATCCTGCTGCATTCCCATCATCCGCTGCTGAAAAGGATCCATATTTGGGAGCTGAGGAAACACTGGCTGTTGCATGCCTTCTCCTGGAAACCCACTGAAAACAGGAATATTTTGGTGAGACAAGTCAGCAAATGAACAGACTTGTCTTTATTTTACAGATTTCTATGCACATCTACACATTCTTGATGTTATTTTAGACAGAACAATTATCTTTACTATGATCCCGTTTCCAACAAAAAAAAAAAAGAAAAGGAAGAAAGAGTGGTTTCCTGATCTTTTCTCCACTTAAGAGTAGTCCTTTCACATTTAAAGAGATGCTACACAAAGGTTAGAGCCTCTCTCGCCCCTGTACTTATATGAGCTTGCAAAAGATCTCAGCCTACAGAAACATTTCAGGAAGGTTTTCTGCCTTAGGCTAATTCTCTTCCTTCACAGTTCCTCTTTTGGGAACAAAAGAAGCAGTGCTTTTCTCCTCAAAGAAAAGAAACTGGCTGTACTCTTGCTGCAAGAAAACACTTGGATTTGGGAGGAAATAGGGCAGAGGAGAAGGGGGTGTGCATCACAGGAGATTCACAGTGATGCCCATCACTTCCTGATTCAACACACAGAATGGACAGTGCTCATGGAATTCTGGAGGTCTGTGCAGGTAACAGGACCTGCTTGCAGAATGCAGCCTGTGCAAGAAACTCAGCAGGATTTTCAGGGGAATAAAGGAATTTGATGGTGATGGGAAGTGGAGCTTTGCAGTGTCTGAAGACAATTCCGAGAGGATTCTGCACAGATCAGTACTCCATAGAGAGAATTACTGAGCTTGCATGCCCAGACTGGGAGCAGTGGAATGACACCCTCAGGGACATCTTGCACAGCTGTGAGGCACTAAGGACAGAGGCCTGAAGCACTACCAATAGAACATAAGCATGCCCACAAGCCTCCAGCTGGGCAGACACAAGCAGTGCCTATGTTTGAACAACCTCATCTTTCTGTACTCCAGAGCTCCATCTGGATTCTAAGGCAAATCCTAGCCACTTCCTTCAAAGGCACTTAAATGAACTACTACTCGTGGACATGAAGTGCTCGAGGTGAGAGACACAGTCAGAAAGCTGATGACAGAGTTAGTGGTTCCGGTTTTGAGAGCAGGATTTAGATGCAGATACAGAGAGTAAGACATGGGGCCACGTACTGAAGCAGGGAAAAAAGAAATATGGACTAACCCCGGCATTGAGCACCATCCAGCCTGTGCACTGAATGAGAGAGAGGTCCTGTGGAAAAAACTGGGATGTGGTCATGTCATTCCAGACTTTATCATAACGCATAGCAAAAGGGAAACAAGAGCCTGAGCTCGCTTGTGTGGGGATGTAATGTTTGCCAACATAAAACGGTAAAGCCAATTTTCACTTCTTGAATACTTAAAACGATTACAACGTTTGGAATAGCAGCTTTTCCCCAGCCAGTTAACCAATCCAGCTGATCCAGTGATGCCCTGACACCCTCAGCTGTACTACAAAAAACATGGAACTCATCTTGCAACCGAAACTGGGCTTTTCTCTACACAGTCCTCCATCAATGAGGCAACGTAGATCTACACCAGATCACCAAACTAACAAGACACAAAAATCAGCCCACCAAAAACTGTTAACAGTGTTTTAAATTTGGACTGTAGCAGTTAAACACTGAACTAACTTGAAATTTTAATCTACTTTCTAACCTAAGAATGTTTTAGGACAAAGATTTCTTAGTTTTATTATGACACAGAACTTACAAAGCCGGCTGAGATACTGAAGGGGAAGGAGCTGAATCTTCTTTCTTTGAATCTTCCACTGCTTCTGGTTCATCATCATAGTCAAACCGATCTAGCAGCTTCTGGAAGAAATTACATCGGGACAACTATTTTTTCTGTATCGTAACCCAACTGGCAGCCAAAATATCTTTATTATTACATTCTTACAACATATGCAAGCTCTGAAACTAAAGACAATGTTAGAGTTGGGAAAATATAGAAATCTGTATTCCAACACAAAATTAAAACTGGCCAAGACCAGTCTTCTTCAGTTTCAGAAAACGCAAATCAAGACTTACTTTGTCAAATGATGTTTTCTGCTCAGGTGCTGTGAAAGCAGCTTTCTGCTCTGGAGGCTGTGCTGCTGTGGTTTTCAGCTGAGCAGTAATAGCTTGAACCTGAGCCATCACAGTGTTGTCTATGACCGGTGACTGGGGCTTCTGAGGCTGCTGGAAGGTCTGCAAGATTTGCTGGAGCTACAGAAGCATAAGACAGTATTAAGTCTGTGTTCTCATATAAACACTAAGTATTGAAAGAGTTGCAGGATATAAATTTTATGTCAATACAAACTGTGGTAGGCGATGAACATACCAACAACCTGACTGAACTGTAGAACATTTGCAGCAAGACCAGGACTCCCTTTTTAAATACTCTGGTGGCAAAATTCAGCAGACCCCGACACTGCAGTGTTCAGGCCCTTCAACACAGTAAACATTTAAGAGGACTGAACAATAAAATTCTGCATTTTCTTTGAGATATACCACCTGTTCTGGAAATCCTGTTACTGCATCAATTCCTAACTAACTATTTAGGAACATAAAACCGAGTATCATCAAATATCAGAATGATTGGATGGAACAATTTAAATATTCCAATTCCTCCTGCAAGTTTTCCACCGAAGACCTCCGGGAAGCTGTTTTGCTTCAATCCAGGCTGTGAATTCCACCATTTCAGACAGAAGCTGAAGGGAATCAGTGAGCAGGTTACCTGTTGTCCCTGTGTTGTCTGGAACAGCTGGGCTACAGCTGCAAAGGCATCAGAGCTGGGCAGCTGTGGCACGCTGGGCACGGAGTTCGCCGTCACTGGCGGGGGCTCTGAGGGAACCTTGGCCGGAGGGGGCGGCGAACCTGAGGGTTTGCAGGAACACAGGAAGGGCTCTGTGACTCCACAACGTTCCTCTTGCTCCCCCACAACAAGTGTCCACTGCCTACACCCCCCTGTTTAACCCAAAAGGGCCTGTTTACACCACTCCAGCTACATACTCTGCTCGTTCTGCCATGAACTGCTCTCGTCGCTGCTCACACCTGCGCTTGGGATGCACTAACACAGAAAAGCTGGTCCCACGTGGAATTTTAGCTCCCAGCTCCATGTTTGTAGCTGTGCAGGTTTAGGACAGCTCTCACTCAAAGAGCATTAGGCAATGAGCTTCAATACCCTGAACATGGTGGTTCTGCTTCCACAGACCTGGGCTCATCCTTTTGCATGAATGATCCAAATCAACCATCTCATGGCTCACTGGAAGAGCAGCTGAGTTTTTCTCAGTATTTTCCACCAGTAACTAAACTTTTGCAGAGAAGTCTAGCAATAATTGAAGGGTTTTATGGATTACTTCACAGGCAGTTTTCTTTGATAAAGTTTGTTCATGTGTCCCTTTTCCACGTGCACAAGCCAAACCTGCAGATGATGGATAAATCCTCCCACCAGGAAAATGATATTTACTCATTTTTCCAGGAAGAGACTCTCATTTCCACTAAGCTTTGCTGAGACTGAGATCACAATTTAAGACATGATATTAGTGTTCCTATTCTCTTTGTATTACATGACAACATCTTTTTTAATAAACATCTTACCAGTACTAAGTAAATTAGCAATAATCCCCATCAATTCCTACATACTGTGAGTAACTATTCTTCAGCAGACCTGTTTTAATAGACATAATAAAGCTGTATAAGGAGTGAGTTAAAAAAAATTCCACAGATAGAAATAATTAGTTTGAAACTCTAAGCAAACATGTTTGCCTTGCAATAGCAACTCCTTTATAGCCATTCCTCTGTTTGCACTTGAAATAACTCCCGTGTTGACAGGCAGCAAGCACAGGCAAATATGTCGAATGATACTTTCCCAAAAGTGAAAGGCAACATAAAGCAAAAATATATGTTTTGTTTTTAAATATAAGGTAAATCCCAAATTATTTCCTGGATATACTTAGAAGGATATTTTCTTGCTCAAGGGAGAAAATGTGCATTTCTCTCTGCCTTTATGGGTGAAACGGACTCTATTTCACGTAATGCATTAATATATTTATTGTTATTCATTAGCATATTTATTGCAGGGCCAAATTACCCCCTCTGGTGCATCTGAATAACCTCACTGAAAATCTCTTGCAGAAAGCAGCCAATCTGTTCCCCACTACTGAGGAGAGATAGAGCTGGACAGGCAGTGCCCCTCTCCTGTCCCAAAATTCAATTGTGCAGCCACCAGTCTGTCCCTGGGCTTGGATGCCAAGGCATTCCCCGGCCCTACTCGGTTTATAAAACCTTTAATGGGATACACTTCCCTGAACACAGCTGGAGATGATTTCACTGTTTTGCCGTCCCTCAGCACAGCTCACTCCCTCCATTCCATTTTCCCAGTCGTACTCCACGAGCACAGTAAATAAGGAGGTTACCAAAGCTCAGTGTGAAACTGAGTGCAGAGCCAAAAAGCAGCTCTCTGGAGAAAGAAAGAATTGTGGAATGCATATTCCCTGCAACCTCGCTCCCAGCTTTGCTGTGGTAATAAATAGGTCAGTGCAGGCACTGTGGGCAGGCTGGCACTGCTGTGCTCTGCAGGTCGGTGCTTCTCAGCCAGCAGCCCATGCAAAATCCCAGGCACAAATGTTCTCTTTGAGAACCTGGATGTGAAACGCCAGTCCAAGACTTGCAGGGCTGCACACTGAGACACTGACAGCTGCTGCTTTCAGCTACTAAGCTGACTCAAAGGAAGATGAAGTTCTTTAACATCTAAGATCCCACTTACTTACCCGGATTCTGGCATTAAAAAATGACATCAGAACTATAAAATTGAGAAATCACATAAAAATATTTCAAAGCAAAAGAAAAAATACTATCTGTTTAAGAAGGCACACTCAAGTCATCTGTAAGTGTGCATATATATATATATGTAACATGCATATATACATGATAAACACTTAATACATTTCCCAAGTCAGTATTCACGTGCTGATAATTTCTGAAGTACAGTATAAGCCCTTACTTAAAATGAGTTTGGCTGCTCATTGTGACGAAGATGACTTTATTGCTATGTCACTGCTGGAACTAACAGCAGGTACTTTGTACTGAAAGCAAACAAGCTGTTGCCATTGGCCCTCTGAGAGCAGAAGTTAAAATGTCATTCCTACCTTCATTGTTAGTAGCATTCTCTGCCATGGGTGCAGTGGCACTGGTTCCTGCTGCCATATCCAAGAGAGGCTGAATGATTTCAATTTTAAATACTCCATTTTTCTGCCAGAGGTTCAGGACACGAACTATTTTACTCTGTTGAAACAAAAGGAAGCACCAATGCTGAATCCAGCTTTCTTAAGTCACCATTTTATCTTCTATATGCAGAGAAGGTTTGAACAGTACATGACATAATCATACCAATTTAACAAACCCTGTGTCATGACAGAGGTAACACCTTTGAAATGGCAAAGATAAAAACTGCCAACTAATTTTACTGTCAAAGCAATCTGTGACATTTCCCTAAAACTCTTCTGGCCCATCAGACATACAGGTGTGATGTAAAATCCAGGATATAATTTCAGCCCCATGTCTACACAGGTGTCACAAAGGGATGAAACAACCAACCCACATGACCAAAAAGAGAGATGGAAGATGAGCTGGAAAGCCTTCATGAAGAGAGGGGTAGTTAGACCAGAAAATGCTACAACAACAAGTCAGATTGAGGGCTCCTTGCTTGGTATTATTCTTAACCCAACCAATCCTATGTTGACACCAGAAACTGCACCTCCATTATTATCCAAAAGATGAGGAAAGCAAGCGGGGAAACATCCTCACTGATCACTGCAGAAGGATTAATTTAGAATCTCTGACTGTCAGCTGTTATTTTAAGCACTTTTTTTTTTCTTTTTACATGAAGAACAATGCAGTTTCCAGGAACAAGCTGGAAATTGGCCTTTCCTTCTTTAGCCCAGCATTCAAACAAAAATGTCTCAGTAGTTGTGCTGCTCGACCTGAAACATGCAAGCAGGTAGTTGTGTTGCTGTCCTTTCTGCAGACTTAGTCATACACCTGCACACATATAAGCTTTAAGTACCTTTTAGTTGAAATGAATTGATTCTGCTCTTTCACTGTGACTCAGTTACATATACCCATGTAAATCCACCTCTAACTAAGTGATTAAAGAAATTTACAAAATGTTTGCTAAAATAATGTCAATTACAGAGAAACCTGAAGTGTCTATTTTAAAGTAACATTTTGGTCTGAAAAACAGTTAATTTTTAAAACAGCATCAATTTTTTTTGCTTTGGGTATTCGATCTCTCCAGAAAACTTGAAAATTACACAAAGGCCAAAAAAATGGGCAAATGTAATACTCTCGTTTTTAGTCACATATTAATTTTACAGAAAGGCTGTTTTAAAAATAAAAGCATTATCCTCTTCAGATATCACCCACAGTTGTATCTGCAGGTCAGGATTTTTTTGGTTAGCAACTAGAAATTCATTAAAGCAAGCGTGTTTTAAATAATATCCTCTATATCAAGTAGTTCCATGAAGGAGATGGACAGTCTCATTCACTCAGATGAACAAAATGGTAACACAGAAACAGAAAGGAGAAGGGACTGCTCTGTTCCACAGGCTATCAACCCAGGAGCTCCCAAATATCAGATTCAATGCCTGAAGGCTTAAATGTTCCGCATTAGAAAACTACAGAGCATCCAAGCCTTTCAAAAGTTGATTTAGAGAGTCAGGGAGGAAGTCAGGGAGAAAAGGAGTATTTCACTCTTACAAAGAGAAAGGGAACAGGTGATTTTCTGGAAACCAACTGGCAACTTCTAAAATACACTGATCTTGGAAGCCTCAAAACTGTTCTGGCAGAGGTCACAAAAACCATAACCTCTGGGCCATCAGGAATTCACACCACATTCTGAGCCTCTGTTCTACTAAAATGTACAGTAGAACTAAGAAAAATTAGGCCTTAGACCAGCCCTGACAGTGGAGAGCACCAACAAAATTCAAGTAAGGAATTGGAAAAGACTGAATAAATCAACATGCTGATTTCTTAGAAAATATTTCTGAGCAGAACATGATGATTTTCTTAGAAAACATTTCTGAGCAGACAGTTCCTGCCTACAAAACCAAAGCTTCTCCTGCAACACTTTCTTGTTGTGGCAGACACGGCCTTCCAAAGGAAGTCCTGAAGGAGCCTCAATAAGGACTTTTGGCACATTAACACACACTGCTGAAGTGTGTGCATAGGCTAAACAAAACTGATGAGTTGAGTTCTTTTAACTTGAATTTGCACTTAACTGTCACCTTTGATAATCTTCAGCAACAGCCACAAGCAGGGTCAGAGCGAATCCCCCAATAGCTGCCACAGGAGAGCAAGCACCAAGCAAATGGACAGCAAAACGCCAAGTGCTCATCTTACCTTGTCTTCAGATGGACACAGATACAAATACTGGAATGTGGCAGTAATATTCTTCGAGAACCTGGGCCCAAACACGTCCTTGTCTGTTCCAAACTGGTGCCGGGACTGCCGAACGATGGAGTCGATGACGTACAAGCCCGGGACTTTGTACTCCGGCTTGCACTGCGAACAGCAAAGACATTCTGTGTCAGGCAGGGGCTCCACGAGGTAACATCCCCCTGAGAGCCTCACAGCAAACCTGCTCTGGGGCTGAAGCACAGCTCTGCATTCCAACCTGTTGTTCTTCATGCCCTGGCAAGCATGAACACTGCATTCTCTGGAATTATGTATTGTCTTAGTGACAATTCATTTGAAGCTCAGCACTTCCAGGTTCTTCCCCAACTGCTGCATAGGGAAGATGGGAAATCTCTCAATTTACTTCTTTCCTCCCCTCCTTAACGTATTATGGAAAACTACAATATGGAGCTTATATATACAAAGTGATACCAAAATGCGTGAAATCCTAACGAACCAGAATTTCCTCCCTCAATCCCTAAGTAATAGAAGCCTTTCTGGTTATTTACTTGCATTATTAGCAATATCTAGCAAAGCATGCAGGTAACTTTATCAATAAACTTCCTTTTTTTTTCCCTTTTTACCTTTTTGATAAACTTCTCCACAATCTGGACAACATGCTTGTAGAGCTGGAAAATAAATACATTCATTAATTTCTCATCTCCTCAGCAGTGGCACATCATTTTTAGGAGCATTTTAACTCTTTGTGCTTATGACCATTTTGGAAAGGCTACAGAATGTTGTAGTAGTCACTTTCTAAAAAGCAGGATGTTCCCAAACTGAGAAAAATATTCCATGAGGGAAACCCAGACCCAAGGCAGAAGTGTGTCAGTGTGCACACAAGGCACAGAGCTTACCAAGTATTAGTGAAAGCTTTCTGCATTTACTTTCTCTGCAATCCACAATGGTTTCACATGTTAAGGTGCAGTTGCATCCTGCAATATTTAGTTTTATTACACAAAAATCACAACACTCGAGTGGGTGTAGCATGAAAAAGCAACGACTCAAAAAAATCCAAGCTAGCATTTTGCTCCTAGTCCAAAACCAAGGGATGATATTCACCACCCACTTGTTTCTAGACAACAGCTTTAACAGCAACTAGAATAAACCATCCCCAAAGCTGAGATTGGGAAATCCTGAGTATTTATTTACAAGTGAAATAATAAAACATTGCTGCTGTTACAGTTTCATCTTTGTTTTGTTGTACTTTACCTTAATAGCTTTAATGGCAGCTTTTGTGATGAGAATCATCTTTGCTCGGGAAATAGGAGGTTTCATCTCCATCAGTGAGAAGAGCTAAACAGAGAAAACAAACATTAAAAATGTATTCTGAAGCTCAGCAATTAAGCAAAAAACAAGATTTCAGGTGGGTGACTTGATTACCGCCATCCCACACTGTGTATGGCCCTGGGAGAACTGACTGTTTTACAAACTCAACAGAAACCTGCATTTACCAGGTTATTGCTAAAAAGAAATGCTTCAACTGCTCTGCAGACTTGGCTGCCTTACCCTCCAAATGGCTCCCAGGGGAAAAGCTCACTCCTCAAGGAGAACATTTGCAGAAGTTATAGATATTATATGAAATCCATAGAGGTTTATTGGAGTATATAGAAGTTATGTGTCATCTTTACAGGTGACATTGGCCATAACTGGAAATAAACATTAGCTCCACACTTCAGAAACTGAGGGAAACCAGAACTGCACACAGAGATGGACACAGAAAGCTGGGCATACACACGCAATTATTTTTACCTTGATATATTCCTCACAAATCACAGAAAAAAATGGTTTGTGTTACATAATTTCATTTTTGTCTTTATCATAAAGAAGAAATTGAGCCCTTGAATGCAAGTAAAAAATGTCATCTATTATTTGCCACAAAGCCAAGTAAGAGAATCAAAGTGTCTTCATTTGTCAGTGTAATGGAAAGTAAGATGTCATTTAAAACTTAGTCTCTTATTTTATTAATTAAAGTACCAAAATACTGCTGAAGTGACCAACTTACACAGATCCATCCACTGTCTCAGTTAAGGAAAAAAAAAAAAGTCAGTGAAGGAGATAAGAAAATTGGCCATACTCAAAGAAAAGGGAAGTGCTAACAAGACTTTCAGCTGTACAAAAGGAAGCCTTACACCTACAGAAAACACCAAGAAAAGGACAAGGTATTTACTTTCTTAATTTGATTCCTATTCCAGGAGATAGGAAAGAAGAAAAACTGTCCTTAAAGACAGTGGTAGCCACACGCCTTTTCCAACACCAACACAAGATCATGACTCTTCATTATTCATCCCCACAAAATGGAAGTTCTCGTGCCAGAACTTTGGGGATTTGAAGCCATTTCAGCTGTAAGAGATACTTCAGCTAACATTGCTGCTTGCTGAGAAATCACAGTATGGACAAATAAAATACAGAATGAGAGAGGAGACTGTGAGCTGATGTGGGTTTTTTGTAAAAATCTTGTTTTCAATTTAGATTTAAGTGGTTTAGAATAAGTGCAGAGACTCTTGATGAACAAAGTCAGTGCTATTATTAAAACTCAGAAAAATCTGTTTTAAGAGGTAATAAAAAGGGGGGGGGGGGAATCCAAACTCCAACACCCAAAAACAAACCACCAGAAGGCTCAAAATCTGAGATGAGGAAGGAAGAAAAAGAGACAGCATTACAACAGGCACTCCATATCCCCTTCTTGACCCATGAAGATGCAACTGGTTCTCCAGGAAAGGATCCAGTCCCACAGCAAAAGAACAAAGGACCTGGTGTGGAAGCACTGCTTTGGCATTTGTATTTCAGGAACACAAGGAGAGACCCCAAAGAAATTGGGAGAGTTCAGAGCAGGGCTCAAGGTGACAAGAAACGAGTGCAGCAAAAAAATAAAAAAACAAGCGCCTTAAAAGTATCCCAAGCAGGACATTGCAACTGGGGGGAACACAGAAAAAAATAAAAACGCCAGGGAGAATGAAGGCACACCTACTTGAGTGTGCATATCTATCCATCCATCCATCCATCCTGCTCTTTTCACCTCCTCACAGTACCTCTTGGAATTTTACCTCAGAATTTTGCTCCTTTTTTAAAAATTACCTAAGATCTTAAAACACCAAGTAACTATTTATAGTCAATTTTTATGTAATTCTTGGTATCAGTTACATGTGTCAACACCATGTTTTAGAGATGGGTACAGCTAAAATTTAGCTCCCTTCCTAGTTCCTCATGACTTCTCCATGTTGGAAAGGGGAGCTGCTCAGAAGACACTCGGGTACTTCCAGTTGCATTTGTTCAATTAGACCTGGATCTTCTTTCACATACATTTCCCAAACCAATATGCAAAAAAGTCACCCAACCAATATTTTTAGAGGGCTGTTTCACAATAATACATCCAGTTTTTCAAAGGACACCATAACTAGCTCAAGGAACAACTTGCACACAAAAACTTACACTGTATTTACAAAAAAAAAAGAAAAAAAAGTGATGTACGTAACAAAGGCAAAGCAAATTTACAGCTTGAGAGGTTTCCAAAGTCCAGACTCACAACAGGAGTCTGTGACCTCCTAGAAATGACCTTCTGCTTTTACTGCCCCTAAATGCATGTTTACAGGATGTTGATACAAAAGAAGTAGAGGTGTTCAAGGGTATTAAACTCAAGCCACAATACAAAATATTTGAGAGTAGCTCCGGGTGCTTCTTCCAGCAGGACGGAAATACACGGTAAAGTATCTATAAAGCCAAAGATGCAAAAGGCAGAAAATTCACCTGCTCAGTTTCAGGCTAATAAATGCTATTAAACCATGGCAGGACAGCCAAAGGGAGACTAAGCATAGAGTGATTGTCCCCAAATGCAAACTGTGAAGTACAAGAGCTCCACAGAGTGAACAGAGACCTCTCAGCTCCCACTGTGCCCCTGCTCCAGCCCAGGAGCCCCTGAAGTGCAGAGGGCCAGGTAATGGCACAAGGAACAAGGTGCTGATGGCCTTAACTTCTCAGTCTTTTGAGCAGCAAATTATTAATTTCTCTCATTCTATAATTAATGCCCTTTGATGGTTTCGTTTACATGGAAACCTGAGAACAAGGGGGTTTTAAAGTAAAGGGGAGAACTGCTACTTTAAAATTTACCCAGCTTGATGTATGACCTTAAGTCTGTCCGTTTTAAGTGTGAGGTAACACAGTAAAAGTACCTTTTAGGACTTGAACTGACTTCCTTGGCTTTACCCTCTTGCTCAAGCGTCTGTGCCATAAAAAGGTGTCCTTATTTACAAATGAAGAGCTATGAGCCTATTTTATACACTCACTAAACAAACACCAGAGCACAGCAGCTGCACAGAGAGGAGCAGGAGCTACTGAACCAGACAGTGGTTAGTGATTAGTGGATATCAAGCACCCAGGTCATTGTCAGGACACCTCATTCAACCTCCCCTTCTCCAGTTTCCAGAGCAGTCCAATATGCCTTCAACCATTCCAACACACCTTAGGTGTCCCACAACTCTTCCCCAAGCAGGCTCCATGCACAGTACATTCATTCACTGTCTTTTGGAATGTATTTTATTAATTAATTTAGAAACCACTCGACCCAGACATAAATGCAGTTACCTGTTCCTGTACAGAAACAAAGGGATCGTGGAGGACACAAGAACAAGCACAGATATTGCACTATTATGTTAACAAAACACCTTTATTGTTAATGCATGACCAGATCTTTAAAAGGAATTCTGTCAGCTCTACCCATTTTCCTTCCCCTATAAAAGTCACTGCTTCCTTTCCTCTTCAGGTCCCTGTTCTTTCTTAAGGGAAGGAGAAGGATCTGTTGCTAAGCTGTATCTCAGAGGACCAATGCAAGTTTTAAATGCTTGACCACCAGCTGGGAAGCACAAGCAACTATTAGGTGCTGCTGAAGGTATGAGATGACCATAAGATCAAGAGCTGTCAGGTTGCATTCTTTGGAAAATAAAGTGAGATTTGAATTCGACCAAGGCAATGAAGCTCAATAGCACTTCATCAACTAAGCGACTTCTGTGGCCTAAAAAGACCATTCACAAATCCTGAATCACTGGGGAGAAACATCTTCACAAAAGATACTCATATGAAAATGACATCATGCAAGTGCACAGAACAGAGTTTTGTTTTCTACTCATGTGTTTTGGAAACACAGCCTTAAAGATCAGGGCAGGGCTCTTTTGCCCAGCACATCTCCTGGAAAGCTGCTTGTCTCACTACTTCTCTTACCAGGGATCTCTACCAGAACGCCACAGCTTCCAATACTCCTGGAAACAAGCTCAGGCCAGAGGCAAGAGACTCCAGCCAGATGCTGGCAGTTGTGTCCTTCTCCTTTTCTGTGCACATGGAGACTCACTGGGGATCTTGAGCTCCAGTTACTGCTGGAGAACCACTGGGAAGGATATCCTGCTAACTTCTATTTATAGCTCCTCGGGATGGAGAGGAAGGCTGTCACAGAATGGGCAAAATAAAGTCTTGCCATTGGCAGAAAACAGCCACACTGGATCTAAACTTCAACTGTCCAGTGCCCTCAGGATGGGCAAACAGCAAAGAAGAAATGTGCAGCTCCAGCCATAAATAAACAGCCCTAGGACCTCTCATCTGCTTGTTTCTAGGCACATTTAGGTGGGGTATCAATTGTTTCAGGGGTACACATTAACTACTGAGACACAGCACTCAGTGAATGATATGCATTACTCAACACAAACAAGAGATTACAAAACAGGAAAGCTGACTTTATTTTACTTCCAGCAGCAAGATTATTAAAAAAAAAAAATAAAAATCTTCATTTCTAACTTTTAAAACCAGTTAACTATGCCTCAAGTTTTCCAGATGAAAGAAAAGGACGGACATCCTCTAAGCTAAAATAACCCGAGGATTTATATGGCAGATCTGTGGGTTCGGTGGGGGATTTTTGTTTGCTTGTGTTTTGGGGGTGTGATTTTTAATTTTTTCTTAAGAAAAATGTTTGCTTTTTTTCTTAAAACCATAAAAAGTTCTGTCCCATTATCCAGTTAACTTTTGTGATTTATTTATACTGTACCATTGCTGTAACATAATACATACACCTAACAGCACATGAATTCTAACTCGTGAAAGTAAACTCCTCAGAGAAAACACATTCCACTACAGACCTGTCAAATCCCACCTATTCAGCTGGCAGCACCTGCTCAGACTACAGCTGGGTTAAAAAAAAAAAAAACACCCAGTAAAAAACCCCTTGCTTGCTCCTGTAAAAACATGAGCACTTGGAAGTGGACATTTATTGGCAAAGTTGCATTCAAAATGCAGGTCCAAAGAACAGGATTGGGAATGGCATACAACCCAACACGATGGAATTATGCAACCCAGGAGTTCCCACCCCTTCCAGAGCCAAACTTACTTCTCTCCCCGCCCAAGTCCTTCTGCCAAGAAGGGACCCAACCACACAGCTCAGAGGACACCAGGTTAACAGCCACGCTTGGAAATTGGGCCTCCCACCATCCAAGAAATTGCCACAAACACCAAACCCACCCAAAACCCCCAAATGACTGGACCACCCGATGGCGTAAGTGGCATCTCCTCTTTCAGGCAGTGGCAAAGAGCTGGCAGGTGCCACTTCCAGGGAAGCAAAGCCAGCAGGGAATCACTGCTTGCACACATGGCAAGTGCAGCACCAAACTACAGCTGGAGCTGCCATGGTAAAACCAAACTTCCCTGGCTACAGTGGCACTGTACAGCCAGCAAGTGCACCCATTCTTCTGGGCCTGTGGGGTATTCTGTAGCTGCCCTATCTTCACTGCTGAAGCTGCTCCCCTCCCAACCAAGCAATTAAAATGTTCAGTGCCCTAGGAGTAGCACCCCTGAAGGCCTCACAGCAGAGCCCTCCCAGGGCTGAGCAGCCCTTGCTATCCCCACCACTCTGGGAACACCACCCAGACCTTTGGTACAAGCCCTCTTTCCCTGAGAAAGCCCAGGAATGAACAATACCTGCCCGTAAATCTGGCCCTCCTCACATTTCACATCAGCCTGTGTCACTCTGCGAGCACAGCTCCAGGCAACACAGGCAGAAAGAGGGAAGGGATCAGTCAGAGAACTGGACTTTATGCCCTGCACACCAGCACAAACACAGCTCCTGAGAGGGTGCAGGGCAGGAACCACACAGCCCCTGAAGTTATTCATGTGCTGCTTTACACACCAGTAGCTCTACAGAAGCACTCAGCCGTACAAAGTACTGCACAACAGGGATTTTAGCAAGTGCAGTTCTGTCCCCCAGAACTGAGATCCAACTGAAACCCAACACATCAGGGTTTCACTCAGTATTTCCAACTGCACGGAAGCAAAGCATCCCACCATTCCTACACGGAAGAGGTACAGATCCAAACATGCCCGTTTCCAAGACACGGATTAGTCATGGGATCCCCAGAAACACCACTTTTGCTCTGCAGTCACCATTCAGCACAAGCAGTGGGGTCATTATTTGACAGGCACCATTCAGGCTTGTCAGGCAGCAATGCTCCGCCAGGACCACTACTCATATTGATGCAGGTAATGAAGAAGATTGCTGCTCTCTCTTTCCATCAACACTGAAAATGGCACACGAGTGCTGTTTTAATTTATTTGGGAAGGTGGCTTTGCACCCTGCCATCCCACTGGTTCAAAGCTGCACAAAACCCTCAAACCACTGGCAAATAAATAAACCATTAACAGGAGCTTTTCCCTTTGCTCTTGCAGTTTTGGTAAGCATGAGGGTATTCTCAGGTGCGTGTATGACAAACTCTTGCAGAGAGGGAGCCTTACACAGCCTGAATCCATCACACGGGAGCAGCTACCATTTCTCCTGTTTCTGTTCAACAGGCAGGCACAGCCACCCAGCCTCCAACACCAGTCTGGGAACAGGCTCTGCCTCAGCTTTAAGTGACTTTCTGTCCATGGAGGGTCCGCAAAGCCACACTGTCCAACTGAGGCAGAAGTATAACTAACAGTAATAAATATTCATATTGAAGTCACGTGTCAAAAACTCTATATAGCAGAGGCTGAATTGACTTGCTGAATATTATGCAAAAAAACAACCACAGTCCACTTTGCTTCCAACTCCTCGCGACTAACTAAGAAATAAAAAAAACCCCAAAAACATAAGAAGACAGGGAAGGACCTTCTGTGTGGTACGAAAGGCGAGTGAACACTTTCCAACCTGTCCTGTTCCCAGAACTAGGATCGATCCCTGAGTCCCATCCCAGGCGCCGTTCCCACACAGGGATGAGCCCTCTCCCTCTGCAGCTTCTGGCCGTGCCGCCGCTTCTCACCGTGGCTCTCTGGCCAAGCCATTACCGGGAAACGCCAGTCCCGAAACTTCCCCAGCCCCCGAACAACACACACCGCCGGGGCTCCGCGTGACAACGAGCCCGCCTGGGAAACCCTGCGAACAGCGATCCGGCCCAGGATCCCGGGATCCTGCTCTCCGGCACTGCCAAGAGGAAACCGAGGGGAGCAGCGAGAGGACGGAGGCTGCCGGGGAGGCCCAAAGGTCCCTTCAACGCCTCCCCCCACGCAGGCCCAGCCCGGCCCGGCCCGCGCGGGGCCTCGCGGAGCGGCCGCTGAACGGCCCGGCCGCGCTCGCCTCCATTTTCCCCCGGAGCACTGCTCTCCGCCCGGCGGCAGGCCCGGGCCGGTGCTCCCCGCTCAGGCCGCGGGCGGCGGGGCCGGGCCCGGCCGGAAGCGCGGGGAGCTGGGGGACGCGATGGCGGCCGCCGTGTGTCCCCCCCCGCGCGGCGGCCCGCGCTTCGCCGCCCGCCCCCCCGGCTCCCACCTCTTGGTTGAAGGCGTTCACGGCCTCCATGTCGGCGCTGGTGGCGGGAGGCGGCGGGAAGGCGGCAGGCGAGGCGGGCGGGCGGCGTGGCAAGGCCGGTCGGTGCCCTCAGGGCGCGGCCATGATGGCGGCGGCCATGGCGGGGCTCGCGGGCAGCGCGCGGCCCGGGCCGACCGCGCGACGGGCGGGGGGGAAGGCGCGGTGCACGCCGGGATCGGCCGGGCCTCCTCCCGGCCCACGCGAGAGGTTGGGCGGGAGTGATGGCGGCACCACGTGAGCGTCCCGCTCCGCGCGCGCGCTAGCGCCATGTCAGCGCCGCCTCCGGTGCCGGGGGGGAGAATGGCGGCAGCGGCAATGTCAGAGCCGTCAGCCGCTGTCACTGTCACCGACACTGCCCCAGCCCCTGGGACGGCACCGCTGTCCCGACGCCTCCCGCAGGCGCCACAGTTCGGCCCCTCAGAGCACGCCGCAACAGCTGCGGTGCGGCCGGGCTCGGCAGGGTCCGGCTGAGCTCGGCTCGGCTCGGCTCGGCTCGGCTCGGTTCGTCTGAACTCGTCCGAGTTCGGCCGAGCTCGTGATTTCGGCCTGTCTCGGTTTGGTTCGGTTGCGCTCGTCTGAGTTCCATGGACTCGGTTCGGCTGAGCCCGGCTCGGTTTGGCCGGGCTCGGTTCGGAAGAAGGGGTTTAGGGCAGCTCAGTGGGTCCAATAAAATTGGGCCATAGCGTCCAATAAAATTCTGGGTCCTATCAATACTTTTTTATGGGATACGGAGTATTTAAGCCTGAGAGGAATGTGTGACTAACTGTCTTGTAAGCATTTTTGGGTTTGCAATACACTGGTGAAAAAAAAAAAAATTAAAAATAATTTTTTTTTAAATCTAGTTGGATTATATTTGAGGGAGGAGAAAGAATTCCTATGCAAGAGACAATTCCTAGGTTAAAGTTGAAAAGTTTTGCTTGGTACTCTGGAGAAGCACTGATCAAATCCTAACTTGTTAAATCCTTACTTACTAAACTTTCCGGGTATTGGCGAGCAGATAAATTCTGCCGGGCTTCACGCCTTCGATTTCAATTTTTTTATTTTTTTTCCCCCAGTTTCTTGCTGCTCTGCCAGTGCCTGCAGCGGCCAGGAGATGGCCCTGATGTCCGCACTAAGAGGGGAGCACCAGGAAACACAATTTGCTCTCCCTGGAACCGTGTCTGAGGAGTGTCGGCAAATATCTTGGGCCAGTGTGAATTCACAGGATAAACGATCACTTTGATCTCGTAGCACATGAGGGGCGCAGATTCAAGAACAAAGTCCCGGAACTTGTTGCTTCACAAAAGAACTCTGTTTCTTTGCTCAGTACGAAGGATCTGACGTGTCCCTGAATTCAGAGGACGGCCATCAAACAAAATTCCTGGGTGTTGGTGGGGGGTTGTTTGTTTTTAAAGCGACAATAATCCCAAGGCAGCTTCTGGCGCTTTGCTCTGAGATGTTGAGGTCTGGTCTAAAGATTATTTAAAGGCTTTATCACTTCTGTGGTTTTTGTACTTCTGCCTGCCCTTCCTCCCTGAGTTATGGTGTTTATATCCTTCACGGAGTCTGCGTTGTTTTGTTCTCCAGCATAACCCACTTGGGACAAGCCACCCCAATGAGAACCCTTTTATCCTGGTAAAACTTTTCCAAACATCAGGGCCAGCCATTATCCTGAATTGGTCTTGTCACAAGATCCCTGTAGCTGGATCTGAAGGGGAAGGGATGGAGCTCTGAACTCCCCAAGGTCACTGCCCCCTGTCACCTCCTGTCCTGTCACCTGCCACTGCCCACAGCCATCTTTCCTGTGCCAGTTTTTATCACTGATTTATTTCCAGGATTCACTTTCAGGCTTTTTGCTTTGCTCTCAACAAAAGCAGTCAGCCCTGTTTGCATCCAAAATTCCCCAGCTGGCGTTCTTTTCAGTCAGAAAACCAAGTGTGAGAACACAAAAACCTGTTTCAGTTTCTTAGTAAAAACATAATTTTTTATATAGATATATATACATACACACATATATATAAACACACCCACACACACACAGACTGCACCATGGCCACTAAGCAGATTGTTTTCCACATTGTATGCAGAAGGATTCTTGCAGAGGATGATCATTTTTGTGATTCAGGGCTGAATTAAACCATACAAAACTCCATCCAAATTGTGGAATGGCCTGGATGGGAAGAGACCTTTAAAACCCATCCAGTCCCAATCCTGCCATGGGCAGGGACACCTTCCACTATCCCAGGGTGCTCCAAGCCCTGTCCAGCCTGGCCTTGGACCCTTCCAGGGATCCAGGGGGCAGCCACAGCTTCTCTGGGCACCCTGTGCACAGGGAAGGATTTCTTCCCAGTATCCAATCTATCCCTGCCCTCTGGCAATAGAAGCCGTTCCCCCTTGTCCTGTCCCTCCAGTCCCCTGTCCCCAATCCCTCTCTGTCTCTCTTGTAGGCTCCACTCAGATCCTGGAAAGAAAGTCCCTAATGCTAAGTTCCTAAGCAATCCAAAGGGCTCCTGGGCATTATGAGGTCTGAGCACTGGAGCCCGGGAAGGGAAAGCAGTTGGAAAACACCTCTGGTGTTGATTGTGTGCCAACATCAAACACTTGCCCACTGGCTGGCAGGAGATAAAAGCCCAGGAGCTGAGAAAGGAGGAAGGACACCAGGAGCACCAGGGAGGGCTGGCTGTGGCTGTGAGAGTGCATGCTTCCATGGAATTCTCTTTCAGGAGCCCTCTGGATGGCTGTAGGGATGGGACCCCCGTGTGCCCTGTGGTCCTGCACAGGTCACAGGCAGCTTCTGATGGTGCTCAAATAATCCTGTGCCTTCTGTCACCATGAACTGTGACATGCTTCATTGGCAAACTCACTGCTTTGGCTCTGGTTGGATTTTGTTTGTGGGTTGGGTTGTTTGGTTGGTTGGTTTTTTGTTTTGTTGGTTTTTGGGGTTTGGGTTTTTTTGTTTGTTTGTTTTTTTGGCAAGGTAGAAATCCCATAATTTCAAATGGAAATAATTAATAAAACAAACCCTGCCAAAATAAACATTCCTCTGCATGCGTGTGCAGATCTTCTCTTCCTTAAGGAGAGGAAGCACGTCATGGGATGGGTTTGTTGCTTCGTGTGCTCCTCCAAAACCCTGGAGTGCTGCAAAAAAGGGGGTGTTTGAAGGACTTGAGTTCCACATCTCATTGCCATATTTCCTGGAAGCAGCAAAGCCATTTGGCTTTTCCCAGATTTCAATGTTCCTGTTACAAAGAGCAGGATGTTTCTCCAGGTTTTCCTGCTCCTCTGCAGGCTCATGACTGATTTTCAGTGGCAATTTAGTACCTGTCTCTTTCACAGCACAAGGATTTTTTGTTTTCAGATGGATTTTTAAAATTTATTTACACACCTGGGGATTTTTGTGTGATGAGAAACATACATTGCAAAGGTGTTTGGTTTTTTTCCCAATACATGCATTTCTGTGTTCTGTTTTTCTGTAATTCCTCTATATCCACAAATATGGGTCATATTAAAAAAAAATATGGGTAAGCCTAGAGTGGATTCTAGGAAAAATACCTTGCTCTGAGTATACAAGTACAGCTGGAAATATATTAATGTTGAATACATGTGCTTGTAAATAAGATCTTTTATTTAGATATTTTATTCAATGTAGGGATTGGGACATACTTCCGAAGTAATTACTGCCAACATTTTGGGAAGATTCTTAAAGCTTTTCTGTATTTTTGATATTACACTATTTGGAAAGCAGTCAGCTGGCAATGAGGCACATTTGGCATGGGCTGGGAAGATGTGTATTCTGCTTTGAGTGACCCTGAGGTCTGTTAGCATTTTATTTAGAATATTTAGAAGATGAAGCTTGTGTAATCATGCTTTCTGTACACATTTTTGTGTTTTGGGGAAATGAGGCCTTAATCTGGTAAAGGGATGACTAATTTATCTATGTTGTTATTGGTTACTTGATTGGATAAAACCTTGGCTATTGATTGTCCAAACATTTCAGTTAGTAATGCTCATATATAAAAATCATTCTGTGATATTACCAGGGTTACTTCTAAAAATAAACTTTTATAAAAATGGACTGATTTTAAATATTATGCTTTAAATTTGCTTTTGTGTGACTTTGCTCTGCTTAAAAACTACTTTATTTGTTTTAAGGTTCACATCCACTTTGCTCACCTGTCTTGTATCTTATCCTGTATTAATGTATATCAGAGGACAGACTGAAGGAGTGCTTGTATCATAACTGTGGGGCAAAATCCTGCAGTCACATAAATACCTTATCCCTTGATATTTAAATACATCCCTGGATTCATCCCATAAACCAACTTTGTCCCATTTGTCCTTCACCCTTCCTTCACTCTCCATTGTGAGTCTACCCCTCTGTCCCTTTGCTTTTCCTGATGACAAGCTTGTGACTGTTCCTTCAATCACCTTCCATAAGAAGTGAAGCTGCTTTGGCAGGAGATAAAACATTCCGTTTGATGAACAGATAGAAATAGAAAAAGCTCCCAACGAGTTCGTGAGAGCTGACCAGACTGTGTCAGTCGATGGAACAAAAGTCACTGCCTCTCCCTATATTGCTTTCCTGGAACTTCCCACTCTCTCTGTTCCAACAACTCCCAATTCCGATGGCAAAGCTTTGTCTTGATTCTCCCTGCAGGGTCTGGTTGGTTCCAGCAGAATAACTGGAGCTGCTGGTTCATCCTGCCAGATGGGCCACTGTGGTCCCCTGGGCCACCTTCCTGCCTGACACCCAGCACCAGGCTCCTTCCTGCCTGGAATACAGCACAAAACACATCTGAGTTTGATTTAAACATTTCCAAAGAAGGAGACTTTGCCATAATGCCTTGCTGGGTTGCTGTGCTGGTTAATTACCCTCACTGTTAAAAATATGTGTCTTGTTTTATAGCCTGAATTTGTCTGGATTCAGCTCCCAAGCCCTGGATCTCATTATAGCCTTGTCTGCAAGCCTGTATTCGTACTCAGGCACACAGACTGGGAGCAGGAGCCCCCTCCCTTTGCTAGGCTTAAAAGGACCAAGTTCCTCCGCTGGAAAGTTTATTATTTAAATCTTTTTTCACTCGTAGAGTGCTTTTCTGAATTTTCTTCGGTTTACCAACTCCTTGACTTGTGGAGGTGCAGTGTTCCAGCTGGGGTTGCAGGAGTGCAGGATACTTGGATCATTTAGCAGCCTTTTTTCTTCCTTTTTTCTTCTTTCCCTTTCCTTAAGGGAAAACAAGAAGAAAAATCCTTTTTCATGGACTAAGATGTTATTTTTGATAGGCAGGAAGGCCCGCCCAGTGCCTGAGTCACATTATCTCTTTTGGCCACTTCAGAGCAGACAGGGAATAGCAGAGTCTGAAAGTGCTGTCAAAGCCAGAGTCTTCATGAGTAATTCCTCTTCCCTGCCAAATATTTCATGGTACTTAGTGTTCATCAGCCAGGTGGATCAGTGCTGATTCAAGGGAGAATGTGCTTGCTACAGAAACAGGTGCAGGAATGAATAACCCGCTGGGTTTTGTAGTAATCAACCTGATATTCAAACACGTCTGTGAGTGATTCTGTACTTGTGCAAATAAGCAAACCCAGAACTGTGTTTTTATCTGTGTTTGGTTTTTTCTTTTTTTTTTTTCTTTTTTTTTCTAGAAAGTCTGTCAGTAAAATATTCAAAAATTTTATTTGGATCATTCAGGAACTGTCTTCCAGTTTTCCACTGAAGGATTTACAAGGATGTGTTGACTGGAACCTCTCTCCCTCTGAGTGTTTGAAGCAAGTCCCCCCCTGGAGCCCCTGGGATCAAAGCCCAAGTGTCTGCAGCAGCCACAGTGGAAGCTGGGGGCAACAAACCCATCTCTGTACTCAGGGCACCAGTAGGAGAAAGAGCAATAAAATCTCATGGGAAATATTCTTTCACCAACATTTTTTTTTCTTTTCTGTTGAAGGGGGAAGTTGGGGTCATGGACAAATGGTCCCAGAGCTCCTCCTGCTTTGTGTTCCTTGAACCAATGTAACAGGGGGCTTGAGCTTGTGGATAACTCTCCTGAGACTGAAAAATATGCAAGAAAGTGAAAGTAACCTGGAGAGAAACGGGAACTAAATGGGAGCACAGCACATCAAGCATTGTTGAGAGAGGCTGGCTTGGGCCAGGGATCCCAGGGGAGCATGGGGAGGGAATTGAGGGCAGCCTCTGGAGGAGCTGCACTCCAACCAGGAGCAGGGATTTGAGGGGGTTGTATAGCTGTGTGGAAAGGGAACCTTTCCTGGGCTGGAACACGGTGGGAGTCAAAGGAGCTATGGGAGGGAGGCTCTGTGCATTGCAGCTTTGGGGGGGAAAAACCAAAATAGCAGAGGTTCCTTGGGGAACACACAGCATTCCGTGTTTGCTTCCAGGTGTGGGTTCCTCTGCAGGCTCTGGTGTTGTGAACCCAAGCCCCCCACTCTGGAGCAGTGAGACAGCAGAGGCTGCCCCAGGAATTTGCTGTTCTCCTCCTCTGGGCGCTATCTTGACAGCTGAGAGCAGCCAGAGAGTTTTTGCTGACACGCCCTGAACTGGAACATCTGGAGAGTGTAAGCTCTGCTTTCCCTGTGAAACATCCTCAGCTCAGGAATTTTCTTCTCCCAGTGGCCTCCTGCAGCCACATCCACTGACCCCAGGGCACAGTGTAAGGTCCATCTGCGTGCTCAGATGTTTGCCTGGGCTCTGGCAGGGAGCCTCAGGATAACTCATGGATAACTCATCCCATGGGAGTCTGTGTGGGATGAGCAGTGGTCTGGGATGGAGCTGGTTTTTAAACCACGGCTATCTGTCCAGGCTGTTAAACAAATTAAACAAAACCATTCCACCCTCTGGGTGTTTTACAACAAATGAGGTTATTTAAATAAATAAACCTCTCAGATTTTGGTGACTGTGCCGTGGGGGTTCTTCATACTTGAGTGAGCAAGTGACCTCTGTCAAGACACCCCTTCTTGATCCTGCAAGGGAAGTGCATCCCAAGTGCCTCTGTGACAGCAGACTGACACAACATCCCATGCTCAGGAATAAACCAAGACTGAATTTTTACACAAAAGCGGTGCAGGTGACAGAAAGGATTTCAATGTAACAAAGAAACACATTTCTTTTTTTGGGTTCAGCTCGGTTAGTCCTTCTTTTAAGCCAAGGAAAAACCTGGAAGCCTGGCCTTGAGCTGAAATACCTGTTGATTGGAATATGTATGGAATGTCAAGGGTAGGGACACCTTCCACTATCCTCTGTTGCTCCAAACCCTCTCCAACTTGGCCTTGGACACTTCCAGGGGTTGGGCATCCACAGCTTCTCTGGGCACCCTGTGCCAGGGCCTCCCCAGCCTCACAGGGATTCATAATTTAAAATGGAATCTATTTATTTTAAGCTCGTATCACTTCAGAAATGTTCCGGGTCCTGAACATATGCCAGAGTATCCACCTGTAAATAATTGCACACTTCATAACTGGGTTTGCCAGCCCTGAGTCTTTGATGTGGTTTCCACAGCTCAGGAAGGTGCATCCAGAGACCTGACTGCAGCAAGGTACCTGTGATTTGTAAATGAGCCTTGCAATCACCATGCAGCAAGTCTGCCCTGGTCACAAAGGAAAACACTTGGAAAAGGAATGTTTTCAGCTGCAAAGCACCGAGATGAATTTTCATAGCTTGGGATGAGACTGCATTCATTTGAAGATTTTTAATCTGATTATTTTGCTGCTTTCCAGCAGTTCATTCAGCCATCCAAAATTCTCTCATGCGTAAACAAAACATGGAGGTCTTTGTTCGGGAGGGAATCACTGCTCTGGTCATATTTTAACAAGGTGTTTGGAATATTTCTTGCAAGGAAGCCTTTGAATATGACTGAAAAAAACCCCACCCCTTACTAGAGATGCAAGCACACAGCCAGTCCTGGACTGTGCTCTGAGGCTCTGGGATATTTTCTGACCTGTTGCCAAGAAAAAGGAGGAGAATAAGGAGATAAAACCGTACATTTTGAGGGCAGCCTGGTTTCGAATTGTCACCGTGGGATGGCACTGGCAGGAGTGTCTGGAGCAGCAGCAGCTCCTCCTGGGGTGTAAAACTTCATTTCAACCCCATCTCTATCCTCATCATGCACTGAAATGACTCTCAGGGCACAGGAACACCAGGACTGACCCAAGGAGGCCACTGCAGGGGCTCTGTCAGCATTCCCCACACCTCACCCCTTTTCCTGCAGGATACACTAAATCCAGGGATTCACATCGCTCTGGCCTCCTTGTTCTTCACATCTCATCCATCACTGATACCTAATAGCTTTTTGAAAACACAGAGCATTTCCCACACAACCCTCTTGTGTTCTCTTATATGTAAATGAAACTTAAATCCAAGGTGCTAAATTAACACAACAGTGTGCACTGCAAGGAGGGCTTCACAGCAGTTTAATTGAAATTCAGGAATGGAACTTCTTAATTAATGGAATGTGAAGAAGAATAACATCACCAATACAGCAACCCCCTGCTAGTCACTTTGATATTAAATTCCATTTGCTTTATGATACTTCCAAGTGCTCGATTTATGTGTTGGCTGTGGAGAGCTGCAGGACAGAAGCTGCAGAGAGCAAATTGGAGATTTTTCTGGGAGCACAGGTCTAGCAGAGCCTTTGGAGGGGCAGTGCCAGATCACCCCACTGTCCCGTTTCTGTAAAAATCATCAATTAGTTCAATGCTTACTCAGGTAAATTTGCATGTTTATTTATTTATGTATTTATTTATTTAAACTCTTTTAATCTGTAATATCTAAACCCCAAATACTACTAAATTAAACAGCTGCCAAAACGAACCCCTCCAAAAACTCAAACCAAAACCTGCAAAAATCCCCAATTATTTTAAAGCAGAATGAGATACCCAGGAAAGCATAAGCAATAACAGCCTGACTTTCTCTTTTTTTAGCCTATCAGCACTAAGTCAGGCTATCTCCTGTGACCTGACTGAAGTCAGCAGTTAACCACTGGCTGCAAAAGGCCTGCTGATGTGGCAGGGAAATGTTGAATTACCACCTTTAATGTGACCAGGACAGAATATACTCGGTGGCCTCCTGCAGCACAATTACAAGTTCCCAGTAAGGATTCAGCCCAGGTAGACCTCGACCCTGGGGATTTGGCCCAGGGGCCTCAGCCTCCCTCGTGGCTGGAAAACTCCCAGTCCACAAGCCACTAATCCATTTTACTGCAGTATTTTAAAAGGCTGGAGATGGCAAAGGACAATACTGTCAGGGTAACTCTGAATTTCTTTGCTTTCATGGGTATAAATCAGGCTCTATATTGTTTTTAGTAGCTTGTTATTACAGCTTTTGCAACCTGAAGACAGACTACTGCCTTTAATTCATTAGTAATTTCAACAGTTAATCAGAAAATGTCATTACCTAGAAAGTCTGAAGCTCAAAATAGAGCACACTGGAGTTAAATTTAAATTAAAGCATGGACAGAAATGAATGCAGCCTTTGATCCCCTTTTCATCCAGACTGCACCCTGATGGGCACAGCTGGACAGGATGGGAATTGTGAGAAGGCAGCAGTCTCGCCTGGTAAAAGGATACTGTCAACTCATTAAGTCCTCGAGTTGAGGCAATTAAAAAAAAATATTCACTGGGTTCTTTCAGAACTCTCCTCGTGTTTGCTGCAATGGACATTTCTTGCCAGTTTCATTTTTCAAAGAGGCTGTCTTTCAGGTGTTTGGCTGGAAAACACACCATTAACATCTGTTTAATCCTCCAAGTGGCCAAACCATGTTTCTGTTAGTGGAGCCCAAACAAAGGCACCCATCTCTGCCTGCCTGTCTCTCTGAAGGAATATTCCTTTAGGCAGGGAAAGAGCCTGGCTCCAAACCCTCTTAGCACAGCCATATATTGAAATAAGACAGGATGTAGCCTCTTTCCAACTCAAAAGCAAGCTGTACTTTTCAGTCCCCCAATGTCTGTCTGCAGAACAGCTTTTTTACCCCCTTTTTTCCCTTTGTTCCCATGCGACAATGCTGTTAAAACCTCCACATTTGTCATGCTGACCAGAGAAACTGTGACACACACCTAGGCTTGCCACGGAACCATCACCTATCTCTACACCTTCCCACAAGGCACCAAATCACTCCCAGGATAGCGTTAGGTCAGAGCACGTGCAGACTCTTGCTTTAGGTGGCCATGTGCTGTAATGCTTGTAAATCTACCCAGTACATGCAATGAGTGGAGATTTTCAATCCAAACTATAATTTATGGGCTTTGAAGCTTTCCCTTCTCCAGTTTCTGCCTTCTGGGACAGATGCTGGATTTCTGTTTTGTTTGAAATTTCATCTGAAAACATATATTTCAATGGAGCATGGTGGTGTGGAGCCAGCTCCAGGGTTCCCAGCCCTGAGAGTGTGTTTAGCCACTGGGAACATGTTTTGAAGAGGTCAGTGAGAGATTCAGATGATGGAAGGCAGCCAGATGAGCTCCAGAAAGGCAGGGTGATTCTGCACAGTTCTCCTTGCTGGTGATCAAAGAAGAGCTTAAAAAGCAGGGAGAGGTGTGTTCATTACCCCTCTGGTGGGCGCAGGAGCTCTGCATGTGTCAAGATGGACGGGACGGGACGGGACGGGACGGGACGGGACGGGACGGGACGGGATGGGATGGGATGGGATGGGATGGGATGGGATGGGATGGCAGCTCTAGGTTGGCTGATGTCAGGTACAGCTGCCCCTCAAAAGGACGTTTTGCTGACACAATTCTCATCTGTTAGGGTGTACATCGTTCCTTTCAGATTTCAAAGTATTCCCTAAGACAAGCACGCAGGCAAAACTTAAAAATGTGGATTATGCTTAAAGACAATTAGGGACTCTTCACGACTTTCTGGCTGATTCAACTGAAGATGGGTTGGAGGCTAAAATCCTTATAAGGCATTTCAGTGAATGAATTGGATTAGATCTCCTTCAGCACGAGTAGAAGGTGGCCAGCATCACTGACCGACCGAGACAAAGAGGAGGGCAGAGCATCGCTGACCATCGGAAACTCAGAGCGGGGTGGCTTTGCCAGCTCTGTCTCCTCTCACATCCCTGCTCTCCATCTCCTCTCCCGTTTCCTAGCCGGGTGGGAAGGGGCAGCGCGGTGGCAGTGGCAGTGTACTCATTCCTTCTCCATCCCCGGGGAAGGTCGGTGGGGCAGTGACAGCCCCATGGGCTCTGCCTGCCGGGGGATGCAGGCTGCGGGATGAGGGGAGCTCGGCCGGGACCCCGAGCGCCGGGAGGGATAAGGTGGAGAAGCGGCGGTGAAAGAAGTGGGGAGGGAGCGGAACGGAGCCGCCGGAGCGGCGATGGCTACGGCGCCTTCCCGACACGGCGGCGAGAAGGACTCGGACGTGTTCGCGAAGGGAGGAGAGGAAAAGCAACACAAAAGCTGCTCCCGAGCAGCAGCGAGGCAGAGCCACATGCAGAGCGAGCGGCGGCCGTGCCCGGGAGCGCCGGGTTAATTCCCGGGAAAGGGATGCGCTGGGATGCCGGGGGGGACAAACCCCCAGGCCGCCGGGTCTGCATGGCAGCTGCTCCCGCCGCGTGCGAGCGGATTGAATTACCGCAAATTCAAACCGAACGAGCCCGCTCCCCCTCCCTCCATCCCTCCCCTCCATCCCTCCGCCCCCTGCCCCGCTGCCGGCGTGAGGCTGGAGCGGGGAGGAGGCAGAGGGAGGAGGCGCCGGCTCCGAGGAGGGGCGGCAGCCCGGGGCACTTCGGCTCGCCCCAGCGCCGGCCCCCGCCCGCTCCGCAGCCGCAACCGCAAGTTCGCCGAGCGCCCCGGAGGCAGCGGCCGGAGCAGGGCAGGGCAGAGCGGAGCCAGGCAGAGGAACCGGGCAGAGCCGGGCATGCCGGCGGCGGCGGGCGATGGGCTCCTGGGCGAGCCGGCGGCCGTGGCGGCGGGCGGGGAGGCGCGGCGGGCGGCGGCGGACGGCGGCTCCTTCCTGGCCGCCTGGCTCAGCGCCGCCGCGCCCCGGGAGCGGCTCCGAGACTTCCAGCACACCAAGAGGGTCGGCAACTACCTGATCGGCAGGAAGCTGGGAGAGGGCTCCTTCGCCAAGGTCCGCGAGGGGCTGCATGTGCTCACCGGAGAGAAGGTACCGCGCCCGCCGGGAGCCCCCCGGGGGGAAAACGGGGGGAGAACGGGAGGCTGGCTGGGGAGCGGGATGTGCTGAGTCCCTACCGGCCGGGAGGGTGAGTCCTCCGGCGGGATGAGTCCCCTGAGAGGATGGAGGACCTCCTCCGGCAGGATGGAGGAGCCCCCCGAAGGATGGAGGAACCCCCCGAAGGATGACGGAGCTCCTCCGGCAGGATGGAGGAGCCCCCCGGGAGGCTGGAGGAGCTCCCCGGGAGGATGGCGGAGCTCCTCCGGCAGGATGGAGGAGCCCCCCGGGAGGATGGAGGAACCCCTGGAGGATGGAGCATCTCCCTCTGATGTGGAGGAGCGCCCCGGGAGGATGGAGGAGCCCCCTCGGCGCCCAACTTCCCGCGGCTCCGGCGGGCGCTTCCCCCGTGCCCGCCGAGCTTTCCGCGGCTGCAGTCTCGCCTTCCTCTTGCGCTACTTTGGCTGCCTTGACTTGTCTTTCTTTCCTTTAATTTTAAATTTTCTCTTCATCTTTCTTCCCCCGGTTTGTTTACTTACTTTTTCTGGTGAGATAAGTGGGGGTTTTGGTGAGACTTGTGGTACTGTGTGCAGTCCAGTCGCGACATATCGCGCGTGGGTACACACAGGAACTTGTCGCGTACCTGGCGATGGGAGATGCTGCGGGACGGACACAGTCCGGCCGTCTCAAGTTGTTGGTACAACGCACGGCAAATGTCTTTGCTGGTGGAGACGCACCCTGGATGATTCTTCCCCAGGGTGCTGGTTGGTAAAGTCCGTGCAGGGTCTCTGCTTTTTGGTTTTTGTCCTTCGGCGGAGACTCTTACCCATCGCTTAGGACAGATCACGGCGTTCTTAAGAGCAGCAGGAGCTCGGCTGGGCAGTAAATCGAGCAAGGACGAGCCCCCCGGAGCCCCCGACAAAGAGTTGTGCTGCTCTTGTTCATCCACACAACTTCTGAATGCTGTGAGGAACGGCTGAAGGAACTGGGGTTGTTTATCCCGGAGAAAAGGAGGCTCCGGGGGGACCCTGTGGCTCTGCACAACTCCCTGACAGGGACAGCCGAGGGGGAACAGGGGCAGGAGGAGAGGGAACGGCCTCAGGTTGGGCCAGGCGAGGCTCAGGTTGGACACCAGCAGAAATTTCTTGATTGAAAGGGTTGTTAAGCATTGGCAGGGGCTGCCCAGGGAGGTTTGGAGTGCCCATCCCTGGAGGTGTCCAAGGAAGGAGCAGAGGTGACACTGAGTGACAAGGTGGGGATTGGGTACAGCTCGTTCTCGGTGATCTCTGAGGTCCTTTCCAGCCTCAATGACTCTGGGATTCTGTGAGCTATCGGACTTCTGCCTCTCCTGTATCAGGTCCTGAGCAGAGGGTTCTCTCCCCGGAGCTGTGTGCGGTGTAATTCCCTCCAGCTCCAGCAGCACTGCAAACGTGCCTTTGTTGATGATTGCATTCTTGCACTCTCGGGTAGTTATTTTTTCATTCCAGTAAATTTGTCACGGAGCGAAATTTAATATAGGGCTCTGAGAATCTCATCATATGAAAAATGATAAGGTTTGTGAATATTATCATATAGGAATGCAAAAAAAAAAAAAAAAGTTGCTCTCTTCTGTTACCAAGCGTGTGCTTCTCCTTGGTAACAGAAACATCCAATGATCCTGCAGTTGATAAAAGGCACATGCACACACACGTCCTCCCCACCTCCACATTTTGGGTTTGCTACATTTATCTCAGTCTGTTAAGAGGGGAAAAAAATAAAAAAGTCCCACCACACACTCCTCTGTCTCAGCTCCCAGGTCTGTTGCTTGATTCGGGTTTTCTTCTCTCCCAGTATCTCGAATAACACACACTGTGACACAGTGACAAGCAGAAACTCAGCAAGTCTCACTTCTTTCTGCGGTATCCATCTCTGAGGGCAGGCAGGGTGATCTCTGTCTGACCTGACCCTATGCTGTGGCACTCTGGCACTGGGTGAAGGATCAGTCACATACTTTCAAACTGACTAATCCGACATCCACCTTCCCAGAAATCCCCCTCTCCAATTCCAGCTGTTTGTGCATAAGCACTTCGAGTTAATGGGTAGGAGATGAGAGTTATTAAGGATTTTTTTCAGGTGAGGTGCTCTCTGAGCGAGGTTCCTGCCTCTCACCCTAGGGGGGAGTGCTTTCCATCCCACGCGTGCCCCCACGTGAGGATTTCACCCCAGCTCAGAGCTGATGGACCCTCGGCCCTCCTGGGCACTGAGCTCTGGCATGGCCCCAGTCAGAGGCAGCTGGAACGTGCCCGAGCTGGCTCTGGAGCCCACCAGAGGTGGCAGAGCTCAGCTGGGATGGCAGGGAGAGAAGGGAAACATCTGCTCAGCCCAGCTCCTTCCTTCCAGAGCACAGGGTTCTGCCAGCGGGGAGGCTGAGGCTGGCAAGTGTGGGAATAGCATCGGGAACAGCAGTGCCCTGGCCAGAGAGCAGGGATGAGCTGCTGGCAGCTGGTCATGGGAGGAGGCTCTCTGAGGAGAGAGCACTGCCCTTGGCTGTGGAGATCAGCCATTCCTTGAGCACTTCCAGCAGAGCATCCTCCCACGACGTGCTGCCAGCACAGCATCCCTGCTCTCCAGCTGTCAGGCACTTCTGTTCCCAATCCCATTCCCACCTTGCTCCTCCCAGGGCTGGAAGGAAAGGTTCCTCCATAAGCTGTCCCCACTTCCATGGCCCGAGGCAGGTTTTTGCCTGGGCATTGTCTAAATTCAGTAAGATTGACCTAAGAGTGTAAAGCAGAGTCTTCCTCTGTGTCTGGGAGCTGTTCTGGCAGAGGCTGGGCCCTTACGGTCACTGAAATGTCAGACTTCAGCAGGGGGGGCCCAAACAGGTTTTGATTTGCAACAGACTTTAGCAACTCTGGAGGAGTTAATGCACTTTATTGTCTCAGAAAATGCAGTGTTTGGGAATGAAATCCATGGATTAATGAGCCCCCAGCCAGGCTGGGATCCATGGCCCTGACACAAGGCATTGTACACGGCCGAGGTGATGCCAAGAGAGTGCCAACAATCTGCCATTACCTCACCCTGACATTCCTGGGAGCTGGAAAGGTCCTCCAGAGGATGGGATGGCAGCAGGGCAGCTGATGGATGGTGCCCTCGGAGTGACCTGAGTGGGATGGCACTTGGCAGCTCCTACGAGCTGAGGTGAGATTTTCCAACCTTCCCTCCCCAGGTTTTTTATCCTTGGACTTTCAACCCACAGCTCTCACCGTACTGCTGGTGATTTGTGCTGCCATAAGTGCCAGGCATGTTATTATTTTCTGGGCTTGAAAAAAAACCCCTTGGTGGGGCCTGATGCAATTAAGTGCATTTTAGCTGAGCGCAGGAGAATGTTGGACAGATTATTCTTTCCGTGGCTTTTGAAGGAAATATCGCAGCCTGTAATCTGACATTTTGGGGTAAAGGGCTGATTTGTCAGCCCGACTCAGACAGTGTTTATTGCTAATCCTAAGGAAACACAGCTCCTCTATAAAGAGCAAGCCAATTTAGCTTTAAATTGTGGCTCTGAAGCCCTGCTGAGTGAGCTGTGTTTGGGTGGCTTTGGGAGCCTGGGCACAACATCCTCTTGGATTGTTCCAAGTCATTCACTGGGTGATGGGGAGTAGGCAAAGGAGATATCTCTCCTTTATAAAGAGAGATATTTTTATTAAAAGAGGTCTTATTTTTATAAAAATGCACTTACTTTTTGCATTCTTAGGGAGCTGAGAGTACGTTGCCATCACTGTGGTGGGGTGATCTGAGGCTCTGTTATCACACTCTGTGTTATCTATTCTGTTATCTGCTGCAGACCCCACTGCAATGTCCCAATAGCTCGGTACAGCATTGTGGAGGGACAACACATTGACAACATATCGAGCCAAAGTTCCTGTAAACAAACCTGAGCCAAGATTATATTTAACTGCTTTTAAGCGTAGTCTTTGGTGCTACCAAAAAAAAAAAAAAAAAGTCACTGAAGCAAATTGACTCATTTGATTTCTCATCCACGGAAAACTTTGTTTGTAATTTTCTTCAGTGCTATTGTTGAGCTGGAACAAGGTACGTTTTTAGTTACACTTTGTCAAGAGGCTTTCTGCAACAGTGGGAAGCAGTGGCTAAAAATACAATTTACCAGCTTTTCTATGGAGGCAAAGCAATTAATATTACAAGTGGCCTGTTCACAGAAGAGTTCACGTTCAGAATGTATTTCTTTATTAAAGTGGTAAAGAAAAAAATGAAAAGGCATATTTGAGCCTCTCCCAGGGAAGTGCAGGGGTGGGTGGGCAGAGCATCCTCCCTGCAGAGGCCTGGAAATGCCTCTTTGTGTCACAGAGTTAATTTTCCCATGAGTAAAAAAAATTTTGCCACCCTTTCCCTGTGTGTTTCACCACAGGTGTCAGGGAACAGAGGCTTGGTGGCTTTTGGGGTGTTAGCAGGTGAGAATGCCCTGGGTGGCCCTGGTTCTTCCCCTGGTGACATCACTGCTCTGCACTGGGAAATTCAGCACTGGGGGGGCACTGTCAGCCTTGTCTGTATTTCAAAATCTTTGTCTTTTCAAAATCTTGAGTTTCCCAAACAGTATCACTAGCGTAAAAATTGGGAAATTGGCTACATAGCCATGTGGATCTTTACCTCTGTCTTTACCCTTTCTGAGCTTTGGGGGCCTTGAGGGTGTGTGGTATCACTTTCAAACCATCCTGCCAAGCAAATGGGACAGCAAGTGGCCTCACTGCAGACAAAAGTTGAGTTTCTGAGGTGTTTGCAGGTCTTTCAGTTCAACCTTTCCTTCTTCCTCCCTCCCAGGTATTGTGAGGTTGCAGGTAAAACTGTGAGACCTTCATTGTTTTCAGGGCATCAGAGGGTAAAGCCGCAGGATTTTAGTTTGAAATTTGATCTGTTGGCTTTTGGTTTTTTTTTACCTCCAGTGATACTTGTATATCAGTTTCCTGGATGCGTTAGTTCTCTCACTTATGTTTAATTAGCAATTTTATCTTTACCTGTTCCTCAACACATTTTCAAATTTTATCTCTATCCAAAAAAATTTTTAAAAAGCTTGTTTTGAAAAGCACTGGCTGCGAATCCACAGGGTAGCTTTTTCCCAGGATGCTGTTCCCCTTTATTAAACAGCTGCCAACTCTTGCACCTGGATGATGTGCCACTCTTAATTTCATGCACTGAGGAAACAGAACGAAGATGTTTCTGCAGCCTGGATTTTGACATTTTCTTGCTTCTAGGTGTTTGCTTTCACAGCCTTTCCTTTCACAGGGGTTTGTGTCTGTGTGTGCAGATGTAGGATTTGTGCCGAAGCTGCTCCGTGCACACTTCTGTTAACGTGCAGCCCTGCAGGAAATGTTTTGGAGAGCAGTGCTGTGGTTGCAGTGGCAGCACTGAGGACTTGGCTGGGAGCAGGAGCAGGCTCCTGTGTCGGTGTGCTGTTCCCTCATAGGTGTTTTGGAGCTTGCAAGAGTTGTAGCAACAGGCAGAGTGAAGCCAGGCTGCTGATGTGCTCCCAGCTGCTCAATCTGTTTCACCTGGAAAATGACCAGGTGAAAACTGGCTATAAAGCCATACTCTTCCTGTGTTTCACAGTGAATGTGAGCAGGAATGAGCTGGGATAGGCCAGGAGCCTGTTCATTATTGCCAAGCCTGACTTCCAGAAAGATTGACTTAATATTTTTCAGCTGTAGCTGTAGCAACTTGTTCTGCAATGAGCCGAACTGATGCGCAAGTGGCAGTTCCTTATCCTCTTGAGATAATCTGCTTTCAAGTTGGCATTCAGCAGTTTTAAGGATGCCTCGTGTCAGCAATGTGCTGCTTTTCCTGCAGACCGTGTTCCTTTCAGTGGCAGATGCAGGATGGAGGGAAGCCGAGTGTTCTGGGTTGAATTGACACCAGGTGACGCTCACATCTGGATCCGAGTATTTGTTCCTGCAAGTTTTGTAGTTGGAACTTGTTTAATGACATGTAGAGCTGCATGCCCGTTTCCAAAGGCATGCGTTCCCTGTGGATGTCTTGGCAATTAGAGCAGATCTTGCTTCCTGCGTTGTGCAGTGTCTCCTCTGACACCGGTGCCCTGCAGGATGGTGCTGCAGCTCCTTGCATTTCAGCCGATGTTGTGCTTTTGCCCCTCTGCCCTCAGGAGCCGGGAAAAGGGAGGTTATTGATGAGCAGCACTTGCTCTCCACAAGGATGTAAGCCTGGCAGGAAAGCAGTGGTGACAAACCTTGTGGTGACTGAGTTGTGACAGTCTGCCTGAACCCCCAGCTGCTGTGCTGTCTGAACAGTGGCACGGAAATGAACTGAGGGTTTACAGCTGACTCTGCTGTTCTTCAAGGTTATGGAGAGGCATCAGAGCTGCCCAAAGCCAATAACTGGGGGAATATCAGCCAAGAGGTGAATTAGGGGGATTGCAGAGTCAGTGCTCACCTGGCAGTGTGGGATACAAGTGCACCAGAGCAAGCTGGCTGGACTCAGGCCATGCTGGTGCTGGTCTGCTTGCCCCACTTTGTCTCCTTCAGCTCCAGATTGGCTGAGCTGTTATTTTCAGGTGAATTGAAGAGCAGAAACCCCAAACCTCCCTCTTGCATGGCTCAGTGAAAGAGCTCATGCTGTGTTTCCCTAAGGGGCTGCTCTCCTGCAGGGGATGGAGTGGTTTTGGTGGGCTGGAGGTTGTGCATCCTGTGGAGGATGGAGAGAACTGGGCTGGCTTTTCTGCAGTAGGAGAGAAGCTGCTCTGTGCCACTCCTAGGACAGAAGCAGCCCTTTGTGAGCTGGCTCAGTGAGCCCCAGGCACACCTGAGTGCTGATCTGTGCCCTGGCAGAGAGCAGAGTCAGACCTCATCCTCATGGAAAGGGCCTGGAAGGAGTCACCACGGTCCCCCAGGGAAACTACCTGTGAAAAATCAACAAAAGCTGCTGCACGGACCAAAGTCTCCTTTTCTGTCAGTGTTTGCTCTGCTCTGGCCCTGGGCTCTGAGTTCACCACCTTTGGTGCTATACCCATGGTATAGCTTCTCATTTGCCATGTGGGATCAGAGGCATGCTGAGGAAAACCATTGCAACAAAAAGAACTAAAAAAAGCCAAGTTATATAAAATAAAGTTCCTTTGCTCTCTGTCTGTTGTGGAAGATTGTCATGGAAACATTTTTTTCAGAGAATAAATTCGTTTTCTGTGAATAATGTCCACAGAGCTGAGGGAGAGAACATATTCTTTATATATCAAATCTTTATTGGAGACACCTTTTTGCTGGCTCCTGAAGTTGTAAATGTTTCATCTGCTGTGCTTTAAATCACTACAAAGGAGGGTATTACCTGGGCCTCAAAAGTAGTGGCTCACAGGGACTAGGTTGTTGGTTTTTCTCTTTTAAAGCCAGAGAGCTGTATTGCTATGAAATCAGGGGCACTTAGCCTGCCATAACTCCAGTTCTGCATAAGACAGCTACAATGTGAAACAGGGGCTATTTAATGGGAAACATATCCCAGAGCCAGGAAGGTGGGAAGCTGCTGGAGGAATGTCATTGGTATCATTCCTCTGCTTCTGCTTCCCCACTGGTAACTTGAGCCCTCCATCCATCTCTCTGCCACAGGGCAAGCTCTCAGCAGCCTTAGGAGGGCGAGTTATGCCTTATTTTCCCCAAGGAAAGCCTTCCCTGCTAGCTGCTCGTACCTTGAGTTTAGAGTTTTCCTCCAGTGTTTTGGCATGTCAGTCTCACCTTAGGAATGGGGGTCCAAAAGCCCCTTTTCTGAAAAAACAGGGAGATTTGGGAAAGCTGTGCTTGATGGATATCCTGCACTTTGTCAATGGCAAGGCAAACCCATCTGTCCCAGGCACTCAGAGACAAGATTGTGCCTTGCTGGAAATGTCTCCGGCCTGGAGGCTGGTTTTGACAAGCTCTGTAAGGATTTCTTTTGGAACCTTTTAGTGCATCCTCGTGTCTGTCTGTGCCTGGCTTTCTGCCACCACTACTTTCATCAGTGTCTGCATAATCTCTCTTGACTTGTGTAGATATCCTTAGAGGCCAGGGAGGTAAAAATGTGCTGCTCTCCCTCACGGCTGCAGTTACCATTAATTAGCTGACCAAGAGAGCACTGAGAGGTTGCTGGAATGGATTTCTTTCTGCCAAAGGCAAGACAGATCCCCACCATGACCCACTCCAGATAAGCCATAAACCAGGTTTCTTCCCATGGATGAGGCTGTTCCGTGTTCCTGCCTCCCAGGGGGGGTCTCTGACCCTGTGGCATCTGTGCCTGGTACAAATGCTGCTGCACTGGACCTGCAGAAACAAGGAAAAAATGTATTTTACGGGGGTTTCTTTTCAGAGAGGCTGGGTAAGGGCGTTGTGTCACCCCACTTGCCTCCAAACCATCTCCTGCTGGTGCCTGAGCTGTCAAAGTCTGGCTGTTCCAGGTGCCAGGGATGCTGACAGGTCAGGATGTGTCTGTCTGTCCCTGTTTGAACAGGGAGTGACGCACAGGATGAGAGGGAAAGAGCAGCTGGCTCTATGGAAACGGCAGAGCAGAGGTCCAGGGAAGGACAATCACACTTGCCTGTGGAACATGGCACAAAGTTCCCCATAAATATGATGTGAGGGAAGACATGTTGAAGAGGAATAGCCTGAGTTTGCCCAATTTACCTTTTGGGATGTTAATTTTAATTTTATTCAAGAGCTTTCTCTTATCAGAAATCTTTCCCTCATGTAGGTGCTTGCAGAAAATCACTGAGTCAGTGCATAGCATTCACTTAATTAAATACTTTGAGCTTCAGTGAGCCACTACGACAAACAGTTCTTGGACCTCAGACTATACTGAAGCTCTTTTCAAAACTCTTTCCAAAACTTCAACGTAATTTTTTAATTACTGGCACCAGAACTGGATACAGCAGTCTAATAATAGTCCCCAGTGCCTTGGACAGGTGTAATTAATACCTTTTCTTGCTTTACCAAATACATCCTGCTTATGCTTTTAGGGATTATGTTTAAGTTGGCTGTGGCATCAAGAGGCCTTATGATAATTTTGCTTATCTAAAGTCCTCCTGAATACCTTTCTACGCTGCTGGGTGCTGTCATGTTTGGGCTGTAGGGAATTGGCAGGATGTTGTTTTTATCCCCTGGCAGTGGGATTCTTTCCCTTCGGGCTAGCAGGAACCCGAAGTACGTGAGTGAGTGAAGTACATGAGTGAATGTACTCAGAGCTACTTTCTGCTCTGGAAGAGTTTATGTTTCTTCAGGGGCTAATTTCAAGCTTTCCTGCCTATGTCTATCCTGCCAGCAGAGCCAGTGGCCTTCTGCCTGCTGAGACATTTATCCTGGACTCGTCTGCAGCAGCTGGGTTTGTGTGCTGCTACACCCCAAACTCTTGGCTTACAGCTGTCAGACTCAGAAGAAAAGAAAATACCTTAGCAGCAGTGACCCCTCCCTACCTTTCCTGATTGCTGATTTTACTACAATTAGAGCAAATGCTGAAATACCCTTTACTTCAGTGCTTTATTTCTTAAGATACTGGAACTTGCTATATAAAAACCCACATTCTTTCACTGCACTGTAACATTTTCTAAGCTCTAACGGTTAGAGAAAAGAATAAACTCTACCCAGAGAATGAAATTGGCATTTTCCAATCCTTGGTTGTGATGAACAACTTGTTCTATGCCTGGCTGGGTGATTGCCCAAAATGAGATGCCCTCGTAGGGGTTGATTTTGGGACTGTGCTGACAATTGTGCAGGCTTCAGAGTTAGGTCTGTTTAATATGACTTAAATTGGCCACCCAAAATCACTAGCTGCTTTTGAAAATGGAGCTCAGATTTTTGTGGTGAGAGCAGTGGTAAATACAAAGCAGGCTGCAAGTGAAGCCAGACAGCTATGGCTGGAAATAAGGGAGGAAAGAAACTGAATTTATTGCTGCCTTGGGCACAGCAAAGAGAAAAAAAGCTGGAGATAGACTTGCAGTACCAATGGCTGCAAAATATCTCCATGGTCTGGCCCTTTGTCTCGTTCTCCTGGCTAAGCTTAGACGGGACAGTGAAGGTTTGTGGTTTGGGTGCAGAAATCCAAGTCTCAGGCTTTCTCTTTGCCTGTGTCCCGAGCTGCAGCTCTGAATGGTCGGGATGCTCCAGGATGGTGCTGGGACTGAGTGCTGCTGCCTGGCTTGGCACCATGTCAGGCAGGTCTGCCAGAAGTAGACTCTGGGAAAGAAAGAACAAAAAGAGTTAAGAAACAGGAAAAAGGCAGGAGGTTGTCCCTCCAACAGTGAAATAGTCCCTCAGATAGCTGAACTTGCTTCTCTTGTGCTCTGTTGGTCTCCTGGCCAAATCCCACAGTTCTTGCTGGATTCTTTTTCAAACCAGTTTCCTCTCAATTCAGCCGAAGCTCCCTTTGGCAGCAGCCAGCAGGAACTGCCTTGCCTCCCTCTTAGACTGAGAATTTGCTGAAGGAAACAACCCAAGCGCTCGGCTAAGTGAGGAAAGCTCTTCAAAAGTTCTCAAAATATCACACCCCGGTTTTGCAAGGTCACGTGCCATCCCCTGTTCTCTGCAAAGTTAAACATGTCAGAACATTATTTGCAGAGCTGGGGCCACTGCCGTGGAAGTGTTCCTGCAGTTGTTCTTGCAGCCGTCTGATGTGGGCATTGTTCAGGACCTCTCGGCTTTGGCTCCTTGAGGACTGAGAGAAGCAGCTCTGCTGCAGAGCACCAAGGCCAGGAGCTAAACTGAACCCTGGGCAAGCAAATGTCTGCTGAGCACAACCTCCTGAGCTGGGGCTTTTCTAAATGTCACTGGCAGGGTTTTAGATAGCTGGCAGGAGGGATGGGGATGGCTTGGACTTCTGCTTGCTGAGCACCTGGAGCAGCAGAACCTCGTTGGGTCATTGGCAGCTCTGGGAAGCTGGTGCCTCCTGCATGGACACAGGGATGGAGGCATTCCTAGAATGAGTGTGACCCCCTTCCCAGCTTCGTGGCAATTCCATACTGCTTCCAAAGGGGATGCAAAATGTGTCTTCTCTGGTGGCAGCAGCTCCGGCTCCCAGATTTCTCCAGGCAACATTTGGTCCTTTAAACTGTTTCTTCTCAGGTTTATTTTTTTTCCTTGGGGGCCTTTGCTGCAAGTGTTTTTTGTGCAGTTTGGTGCCAGTCAGCTTCAGCCTCCCCCGGCTCTCTCTCCCCGAGATTCACAAGCCCTCCCAAGGCAGGAGCTGGCAGCGCTCCCCATGCCCGTGTGCGTGGGACACGTGCGGCTGTTTGGGTGAGCACACGTGCCCGTGCTGGGGCTTCAGCTGCTCAGTTTTGCATCCTCTCCTCCAAGGAGAAGAGAGGCGCCGGCCCTGCCCTCACCTGTGTGTGCTTCAGCCCAGCCTGGATGGTTTTAGCCCGGCGATGGAGAGAAACAGCAATTGCTCATATGATGTGTCACACCATAACCTTCAGGAAAGTAATTCATTCCAACAGTGTAATTCTAGGACTCAGGAACCAAAAATATGGGCTATTACTCATCTTTGTATTTCATAAGGCAGAATAACCTAAACCATTTATCTGTTTACACAGCAGAGGTTTAGCCAAAAGCAGAATGTCAAGAGCCGCTGTTGCTACATATTGAGAGTAATTACTTGCTTTATCATTTATTTTTTTATTTCTGTGCCAGTATTGGCCAGGAACTCAAGTCAGGAGATGGGCATGATGCAGAAACAAAGAGCCCCTACTTGAAGCTTGGGAGAGCAAAGCTGAGTAATTGGCATGTCTTGAGTAGGCTGTGAAAGCTCAAATGTATTTGTTTGATGATTACCCAACATCTACAGGATTTTCTCTACCAAATGCTTTTTCCTTCTGCATGAATGAAAGTTCCAGGTGCATGCACACACATCTACACTGCACAGGAGGCTCTGTGTGTTAAGTCTGTCGTAGCACATTTGGTCTTCACTTGCCTTGGTCTACCTCTGGATGGACTCAAAATCAGGGATATTTGGCTAAGTCAGCCCTGGGGTAGCTCCGTGCAGAGTTTGATCCCTAGAACAGGGTATTGCTGGAGCAAATCTGCTGTTTCCACCTTGGTCAGCTCAGTCGGCTGTGCAGGGGGATCTCTTGGAGCTGATGGAAGGTGTCTGGAAAGGGGAAAGGTCTCTCAGAGCTGGGGTGAATCCCAGTTTCCTGGGATTGGTGGGGTGCCTGACAAAGGTACCTGTCAAAATTAAGGGAAAAGTTTGTCCTTAAGGCACAGAAAGCTGATTCTTTCTATGGGGATAGTGGAAAAGTCTTCCAGTAGTCACACGGTTGGCTTCTGGGTTCAGGGGTTGCTCCACCTCCACAGCTGAGCTCAGGCTGGGCAGCACATGTGGACATGTCTAATCTGCTTTTTTCTGCCACTGAGTTAGGGGAGACTTACCAATATGAATAATAGATTGCTGCTTCACGCTGTTACCACTCCCAAGTTTTGTACCTTGCAGCTGTGATAAATACCAGCTTTTAATTTTTTTTGTTGACTTTTGCAGAGATTGTGTTGTGCTGCCAACGTAGAGTGTGGTATCTCATGTTTCTGTGACCTGTGAATTTGTTTGTCCTCACCAGAGTAACTCCTGTGGTTTGCTGTCTAAATACTCTGTGCAAGCCTCTGCTCAGTTCCATCTCATTAGATGGAAGAATGTACTAATTTAAGTCCGTTTCCTTGGTGAATCACCTGAGGCTTTCAGAAATGGTGAAATTAAGCTCTGATTTACCTGTAGTTTTATCTGATGACTAAATGATGTCTCTTTAATGTGAACAGTCAGGAATGTAGCTCCCAGGTGTTGATGGTCCTGATGCTGCTCTGAGTTCACCCAGGCAGCTCTCTGTGTGGTGTTCAGCCTTGTCTCTTTATCGGGGCTGTGTCATCAGAATCATCTTTCCCGAGCAGGAACACATTCCCCCAATAACACACTTAGCAATATTGGCTCCTGGCTATTAGCACACACTAGGAAGCCCCAGTTCCTGCATTTTTACCTTTCAATTCCAAGACATTCATGTCAAAGGGGAGGTGGAGATGACTGGGAAGCCTGAACATTTCCAGGGATCCAGGGGCAGCTGCAGCACCCTGTGCCGGGGCCTGCCCACCCTCACAGCCAGGAATTCCTTCCCAATTTCCCATCCATGCCTGCCCTCTGGCAGTTTGAAGCCATTCCCCTTGCCCGGTTCCTCCAAGCCCTTGTCCCAAGTCCCTCTCCAGCTCCCACGAGAGAAAAAGCAGAAAAAAGAAATGTGCCAGGAGAGTGGTAGCAAAATGGTTTTGTTTTTCATAGTATGTTTTTATGCAAATTTTGCAAAGCCAGCACTTGACTATGGTTTAAGAAAGTTGTAATGTAAGGATATCATCTCCAGTCATGTATTCAAAGCCAGGAAAAGCCAAAAACGAGACTTAAAAGTTGTAAACACCAGCCTGGAGGCTTTCTGAGTAAACAGCTGTGATAAATCTTAAAGTGTGTCAAGCGTTTGTGGGTGGTTAGTGGGATTGTCCCCTCTCCTTTGTCACTGATTTCCTTGCAGTAATTTTTGGCTGTCATTGTACGAGGGAAGAGAGGATGGACGAGTCAGTGGGGTTGTGAGAGCAGCTCTTCCTCTGACCTGTGCAGCTGTGCCTGTGGCCACGGTGTGCCAGCTGGGAGGGACATCCTTTTAACTTCTGCTTTTCCTACTAGCTGTTTACACAGGGTCTCAGAGCAACAAATCATCGATGTGACAGCTACCCACCCCCTCTCCTGTTCTCTCCTTAGGTGGCAGTGAAAGTCATCGACAAGAAAAGAGCCAAGAAGGACACGTATGTCACCAAGAACCTGCGGCGGGAAGGGCAGATCCAGCAAATGATCCGCCACCCCAACATTGCCCAGCTGCTGGATATTCTGGAAACGGAGAACAGCTACTACCTGGTCATGGAGCTGTGCCCTGGGGGCAACCTGATGCACAAGATCTACGAGAAGAAGAGGCTGGAGGAGCACGAAGCCCGCAAATACATCCGGCAGCTCATCCTGGCCGTGGAGCACCTTCACCGGGCAGGAGTCGTGCACAGGTAGGCTGGGAAAGCTTCTCTGCTGGTGAAGTCCGTGTCAGCTCCTCTGAGGGGTGTTGGTTTGTATTGTAAGGAGATTTCCTTGTGAAAAGGTGCTCCTGAGGGCTTTCTGACTGCTCTTTGTGGTGTTGGTTGGATGCTCTTGCCTTGGGCATTAGGCTGTAGCAGCTTCAGGTGAGCACACAGGAGCTGTGCTGGCTCCACGGCCTGCAGCTGGACTCCGTGATCCTCATGGATCCCTTCCAGCTCAGGTGTCCTGTGGTTCTGTGTCAATGAAGTCAAGGTACAGTCCAAAAGCAGGGTCCTTTCACTGCAAGCACTGTTCTGCCTCTTGGGAGCTCTGCACCAACAGGAGCTTATGAATCATTTCACTTTTTCTTTGGGAAGGTGGCTGTGCCTGTTCCTTCACTGGTGGAAGTACAGCAGTGGTGGGGGGGTGAGCTGATTTGCCCAAAGCCTGGCAGTAGCAGGGCTGGGACAAAGCCTCAGTGGGACCACTGAAATCCTTGGATTCTGCTTCCCTGCTCGTTGCATTTGTTGTCCTCAGCAGGTGGAGAGATGTCAGATCGTGGGATGGAGAGAGCCAGAGCTGCTGCAATGCATCACCTCATTTCTTTAGGACCCTCATCCACAGAATCACAGGAAGTGCTGAGTTGGAAGGGATCATCCAGCCCAGCTCCTGGCCCTGCACAGGACACCCCAAAAATCCCATCCCGTGCCTGGGAGCGTTTCCCAACCACTCCCTGAGCTCTGTGCATGAGCAGGACATGCAGCTCCTGGCACGAGGATGCTGTGGGGTTGGGAGATCACCTGGGCTCTAGGGCAGACAGGAACAGCTCAGCACAGAGAAAGCTGATGAATAAAGAGTAGCTGCCTTTGCTGAAGCTCCTGAGCAGCAAGTGGGACAGTGCAGGTGGAGATGTCACATGTGACTGCCTGGCCCTATACCTTTCTCCTCTTCTGTGCTCTCAGCTGCTATGGAGACAGGAGGACAGTGGGCTGGCTGGACCTCTGGGGCCAGCATCTCTCCTCTCCTGTTCCTAGGTGTATTTATAGGGTGTTGTGCAAAGAAGGAGGCTCTGCTTTCTAAATTTGGGCCAGCTGGTGTTAAGTCTGGACTCCCACACAGATCCCATATGATGCTGAGCAGGTTTGTGTAGGCCCCATCCTCTTGGGTTCTGTGGGCACGCTGTAGGAGCCAGACAAGTGAATGCTTCTGAGGATCTGGGTCTGCATCTCCCTGGCTCCCCTGAGTGTGCAGGAGGTGGGGAGCTGCCCACAGACAGCTCCTGAAGCTGTGCCCAGATGTGTGCTGAGCTGCCCACCACTCAGTAGAACTCCATGTGCTCTGAAAGCTGCTTTTTTTGTCTCGAGTCCCTGTGTGTTCCCTGAGATCCATCAGGGATAACTGCTATGTGCACAGCTACACTCGAGCTACATTTCGGATACCACTGTAATATAAATATTTGAGCATCCATCAGGTTCTCTCTCAGCCTCAAAACTGCTGATCTCTTGAAATTATTAACTCCACAGTTTGAAGTGGGGGCAAGGAAGAAGTTTACTTACTGCTTTCAGGGATCAATTGATACCCAGTATTTAGAGAAAGAGAGAAAAAGGAAATAAATCAAGCTTCTGAGATGGGCAGAGGAAAACAAGGCAGGAACAGATAAACATGTTAAGCCTTTAACAGCAGGATTGGGTCAGCAGCAGCAATTCAATTCCTCTCCCTGTAAAATTTACCTTCTGCACAGTGGCCAAGGCACTGACAGGGGGCCGGCAGGGCTTGGCTTTGGTTCCATTCTTTTCCAGAGAGGACTCAAACCCACATTTGGTACAAAAATAGCTTGTTCCCTAAGCACAAGCTGGAATCAGCAGGCTGTTGTGGTGAGAAGGAGGCAAGGCTTTGGGGCCCAGGGAGAGCCTGAGTTTGTGTGTTCATCCTGAGTTTGTGTGTGCATCCTGAGCTTCCCTGTGGATGCTGCAGGTTTGGCTCTCCCCCCTCCTGTCCCTGCTGCCTCTGTGCCCTTAGCACAGCTCCAGAGGTTGTGGGAGGAGGCAGCAGCCCCGAGAACAGCCCTGAGAACAGTGTGACAGTGCTGGGCTGCCTCTGGCAGCTGAGTTCTGTCTGTCCAGCCCCGTGGTGTTGAGTTAATCCCTTCCCCACAGGCAGCCTTCTCCACCCTCCCTGTTTCCCAGATCGCTGTGCAGCACTGAGCTGCTTCTTGGGAGGCTTGCACACAGTCAGTGAGCAGGTCTAATTCTGCCTAAACTGATAAAACTGGACAGAATCACAGGCAGCATGTCTGCAAGCATTTTCTCTGGCTTAACCCATTCAATGCACTGCCTTCTTCTGCAAGCAAAGAGTGTGGAGCAGCGTAGAGATGCAGCAAAAGCCCTGCTGGTGTGATATGGATTTAATTCCCTTGGCTCTCTGAGCAAGTGAGGGAGAAAAATTAACAATTACCTCAGGAGTTGTCCTTCAGCATCTCGGGCCTCTGACAGTGGTAGCTCTAAAAACAGGCTGCTCAATCAGCTACTGAGGGAGGGAAAAAATAGTGCAGGAGTCTGATTCATTCTCTGCCTGGCTGCAATGGCAGTGCTCTGTTGTTGTTGTTGTTATTTTTAAAGCAGGTAAAAATACCAGCACTTTCATTTCAGTGCGTGGTGATCCGGGGGTGTTTGAGTTTTGCCACGTGTGGAGCGAACTGCAGCATCCTCAGCCAGAAAAGGGGCTGCTGGTTGTCCCCCCAAATGCTTCCCATGGGATGGGGCAGGGCCCTGGAAAGCTTTTTCTTGGCTGTTTTATTGCAAACAAACAAAAAAACAATCACAGGTTTTGTCTGCGTTATTTGGAGAGTAATGTGGATGGTTTGCCCTGGATGAAAAACCCCAGATGGAATAAGTTGCATGAAATTTGCTTATGTTATTTGATGAGTATTACTCAGAAAGCTGCATGGTTTCCAATCCAGACTTGGCATGGCAGAAAAGCACTCAGATCACTGGTCCTTGGATGAGAGCAGGGACCCAGAATTCAGTGGAAATACTTTTGTTAAGAGGCGCTGATGTGTGAACAGCCTAAAATTAAAGAACTTCAAGAAACCTCATTTTTATTTAGAGGTGTAAAAATACCCCCAAACTCATGTTTAGCTGTATAGATGTATTTTAAAATTCTAAATATGTAATCTGCTGAAGTGGATGAAGCCTGCAGATTCCAGAGTGCAGAAGCTGCTGCATCTTTGGTGAGGGGTGCCCAGGGTTCAGAGCTCCTCAGCTGCTCACTGAAAGCAAAATGCCACTATTCTATATATAATTCCATGTTGTCATTTGGGTTTCTTTCCCTCTATCAGGAGAGCTGGTTGGTTGCTGCTAAAAATATACTTGCAACAAGCTCAGCTGTGAATCAGGTAGGAATATTTATCTTTTCCTCTGACAGAGGAAAACAGAACCAAATGGCAGGGTCTGGTGAAGCTTTCTCTTGGCAGAGGGTGTTTACACAGGTCCTCATGCTGTCAAAAAGCAGCATGAGCAATAAGCCCTCTGGGAGCACCAGGACAGCAGGGAAAATGAAGTGAAAGCCTTGGTGCTTGCCACTGCATCCCACAGGAAATTCTCGACAGCCCTTTTAAAATCATTTTAACAAAATTCAATCCCATTCAATGCAATTACTGTCAGGTTGTCAAAGGGAAGAATCAAGCAGTGTATTGGTAGCAAAGATGGCTTGCTGTATTCCCCCTTTTCTGCCCTCATGGCAGCAGATTCCTGCTTTCTATTGCCATTTGGTGATTAGGAGCAGGTCAGAAGTTTGAAAGAGATGAAGAAACCCTGATGTTTTGGCATTTAGGTGATGCCACACGATGCAGTTGCTCAGAGTGCCACAGGATTCCTCATTTGGCACCTGCTGTTTGACATGTTGGCTTTGATAACTTCCAGCCTATTAATTTGAAGTGCCAGTAGTCTGGCTGCTGCTGTAATATTTATGACAGATCCTGCTCTACAGAACAAACTCTCCTTTTGAAGTGCGGAGCTGGTTCGTCTTTCTACTTTATTTCAGATTTCAGAATTACCTTTGGGCATTCTCTCTTGGAGTGCTCTGGTGTAAACAAACTAAACATCATTTTAGTGAAGACAAATGGACCAAATTCCTCTTTTTACAGAGGCAGGCACATGGAATCCAGTGACATTGTTACTGACAGAAGAATTGGGCTCAGTAATATTTTAATATCAAAGCCTTTGAAATGTATATTGATACACAAATGTGGTGATGAACCCAAATCTCTGCAACCTTTCCAGCTCTTGCACAAGGCTTGAAAGTGGCCTTGGGAGTTGACAGTTAAGGAGTGATTTTCTGTGGTGCTCTTCTGATTAAAAATAAGATTCAGGAGAGAGCAGCCAAACACTGCTGCTGTGCAGCTGCTTGCTGATAAAACCTTCTTTCTCATCCATCCTCCCCCAGACAAGAAATAAAGTGTAAAATGCAAAACTTCCCTTTTGCAGCCTTCTGCCTGCCAGGGAATGGAATATCCTGCTGTGGGAGCACCTGATGGGGTCACTTGCTCCAGGGATTCACTTGTGTTCCTCACTGGAGCCACTGGCTGCCCCTGGGATTTTCCAGAGTGGTCCAAAGAGATGAAATCAGCCCCATCGACAGCAGAACAAACTCCCAAAGAAACTTAGCCCATAAAGATGGTGTATTTCCATATCCAGGGAATGCCAACTGTGTGCTGGCAGCTCCATGAGCTGAGGAGACAGAAATATCTGCTGGTTCTCCATGCTGTGGGAATGCAGCCTAGCCTTCCCTGTGTGCCTTCACTATTCCTAGATTTGACTGAGACACTCTCAGCATCAGGGAACTGATCCCTTAGGCAAAGGCAGCACTTGTTGTTCCTTTTGCATTTAATGCCTGAGAGTATTTTTATGTTTTTCAGCAATGAATGCTGAGAATTTGCTTATGGGGGAAAACCCATAAATAATCCTTTAGTTGTTGGGTTTTTTTGAGGAGCTGTGACAGTATAGGAACAAGATCGGATTTTGAGGAAAACTGAAAGCGTCCAGAGTCCATGCTTTGTTGCAGTGGAAAAAGAAACACCATTGTCCCCAAAAGTGTTTGGAGGCCTGCATTTCATGCACCATATGATAAAGGGTTTGGAACATTAAAGGCAAGTAAGACACTCAGTGAAAGTTGGTGAAGGGTCTAGAGCACAAGTCTTAGGAGCAGCTCAAATAAGCCTCTTTTTGTAAAATATAATTGAAGTTTGTATTGGACAGAACTGACTCAATAAAGCATTTAGGATGTTCGTGGAAATGGGTCCTAAAGCAGGTGTGCAGCTGCTTTAAAACACAAAGAGAAACTGCTTTTTTCACAAAGAGAAATGTGGGAAAGCCTGTTGTCCTGGCTCCTGGTGCTGCTCCAGAAATCAGTGCTTTCCTGTTGGGGTGGACAGAAACCGTGGTGCATATGGACCATTAGATCAGTTACCACTCACTGGCAAATCTGCTGAGAACAGACAGATGGGTAAACAGCTTTAACCAGGTTTGACTGCACTCTATACTGTGGCAATATTTACATTTCTATCTTCTCCCTCTGATGGCTTTAAAATGCCCTGTAATATTTACCTTTTATTTCACTCTTTTTTTTTTTTTTTAATTTTGAATCCTTTAAAATACCTTTTCTGGTGTTCCTAGTTAGCCCCCCCCCATCACTCATTGGTTATTCTGATTTCCTAAAAGTCTTTTCTCCATAACTTACAGCTCACCTCAGAGGTGCAGAATCCCCCCTCCACCTGCCCATTCTGCTTTAATGCAGAAAATCCCTCCCGTGTAGGTCCTTGTGGTCTCACTGGTGAAGTGAGGCTCATCCTGCCTGCAAGTACTCTTCTGCCTCAGGTTTGTTTGAAACACGGCATGGGCATAAAATGAAATGAAGAGGAACATTTTGAAAAAGGCTCGGAGTCTTTCTTTCACAGATCCCTCCTTGTGGAAGTACTTGGCTTGGTTTGGTTGGGTTACTTGTCTTGTTTTATTAAGCCTGATATCTTCATCTGTGATGGAGGTGTCTTTCATCACTGCCTTTGCCTTACAAAGGCAAAACACCATGGATGTCACTGACTTCCCATAATCAGAGCTGATGGCTTTATTATCCAGATTTTTCTGAAGCGTGCTGGGAGAAGCATCACTGCCCCTCTGAGCTGTGGGTATCCCAGCATGCTGATTGTTACAAATATTTCCTGTCTGGATGGCAGCAAAAAAATCCGTGTGATGAAGACTTAGCCAACTGCTAGAAGTCATGGACGAGTTGTGTAGCAACCAAAATGATTTATTTTTCACATTGTACTTAATGCTCAGGCTGCACAGCTTGGGGTTTGGGGGTGATTTTGTGAGTGGCACTGAACAAACCTTCGTCCCAAAACATACTTAAAATGTTTCCATTTTGTAAGTTTTCTGTAAACTTCCAGTACTTAAGAAACTTGAAGAGCCTGGTTAATTACAGGATGTACTGACAAATGCTTGTAATGTCATTTTGTGCCTGAAGAATAGGTGGGAAGCAGAGTGTGAAAGCGCTGTTAATTTTGGGCAGGATGCATGGGGCTTTCTGCTTTCACTGTCGAACTGTGTGTGCTGCTTTCATTATGCATTTGATTATATACAAGTCTTGTACATACACTGATGAGAGTGAGGCAAAGCTGCTTCATTATTTTGGAGACTCACTCAAAATATTTTCTTTCTTTCAGAGACTTGAAGATAGAAAATCTGTTGCTAGATGAAGACAACAATATCAAGCTTATTGGTATGAAACCAGTTTGGCAATTCCAGTAATTAAAATTGTTAGTTTTATAAAGAGAGTTTTTGAGGCTTCATAATCCTCCATGTGACAACTGCTAATGTTGCTGCAGAGAGGAGCTGAGAGAGTATAGATAGCAATCAAGCTGTTCCTGACAGCATTTTGTGCAAAAAATGATCCAAATAATTCAGATTTAACTGGGTATGGGAATAATCCTACACCTTAAACCCACATCTTTCATATTCAAATGAGGAGCTTGGTAAAGAATCTAAGAACTGACACCACAGAAGTGGCTTATTTTATTACCATGATCATTTCTTATTTGCTAGGGGCTGGATCCTGCCCCCATGAACATATGCTTTCACTGAAGTCAGTGGGAGTTGCACACATTTTTAGCAGCTGGCAAAATGTGGTCCTATATTTATATTTGTTAAATTTGCTTCCAGCACCCAGGACAAAATTGGTTTAGAGGGCTGTTAAAGAATGAAAAAGATCAACGGTAGAGCCTTGATTGTATTTAGGTATCAGTTGTCTGTGGTGCTTGATTCATTCAAGCTGTGCAGGCATTTTAAATTAATCATTGCTGGGGATAGTCTCTCACTGCCTTGCACAGCTCCCATTAATGTTAATGTGGGCATTGAAAAGAAAATATTCCTTTCATAAAATAAATGCCAAACGTGTGTTTACATTTCTTTCCATGCCTACACTTTTGCCAGCAGCAGCGTCTGTGGCTGCAGACTTAGAAACTCAGCTGACTGTCCTCAAAAACTTTGATGGGTGAAAAGTGGTGAAAACACCCAGGTCAAATGGACTTCATACACTGTGATGTATGAGGTACATGCATCTCCAGGCAAACAAGGTGAGGGTGATTAATGAAATCTGAAATACCCGAGTTTTACTTTGGGAATTCAGTTTTGGGAATGCTACCCTGACTTCCAGCCATGACTCTGTAGCAAATCAACCGTCTGGGAAAATAATAGCAGGGAGAACTCTGTGTTACCTCAGCTGAGGGTCAGGAGGATGCTGACAAGTGACCATGAATCATTCATCAGGGCTGATGGATGCCACCCATTATCTTGATTTACCAGATAAGCGACACCAGATGGTTTGCACCAACATCTGATGGCTTTAAAGAACTCACATAACTTCCCTGTTGTTGAGTGTTTGACATCCAAACCAAGACCTTCCCAGGTGATACATGTACAATCAAAACTCACGTGCCAACAAAAAAAAATATTACTCCAGGGCTCTTCCTTCGTTTCTGTTTGCTTCAGCTGCATGGAAAGGTCTCCTTGCAGTGGGTGGTGTAGGAGGAAGAGAGAAAAGAGATAGTTTGATCTTCCACAGCCTCCATAAATTGTCCTCAGGTCTGCAGCCTGATGTTTAAAGAAAGCAGATTGCAGGCAGTGTGTATGCTAAAACAAAGCAATTAAATCCCACCACCCAAGTGGGGGTGTTGTAGCAAAAGAAAGGTTGCAATATTTTGTGTAGCCTGCCTTACTAGAAATTATCAGTTGTGTCATCACACAGTCCATCCCAGGAAGGTTCTTCAGGAGTGAAGAACATGTTTTGAGGGATTAAAGTGCTGCTTTTCATGACTGGGAGAAGAGACTTGGAGCTGCAAAACCATCTCACAGTTACCTGCTGTGGGGTGAGAGCTTGGTCTCCATGATTTGTACAGCAGCAAGCACAGGAGTAGGTGATAAAAACAAAAATGTTGTTCTTGTAATTGCTGAAAGGAAGAACAAAAGGTGAAATGAAGATTGAAAATGTGATATTGAAGTCACTGCTTGTTCATGCATTTCAGTGAGACCTGGATGCCTTGAGCCCTCAGCTCCCTTTGGCTACGTGACAAGGTGCTTTAGAACCTGCTCTCAGATATTCCCCTTGAAAAAATTCCCTTTCAGAGGGCTTACTCTTAGCAGTCTTTTAATCAAACTGAGGAACACCAAGACTGGAACTGTTGGAAGCAATTCACTCCTTGTTGTCCCCCAGCCCCTGTGTTCAGTGTCTGATAGAGCTGCTTGCACACCATGCAGAGTTCTTGGCATCCTCCCGGGACACCCAGCTCTGCTGAGCTCTGCTGGTCCAGCTTGTCCAGGAGCTGGTGTTTGACAGCTCTTCCCCTGTTGTGGCTGGCAGAGCTCCAGGGATAGCTGTGCTTCCAGAGCTTGGTGTGGATTCCCTGGAGGCGACGATGCTTCGACAGCATGAGCAGAGGGGGTGGTGGAGCTCCCATGTGAAAATATTTACTTGGTGAAACCAAGTGTGGCCTTTGATCTGAATTCTGTAATTTGCTGGGCTTCTTGAAAGGGAGAAACAGACAGGGGCAGTGAGGTTATCAGTGCTGGTGGTCACACTGTCCTCATCAAGGTCAGCAGTGCATCCTTAGTAAAAATAATAAAAATCACACTGTGACCACGATGTGCTGGCACAATGTTAACAGCAATATTCTCATTTCCATGGCTATGAAATCCCTGTCCCCAGCATGCATCTATTTGCACACATTCTGCATTTCAACGGGGCAAAAAAGGCGTAGCAGCTGAAATGAATGAGCTGAAGGAAGTGAATAAAGGGTTGAGAATTGAAGCAAATAAGAGAATGAAAACCTCTCGTAGAGTATCCCTCCATTGATACTGGTGAAGGGATGCTGATTGACACCATCACAGAACACAGCCCTTGTATTCTGTGACTGTACAACATTACAGTACAGTAATGTACAGTAAAGTAATTTGGAGCTGGTGTGACACAGCAGGGTAAGGACCAGGAATAATACTGTGTGGAGATATTATTTCTGGGAGTTTTTAAAAGTGTTTTGCAGTTGACAGAACTCATCTCAAGCCACAGCTAATGAACACGTTAATTAAGTTAATGAATCCTGTGCAGTAGTAGTGAAAGCCCCAGGAATTAATCAGATGTCCGTGTTCTTAATAGGGGTAGTTTTCAGAGATTCATAGAATATTCTGAGTTGGAGAGGACCTATAAGGATCAAGTCCAGCTCTTAAAAAATGGGATTTGTTGTTCCCTAAACCCATCTCAGCCTGCAGCCACACCTGTGCTGGAGCAGACAGGAGGGAAATTTTGGGAGGCAAGTTTTTCTTCTAAGGCTCTTCTCATTGTGGAAATCTTTGGTTATTTAGCACCTCATAGAAGCAAATAGCATAAAATTCTTGCATGTGGATGAGGGTTTTTTTTCTCCTTAGGGAGTTCATTGCTTAGCTTTTGGAAAAAATGTTCTTTCTTTTTAACTTGTGCTCTAGCACAGTTTGACTGTGTCTGTCTTTCATAACTCTGTCTCTGTGCCTTTCACAGACTTTGGATTGAGCAACTGTGCAGGAATTTTGGGTTATTCTGATCCCTTCAGCACCCAGTGTGGGAGCCCAGCATATGCAGCCCCTGAACTTCTGGCAAGGAAGAAATACGGGCCCAAAATAGACGTTTGGTCCATGTGAGTGAGTTACTTCTGAAGTTTATAATTGTTATTGCAAAGAGCAGGGACATCTCCAGCTGGATCAGGTGGCTCAGAGCCTGGTTCAGCCTGACCTGAAATGTTCTCAGAGATGGGGCATCAACCCTGTAGTAGCTGTCAGACATTAGAGATCAAGTACAGTCTCCAAAACCTCAGTTTTTCCTTGTTCCTGATCACTTTGGTTTGTCTTTCTGCACGTTTTCTTTCAGAGGGGTGAACATGTATGCCATGCTGACTGGAACTCTGCCCTTTACTGTGGAGCCATTCAGCCTGAGAGCCTTATACCAAAAAATGGTGGACAAAGAAATGAACCCCTTTCCCACCCAGCTCTCCTCAGGTAATCCAGGGGGAATGTTGGGATCCAGTGGGTCAGAGCTCTTGCATGGAACTGTGGATCATGAGCCATGCTGCTGACTTGTGCTAATTGGGAAAAGTTCCTTTTTTTTTATTTTGGCCTCCGAAAGACCTGCAGGAGTTGATGCAGCAGAATTCCTTTTGCTTTGACTTCTGGAGAAGCACCAAGTTGTGCTGAATATGAGAAAAGGAACAAATCTGTGAAATGCTGTGGAGTTGCTTTTGTTGAGCAGTTGGTCAGTTTTGCACATCCAGAAGATTCTAGCAGAGGGTAAGGATGCATGAGCAGGTTCTTTTGGAATAACAGATTCCTGAGCACTATCATGACTGGGGTTGAGTGATAAACTACCTCAAATGGCCTCACATTTATTATGGAATAATGACATGCACTCAGAAAGTTATTTTGGGACGGTTACCTGGGATAACCTTTGTGTGTTCACAAAATGCAAAATAGTTGATGTATTAGTATTAGAAATATTAATTCCTGCTTCAGAGCCATGTCACTAGGCAACAGAATCACTTTTCCAGCTTGCAGCAAGGCCACTGTCAGCATTTGGAACAAGCTCTCTTTGGTAGCTGGCTTTTATTTTTTTCTGCCAGATTTGTTGTCCATGGAGAGCTTCTGTCTCCTTCCCTGGCAGCCTGCTTGCAAAGGGCTTTTGATAAAATTAAAAGATTGCAAACGCAAAAAAGGGATGGAAACCCTTGTTAGAGGGTGTAAATGAAAACCTTTGTGAGTGGAATCACAAGGTGAATGCTCCAAGTGCAGATTTAGGGCTCCACCTTCCACCCTGTAGAAGGCCAGACCCTGAGTAGCAGAAAAGATAACACTGCTTTTGACAGGTTTTGTTTTGCTGTTTCATCCATCCTGCCATTCATTTAGCAGTGGAGATCAGATTTTCTCTCAGTGGCAGCTGTAGCTCACTTGACACTGTGGTCCCCAGGGAAGGCAGGATTTTGTTTATCCTGTGAGAGCTCCAGCAGCCTGGGCTTGCACAGATGATGGCAAATTAATGGACTAGGTTTAAACATGTTAACCTTTGCCCACGGTGCACAAAGGTACCCATCAGTCCTTGACCCTTGTGAGCTCGGTGACATGGCACAGTGTGATTTAGGGTGACATTTGTTCCTGGCTTTGGGTCACTGGGCAGAAACTCTGCTCTGGGAATTGTGGTGCTTGTTAACTTCTTGGGTTTATGGATCTTTTATTGTAATTGGGTTGTAATTTCCGTAAATTCATCTACAAAGTGGAGAATTTTTACAGGAGTCTGTTTTACATGTCCAGTAGTTGTCTTTCAATATTTAATTTCCTGGTTGCTGAACACAGAGCCCATAATGCAGGTAGCCAGTCTTTTATCACTGAGCAGGAAAACACTTCATTTGTGTGACCTAAAATGCAGGTGAGCACCTGAAAGAACCTGGGCAGCAAAACAGGGAAATTTTGGAGTTGGTGTTTGATTTTCCCACTTAGGGACCTGTTTCTCATTAAGCCTCTTGAGCAGCAGCTATCTGGTTATTGATTTTAGGTGAGCAGAGGTCAGATGCTCAGGAAGTTGGTGCTCACCTTGCATCTATTCCTTTTTCTTCTTGTTTGCTCCCTGGAGAAATCATTTTGCTGTCCACAGCTGTGTGGCTTAGCTGGAAAATCTTGTATCATTCCAGCTCAAATCAGCCCAAAGTGCTGTTCCTCCTCTGTGTTACCCAGCTCTGGGAGCTCCCAGGGTGAAATCTCCACTCCAGAATTAGTTTCTCCCAGCCTGAATCTGTTGATCTGTGACACTTGACAAGCTTTGTTTAATTAGTTTGCCTTTTGGCAAGGGTAGGAGTGGAGGAGTAGGATTTTTAAGGAGGGGTTGGGTGATTTGGAGATCGCAGTGGGCTTGGGGAGAGGGATTTCTCTGGCTCTGAGCCAATGGGATGTGGGAGGTTGCAAACACAGACACGGGGGGAAGCACTGGAGCGAGAGGAGATTAAATGGGAGAACAAGGGGTTGTTGTTTGCTGTAGTGGGGGTGAGGAAAGGGCACACCGGGCACACGGAGAGCAGCCTCCAGCAAGTTTGGGAACTCTTCCTGCTGCTCCTGCAGCATGGCTGCTGCAGGATTATAACAAAAAATAATGGAGAAATAGGCAAGTAGAGCATCTCACATAAATCACTGGCTTGTGAAGAGAGAGATTAGAAAAAACCCAGCTGATGCCTGGCTGAACTGGTGAATACAGAGTCATAAGTCTCTCTTGCCCATCTAAGCTTCTTGACGCAGAGAGGGCCCTCTCTCCAGCTGAAACCTGATTTTTGCAGGATATTATACACTGAGGTTGCTCAGGTTGTTGGGAGTTGGCACCTGTTTGGTCTAACCCTGATTTATTTAGGGAGAAACCCTCCTTTCCTCATTCTCCAGCCTCCCCTGGTGCACCAGCCCACTCTGTCCCATCCCACTGTGGTGTCACCAACAGGTGTTTTATTCTCCTTGAATTGCATGTAGGAGCATTGAGAGCTAGCATTGATAATTTGAGAAATAAAGACCAGACCTAGTTGAAACAGATTGTTTTCAGCTCAGAGGGGCATTTATTGTGAGATTTCAGGCAGATGACTTGATTTCATTGCTCCTGATCATGTAAGAAGCACATGACTTAAAAACTGAGCGTTTTTGCAAGAAACTCAGGGGGAGTAGTTGAATGTCATTGAAAGTTGAAGGTTCAGGAGAACAAAGCAAAGCCTGTTAATTTTGCTGTGCTCTTTTAATTTGGCTAAAACCTTCTGCAGTTGATGGTAGGTTGGATGGAAGCCAGAGAATTTATCCTTATCATGTCAAAGGGAGCCCAGTTTGCTGTGTCTTCCTTTCCAGGTCTGCATCCCTTCCCTGCCCTCCACTCACCCCTGGTCCATCTCCTTCTACTTTGAGCACAGTAATTTGTCTCTCACCTGGCTCCAGCCTCCTGCCCTCATGTGGGAATTAAATGTTGGCTCACCTACTCCAAAACTTCAAATGAGCTCTGAGACAAACAGCACTTTCCCCCCTCTCTCCTTTGTAACTCTATAAATCATTGTGACTGTAAATCACTGTTTGTTTTAGTTACTAATCCTTTATCAGTTCTTCCATTTTCCCAAGGACATTGGAGCAGGCAGTAAGGAAAATGTTCCTTTTTAGTGTGCTCTTGTTCAGGCCACACACCTGTAGTAACTCATGTCCTGTGCAAGTCCTAAAGCAGATGACAGAGCTGTTTTTTGGTGTTTTCCTTAATCTCTCCACAGCTGCCATCAACTTCCTGCGCTCTCTGCTGGAGCCAGACCCTGCCAAGAGACCAAACATCCAGCAAGCCCTGGCAAACCGCTGGCTCAACGAGAACTACCCTGGGAGAGCACCCCCCAATGTCACCTACCCAAACAGGTACACCAGAGGGGGACAGGGAAGAGAAAACCTGCCGGGGTGTCTGTGCATTGCATCCCTGGTGTTCCGTTTGTGTCACAGATCCTAGGAACTGCTTCTGTGAACCCATCGTAAAGATTATTGAGATTGGCCCTGTGTTGCTTGAAGTGGTCAGGAGCAATGCCTTTAATTGGAAGCTGCAGTTGCAGTGTATTATTTGCAGGCTGAGCTGGCGTGCAGATATTCTGATGAATTTGCTGCAGGCCTGGGAATGGGGAGGTGTGACAGGCAGTTCTGATCTCCACCTCGTTGGTCAGTCAAAGCCAAGCTGCTTCTCCAGGAGAGCCTCTGCCTGTTCGTGAGTGGGTTAAGGGAATATGCAAACCATGGTGAGAAAGGTCACAGTTTAATGGTCTTGCTTCCTTGGTTGTTGCACCCTGCACCCTGCTGAATACATGACTAAAAGCAAGCAGAGACCAAATCTCACGGTCAGTCAAACATCCAGCCGGGGAAAAAGAAAAAAGAGAAAACATTTGTGGTCCAGTTTGGTTAGAAATAAACTTACTTGACTTTAAGCAGTGTGGAGTTGCAGTCAGGGGAGAGAAATAAGGGCACTTTTTACATAAGAATTCATCAGACCTCTCTGATTCTGCCTTAGCATGACTTTGTGCCCTGGAGATACGAGTTCCTCTCCAGTGGCTGTAAATGAAGCCTCAGGCAGCTCACTTGGAATTACATGTCTGGATTTGATCAGATAAAACCTCCTTCCTGTATCAAAGCCCTCCAGCTGTGTTTCATACACCTCCCAGGACCTGCAGGATTCACTCACAGGCCAAGCAGCACCCTGGCACAGACAGCAACTTAAAGCCTAATTTTGGTGCTTAAAACTTGACAGTGCTGCAGAATTTCTGTCCTAACCTGTCTAAGAGGAGAGACCCTGAGTGAGGATCATAACTTCCCCTCCTTCAGTTCCCAGGAGCAGATGTAGTGCCTTGACAGAGGGTGCAGATGCCCCGATTTAGCAGCAGATATTTTCCTTCCCGAGGCAGCACTTTAGAGTGCTTCATCATGGAGAACGCTGTGGCTGTGCCATTCCTTGACCTGAGGATGGATGGATGGGTGGATGTCAAGCAGCTTGGATGCCTGGGGATAGCACTGGATCCACCCCCTGAAATGAGGAGGGAATTATCTCCCCAGGATATAAAGGTGGCCCCTGTGATGAATTGTTTCCCAAGGCATGAGAACAGGCAGAGCCATTCTCTCAATATCACTCCTCCAAATTGAGGGGATGTGTGAAGCTGTAAAGGATAAAAGCCTTGAAAAAGATTCTTTCTTTCATTATTTTTAAAATAATATTACTTTTGTAGGCCAGGCTTGACCTACCTAGACTTTGTCATATTGAAGCTTTGTAGGGAGAAAAATCTGCAAAGTTCTAAATATTTAAAGATGTGGCCTGGCTCCTTTTGAGGTTGTCTCAGAAAGTACCACTAGAGCCAGCTTCCATGGAATTTTTCCAATTTTTCCTTAGTGTGCAGGTACAGATAAGGTGTGGTGAGCTAGTGCGTGAAAAGCCACTGCAGAATTTGCAAAGAATCAATTCCTCTCTTAATTGACACAGAAGGAGTTCCACTACTCTGGGGGTAACACCCATTGTTCCCAAGACAGGAGCATGCTAGGAAGGGGAGAGCATGGAGATAAGGTGGGAGAACAGCAGAAGCTGCATTTTCAGGAGAATATTTTCCCAGGCTTTTTATAGGCTTGCCTTTGTTAAAGAGATTCCCTGAAGGCAAGCAAAAAATTCCCATTTTGCTGAGCACTTCAAGTCAAAATTGCTTGAATTTCTTTTGCTGCCCAGATGTCTCAACGTGCAGTGGTCAAGATAAGTTTTGCTTTTGAACTTGTGGAAAAAAGACCCAACCCCAAGCATTCCTTAGGGGCAGCACCAGTGTTCATAAGCACAGGGAACAAAGGGAACGAATTATTGGAGATTTCCCAGACTGTGTTTGACATCTTGTCTGAGCCCTGTCTGTCAGAGGCAAGGCACGAGTGGGAAGGATGGAGAGTGGTCCCTTGGAAGGGGGAATCTTGCAAAAGAAGATGCCTCTGATGTTAGGCTTGGCATTAGGAGTGAGAAATACCCTCTAGAAAACAACTGGAACCCAGCGTTTCTCTGGAGATGGATGGGTACCTCTGGGAGGCTGGCCAGCCCATTTAGAGGTCTAAATAGGAGCAGATTTCTTTGGAAAAATCTGGTTTTAACTCGGCCTGAGCCAATGCTTTGGCATTTCCACAAGACCTCTGTACTGCTTTTCCCTCAGCCTTGGCTGAGGCTGTTCCAGCCCTTATAGAAGAGAGAGATGTAAACATGGCTTGTACTTGTGACAGTGGGGGAACAGCAGCATTGCCATTCTGAGCTGCAGGAATAATCCTGTACATCCCCTTTCTCCAGCAGGAAATTCCCTGCTATTAATTCCCTGGCTAATCAGTGCCTGGATACTGTGCAGCAGGTAAGGGGGTGAAGCTCAGAGCAGTGCTGTTTAATTACAGAAAAAGGGGCTTTTCAGACAGCCAGACCTGGGTTGGATTTTACCTCTTTTTCCTTCAAAACCAGCTCATCTTGGTGGTTTTCAGTGGTCAGGTGTAGGGTAACAAATGGCCTGAGCATCATGGTGCCATTTCCCACCAGGGATGGACATGGGGGACAGAGTCCTGTCCATTCAGCTTCCTGCAATTCCTGTGTTCCCAGATATCTGTCCTTTCCCTGCCTGCTCATGGCAGAAGGGAACCAATCACCCCCACATTACTGAGCCCTTGGGGGCCTCCTCTTGGTGTTCTGCCACGGAGAGGACAGCCCAAAAATCCTGCTGTGCCTGTCCCTGTGCAGGATTCACCTGGAGGACCTCAGCCAGAGCGTGCTGCTGCACATGACTGAGAAGCTGGGCTACAAGAACAGCGATGTCATCAACACTGTGCTGTCCAACAGGGCCAGCCACACCCTGGCCATCTACTTCCTGCTCAACAAGAAGCTGGAGCGTTACCTGGCCAGCCTCAGGGTGAGCACTGCTGGGGCAGGAGGGGACAAAAAGGCTCCCAGTGGCCTGGCTTGCTGGCATTTCATCTCACAGGATCCCAGAACATCCCTAAGGTCATTCCCTGGGAAGTGCTGCATCCCTGCTTTCAGATATTTCTGTTGTTTGGAGTAGCAATAGCACGATTTATTGAGTCGGGACATCAAGAAGCAGCTTAAGAGCTCTTAAACTTATTTAGCTTTTAAATGAAAACTCAGCTGAAAGTTTTACCAGATGTAATCTCCCTGAGCACGGCTTGGGTCTTCCAATTTGACAACAGCTTCTTAGTTTTTTTCCTTCTCTCAGTCCTTTTCACATTAGTAATGATGCCACCAATGATATTTAAAGTGTAATGGACCAAATCCATCATCTCTGTAAGGTGATGAATGCCAAGAGTGGGTACAGTCCGTTAAGCAGCAATTAAATGTTAGTTTTCCCTAATTGTCTTACATATTTTGCTCTTCTGTGCTTTTCTCTCCACAGAAGGCTGAAGGCCAGGACAGTATTTGCCACAAGAACCAGCTATACCAGATAGAAAAATACAAGGCAAATAAAGACTCCTATGAGGTAAAGCTCATCAAAGCTTATTGAAGTGCTTTGAAAGCAGATTGAATTTGAGCATCCTTTGTGATTGTGATTAAAGGGATGGGTTTGGGACCTGTGGAGAAAAGAAAGACCTGTGGTCTTGCCTGTGCAGGACAAATAACTCCCTTTATTTCTTTTCAAAGAAGCAAATTGTAACCCCCTAGAGAGGAAATAGAAAGGTTTTTTTAAAGAAATTAAATGTTTTTAAATCTCTGTTTGGCAAAATGATGCAGACACGGGGGGCTCCATAGCTTCAGTCTGGGGTGCAAGTTGCTGGTGTTAGAAAAAGATGAAAACTGGGTGTTCTTGAGGCTCTGGGCCTTGAGATCTTGGTGCTGTAGGACAGAGTGGCAGCCAGGGTGACTCTGCTGGTGTCCTGGGCCAACCCTGGCTTGGCTGCCAGGAGCTCTATTAGCACAACACTGTTCAAAGACAATTTTCTCTGCTCCTTAGCAGAAGTGATGCAGGATCAGCCTGCTGCATCATGAAGGAATTCCCTTGGGCACACAAAAGATTTAACCTCTTGCTCTGTTGGTCTCCAGCCTTCTTGTCTGCAAGCAGAGAAGGTATTTTGTATTAAATCATGGCTGGATTTTTCTCCCCTGGCTGATTCCTTGCCAAGCACTAAAATTACAGGAGTAACATGAGCTGTGCAAGTCTTCCCTGCCAACACAAAGAGCAGCATTCTTGAGGAGTCTGCCTGTTCCCAAAGCTGCTCCTCAGCACTGGATTGATGATCTAATTGCAGGGGCAGATTGGTGTCGTGGCTGGTTTTGTTTGTTATAAAGGCTGCTTGCAAGACAAGCTGAACTGCAAGCCGGATGGAAATATCAGGGCAAAGTATTTATTATTTTCTTGAATAAATCAAAACCATCTTACTTGAAATGGATCAGCAGTGGATAGACTCAATGAATATGATATTTCACAAAGCTCTCACAAACTACTCCAGCTACTGCAGGGCAGCATTCCCTGGAAACAGGGGCAGGTACTGGGAGCTGAACACTTCAGATCCTGCAAGGAGTATCTTGGTTCTGCCTGGACCACCTGCTGGTGTCACTTCCCTGAGCAGTGACAGAGCCACTGTGCTCTGGGGTTCTGCATTCTGCAGGGATCAGCTCACAGCTTCTGCTCCTGTGCAGGGGAGGCTGAGCTTTTCCCTGAGGAAAGCTGCAGACTAACAGCAGTGCCAGGGTATGGCCCCAGTTTGGTTTGTGGAGAGGAGCTCCCTCCACAGCCTCTCCTGCACTCAGAGTTAGTCCCAGGGTAGCTGTTTAGGGGATGAAGGGGTGTCAGGTGTGTCTTGAAATACTTACCAGGATGCACTCACTGTGCAGACACTGTAGTAATAATAATAATAATAATAATAATAATAATAATAATAATAATAATAATAGTAGTAATAGTGGTAACAGCCTGTTCTCCTGCTGCATGGGCACAGGGTGTGGAAGTGCAGGCCAGGCTGGGCTAGGGGAGGGTGGCCCTGCCCGTGGCAGGGGGTGGAGATGTGCTCTGAGCTCCCTTTCAACCCGTTCTCTGGTTCTGCAATGTCTTCTGTCACTTTAGCTGTACTTACACGAGGGGATTTTGTTGGTTTTGCTGTAACAGGACAGGTGAAGCAGCGCACAGGGGTGAAGGCACACCTTGGGATGCTGCTGATGTTTGTAACTAAGGCAGACATCTGTCCTAAAATGCCTCCCTGTGGGTGGAACACAGCCTTGGAAATGTCCAGCTCAGTGAGTGCCACTGGGACTCGGGTTTTGTGAGCTTGGGAAGGTTCATGGGGTGGAGATGGAATTCCCTGATGCCTCCCCACCATTTCCAGAGCAGGAATTGGGAACCACTGGTCCCTAGGCAGGCACTGCAGCTAAGCAGAGCTGCAGGTTGCCATGGGAATAAGGAGGGGAGGGATGGTCAGCTCCAGCTTCAGCAGACCTGAAATTTCTCCCACCTCTCTCCAGCCATGGGAAGCAAGAGCTTGGCTTCAGGAGGGGCTGCCAGCAGCTGGGGCAGGCAGGGGCACAAGGGCAGTGGTCATGTCCTGCCCTTCTCCTTTCTGGAGAGGGGCCCAGGCTGCTGTGAGGGTTTCCAGGCTGGTGTCACTGCAATGCTGTGGCAGGGACAGGGAGGCAGGCAGGAGCCCATGGCTCTCTCCATCTCTTTATTTGTGGAAGGGGTCTTGGGATGAGCGAATCCAGGGGAGCTAATGAGCTCAGATGTGGAATTTGCAATTTTTAAAAACCGGTGTCTTTGTCCTATCACCATGCCAGACATGGCCAAGGCAAATGTCCTTTATCTGCCTTTCAAATCCATTGCTGGGACTAAGAGTAGTTTTGAGGGTCAAGGTCAGGACAGGAAATAGCAGATGATGATGTAATTCCCAACCTATTCAAGTACAACATACCGGTACAGCTCCTGCATGATGGGACACGGCCCTGCAGTGCAGAAGGAACTTCTGTAACTCTCCTGGATGAAATCTTCCTTCCCTTTTCAAATATAAGTGCCTGGCACCTTGGGAGTTCAGGACTTTGGTCCTGAGCCTCTCACAACCATGGTCATTAAGGAGAAACGTTAGCAGTTTCAGAAATCCTTCTAAGACAATTTGCAGTGTTCATCCAGCGTGAAGTAATTAATTGCCAGCACCGGATATGTGAATTTCCTGTGCCAGGGGTGCTTTAATTGTGTGTTGCTGTGGCTGAGAGAATGTACCAGCAGGGAGAGGGCAAAGGCAGGAGCACTTGGCAGGTGAGGAGCTGCAGCTTGGCTCGTGCAGCATCAGGCTAAAAATACTGCAGCCTTGGAACGTCCTGCACCCAGGCAGAGGCTGCAGCAACCAGCACACAGATCCTTCCTCACCTAGCTAAAATAGCAGATAGCTCCCAACAATCTGGATTGGCTCCTGTGGGCTTATTATAGTCACCACTTAGTCTCATCCTCACAAGTACCTTTATAAAAAGATCTTAGGGAGAGCCTGATCTCTGCTGAAGACTCTCTCTCGACAGCAGAGTTTCAGAGCTGTGGGAGGAAAACCAGTGGGCTCAGAATTAGCTGCACACTTTCCCCTGGCTGGAGGGATGGATGGGGGCAAAAAAGGGAGGCTCAGGTGAGGAGCTCACAGAGGATCTCAGGTTCTTCTTCTCCCAAGTCACCCACCTAACCATGTTGGTATTAAAAGTAAGAACGTTGCTTTATGAGTCACTGAAGGTCTTCTTTCCAACTCTGTAACTCCTGAAAGGTTGCAGAGTCCAGCAGTGCCCAGACACCATCTGTGCAGGGAGCTTGGCTCCGTCTGAGCTGGCAGTGTTCATCATGAGTCCAGATTTTTGCCTCTTCTGTGTCTGTCTTGCTTCCAGAGCTGTTTAGTGGCCCAGGAGAATCCAGGTTGTCTTCTGCATCTTTCTTTTCCTCTCTCACATGTTTTTATGCACTTTACTTTGAGGGTTTTCCTGGACTCCACGTCAGTGAGCTTGCAAAAGAAAATGAAGAGTGGCAGTGCATAATTAGCAGACAAAACATAGGCACATAATTGGGGGAAGGAGCTTTCTTTCACTTTTTGAAAAAGACTTGTATTTGCAGTGACCTTTTAATCAGATGCAGCAAAACATGTTGCTTAGATGATAACTATGGCCAAAAAAAACTACCAAACTTTTTTTTAATGTGAAATAAGACTTTGGGCTTCCCTGGAAATCAGTGGCAGGTAAAGGGTATTGAGCAGTTTGCTGAATCCAGTGACTGAAAGAAGATGCAATGAATTTTCACTGTAAAACAGTGCTTTGAAAACTGGCTTCCTCTTCAGAGTCCTGCTCCCAGGTTCTGTTTTTCCTCTATCTTCTTCTGGCAATCCCACCTTCAGCTACCTTCCCCATCAGGACCAGGAGTTAGGGCTCAGGGAAGGGATGGCTCAATTATTTTCTCCCCCTCCATGTCTTGTGCACTTGTAGAGATGCTGTAAAAGCAAAGGCTGTATTGCTCCAGATCTTGTCTGAACAGAAGATAAATTACTCAAAGGCTCTAAACTTCTTTAAAACTTTGCAGCTCACCATTATAATCTCAGAGGGAGTGGAGTAAAGAGAAATCAAGGACTTTTTTTGGTGCTTAAGTAGGACATTTCAGCTGTGGAGGAGCACAGGTCTTTATCTGCTTTCTCCAAGAGAAAAGCTTTGGTTTTCCTTTAGTTTTCCAGAGCCAGCTTTCACACTGCCTGAATGCCAGAGCAGATGGGAGCCGTGAAATCATGGCAAACTGATGAGGGGAAAATGAGAGGACTTTGTTCCTCTGAGTAGTCAGAATAAGTTCCTTGTAAATACAAAGTACTTAACCCACCTTGTAGGTCTGGGGGTCACTGAAACTTCCCTTGAGTAAACCAAATTGTTCTTGTTTGTTTTACAACCTAAAGGACAAAAAACTCAAAGAGCAAGAAAAGAAAGGGGAGATTCTTCACCGTCAGCTCCCAAAGAAAACTGAGAAAAGTCCAGTTTCATATAGACAGCCTTCTTCCTGTCTTATCTCACAGATCCAGAAAACCAAGGCTCTGCTGAAGGACCAGAAAGTCGCCAAGGCTGGGGGTCTGGAGAAAGGTCAGTGGAGAAAGGCCAGTGGTGGGTCTGTGTGTGCATGTGTGCTGTGCTGTTCCTGAGCCTGTCCTGCCCTGCCTGCTTCGTGTTTGTGAGCAGAGACTCCAGGCTTGCATTCCCTGTCTGGATAATGCCAGCACACGTGGAATGAACCACCCTGAGGAAACCATGCCGGCAGGAATCCTCACTTTCTGTGCTTGACAGAATTCCTGCACTGCTTTAAGAAGGCAGTTCCTTCCCCTGTCTACACGTCCCTCATACAAAACCATCCTCGCTCACACTGGTGTTCTGAAAGCATCACCACCCACCCCGGATCACTGAGGAGCCAGAGCTGGTAGCCAAGCTTCTTCCTACCAGCCACTGTGTTTTCCTGACAGGGGGCTAAGGAGCAGCAGGGGAGAATCCCTGACCTCCAGGATTCCCGGGAGGAATTGATGGTGGAGCAATGGCAAAAAGGCCAACCTCAGCAATTGCCCATCAGCCAAAGGAGGAGGGAAATCATGAGAAGGGAAAGATGGGACAGCCAGAGGAGAGCAAGGCATTCATCACAAAGGGCAGCCTGAGAGGGGTTGGGTGAGAACTGCTGGCAAAAGGGGGAATGGAGAAAGAAGTGGAGGAAAAGGGGAGTCATCAGAATGGGGTGTGGGCAGTGCATACCTGCATGGGAGACACTGAGGAGCAGAAAAGTGATGTAGCCCACTGTTAAATATGAAGCTAAATGAGAGGAGGTCACTGCAGAGAGGTATGGGGAAATAGAGTGATGGAAAACATCTACTGTGGTGTCAGGGGGTTATTCAGAGTGGTGGCTTGTGATGCTTTCATGCTCATTGTCGTGACTTGGTAATTTATCATTTGTTGTGCTCAACGTGAAAAAAATTGTCCATATAGTGTCTGTCTGGCAGCACAGGAACCTGTGCTGCAAGGTAGCAGGAGTCCAGAGAGCTGGCCAGGAGTAGGGCATACTTCCTGTGAAAAAATGTAAAAACAAAATCTAAAATGCCCATTTTTCTCAGATTTGCTGTCCCTTTTGGGAGGAAGGCACAGGGGGAAGAAAATCTAGTTCACTTTTTCCCTCTCTGTTCCTCCCTGCTTTTTTGTTCTGAAACCTGAAAATCCTGCAGATCTCAGCTAAAGCATTTCTCTGCTTATGGAGACTATGTTTTGACACATCTTGAATAATTTTGGCCAGTCTTAGAAATAAACTGGTCAGATTGGACTTCTTTTTTTACCAGACAAGTGTGAAATTTTATCCTGTTCATCCATTCACGTCTCAAACCCTGACAAGATCATCCCTCCACAAGAAATACACACGATATTTGTGGCTGACTGCTGGCAGAGTTTAAATTATTTTGGATGCTTTTTAGATGATTTGAGAGCGAGGGAACTGATGGAATAGCTACCAGTTAATTCAATTAGAGGAGACCTGGCAGTCAGGTTCCTTGGACAGCTTTCCATCAAGGCAGCAAAACATGCTTGGCATAAGGCAGTGCCAGTGTTCTGTAGGAACTGAGCAGATCTTCTCCACGGGCTGTTTGGTTCGATTGGGCCAAATCCTGCAAGGATTGTTCCATTTATTTTTGGCCTTTGCTGGAGGAAGGTTCTTGTTGAAGTTGGTGCAGCAAATCTGTTCCAACTGTAACAGCCTGAATCTGGCCGGTGCTGCTACTCCGTATTTACATGTGTGAAACCAGGAACGGATTTTGTTCCAAAATGCAAGGAGAGCCATCAAGGATTAACTCACTCTGCTCCCCTGTGTCTCTAGGTGTGTCAGGCCGAGCAAGAGCCACACAAAGTTGTGCTAAGAAAGGAGAAATGTGAGATTTCTCAGCTATGGCGTTAGAGGATATGATTAATACAAACAGCTGAAGACATCTGTGGGTTTCCTTTTCAAGTCCCTGTCTCAGTTTCAGCACTTTTCCTGCATGGGAGGAAAAGGGCAGATAAATTCCCCATGAAACAATGGTGTTAGCATTAGGGGATTTGGTTCTGAGTGCATCCCAGACCAGCTGTAGCTGGTGCATTTATCAGGTTCCTGTGTGGCAGTGCTGCGAGCTGCAATGTTCTCTTCTGCTTCCTTCTCCCTTTGCTTTGCAGACTCCGGAGGTGGCGTGAGCCCTTTCCACGAGCCCCTGGCACCCAAGACTGGCTGTGTCACTTCCAGCTCCCTGGAATACCTGGAGGTCCAGCAGCCACCTCCCAGGACCCCCCGGCTCCTCAAGAGGCAGGAGTCCCCCCAGCCAGAGCCGTCCCGGATCGGGGGCCGGGCAAAGGACTCCCCTCTCATCCTGAATATTGTGCACTCCTTCGAGTCAGTAGACAGAGAGGACCAGATAGACCAGGTCTCCCCCTCTCACCAGTACAGAATTTTAGGCTCCCCAATGAATTTCCCTTACAAAAGCTCGAGTGAAAGGACACTGTCCCCGCTGTTTCCCCCGAGGAGCACGTCCCCCATCCACCCCACCCAGGTGTCCTTCACGTACGAAGAGAAAGCGTATCCAGCAAAGGAGGAGGCCGTGTCCCCTACCCAGCTGGCCCCCAGCAACCCCCTGGGCAGCCCAAACTGTGTGAAAAGCAGGGGCAGGTTCCCCATGATGGGGATTGGACAGATGCTGAGAAAGAGGAACCAGACCATGCAGTCGGCGAGCGAAAAGCCCCTGGAAGCCAGGATGCCCCAGCTGCAGCAGATGAGCCCCACACAGATTTCCTTCAACACAGAGGCTGTCAGCGGCCAGTGTTAGTCTGACATCCTGAGATTTGCACTGCTCTTCTCTGGGATCCACCCTTTTTCTCCTTTAAGCAAGAAGGGAAAGCCACAGGCACCTTGCTGTCGCTGCAGGATACCCCGCAGTGCTGCAGCACAGGAAATCGGAGGTTTGCTTGCAAGGGAGGCATTGTCCTGCGTATTAAAGTTGAAAGAAAAGGGCTCTGCTTGTGCTGTTAAGAAATATTTGCCTTTGGCACCTGACTGTACAGTAAAACATCCTGCAGGAGCTGTGTGGATCTGTATTTTCACTGCTCTCACTCGGCTGGAAGAGCTGTGAGCACCCAGGATTTGGTTCCTCCAGGAAATCAGTGGTGCCACAGATGCCGGGCCAGGATCTGTGGTGAGACTGTCCCTGCTCCTCCTGCCTGTGCCACACAGCACGGGGTGCTGCTGCAGGCATTGCTCCTGGGGCAGGGGAGGGGGAAAATCCCAGATGCTCCGTCCAAAGTGAGCTTGCTGACAAGCCCTGCCGAGGAGGTGAACGTGGTAGAAGCTTGAATAAAAACACAAGTGGTGTAACTCAGAAAAAGTGGGATTATTGGAATTCAAAGCAGATTTTACTGTTAATTACATAAAGTAGGTAATAACGCAATCTTTTTTCATAAAGGAAACTATGATTTAATCATGTCACAAGAAACATGATTATTTAAAAACAAGTGTCATCATGTGGAAATTCACTGCACTAGCCCCTGTTACATCAAGGCAGCATTGGACACACTTGAAGGCTTCTCTGAGACTGCAGTGAATAAAAAGACTTAATAAAGGGCACATGAACCTGTACCAAGTCCCTTTTATACTCCAAGATTGGTAATGTAGTGGTTACCAAAAATTGGGTGTTGTTATGAGCAGTGAAAATTAACTTTCTTAAAAGACACCATGTTCTGTATACCAGTCTTGTTTTTCTAAGTAAATGATACATCTGAGAGGTTGGCAACTTTTTTTTTTTTTTTTGGTTCTGTTTCTGTCCTCAAGCCATTTCCTATAAATTAGAAAGTTTAGCCAAAGACAAAGACTGCTCTTTTCTCTCGTCTGTACCAGCCCTGTGTACGTGTTTGTGTGTTCAGAGCATGTCAGCAAAGCCTGTTCCCCTCAGCACTGGAGTCTGGCACTGCAGAGTCCATGTGCATCCTGGGCCCTTCAGCAGAGTGAGGATTCTCACCTCTGAAGGAGTTGTGCTACCTGTTAAATAATAAGAAAGCCCAGTATGATGAGAAAAGAGAGCCCTGAAGCAATTCTATCCATTTTCAGATCAAGAGGTGTTGCATTCTGGTTGTAGAGAGCGCCTGTGCATCCCAGGGGGCCATTTTAACTCCTTCATTTATAAGCATCAGAGCATTTTCATTTCTCTTCATGCTAAGAAACACATTTGTGCAGCCAGGCTGGTGGGCAGGGACCACTGAAATCAGGGACCACTGAAATCAGGGACCACTGAAATCCCCCCCTTTGTGTGCATGAGACTCACATACCCGAACAGATGGCAGATGCTGACTTGAATTACACACTCAGGTTTATTTGGAACCCAATAAAAGGTTGGGGGAGGCAGGAAAGAGACACGGTTTGGGTTTTTTGTTGGTTTGTTTTTGTTGGTTTGGGTTTTTTTTTTGTGGAAACACAGGAAATATGTGTAAGAATCCGAATGAAAACAAATGCTAAATCTTTTATTATATTTATAGAGAATATATGAGTACTACACTGCTAAAACATAACCATGTATTCAGCATAGTCAGTAGCTATGTACAGTCCAACTGCAGTGACCACAGAAAGGGTCTACTGAATATCATAGTGGAAATTCCAAGGGGGGAAAGCTGTATTTGATATCATTATTAAATATATGTACTTTTAAAATAAGATTGCCACAGGCTGCTGACTCTGTTTGCCAGGTCACTGTGTAGCAAAGATAAGCTCAGGACAAGGCCAGGTTGGATGGGGCTTGGAGCAACCTGGTCTGGTGGAAGGTTGAGCTTTTTTTCTGGTGTTTGCCTCAGCCTTGGCACCAAACCTGTCACGAATCTGTTTGACAGCTGAAAATACACCTTACACTTCAGGCTGGGTGTTGGGAGAAGAGCAGTGCTGAGCTTTGGTGTGAGGTGGAGACGCCTCTGTGGGGCTTTTCTGAGCTGCTGATCACAGGCAGAGCCCAGCAGAGCCCATGGAAACACTTTCTGGAGGGTTTTGCAAACTGACTGATCACTGGGCAGCAGTTCAGGAGTGGTAAAAGTGTTTTTGTTCAGGCTCTTCTGCCTGGAAAAACAGGTGTTGGATTTATTCAGCGAGAAAGAACAGAAATCAACTGCTGTTGCTGAAGGTGTTGGTCTTTGTACTTCTCCTGTAAATGGGCTGCTAAATACCAAAAATCTTGCAGCCCCCCAAGCTCATATGGGCCATGCTTATCCAGAAGTGAGCAGAAAATCCAGGGGCACTAGTGCTGTGTGCTGGAGTTGGGATTTTGCCTGTCTCTTCCCTGATTTTTCCATCCTCTCTGGCCACAAATGGTGAATTTTCTCTCGTGTATCCTCCCTCCACATGGCTTCCTTGGAGCATCACAGAACTCTTCAATATTTGCTCTCCAAGGAAGCCTGGAATAGGATTCTTCCTGCTACAGGCAATCAGAAGAGCAAAGGGATGGAGCCTAGAGTGAGTTGGGAGTTTGCAGGAGCATCTCTGCTGTCTCCCTGCTGATGCCAGGAGAGAAGAAATAAGATGGTCATTGAGTAAGGCTGACGTGCTGAGTTTGTTTTAAAGTTAAAAGAAATATGGTATTTATATGGTATTTATGTTTGTAGGAAAAGCACTCTTCCACCCATACAAGAGAAAAAACCCCAATTCCTTGTCTCTCTTACAAGCAGAAAGGACAGAATCCAAAGCAAAGAAAGGTCACAAGATGGCTGTTAGATAAAATGAGCTTTTTCTCTCCCATCTCTGCCTGCTCCCAGACAATTTGCCTGTGTGTGGACTTGGAACCGTGTTTCCTGTGCATCCCAATGAGCTGATTGGAGTTTCCTCTACCTGGTCACCAGCCCTCATAAAATCTGGAATAAGCCTGATTTCAGACTCCCTTTGGTAGAAAGCAGCCAGGAGGGCTCAGACATTTTTCAGGAGGCTGAGGGATGCTGGAATGGGATCTGTGACAGGTGCTGTCAGGCATGACCTTTTCTGACAGCTCATAAACAGAAACCCAAGGCCTTTTTCTTTGTTCAAACACCAAGGGAAATTTCAGTTGTGAAAGCACTGATCTGCAATGGGTCTTCCTCAACCCTCAGAGCAAAAGCTATTCAACCTTTCCCATTCCTGGCCCCAGAGACAGGAGAGTCTCTCAGTTTCTCCTGCGTGGGGGAAGGACACAACAGGATTGTGCAAAGGCGTCACTGCAGTGCCAGGAACGGGGTCTCGCTCTGTCAGCACATGGTGACAAAACTGTCACAGGTCACTGAAATGCTTCCAAGGGAATCTGAGAGGTTTGAATCTGCTGTTACCATCCCTGGAGCCTCCAGGCTCTGTTGGAAGTGACACTGCAGCTGGGCTGGATGTCTGGGTGCAGAGCCCTACATGAAAAGACCTGGATGCTTGTGCAGGGAAAAGTGCTTCAAAGTGTAAGGCTGGGGAAAACAAAGTGTCTGAGAACTCAGATTCTGGTGAAAATGGAATGCATCTGGTGCTTTTCCCCAAGCTGAAAGTAGTTCTGTGCTTACCTTTCCCCTTCCTAAATCAGTGGAATTATGCTTTTGGGAGCACACCTTCCAGCAGCTGTGTTTGGGATTTCTCTGCTGAGCCAGCATTCCTAGCAGCACTTGCTGTGCAATGTTCACTTTGGCTGCAGCAGCCCCACTGCAGCTTCAGGGCTGGTGCAACATCTGAAGGATGGAAAGGGAGGTGCCAGGGAGGCTCCCTGCCAAGCAGGGCTGTCAGGAGAGGGGCTCAGAGCTGAAGAGCTGCTTAAAATCACAGGTACACAGGTGTTGTCCCTAAGGGCTTGGATGCCTCTCTGCAAGCAGGAGGGGGTGGGTCCCTTAGCATTCTTTTGGGAAGTGCTCAGTACAGCTCACAGCCAAAACTGCACTGTGGACAGGTGTTCCAGTGTGGCTGTTCTACCAAGAAATTGCTGGGAAATGGGGCTGGGCAGTGATTCAGGGTCTGTGCCAGCTGCCTGCACTGTACATATGCAGAAATGTCATTGAGGTGAAGCAGAGCAGATTGTCTGGTACCTTGCAAGGACAATCACCACACCCCAGGGGCCTCTCTTACAGCACTTCATTTCAATATTTCATCCACAGCTGCAGCTGGCTGTGACCCCTCTGTCCTTTCCTGGTCACTGGGCAGGGATGGGAACCTTCAGCTGTGCTGGGAGTTTCCTGTGGAGCTGCCCTGGTGGCTTTGCCCTGGGTAGGAAACGCTGGCCCGGCTGTCCTGGGGTGCTCTGGGTGCAGTGGAGCATTGCTGCTGTTTCTCAGGGTGCCTGTCAGGTTCAGCCCATCCTGAGAGAAGAGCTGGGCTGGCAGATGGCCTAGAGCTGGGACTAGAGCATGTAGAACACTTACTGTGTCTCTAAGTGTCAGAAAAATGCTCCCTTTCCCACCCCCAGCCCAGGCTTTTCCTGGGTTGAGATCTCACATTTCAGGGAGGGGAGGATGTGCTAGGGTCATGGTCTGGGCTACTGTGCCTGTCTGGCCTCTGGTCCAGGCTGGGAGCCCTGACATGGGGACCTGAGGTGACATGGACACGGCCATAGACCTGCAGGACCTGTGGTTTCCACTGATTTCCCTGCCTTGGACTGACCCCCTGAGCCAAGGCTTTACACACAGGGCAGGATTTTCGGGGAGGTTAAAACCCTTGATTAGCATGAAGGATGGGAGACCCTCCAAAGGTCCAAATCCAGCCATTCCTCTGACAAACAGCCCTCAACTCCCACCATTGCCAGGGCCTGGCCAATGCCACAGGGACTTTTCTGCCTTAGGAAGCTCCACCTGCACAGCCACTGTCAGCAGGGAGGGAAGAACCTCCCTTTGCCTCCAGGCCCTGCACACCAGCCTGGAAGAAAGCTCCTTCCAAAAAACCACCCAGCACCTGTTGCTTAGTGCTGGGCTGAGCCCCTGAGCCCAGGCTGGGGGGTGGCAGCAGTCTCCATAGTGATTAATTAATCATTAATTGCATCTCTGCAGACAGGGCAGCGTGACTTGGCAGGGGGAACTGGGAGGCAGGAGCGGGAATAAGGCAGAGCAGACCTGCCGTGTGTTCCCACAGCTCTTGTGCTCTCTGGAAGGTGTTCAGGTGCCAGCACAGGGCTGGGGCAGAGATGGAGAATTCCCCCTGCCACCCAAACAAGTGATTCCATGGGAGGTGAGACTTTCCTGCCCACCACACCTGATCCAAAGGCACGAGCGATGAGGAGGCGCAGGCTGACAGTGAGGAGGATGAAAATCCTCGTGGTGTTCCCTGATGCCTGTGCTGAGCAATCCTTCCAGGAAACAGGGATGTGGCACCTACCTGAGCCCTCTCACAGCCTGTGCTGCGGGATACCTGGGCCAGCATCCTGTGAGACTGATTTAGGGATGCCCAAACGTTACAGGGAGGAGAAGATGTTAAAAAACAAATAACTTCCACATTTCTGTCCTTGCTGGGAGAGCTTAATGCTGTGTGCTCAGGCAATTCCTTCTCTTCCCAGCCCGCCCTTTTCTCAGAATGTTTTCCACTGCTTGAATTGTGGTTGCCAAGAGAGCAGCTTGCATGGACAGTACCATTTTTATTCAGTTACCTCCAGTCTCCTTTGAATGAAGACACCAAATCTCCGAGGCACTGCCAGGCTGGGAGCCCGATTATTTATTTATTTATTTATTTATTTATTTATTTATTTATTTATTTACCTGTGCCTCCCAGGTTGAGGATGGGATTACACAGCAATTAGGGAAGATCAGACTCACCTATTCAAAGGGATGCTGACATCTCAGAAACAATTCTTACGGGAGTTTCACACTGACCAGTTCTTAAAGCCTTTCAGGCATGGTAAATAAACCTTAAAAGTAATTTTTTTAAAACCCATTGTGGTTTGTACTTTGTGCTGGGCTGATGAGGGACAAGAAAGGCAAACTGCTGGCAATTACCCGTGTCACAGTGTCACACCCTGCCATGGTGACAGCCCTGCTCAGGCCTGGCCCCAGGTACTGACCTGGAAACATGAGATGGCTGTGGGGGGGTTTTCATCTTTGAAAGAAAAAGTAATTGATGCCTTGGAGTGGCTGCTGTGCCTTCAGAATCTGAAAGAGCTACTGACTGTACAGTATTTTTTAAAAACTAGCCATGCAAACCTAGGGTTGCACTCATGAATTCATGTATTTTAACAGACACGAATCTTACTGCTCCTTAATATCTAAAAATCCTGGTGCTCAGCTTGCCTATATTTCTTCCAGCAAGGGGCCTTCCCAAGGCAGCAGTGCTTGAGCAGAGGGCTTAGACAAAAAAATAAGAATTAGGGATGGCTTGTCTGGGATAAGACAGGACAATGCTTTTACTGTCCTTATCTCTCCCTTTGATCCTTTCTCCAAATAGCTGCTGATGCTGGTTTTAGTGGTTTAGGTCTGTGCAGCACTTGAGGATGGAAGGACTGCTCCTGTCATATGTCTAAAGGCATCACAGGACTTGGCAGGACTCCTAATTTTCAATGGTTGGTGATATTCATGTTTGTGCAACTTTGTCCTCAAAACTGAGGCCTGGAATGTCTGGGGAAATTGTGGCTTTTGCAAACTTTTGTAAAGTTTCCTGATCGCTGCTTTTCCCCCTGTAATGTGTGCACATCTGATAAATAGTTGTATTCCAAAGGTTGCATGAAGATTATATGCATATTTCTAAGTTCAGAACTTCTGCTGGGATGCTTTAGCTACGAGAAGCAAATTTTGTTGGCTGTGATGGTGAGAGGTAAAAGGGGGCAGTGAAAGGGGGCAGGAGGACTTGGGGCATGGCAGATGTGCCTGTCTGTAGCAGTCAGCATTAAGGGAAGAGCAGTCACAGGTTGTAAAACGTCTTGCAATGAAAACCAGGTTGCTAGAGAGGCAAAATCCCAGAGAAATCCGTGGACAAGCAGAGCAGGAGTTGCTGCTCTGTTGCTAGGTGATGGATCTGTTATCATGCTAATGACAGTGAAGGATGATACTGGTACCAATAAAACATCTTTCATCTGAGAATTACCAAGGGTTTTCCAGACAGCAAGGCTGTATTATTCCCATTTACTAGAGGCGCAGACAGAGATGAATTGATTTGCCAAAGGTCACCGACGGATTTCGGAATAAGAAATTGCCCTATTTGAGTTTTATGAGGCTGGGGATTGCCATAAACCCTTTCTTTGCAATCAATCCTTTCCCCTCCCCTCATCCATCACCCTCACATCCCTCTCTCTTGAGGGGACATGCTCCTGTCTTGTTTGTCATTCTCGTCCTGCTTAGATTACAGGATCCCCTGGCCCTCGAGTGTGGCTTAGCAGGGGTTGTGCAGGGCAGAGCAATGCATGGACCAAGCTCAGATGTTTTGGGGCTGCATGAACAAGAACCAAGAAACCATTTCTCCCAGGTCCTCTGACCAGGGAAGGTCCAAGGGGCTCCTCAGGGACAGCAGTGCTGTTAGTTTGGGGTGAGGGGCTTTGAGGTTTCCCCCTTAGACACTCGCCCCCAGCACAGCCCACGAGAAGCCTGTGTGAGGAGAAATGCAAACTCTCCTAAAGCCCCCCAAAACCTCTCTGCCTGACTGTCTGCACGGCTCTTCCCAGTACTGGGAGTTCTCAGGTGTGAATCAGTGCAGGCATGAGTCAGGCATCACTTTTTATTAGAAATCGTGAGGGAAACATGGGCCAGCCCAAATTCTGGCACTTGTGGGAGAACAACCATTTGATTCCCGCTGGAACAACAGCGTTTCCATGATGACAAGGAGCAGCCTGCATCCTTGATGTGTAGTCTGGCAAGGGGAGCAGGGTGGGAACATGGAGAAGGAACATGGAGAGATTTTATGGAGTCGTCCTTCCCCAGGGTCAGAGCTGGATGTTTATCCCACCAGATGCTGGATGTGCGTCCCACCAGGCACCTCCTAAGATGTTTCCAGCAGCTTCCCCTATCTCTGAGAGGAGCAATGGGACTAGGCAGGAAAACAGGGCTTTTACAACCTTGATTTCCTTTTCTTGATGTGTAAAACGGGGGAACTTCTCATCTCTATCTGACTGTGGCTGTGAGAAATTACCCAGTCTTTCTACAATGCAAATTGCATTCATGGGAGGTGTTAAGCATTTGAATCACTCTGCTCCTGCTTTTTCTACTTCCCAGAGAACTGGCATGTTTCCTCAGCCTCACTGACTTCAGGGCAGGAGGACACAGCCTCAGAGCAAGTGGAGCACAGGAGCCAAACAGCAGCTCTGTGGGCTTTGTTCAATTTGTGTAAAAGAACTTAAAACCTCAGGGCATGTCTGTCAAATAGATCCTACTGGGCTGCCACATCCTCCTAATTGATGTAGGGCTGCTACTGGCTGGCTAAGAAAAAAGCTGCAATCCTGCAAAGCATGAGCTGTAGACATGAATTTAATGTTAGCAGGTGCTCTACTGGATTAAAATCCCCAAATCAAAGCCCAAAACGCCAAAATGCGAAGTGACACTTTTTTAGGCAAATGCACACTCGGGGCAAGCAGGGATATGAAGAGCAGTGGAGCAGGGTGAAGTGAACCAAGGAAAACCCCTCATGGCCCTCAAAATCTTAGATTTTGGGTTATGCTTGAGCCTGGCTTGCAGGAGAGCCTGGAAGCTCTGCATTTGGTTAACTCCTTCCAAAAAGTCACTTCAAAGCAGGGACAGGGAGCAGCAGGGGAGAGGCAGAGTGAGCTGATCTCAGAATTGTTTAAAACTTGGCAGCTGGGCCAGCCTTTGATAATGAAACTCCCACCACTTCACTCTCAAATCGTGACTGAGAGAAACAATGCTTATCTTCAAACCTGCCCTGCAATCCAGATAATCCAGATAAGGGCTTTGTGCAGCACACTTTGGGACACTGGGAGGAGGTTAAACAGAAAACATAACCTTAAATTACCATTTTCTGTTATTCTCATATGGACAAGAAGAAAAAACTAGACACAGACTGGTTCAGATTTGCTCCAGGCTTGCACCAGTTGCTCGATGTGGGGTCTGGACTGTGTTGAAGGAGCACCTGAAGGGGAGGACCTGCCTTTGACTTGCAGCCAAGGCTTTCCTGGGGTGGCCCCTTCCCAGAAGCAGCACGAGGTTTTCTGTCTCAGCTGCAGCCCTGGTGGAGGGCAGGCTGCTGGATGAGATCCCATGGATATATCCCAGATAAATTTGTTTCACAGCCAAGCTCTCTCAGCCCACTCTTCCCTCTGGCAGTCCCTCCCAAGCCCTTTACACTCTTAGGGCTCACTCAGAACCCTAAACCTAATCCCAGCCTCACCTCAGCAGCAATGGATGCTGTCCAGGATCATCGGGGTTCAGGAATGCTGGCACTGTTCTTTAGGAAGACCCCACAAGGGGTGGGAAAGGGTAAGCCAGAAACTCAAATATTGTTTGTTTCAGTATTTGGAAGGACACAAGAACAGGATTTCAGAGGAATGGGCAATGCATCCCTGTCCCAGCTAAGCCCTGTGTTCCTTTTTTTTATGTTTATACAGTATATTTTTATAGCTGGAATGCCTGGAAGGCATTGCAAGGATCAGCAAGGGATTTCTGCCAGGTACTGCTGTGATCAAGATGGTTCCTGCACCCTGCCCCAAACAAATTAAGAAGAGCAGGGTAACAAGGAGTTAATGTTGGTTAGTGTGTTAATCCTCCAGGAGCTATGTCTATTTTCTGCAGGCCCTGCAAAAAAAGGAGCATTTGCATGGGGGTTAGGAGGAAAAGTCTAAATTAGTTTCACAGATGCTCAGAGGGAATTTCCCCCCCAAATCAACCAACATTCATTTATTAAGCAGGAACTCATACACTAAAAACACCCCTGGTCAGGTCAAGATCCACCCGAGTAGAAAAGAGCTCAGAGCAATAATTCAGCCACAAAAAAAAAAATAAGCCAGAAATACAATTTCAGCAATCATATGGATTATAAACCACATTTGTCTCAGTAACTTGAGGCCTTGCACAGCCACACACTCGACAGGCTACCTTGAAAGAGAATCAGAGTTTCAGTCTCAGCCTTCCCAGCAAGTGATGGTCCCTGGCAAATACTTCTGAATCTAAATATCTCCTGTCACCAAAGCCTGAAAAATCCCTCCATGGTACACTGTGTGCTTCTGGCTTTCCCCAACCTGTCTGTGATTCCTGCTTCAGATCCTCATCTTTTCCTGGATTTGCTAGGTGTAATACAGGCATAATGATACCTTTGGCTGATTGTGCACTTGACAGGAGCATGCAGGATTGCTCTGTGTGGGTTGGGGGGTTTTTTGTTATTTACAATGGTACGTTTTGCCTTGGAACAGGAGGGGTGACAATCCCAACAGCTTGCTATAATTCGTTGTTTGGGTTCTTTTAATCATAGGTGAAGGTGGGGGGTTCTGATATTTTCACGTGGCCCCAGAGCAGATGACCAGGGCCTGGCCCCATCATTCGTGCAAAGGTTTAATTCCCAAAACCTCCCTCTGTAAGGTTTCCTGTGTTGTGCAAGGTGTCACCTTCAAAACGTGCTGCATATGAAAGGTTGTTTTGGACAGCTTGGTGTGGCAGGAAAAAGGTCAGACACCATTTTAAGACCTTTATGATTTTATGGTGTTCCCCCTCTAAGCATCAGGTGTGGAAAAGTCATTTGCTTCATGCTCAGCACAGGGATTTTCAGATGAGATGGATGCTCCACTATATATAGGCATGCCATGATGCTTGTAGGACATGTTGGCATTACACATCCCACTTGACATGCCCTATCAACGTGGGCTGAGTAATTTCAGGTTGTAGTTAAATAAAAGGGACTATATTTTTTCCTGCAAGCACAAGTCAGTTAAAAATATCCTGCGGTTACTGCTTTGAAAATGCCTTCAAACCAAGTTACTCATGTCACCAAGACAGGGCGATGTGACAGTCACATTCCAACACTCAGCTGCAGAGTCAGCTTATCAATGGGAGCAGAGCTTGCCATAAGGAGAGGTGGGATGCCTTTCCCTGGCCACCACACTGACCCAACAGCTGCCCCTACTTCCTCCTGGGCTGCTGGCAAGACATGCCCAGTGTTGCACACGGGACAGATCCTGCCTGTGCACTGCATTTATTAATATATTTATAAAGCCTTCCTCTCTCTGACAGCGAGTGTAGAGCCCATACATTGTATATCCTGCCCGGGAACTGCTGCATCACAGAGCCATGACAAGCCAGGAGAAGTGGAACCTGTGTTCCTGGAATGCTCACGATCACAGTCACAGAATGGGGCTTTGTCACTCCGAAGTGTGTTAGAAACACAGTCAGCTGCAAGATCCGGACCCAGACCTGCTCCCTGGGCTGTGTGGATTCTCCTGAGCTCAGACTAACAAAGAGGGGCCAACACTAAGTCTGAACCCTGCTTTTCCCTGGAGGCTGAGTGCTTTTGTGTCCACAGATGCAGATGTGCTCCCACCTGCACGTAAACAAGAGCCTGACACCTCTTGGACCCTCAGGCTGAGGGTGTGAGTCCAGCTGCACAAAAAATAAACCTCGGACTGCCAAAAGCAAGGGTCAGGGGCTGCAAGCTGCTTTTGGGGAGGCTCTGGGTGAAGCACCAGAGCTCTGAAACCTTGTCACCTTGTCACAGCTCCGTGCAAGCCGGCATTTCACAGTGCAATTCACTCTGACATGGATATATTTATTTGATACAGATACACAAACACACACACCCCTATGGCTATGTACACACAGGCGTATTAGGGGGAAATAAAAATATGCCACTTCAGCTTCTCGGTGTTAATTCACACCTGAAAGTCTCCTGGCTGTTCAAGCAGAGCCAGGGTGATAACTGAAGCCCACCCCAAACAAAGGACATATAAAAAAAAACTCTTAAAAAAATCACAGGCGTGGTCAAAGCCCCTCATGTCTTTTTATTTCCATACACACATTCACAATTTCCACTAGAGCACTTTTGACTGATTGATTTCACTGCTTTGAGACGCCACACATATGGAATTGTTCAGGAGGTTGCTGTGTGTAACACTATGCTGGAATAATTGTTCCATTTAGCTTGATTCCCTGCACTTACAAAATCTTGGAGGAACTTTAAAATACTCTTAACGTTTGTATGGGCACGTTGGCATGCTTAGTTTGTGCATCTGAATGACAGAGCAAAAATGAATGTAATGCTATACCAAAGACTGGCTCTATACACAGAAGTCAGGAGAATCCAGATTTAACACTCTTGCAGCATTGCTCATATCCTCAAGGTAGGGTCTCCCTAGGATCCACATTTGATATCCTCATTTAGATTCAGCACCATCTTGCTTGCAGAGTTAAGGACTTGCTGTAAATAACAGCATCAAAGGCTACATCCTGTCCAGTTTGTCTGTCACAGAGGTAAGGGGGAAAAAAAACAAAACAGTGATGGTTTAATAGACAATGATGCAAAACTCAGCTTATTTATAGAAGAACAGGAAGAGGAAAACACACACAGACCATCTCTCCTGTGGTGAGTTAGGACTGGGTTCTGCACAGTTAAAGCTGAAGCAAGAGGAAGGAAAAGGGTGTTTGCTCTTGCTATAGATTTTGTGTGGTGAATGAAGATGATGTCATGCTATTTGTTTGCCATGTGTGTTGAGGGGAGACAGACCTCTCACACCTTGCCTGGAATTGTTTGAGTTCCCCAATCCCTTTGGTGTTTCTGAGTGGCACTTTGGGGCACAGGGAAATGTGTCTGACCCTCAGCCTTCACCGTGGAGGGAGAAAAACTGCAGCTGGTTGGACACCTCAAAAAACAGTGCCCTGAATTTGTCAGAAAGGCCAACAGACAAGAGGAGAGGCTGCCCAGGACAATTTCCCTGGCATTTTCATCACTCAGCCTTCATTGTCACTGCTGCATTTGGCTGGGAAAGGCCTGCCCACCATCCCACCTCTAAAAACAGTTAAAACACTGGGTTATTTTTAGTCGTACAGTAAAGAAGGAATGTCTGTGAAGTCTCTTAGGAGATGTAAATTGTCACAGCTCCTTCAGCAGCCATGCCAAGGGAGAATGTGCCAAAATGTTCAAGTCTTCACTGTCCATCACCACTTGTGCTCTGGATTCTTTTGCTCATCCAGCTGTTCTGAAAGGTGACACGTGTCTGTGGGAGAAAGGAATTCATAAAGGACCAGGGAAGGTCCCTTTTGTCACCAGGCCCTTCGTGCCAGCTCAGCTGCATCTGTGTTGGGAACCACAGGAAAACCATTCTTTGGTGAAAAGTGCATTCCTCATCAAAAGCTCATCACGAGAACAGAAGCCAAGCACTGCACAGCCTCCTCACAGCTGGTGGGCTCTCCCACTGCCATCTGATGAAGTACAGGAAAAGGAATTATCCCCCTTTTTCCCTGCTTCTACTTCCAAAGGATTTGATTAATATTTAAATAGCAAGCTTAGCAATTGCCCTGTGTTGTGTATCTGCACATCTGCAACCACCTCCTATGCAAGCCTGTGTACTGCTCAACCTTCTGCCTTTCTTTTTATGGATCTCTTGGTAGCTTCCTTACCTCATTAGGCTTTTGAATTCTGAAATAAAAACGTGATGCCTGACTTCTCTGTCCTGCATTTGTTTTTAAAGCCCCTTCTGAGGACATTAAATCAAGATCAGAGCCAATAACATTCTGCTTTAGGAGCACACAGTGACTATTTAAGGTGTTTGGGACCTCCATATGATCGTTTATCACAACATTATCCCAGTTCAAATGTTTAATTATGGCATATTTTCAAATCCCTTTCCAGAAGCTCTATAAATACCTCAGCAACATCTAAAGACCAATTTAGCTGCCAACACCTCAAACTATCTTTTTTTTTTTTTTTTCATGCAGCCTGGCCTGTACTTTCTCTGCTGCTGGAGGAGATTCTGTTTACATCTGTGTTTTGGGAGCCCATAAATGTTGTGTCCTTTCTCTGCCTGGTGTTTGCTGCCTGCCAGGGGCTGAATATCTCCTTTTGCAGACGTGGCTCTGGGGTTTTGCTCTTCCAAGGGGGAAAACAAAGCTCCTCCAAGGCACACAAAGGTGTCAATCGAAGGCTTCCCACATCCCAGCTATGATCTCCACATATGCTTGGACTTACTTTTTTTCACTCTTCAGGATGTGGGAAAACAACTTAAAAATAGATATTTAACACATTGGCTAAGTGATATTCAGAAGATTCTGTGCTAGACGGGGGCAGAGCCACGTGTATGTATTGGAAAATAGTAAATTCATTGAAAAACGTGGCCTTAGTCTTTCTGGAATCATCAGGGGCTTGAGAACTGTCTGTGCTGGTACATTTATTTGGGGAAAATCCATTTATTTCAGGAAAAGAGTCCTAAAATTGCCTGAAGGTTGGGAGATGGGAGGCAATTCTGCTCAAGCAAAAAAAAAGAACTAAATTTACCCATATCCCAAAGAGTTCTTGCAACCCTGAAACGGGGGACATTTCTTATTGCAGATTTTAATGCCCTAGTTTTCCTTTTTGTTTGTTTTTCCTTTCACAAGGCCCAGAAATCAGCATTTTGCTCAAGCTGAAGGCCTTATTTTGTGCAGAAAATGATGCCTTTTGGAGGGAGTTGATTTTTTTCCTCCTCATGGAAGAAATGAATTTGAAATCTTTCTGCTTAAGGAAAGGCCATGGAAAAGTACTGGGAAAACGAGTCACTAATACAATAGGCTACAGAGCTACACATACATGTGTGAAGAATACAGAGAACATATAAAAAGAGAAAAAGGCAAAACATAAATGGCTAATTTAAAATGTTTTTGGAAGCCACATGGTAAAAGTGAATGGTGGGAAACCCAACTGGAAATCCATGGCCTGGGAAGAGCCCTGCAGTACCAAAGGATGATACAGGGCACAGTTCAACCCAGCTGGAAGCAGATTTTGGCACGAGTTCCAAAGTGCTGCAAAACTTATAGGCACTTGCCCAATCCCTACTAAAAAAAAAATAAAATAAAATAAAATAAAGCATCCCTCCTACTTCTAGGAAAATGTCAGGCTGCTCTGCTTGCAACTTTAGTTTTCTGCTGAAGACTAAGGGGATGATACCAAAGCCTTACACCCACCTCACACCTAAACACTTCAAGGTAAGTGTCAAAGCTCAGTGTGTGGGCAGGTCCCACAGACATCACATTGCTTTATTTTGTGATTTTCGAGACTCTCTCACACACCTTTCTGAGAGTCCAAAGCCAAGTTTCCTCCTGGCTGGCTGGCTTGGCAGGTGTGACACCTCCTCTTGGGGCTGCTCCTGCTCTGTTCCTTCTTTCTAGGAACTTGCTGTGATTTTCCTGATCTGTGTTTCCACCTGGCAGGTGGAACACCTCAGCCCACGGATTTTAGAAAACGAAGGAGATGTTTGTGTTGAACTGCAGAATAAAGAGAAAAAATAACCCTAGCTAGAGAGCCAAAACATGAATGTGTTGGAGTCAAGGATGACACCATCTCCTGGCCCTATTTCCACTGGCTCTGCTCCAAGACCACCCACTTTCAGTTCTTGGTCTACATGATTGGCCAGCACCCAGCTGAATTGCTTTAAACCTCTAGCCCCTTTTTTATCCCCCCCAAAACCTCCACCTGACAAATAGTTTTAAAATTCCCATCAATAACTCTGCAGTTAATCATAACAGTGAAGGCAGGTTCCCTTTTCTCCATGCATTTGTGGACCTGGAAGGAGCCCAGGTAATAATTCAAGTTTTGTCCATTCTGGTGGTCCAGGGCAACCTGGAAATGAGGCTCCCAGTTTTGCTGCTTCCCCAAAAATTCCAGCTAATAAACAGCAATTTTCCCAAAGTCTCCACCTTAATATGTGTGTTGCAAAACCTGTTTGAGGGATAAAATCCTAAAAGAGACTGCAGCAAAGGCAAAGGGATACATTAGCATCTCATTAGCATATTGCGGTGACTTTGGTATATACAGCTGCCTGATTGCAATTAAAAGTCATTTCTATTTCTGCTTATGCACACTCAATGCATGATCAGATAGATACCATCAAGATTCCAAACCCTCTGGTGACTTTGAAACAGCTCTAAGTTGTTTGGCTACCCCAGTGTTCACAAAACTTGAGACCTGTAAAGATACCTGGTCACTGGAACTGCAAACACACACCTACCAGGAGTCTTATTACTGGTTTGGTATTATTTAATATTTAATATAACTCTGCATTCAGAACAGGTATGACTTTATAGGATTAAACCTCCTGAAGCTGCTGATTTATGAGGGCATTTCTCATCCTCCTCCTGTTGGCTATTTGATGAAGGCTCTCCTTCAGCTTTGCAATATTTTAACCAAAACTTTCCACTTTCTTGGTGTGCTCCCTGTGGGCAGGCAGAGCCAAACACAAAAAGGGTCTTTTGAAAGTAATGAAGAGCAATATTAACTCTTTTGGCATTAAGAGTTCTTCTAGTCTTAATAAAAGAGAAAAACCAAATGAGTTCTGAGGTGACTTTTGTTAAAACAGTGCTGTTCTACATACTTGTCTAGAATTGGAACAGAAAAAATTTCCTGGTGCTTGTATTTTACCTGAAGTCAAGTTTCTGCAGGGAGAACAATGTGAATTAGAGATAGATAGCTAGATAGATAGATAGATAGATAGATAGATAGATAGATAGATAGATAGATAAACAGCTGGCATATGGACCTTCAAGTGCAGGAAATTAATGCCAACTCAGAAACCTTTTCCTCTCCAATTTCCTCTGCTAATGCACATGAACTGGTTAGAGTGCACAATTAGAAAGAGGCTGCCTGTTTTCAATTAGGTCAGAGGAGAGGACCTGCCTCTTTCCTAAATGAATTGCAGATAAAGCTTCCCAGGAGTGGGCCTCCTTCTCCAGGGGCTGGCATAAATCAGGGAATGCAGCAGCAGCCTGCAGCATGACCCCAGGGAAAGCAGGGTCCAGCCTGCCCATGGGGCTCATCCTGCCCTGGAAAAGCATCCTGGCTTGTCCAGGAGAGTCCTGTCCTCCTTTTCCCCACCATCTCCCACTGTTTGTAATGATGAACACATCTGGGTCTCATTCCCTGCCTCGGGTCTGATAGGGGCTGGGGGGAGGTGGTCCCTCTCTCAAAATCCTTGTCAGGAACATGGAGGTGCTGGAACAATCCGAAGGGGAAGAATGAGTTATTTTTGTTGACAGGATTTCAACAAGTAACAGTTCTGGCTAATTACACTGTAATTGATTTGGCATGTTAATACAGACTTCCAGAATCTCCTTACTTTCTTGTCCATTACAAAGGGATTTTGAACTCCGGGCTGGTTTGCTTTAAAAACAGAAACACAGCAAATAAAATAGAGCAGTTGAAGTAATTTTCTAAAGCCCCTCAGGCCCAGGGAATAACAGTAACTGCTGGAAAACCAGATACTTCCATAGGAGGGGTACTCAGGGGAGCTTTAGGAAAGCAGATGACCAGGGGAACTGGGCACTCAGCATTAGCTGAGCCCTAGCAGTCACCAGGGAGATTTTTCTGTCCTTTTAATGTTCTGAAACTTTTGGTTCACAACGTTTTTTTCCTTGATGATGTTTTATAGGAGAGAAAATAACTCTGCATTTGTATGGGAAACGAAACCCACCATTTCAAGTCTGCATTAAGGGGAATTAAAGTGCAGCCTCACCCCTTCTCTTCCCCCACATGCTTCAGAACTGGGGCCAACTGGTGCTTCAAACTAATGCTGGGAAAAGGATTTCCTTCTATCCAAAATGCTCTAAAATTGTCCAGTCCTTGTTCTGCAGCATCTGGCATTGGTCACTCCTTGGAGTCAGGCTGCAAAGGATGAATTGGAATCTAAAGGACTGGGATCAAAAGCTCTGCCTCTATGAGGACGTATTAACATTTTTCCCTATAAATCAGGATCTTTACAGTGCAGTGGAAGTCCCATGTGAGCACCTTGAGGTGTTCAGCCTGAACTGCAGGGACAGGAATACTGTGAATGCACAAAGTCACAAAACAGCTAAGTCACCTCAAATACCTAGGGCCAGGATTCTGCTTTCCTCTGACAAACAATGTGTTCTGAGAGATTTAAAAATAAGGCATCCCAAAAGCTGATTTACAGCATTGACAGAGAACTATGATTTTAGTGTGACACCATTACAAGTGGTAAAATGTGCTGATTTACCTTTTTCCTTAACTGGCTCCATCTCCCAAACACTCCCATTTCATTTGTAGGAAATCTGTGCCCTGAAGTGCAGAAGAAGCTGCAGCTCAGAGCCCTTTGGGGAGACCATTTACTGCTGCAAGGCCACCACTTATTGAGCTGACCCAACACTGATTAAGGGATGGGTCACACTCCATGGGCTGCTCCATCTCTCACTGCTGAGCAGTCAGCATCTCACACAAACAGAATCTCTGGAAATGGTGGATGTGAGGGACAGAATCAATGTTTGGGAGGTTTATGTGGCTCCATAGCTACATAGCACTTGTGTGCTGAGCACCACTGCTAGGACTCTCTGAAAAAGAATTCCAAGTGTGTTTCAAAGCCTTGAGGGTGCTCTGCAAGGGGCTGGACTGGTGATCTCTAATTTTTCCCTGGAAAAAACGATGACTGGACATGTCCCTCCAAACCCCATGGCGTTGTTATGGCAGTGGGGTGTGTGTGGTGAGGTTTGATGTATTTATTCTGATATAGCACTGATGGAAAAACCTCCATTCAAGGAAATGGGCTCCAAGCCAGACCCACAGTGAGGCCTTGTCTGGAGCTGTTACTGTGGTGGTGGATTCTGTAACAACTGTATCATAAAACACTTTACAAAAAGAGTCATGAACTCCGGGAAAGAGTAAGGCTTATATATTCTGTTTAAACAGAGAAAGTTGCTCAGTGACTTGGCAGCCAAGCACGACCCCCAGTTAGGGGGAACTGAAGCCAACATCAGAGAAACCATAAAAGCAGAGAGTTAATATCAAGGCTCACATCTTTCCAGCCTGTTACTGACTATTATGAGTATTTCTGAGCTGGATCTAGAGCTGGATAAGGGGAAAATGAAAGGGCTATGTGATGAGGGTGACAGCCCCCTGCATGCAGACATGGGGGGCACAGGTTTGTGCAGGCTCTGCTTGAAACTGCTTTTCTGGGGAAATCGATACCCAAATTCCCCTTGACGTCAGTGGGGCCAGAGTTTCCCTTTTTTGTCTAATAAAATGTCAGAGGGTGAAGTGAAGTAGCTATCACAGAAAGAAAGAATGCAAATATAAATAGGATGGGGGAAAATTAGTAGCTGACAACTATTCCTTCCTTGTTGCATGGAAGATCTGGAAATTATAAAAAAAAAAAGCCCCACATTTCTTTGCATTCTGTAAAGAATAAATTAATCCCCAGGTTTCTGGTTTTGGATGATAAATAAATGTCTGAATAAAAGGAAAGAGAGGAAATGAGAGGCAGGAACACATAACTTTTCACTCAGAAGGGTCTGAATCTTGGCTAGGACAAGGCAACAGCGTAAAATCATTTTCTTGTATTCTTGAGCCAAGGTTTGATGGAATGGAGGCTTTAGTGACAACATTGCCTTAAATAAATGCCTCTCCTGGCCTCTAATTCCCACTCCTGAGAAGCAGCACACTGGGTCTGTGGAGCCATGCTGTAAACAGGCTCAAACAAGCCATCAAGTTTAGAATAAAAGTTCTGCAGGAGTGTTGGGAAGTTGCTGGGAAGGTGGTGATGCCATCAGCTTTGGCAAGGGCGTGGGCCCAGTGACACCAGGATGCTTGACCTGCCCTTGCATGTTCCTTGGATTTGCCAGGAGAGATTTGTAGCCCTCCTTGTCCCCATCCTCCTGACCACAGAGACAGGGGTGATGAGAGCAGCAGGTTTGGGACACAGCCCTGCACAAGCTGTAATCCAGCTCAGGACTGCCTGGCATGCAGCTCTTTCTCCTCCTTTCCCCGACCTCTAAATCCTTCCTTTTCCTGTGCTGTGCTTTCTTCCTCCCCCATTTCTCCACCCACCCCTAATTACTTTTTCTTCACCTAGCCCAGCTTTGCCACCTCTGCACCCAGGCTGGTGGTAATATTGTCTCTGGTAATATTTTCCTCACCTGGTGCTCCTGGATGTGCTAACCTGTGCATCCCTTGACTCCCGAGGGATTCTCTCCAGGGGTCTGTGACTTCTGGCCACTGCTCACTTAACACCTCCTTAGCCACCTGCAGAATCCAGCTCTGTTCTGTAACTTCCCTCACCTTTATCTGTCCTTATCTCTCAGGGCCAGCAGCTTCTCATGTCCTGTCCAGTATTTCCTGTTCAGTCACCTTAACTCCAGGGCTCAGCCAGTGGCCTTGTCAGCTGCCCACAGCTCTGAAAATAGAGGAAGGAAGAGGAAGATGATGAGATAACACTCCTCAGTCGTTCCCTATCAGCCTGGGAGACTGCCCTGAGCTGTCCCCACAAACACTGGGCAGAAGTGGTTTTGCAGGAGAAGTTTGGATGGTTTAGTGGCTGCAGGATGAACGTGGATCTGTAATGATCATCTGCTGAGAGGGAAGCACCCAGTGGTGAGAGGTACAGGCAGGAGCACCATGAGTTAACAAAAATAATCATTTCACACTGCTGGGTCGAGTTGTGATGATGTTGGCTGGGAAGGATGGGAGGTGGAGACGATTTCAAAAAGAACCAGGTCTAAGAAACAAGACCTATGGGGAAACATTGAAGGAAATGGAAGCATTCAGGCAAAAGAAAAGGAAAATGAAGGAAAAGATGCTTAAAATGCATAAAAGGAGGCTGCACAGGGGAAAGAATGAACTGCTCTTTCATGTGCTCAGGGCACAGAGGAAGCATTAATGGCCTCAAGGGAAGATCTAGGTTAATTGAGAGGAAAGTTTCCTAATGAGCTTTGGACAAAGATCGGGACCAGCTTGCCTTGGAAAACCGTGGAAGTTCCAGCAGGGAAAGTTTTTGAGAGCAAGCTGGAGTGACATCTGCCAGGGGGGTTAAGCCCCTCTGATCTTGCATTAAGCTGTGGGATGGATCTGCTGAGGACCCTTCCAGCCCTGTCCTCAGCGAGCCCAAGGAATTTCCCACAGCAAGAGGAGAAATTTGCTCTGTGCTTCCTTCTCATCTGAGCCAGCAGCAACCACCAGAGGAGAAGCTGTTGGTGGAACTGGGGATCTGTGGCAGGAACCTGTTTGTTTGCAAAAGACACACAAAGCTCTGTGTCACTGAACCCACTAGAAATCCTACAGGAGGAGCAAATTTTTTTGCTTGCAGTTTTCAGGCTCCATCCAGCCAGCTCTCAGATCAAAAATATTCCCACAGAAGATTCTGGTGTGGTCTCAGTGCTAAGTCAAGCTGTATTTGGTGGGTTTTTTACTGCCTTCCCTTTAAATTCTTTCCATCCTTCTGCTCTTCTCCTTTTAGAGACACCAAGCCTTCCCTTTCCTTTCTTCCCTTTGCATCCCAGCATCCATCCTTTTGTATCCAGGTTTTCATTTTGGGAGGGGATGCCTGGTGACACATAGGTATTTCTTAAAATAATTGGAAGCAAAAAGCTACTTGAACATGCACATTCAGAAAGATTTAATTCAAATCAAACCAATACTATGAATGACTAAAAACTCCCCACAAGCTGTAAAACATGCAACATATGCAGGCAACAAAAATGACTTGGTGTTAGTCATGGTTGTGAATGATGCTTTAGGTGGAAAATTGTGAAGAGGAGCTTAAAATAAGTGAGTGACATGAAAAATAGGTGAATGAAAAATAAGATATTTATTCTTATACTGTCAGGTGCTTCAGTTTGCAGAGTCCTGAAATTATGCAGATGAACTCTGCTCAGACTGGGAAAAAAAAAGCCACAAAAATCAGCTACAAAGCAGTTAATGTTCATGGCAGATGCTCTGTTTGTTTAACAAGTACTTTCAGGCTTTTTTTTTGCCTGGAGAGCAGTGTCTCTTTTTTAATGTAAATGGCGAGAGTTCTTTAAGAAACAACAAGCTAAGCAGCAAAGAATAAAACATATTTATTCTAAATGGAAAGGCAATTACCTCAGTGATGTTCCCCTGGGGATAAAAATCTACATGCACTGCTCAGTGGAGCTCCAGTAACCACTTTTGAGAGTTGTCTGCATGTAGAATTGAGTTGGTTTTAATTGCTTGTTGAATTACCTGGGTTTTAGCCCGCAGTCCTTGCAGCTGTAAATTGGTTACAAGCTGAAGTGGGAAATGCTGAGAAGTTGTAGGTTTCAAAATAAACCTTTAAAGTGCTTTCCTCTATGTATAAGGAACTTCCAATTTGAATTGGTGTTCTCCCGTTGGAAAAAAAAAAGGAAGAAATTGCTGGGGATGCACCATTCAAACACCCAAACAGATTTTTCATTCAGGTTTTTCCAGAGAGAGGAAGAAGAGCTTTTGGATAGTTTTGACTTAATTTCCACTTGGATTGCCTCAATGGTGTCTCCAGCTAACAGGAAGGAACAGATTCACACCCACAAGAGCTACTTGTGTTTGAAAACTTCTGGCAAATGACGAGATAAAGCAGGATTTTTAAACGGGTGGATTTTCTTGAGTTAACTGAGAATCTTGGTTTGAACGCTAAGAATTCCACTCTGATCCCTGCTGTGACTTCTGGGGAAAATAACATTTTCAGCAGCACCAAGAATGCAATCCTGGAAGCTGGTCTGGAGGAGAAATGGTATCCCCACAAAACGTCACTAAGTTGAAAGGAGCTACTCGAAGCCGAGCTGAACTTGACTGGCTTGTACAGCTCAGTGACTGAAACTCCCTGCAGAGCCCAGGGCAAAGCAGCACAGATTCACTCAGCAGGTCCTGGAAGGGAAATCTCCTTTGCTGCACCTCACACATTCCTTCCTTCTCTGGAGCTGTGGTTTCACCCCAAAGCTGCTGGGATTCTGCTGCCCAGCAGGACCATTACCCACCTCAAACACCCAAGAAAGATGAGATTCCACCACGTTTGCTGCTCCAAGGTTCCTGAAGTGACTCAGAGTGAGCCCAGTTCTCTGCTGGAGGAGCACAAATCCTGCACAGGGAGCCTGCACACCTCAGGCTGTGATGAGGAGCACCTTGCAGCACAAACACCCCAAAGCTGGATCAGGTGTGGAGGTCTGGGCACTGGAGGGGCAGCCGAGGAAATCAGAGTGTCAGTGTGCTGCTGGCTATGCCAAGGAAGCACACAGACAGACAGACAGACAGACAGACAGACAGACAGTGCTGGCCTTGCTGTGTGTGCTGACACCTGCAACGAGGACTCGGGAAGGAGCAGCCCAGTCAGCACATGAATTACATCACACTTTTATTTTCCTTTTCCACAGCAGATTTTAACTGGCTTTTTTTTTTTTTATTTTTTTTCCCTCCCTGTTATGATTCAAATACCAGGCTGAGGAGGTCATTCAGAGGAAGGATTTGTTCTGTGCTTGGCTGGCTGGAGCCCAGCGTGGAGCTTGAGGCAGGGCTGTGCTGTAGGAGGCAGCCAGCACACAGAACGCAGTGTGTACATGTCCTGCACAAAGCTGAGCCTCCCCTGCCCCTGTTCTACAGTGACTCTGCAGGAAGGACACAGGGGATGTTTTTCCGTGTCTCAGGTCATGAGTTCTGCTTTTCTGGGGCTGATTAAAATCTCAGAGACTGCTGGAAAGTCTCCCCCTGGCTCAGACGGAGCAACCTTGCAGACAGCACAAATACCTGGTGGAAGGATGCAGCTGCACGTCAATGTTTGGAGCAGGGATGGGATCCAGGCTCACATTCTCATTTCAGTGCATCACTGACAGAATTCTCACAGGAGGTAAGGGAGTACAGGGGGATTTCCTCCACAGAAGGGTCTGAGTGTCCCATCCCACGTCGGGTACCACACGTGTGCTCTCCACTCCGTGATGGATGTGGAGCTCCCAGTGCCTCCTGCTCTGCATCCACATCCCTGCTCTGAATCCAGCTCTGCATGCCTGCACAAGTGTCCCTGTGGAAGTGCTTTCCAGCCCGTGACAGCTGTGACATTGCAAAGCCCAGCTCAGCCGCAGGGCTGCTGCTTTTAATGCAGAAAGGGGCACCGAAAAATTCCTCTCCTTTCTAGTTTTGTCTTCCTTACAGGAAGTTTTTGATATGGCTTTGGTCCAGCTGGCTCTCTGAGGAAAGGACAGTCTTTCCACTCATAAACCTGCCGTGAACTTGATGATTTAAAAAAAAACCAAAAAAACAAAACACTGACAAAGTTAAACATGTCAGTTGTCAGTTGGTTTAATGAGAGCAGGGAGGGGAAAGAGGTTGTTTTAGGCATGTGAGACTTCTTGCTCTTAAAAACAAAATGGAAACTTAAAACCAAAAAGTGCTGCAAATGGGCCCGAATGATTTCTGCAGGCAAAGGGATTGCAAATAAAGAGGGTTGTTTTAAGGACTCAATAAGTAATGAAGTCCCCCTTTAGGCTGGGCTGATCACAAGCAAATGAATAGTGACTCCAATTTCAGAGCACAGAGCCCCGGGAAGTCACAGCCCTGCCCGGCTGGCCTTTAAAGCACTTGAGGCTTCTCTGTGAGAGTTAATTTGAGGACAAAGGGAATAAAATAGGAAGCACATCACTTTGTGGATGTGTGTCCTTCTGTTACAGAAATCATTCTTCCACAGGGAGGAAAAAGGACTCATCTTCACTGGCACAGCAAGGCCTCTCTGCCAACACTCTCACAAAGGGTCTGAAGTAGATAAAAACCTCCAAAATCTGTCCAGCTCATCCCTACCTTGAAGTGTTTTATGAGGAATGAGGACTAGAGAGAGCTCTTTGGGGGGGAGCCACATAAAGGAGTGTGTAGTGCTGCTGCTTCCAAAAAAAAAAAATATTACTGCTGAGGCTGCTTTTGGTGTTGGAAATACTCATTTTGGTCTTGTGCAGTAAGCACAGATGGACTGGTAACAAAAGGAATCTGGCTGTGACTGCCAGTGCACCTCACTGGATTGGCAGGGAGGGATTTTGAGTGGCAGAATTAGGGATTTATTGGGATGTGAGCATCTGAAACAGGAAAGGGCAGGACTCCCCAAAAGGAAGTGATGCTTTTCTCACAGGGAAATTGAGCACATCCAAGGGAGCCAGAGACCTTGGAGATCTTTCCTCCACCACCCCAGCAGAGCCAGTGCATTCCTGAGCTCCACACAATGCAGACCTGACCTTATTTTAGCCTCTCCTCTGAGGCAAACCAGCTAATTGCATCTGCAAGTCCAGCTTGAGGCAGAGAATTTTGTACCCAGATTATGCAATAATTCAATTGAATTTCAGTTGAAGAGAATTCCTAGAGTAAATAAAATTATCTGGACATGTAACAGGAACTCAGGATGAGCACAATGTAGAAATTGGTTGTGCTGAGTGATATTCCTGGATGTTTCTTAGCTGTACACTTATGACAAAGATGTCTAATCTAGTGGCTGAGGACTCACATCAATGTCTTCTCAAAGTGAAGGCTGATACAAAGAATTTGCAACCCATGGAAAACAGAGAAAAATGGGCAAAAATACAAAATGAGCAGACTGACAGGAATTTGTGGTAAAGCCAAATTACTGTGAGTTCTATTTTATTTTTGCTCTGCTGCTGTACAAGTCAGATAAACGAGGAAAAGCCATTTGTGCTGGTCTATGTGCACGTAGAGGTGTTGCTGTGCATGTACTAATGTACAAAACTCACCCAGAACCTGTTTCTTCTCTGAATCAGCAACCCACAAGGCTCAGGGCTAAGTGCAATTTCTATTGAAGAAAAGGATAATTACAGTTCATTAGTAGATTAGGCACTCAGCTCTCTTTAGAGAACACCCTTCAGAGCACTGCCTTTGCTTGCTCTTGAAGCAAGGCAAAATCAGGCTTAAAAAAAAAAGAATAATCAAAAAGCTCTGTATAACTCTAAATGCCAGTAAGGAGAAGAAAAACACTTTAAAGCCTAAAGAAATCCTCTTGTTCTTTATATCCTGTGGGTAAAGCCTTGGACTCACAGAAGCCAAAGGCAAGGCTCCCACTCATTTTAGCAGGGCCAACATTTCAACATGCTTTGTGAATTCTCAGCATGTATGACTTGATCCCTTCCAAAGAGATTTATAGCAAGCAGGAGAAGCTACAACTCCATAAAATGTTGGTGTGTGCACATGAAGTGAATTAGCAGACACAGAAGATTTTGACACTTAAAGTCGTGTTTGCAAATGGAGCCCTTTATCAGCTTGAGCAAATGCAGTGTAGTAAATCCAGATAATTCCTGGAGAATTTCTGAGCCTGTGGTTTCTGTGTTACACCCTTTGCCTGCCAAGAGCCTGACTCTGCAACCAGCACCAGTTCTGTCCCAGCAAGGACCTAAGACCACATCCCTGTGATGCATTCCAGGATATTCCATTCCCACTGTGTTACCTCCACGGACAGCAAGGGTAGATGTTAAACCTGGAACTTTTCTGTAGGGAGCTCAATTGATTTTCCATACAGAAAAATGCTCCCTTTACATTGAAATGCATGAGAATCACACACCTGGGTACAAGGCAGAGTTTTAAAATATCCTGCCATGAATTTTACATGAAGAGGAAATAGGATTGAAGAAGTCTAAAAAGTCAAACTGTGGCTTTTTAAACAAACAGCCCAGCGTTAAATTAATGTATCTGGGATTCCTCTGGTAATAAAAGATAGAGATCATGTTGACTGTGCTGCACAGATGGACTAAAATTAATCTTGGAAAAGACTTTTAAGCAACCTAAATTCCCTCCTTCCCCACCATGGGCTCAGAGCCGTCTGGGGCAGCAGTGGGGCCATGGGCAGGTTAAATATCCCAGCTGATAATAAAGGTATTAATCTGAAGTGCTGCCTGTGCATTTACCTCAATGCTCATAAACTGTCGGGCTGCAAAAGCAAAATGTTTTATTTCATTCCAAAGCAGACTCCCATAACCTTAACTCTCCATGTAAAGGTGGTGAAAGGAAAACATGATGTGTATAAACCAGGCTGCCTGACACCCAAAGGCAGAACAGTCTCAGCCTAAGGGTCTGCCACAACTCTTGTGCTTGGGGCTGCAACTAAACTTTTCAACTTCAAAGAAGAAATAGTTTTGAAAGCAGGAATAACCCTCCAAATGATGCTGACACAAGCTAGCATATTTACTTCGCATATTTCAGGAATATTTCTGGACTTTTCAAAGCAGGATTCGGAGTGCTGGGAGAAATTTGCCACCTCCAGCATTCAGGCCAAGGCAGCATGGAGAGTGTCCCAGTGCAAAGCAGAGGGGCACGATGGAATTAGGCAGGGGAAAGATTGATTTTCTTCTGCCCGTAGCAAATAGATTTGCTAAGATCTCACAGCTATTGGAACAGAATTCCTAACACTTTAACAGTCTAGGTCATGCATTATGTACACCATACTCCCTCGCATGTTTGACACAGGATTAAAATGAGCAGTAGATGTTAGAAGTTGCTGACATGAACAGGATGTGCTGCAGATGGCTAAAAGGCATCAGCAAGAGCTTGGTTCTTATTTACCAGTGGGGTCTATCTGCCCTTTTTTTTTTTTAAGCACAGTGAAAGACTTTGAGAGTTGAGCAAAGCTTTCAGCCTAATCAACACTTGGGCCGTGACTAATCAATCATTAAATGAACAAAACTAGGAGGGCAAGAGGAAAAAAAAACTTTTAGTATTTGCAAGCAGTGTGGAGGGAAGGATTGTCCAAACTCCCAGCCCAGGGATGTTTCTGGGATGAGGCATCAGGGCAGCTGTACCTTATATCCAGGGTGTGGTAATAGCCACACTTGGAGGCTCTCCACGAGCTCACCTTGCCTGTCCACAGGTGAGTGGAGAAGGAATGCACAGAACAGGGTGGGGAAATGTTCTCCCCCCCCAGAAACCACCTCTGCTTCCAGGGATCTGAAGGTTAGGGAGTGCAGGACACGATTTAAATCACAAAGCATGGATTTGCTTTGAAGCTTGCTCTAACTACTAGCTGCCCTGATAAACCCTTCCATGTTTTTATTCTCGGGATACTCCAATATTTTTCACTCGTTGAACTATTCCAGTTCAATCTGAGTTTAGAGCAACAACTTCTCCTTTGCACTCCACTCCCAGTTCTTGCCCTGCCCCGTGTCCAGATATTGAGCACCCAGTGTGCTCTTTTGGGCAGTTTTTATTCCTTGTTCACACAAAAATGAAGGACAAACCTTCTCTCTGAGGGAGCCCGAGGGAACCTGCCTTGGGTTGTGTGTTCACCTCAGTGCAAGCAGGACATTTGCCCTTGTGTGAGTGACTAATTCATACACTGAGAAAAGCCGGTTGCAAAAACAGTTTAAAACATTTGGCCTTTTCAAAGTAATATTTCTCCCTGCCCCTGCCAGGCAGGGGAAGAATTATGTTCTCCTTTATATGACAATTTTAAAAGAAGCTGGTTCAAAGCAAACAGTAAAATGAGCTTGGGGGCCTCCCTGGCTCTATCACAGAATGCTGTGTGTAGCCAGCTGAAAGAGCTGCAATTTGTAAGAATCAACAAGTGGCCTAAAGAATGAAACCCTCCACGTGACAAATCATTTCAGGTTTCCTTGGGCTCCTTCACTGCCTTGTCACATACTTATCTCACAAATCCTCTGGAGGAAGAAGCTTTTTTTTTATTTTTACCCCCGTTTGCAGCATCCCCAGCACAAATAGGTTCCAGCTAAGGCTGGTGAGTGTTGTCATCATGGAAATAATTGCAAGGATCAGATTTACAGTGGAGCCTCCATAGCTCTTCTTGAGGTTACACAGCAATGTTTCCCTTAGCTCTGCAGCCTGATGTGCAAACCACACTTATTCTGGGGAGTTCCTGACAGAAACTTGGCTTTTGGCAAGCACTTAATTCCATGAGTTGTTGCTATTCCACTGGATGGAAACGCTTTCTGGAGCAGGGGTGGACTGAAGCCCACACGTGTGTGTTTTGCTGTAGGTTGTTTTTTAAAGCCCCCATCCCTGGGAGATGTGTGGCCTGTCTTATCCCTGTCCACACCCAAATTCCATGTGTTTATGAGCTTCCCCCAGGCGACACAGTTCCTCTGGAGCCATCAGTGCCCGTGGGGAGGAAGTGTGACCCCATGCAGAATGAAGCAAACTTCCTACCCTGAGCCTTGAATTACTGGAACTGCAAACAATTTGCATTATTCATGGAAAACAGGCCTTTCCTCAAGATCCCTCCTGCCAGCAGCAGTGGTGAAGCATCCACTGCACAGGGCTGCAGTCCTTGCTGGGATTGTTACTAATATGCATCACAATGAGAAAACTGCTCCTTCCTCCTCACGAGCAGAGAGGATTTAAACATCTCCCTTCTGGAGAAAACAGGTGATTCATCTCTCTAGCTGGGAGGAAAGACTGACATATGTTGAACATATTGTACCCTGGCTTGTGAAGTTACAAAGCTTCCTCTGTAGGCAAGGATCACTCAGAGGAAAACGCCTTCCTTTGCTCTCCCTTCCCTCCAGTGGGGACCATTTGATCCTTCCCAGGCTGTAAACAAAGCTGCCTGTGTGCAGCTAGGAAGGGCTGCTCCAGCATGGGACATGTGCAGCTGAAACCAACCACAGAGAGAATGGCTGGGGCTCGGCTAAATTTGATTAAAGTCATTCCCTCACTTAGGCTGGGAACCCAGACAATCTAAAAATACTTTGGTCCTTTCCTCTGACTCTGAGTTTAGGCCTTTTTATTTCTTTTTTTTTTTGTGACAGAAAATGTTATCTAAGGGGCTGTTGGGCTTTTTAAAGGTATGTTCTAATCTATAACTATTTGTCTGTTGAAAAAAAAATGCAGGTACCTGCTTTCTGGTGGGATTTTTTTTTAGACTGCAGGCTAGCTGAAGTAAAAGTTCTTACCCTGCCTTGTTCCAGCCTGTGACACAAGCCTGATGCCATCAGCTCAGCTTCTGCAAAGAGGTCCCAAAAGTGTTAACACCCAAATTTTCTCTTGGAACAGAAGGACTGAATTAACAAAAAGAACTCTGCTTTCCACCAGACTGATGTATGTGAATGTGCAATGCTGCCATCTCCCAGGGCTGCCCTGCTCTGATCTTTCTGGCTCATTTTGAATTAAGGTGAGAGGAATTCTCTAACTCTCTGAGACTCTTAAAAGCCTCTCTACAGCTCAATCCTGCATCCCTGTGAGTTCTGTCCAATTCCCTGTGCCCTTGGGCGTACAGGAGACCAGGAAATGCAGAGATCTACCTTGACTTGTCCAGTGCTGCACATTAGGGCACAATTACAGCTCAGAGACAGCCCCGGGCTCTGCACGAACTCAAATCAATCACTGGCAGTGACAGCTTGACAAAAGGGTCAGGGGAAAGATTTCAGGTTATTTTCCACAGTGGTGACTGCTCGAGTACTGAAATCTGGCTGAGATCCTGACTAGTTAATCACTGCCAGGGAGGCTTTAACCTTTAGGTACCAGAAGTGGCCACCCATAACTGAAATAAGCCTTGAATTTATGGTCATATTACCATGGAGAGCTTGTGGAACTTCTCCCCCACCATTTTTATGTGCTACTGCCCTGTTGAAATCATGCTACATAAAAACTGTCAAAATACTTGCAGAGTATGGACAGGAAAAGGAAAAACAATTGTATTTTAGAAGTATAAAAACCTTAAGAGAAGGAATCAGAAGATTCCAATAGCAGCTGACACTTTCAGTCAAAAGAACTTTATAACATAAATACCTCCTCCTCAAAAGCCAGAACACTTAAAGCAGGTGACTATTTTCCCCCAAGCAATAAAATCACAGAAAAATCTAGTTCTAGGTTAACCAATGCTAGTCACAGCTTCAGGTCAAAATATCACACATTGCTTCAGTGGAAAAAAAAAAAAATAAAAAAAAATTTAGAGAATTTGAAATGTTTCAGCTTCTATTTTCACACTGGTATTTTCAGCCCCTCATTTCACAATGACATTTTCATTTCAAATTGAACTTAAAACAGGTTTTCAAAAAAGGAGAATGAAATACTTGGATAATCTTCAGGCAATTCCCTTCTTTTTCCTTCCTTTCTTCCCTTCTAAGGATCCAAATCAAACCCCTGAACCACAATTCTTTTTTAAAGGAGAAAGAAATCTTCTGAGAACTGGGAGTATTTGGAAACCAGGCACCTCATATTTTTCTCTTTAGTTACAGAAGTGACTGGTGGACCCACAGATCCCTTCAGACTATGGACAGATGCAATAAATGCCAAACTCATCCACTCCAGAATCCTTGCAGCAAATGCCAAGCATGCCCTTATTAATATTCTGGGAAGGTTTGGGGATCAACAGTAGCATGCATAATAGCATTTAATGACAGCAGGGCTTATTATCAGCATGATTTGGCCTCATCTGGCCTCTACTGGCAAAATCATGTGCATAATAAGGTATGTTAATGTTGGGCTCTTTGGCAGGTCTTGGAAGATGAGACGGTGCAGCTGGCAGGATGAAATGGGAGCAGCTGGAAGGGCAAGATTTGGGTCCTACATATTAAACCATTTGACATTTGGTGTCTGAGGGGAGCACTGTTTAGAGCTAATAAATAACTCACCAATGATGACAACCTGTAATGACAGCTTTTATTATGGTCTGGTTAATCCTCACACTCAGCTTTGTCCTATCAAGCCATCTGCCACCCATTCATTTTTCAGTGTTTTCCCTCTTGCTTTGTTAAGAGTCGTGCACTTGGGAAGTCTCAGGGATGGGGAGCTGTGTCTGGGAGTCATCCCTGGCTCTGGGAGAGGCAGGAGCAGCAGGGCTCAGAGGGGAAAAGGCAGGAGTGAGTGCACAGAGGGGATTTTGCCACGGATCCTCAGTGCTGCAGATCCACTTTCCTCCAAGCATTCCCATTTCCAGGCGTGGGGAAATGGCACTCTTTTCCCTGCTGAGTGGATGTGGCCTGTTTCTGCCAGAGAAATTGCAAACTTCTCTCTCTCCAGACATCACCACCAATGATTCTGTCACAGCCAGAGGTGACAGGGAGGCAAGGCTGTGGAAATTCCCTGCAGGACACAGCTGCTCCTTAGGAATGTGGCATCCCTGTGTCCTCATGATGCCTGATGTCACTCATTCTTGGGATGTTGTCAGCTCTAATAACTCTGCCTGAAAGACAGCAATTTTCCCAGATAACGTGCTGAGATGCCGAATGCCTGGGAAACCAGGACCAAACTCCAAAGTTTCTCTGCAAGGTGTGCACAGCATCCTGTGTGTGCCCTGGAAGTGACAAACTGCCTCCAAACATGCCACAGGGCCGATTTCCCGGTGATTTCCAGGTGATTTCCAGGTGATTTCCAGGTGCACAAGCTCCACCAGCCAGGAATGACTGCAGCTCTCAGGGCAGGTCAAGTGCTAAAGAAAAGAAGCAGCAATAAAAATATTATGAAAAGAGGGAAATGGTCTGGAAGGGCAACACCCAGAGCATCTCAGGAGGTGTTTGTCACCTTGTCTGTAGTTAGGAAAGAGCCTCAGAAACTTAACTTGCCAGGTGAGCATGGAGAAAAAGCAGTGGAGAGGAGTTTGGAAAAGTTATGGACAGGTCTGGAAGTTGCTTTCTTCATAAAGCAGCCCAATTCATGGAATGAGTTCAAACACAGGACCTAAAAGGGGAAAAGCAATGGAGGGAGGCTTTAGGTCCCCGTTAAAAACAGCAGTTTGCAGGAAAGATTGTCCATCTCAGGGGAAAGGGTCACACCACAGATGCCTTCCCTGAGCCCCACCAGGATCTGAGGTGCAGCCATCCTGGGAAATCAGCACCTAGCACAGAAGATGTACTATAAAAACAAGTGCTTGAGACCAAAAAAGGAGTGTTTATAACACTGCAGACACTTTAAAAATATTCTTCAGCTTCCCTTGGGGAAGAAATTAAAAACTTCCAAATGAATGGTACAGCCTTCATCTGTGTGGGTTCCCTTTTGTTGTCTCATGAGTAAGAACCCGAGGAAGAAGTGGGTGCCCTTTTCAGAGAGTTTTGCATGTACCAGTCTATTTTTCCACCTGTTAATTGACTTCCATCCCATCACTCACACCGTGATGTTCCAGCATCATCACAGCAGCCTTCTCTGAATATTAAATGCAATTCATGAAAGCAGCCCTGTCTCTTGATCATGCACTTAATCACAGTTAATAATACCTAAATATAATGGAGCAGGCACTGCACTAGGGCAAAAAAACAAATTATTCCTGTGCTCTCCCACTCCACTTGGAGCAGGCTGATGGCTCTCCTGGGGAGCCTGGCTCACAGGCAGTCTGGATCTGCTGCAGCATGCAAGGAAAATTCATGTGGAAACAGACTGGCTGTGCCTCTTTTGCTTTGTCCTGTCTCCAGCCCCAGGGAACCAGAATAGCTCCCAGACTGAGTATGGAGTGGGGGAGAAGGGCTCAAGGGTCTGGAGATACCCTCTTAACCAGCAGCATTACTCCAGCCTCTAGGACAGCTCAGTAATGCCTTGGTACTCAGGAAATTCTCCTTTTCCATGAGAAGGAGGAGCTCCCTGTCTCCCATCTCTGACCTGACTCAGGGAGCTCCCAGGAGCAAGAACACTGTGCTGTCCACTCAGGGACACCCCCAGGGACAGTGGGCAACTCCCCAAAAACTTTTTTCCTTCAAGTCCCTCCTTGCAAACCAGGCATGAGGTTTATTTGTGCCCAAAGGTGGTTTCAATTCAGTGGAACTTGCAAGGCCCTCAGCCAGCAGAGCTGGAGTTGCTGAGAGACCCCCTTAAAAACTCATCAGCCCAGAGATCAAATGTATTTCTGCCTCTTCATAAAGTGCTGATAAATCATGTGACAAACATGAAAGAAATCCAGGACACTGAAGGTTTTTCCACACTACTCATGGCATGATCATTACAGAAGCATAAGTAGAGCAAAGCCTCATACCACATAGTCATTGGCTTTCTTTTTTTGCACTAGATGAGCCACAGATGTCCTTTACAGAATAAGTTATAAAATACATATAAACATTTGTCACTGTGTGGGTTTTTTTCAATGTCTCACTCCTGTCTTTCAGTGGGACTTTGATTGGACTCCTTAGGAAAAGCAATGAGAAAACCTTAATTAAAATTTTGCTGCTCCCTGGACATCTGTTGTAGAGTGTTACATAAAATATTACACGTGGTTATAAATACACATTCATCTTTTATTTTAAACCCATTAGTAATTGGGTTTTATGGGGCCACGGGGATTTATTAGGCACAGGATTGCAGCACTGAAGGCACACGGGCATGCACAGGGATGGGGGCATGGATGTGTGCAGGGATGGGATCCTGGGATGTGCACAAAGCCTTGGGAAAGCTTTTTTGCCAACACCCACGTGAGCAGTGTGTGCTTTGCTCCTGGGCTTCCAGTCACACTCACCACTGCTCTGCCACTGCAAAGATGACTCCAGTGTCCTGTGAACGAAGGGTATTTGGGGACAGTAATAGCCCACAGCAGTTTTGGTCTTTTCTGGAGCTCTATAAATGGCTGTGTGCTCCAAGGCATGGATTCCATGGAGAGCAGCTCCTCGGGATGTGTTTGTTACCTCAGCCAGTCAAAACCAGCCATGGAGAGCTTTGCAGTCAGTGCTGCCACACTTAGAAACAGTGCAAAGAATGCTGTGAAGGCTCATCATTCCTTTATTCACCTGTTCTGGATGATCCAACAGACGGGATTATGTATTTTCCAGGCAATTTTGAGAGAAGTTGCAGTGAGTTTAAAGACACAAAATAAAAACTTGCCTAACAACGTGGTTACCAACACAGCTCACAAGCATTTCTAGGCTAAGTCTCAGACTTTGTGAAGCTTCTCCATGATCTCTGCACGTCATGTGACAAATGCATTGCTAATTAAGAGCAGCTCATTCTTGCCGAGGGTTTCATTGGTTATCACCTCAGAATGCAGCAGCAGCTGCCTCGGGAATGCTGCTCCCTCTCCAGGTCCTGCTCTGGAGTGTCAGGACAGCTCCTCTTGCCACAATCCTGAGCACTCCAGCCCCAGAGTTGAGGGTGATGAATAGAGCAGAACAGAGCAGGCAGAAAAGAAATCTCACTTTTTCTTCCAATGTCACATCAGAGTACACAGGACAAGGGGAGAAAGTCAGCTGCTGCATGGATTTGTCAGATTGGCTGCTTGTTCGATTTGGGACTTTCCCTGAACTCCCATTCCTTTTTATTTTCATACTTTTTCCCTTCTGCACCATCTTCAGAGTTGTCTGTCACTTTGGCCTCTCCCAGCCTGTGCAGATGAGCTTTCCAGCTCCACATGGAAACAGCCTGATGTTCACTCACTGGATAAGGAACATTTTGTCTGAAACAAGCAGCTTCAGTGAGCTCATTACCCACTCCAGTGCACAGGACACAGGCAAGGACCCGGGTCAAGCTCCCAGCAGTTCCCTGGAGCTGGTGTCCCTGAGGGCTTGTGCCCTCCCCACAAATGCACTCAAGGAAATTCAGGCTGGTTTGTAAAGTTTCCCAGCCATGCAAGAGGGATTTACAAAAATTCCTTACAGTTAAATCATGGAATCCCAGAATGGTTTGGGTTGGGAGGGACCTTAAAGTTCATCTCATCTCACCCCCTGCCATGGGCAGGGACACCTCCAGGCTGCTCCAAGCCCTGTCCAGCCTGGCCTTGGACACTTCCAGGGATCCAGGGGCAGCCACAGCTTCTCTGGGCACCCTGTGCCAGGGCCTCCCCATCCTCCCAGGGAGGAATTCCTTCCTAGTGTCCAGTCTAAACCTACTCTTTCAGTTTGAAGCCATTCCCCCTTGTCCTGCCCCTCCTTCCCAGCCTTAATGTCTTACCTGGGTTTTGCAGCTGCTCAACATGATATCTCTACTCGACAGAATTCCAAAGCTCCAACTGGTTAATGTGGCTTTTAGGAGGACGTGGTGCTCAGAGCTGACCTCAGGGCACCCCTGATTACCTCACAACCAGTGTGGAAAATCCATCCCAGTAACCCCCTCCCCTGTCTTGGGAAACAGGAGTCTGGACATGACATCACTCACAAGGGAGTTATTACAGTTTGCATCACTCCATGAAAAAGGATTAAAATGTGAGTGAGCCTCTCCTTTTCCAGCCAGGGAAATTCCTCCTGGAGGTAGAGAAACTTTGCTGCACACAGCTGGGGGGTGGCACAGCCCTGTCCCTCCTGACAGACCAACCCAAACCTGCTGAGCTACCCCGGGATCTCCTGAGCTCCCGGTACAGCTGTGGGTCTCCCTGTCCTTCTCCAAGGCTTCCCAGAGTCCCAAAGCTGCTGTGGCACCGAGAGGCAGTGCACACATCCCACACATCAGGGATCCTGCTTGCTCCCTGTGTGCTTGCCCAGCGTCTGAGCTCCCACTGTGCTTCCCAAACCACAGCTGCCTCCCTGGCATGCCTGGGCTGACCTACCCTTGGCGTTTTCCTCTCCAGCTTCCCTTCTTTCCTTGTTACAAGCAGTGAGGCTGAGGAGGAGCCCTCATTCCCCTCCCTCCTGCTGCCAGGAACCACTTTAGACCATCTGGTGGGTGATTTAAACACCTGCACTCAAACCTTTGGGAGGATGGCGTGCCATGTGCCCAACTGGGATCACTGGAGCTGCTGCCACTGTCACCTGGACCTTTTTTGGTACCAGCAGGCTCGGGTTTGGAGATGGTTAGCCACACTCCTGAGGCTGCTGCTACCAAAACCCAGCCAGGGCACTGCAGGGATGTGACTTCCCACTGCCCTAAAGCAGAGGGAAGCAGCACTGGCCAACAGGAATTGTCACAGAGGAAATCCTGTCAGTGAGAGGTGGAGAGGATTTTTCCCCTGGGGGAGAACATGCCTTGTTTCATGCAGAAGTGGTCTTGGCAAGCCTGACCTACATTTTGGATGGCTCTGGTGCAGTAGACTGGAAATTCAGTGTCAGCTCCAGATTAAAAAAAAAAAAAAAAAGAAAAAAAAAAGATGGGGCAGGCTTTTGTTGGATTACAGAAACGATTAGCATGAAACATGATTCTGTGTCTTATTTAATTGCATTAATTGAATGTTCCCCCCTCATGTTTTGTATTCAACATGCTGCTGGATATTGCATGGAACACAGCCACACAGAGTTGAATGTTTAGCCTAGCAGGGAGGGAAAGGTTGAGATTTATTTTCACTCTGAGAACATAAGAATATATCTGGAATGAACCCATACATTGGATGCTCCCACTAAAACTAGAAGGAGCTAAAGAGTGAAAAGTGCCAATATTTGCATTTTCATTGTTGGGTTCCAAAGTTAAAAGATTAAAGCAAATTGCTCCTTCTTTGGACACACCAGCTCGTCTCTGTGCTGCTGTGGTCTGCAACGCCCCAGGCTTCGAATAAAGGGAGAGGGATGGACACAGACATCAAGGAGCATCTTGGAAGAGAAAAAAATCAGGAGAGCTTCAAGTGCTGGGCAGCCTGAAGTCTGTGATCTCAAGAGGCTGTTCTCAAGGGAGGTTGTCTCTTTTGAAAACCAGTGATGTTTTCTGCTCCCTCCTCCCCCCAGTTCTTGCCAGAGAAAAGCGGTGCTGAGTGGAGCTGGGGACTACTGCTCCAACACAAAGATGTCAAAAGGACGGGATGCTGACATCCTGAAGGGAAAAACAAAACCCCTGGGACGTTTCCTCCTCACCATTGAAAAGGTATTTGGGGCTCAGAGAGCCTCTTGTCTGTCTCTTTGTCTGCAGCTGAAGAGGAGCCCTGAGCTCCTTTGCTGGGGAAAGCAGTAATTGCTTTTCCAGCTGGCTTGCCCAGCAGCATCCCCTGCTCTCCCCGGCATCCCATGAACCACGAGACTTTGTGGAGCCCTTCATGGCTCCTTTGTTTGCTCACCCTGGGCACAAAGTCGCCCAGAGAAGGGCCAGGACATCGACACAGCCCTGGCAGGTCTCTGACAGAAACTCTGCAAGAATTCCACGTGCCCTTGCTGTCATTCCCCTCTAGACGCTTCTGTGGATGCTCAAACACTTGGCTAAAATTTCTGGACAGAGCTCTCCCAGCACTGCAATCCTTAGGGAGAGGGCACGGATTTGGGGAGAAAACACAGCATTAGATTTGAGGAAGAGCTTGAATGTTGAAATGAATGATGAAACAGAGGGACAGGAGGAAGGAGAGGTGTGGTAGGGCAGAAGGGGAGGACGGTTCTCACCAGGGGCTGCTGGGCCTGCCAGGCAGGACACACACACAGAGAAATTTCCCCATTTTCACTCCATAAAAAAAAGTTCTGCCACAGGGGCTGTTGGGGATTGTCTCCAAAGAGAAATGGAATCTTTTCCTTATGGTGAACCACAAGAGAATGTTGCTACATCCTGCTTCTTGTGGCTTATAAATAGGAGAAGGGAAGGAATGACTGGTTAACTGTTTGACCTCAGTTTGGGAGGAAGAAAACTCCCAAGAAACCTCAGGAACTCACCCCATTAAGCACACAGGAAAATGGCACAGATCTGGCACCTTAATTATATGCTAATGACATCCGACCAGGAAGAAAAGCTGCAGACGTCTGAAGGAAAAATACCTGGCTGAAAAGGATCGTGTGTGCTCACAGACACTTTCTGACAGCTATTCCCTCTTTCTTTTTGTCAGTTTTTGTTTTAGCATTTAAGAAACAAAACAAAGCAGCAGACTGAAGAACCAGGTGAACCTTTGACATTTGTGTTTGATTTTCAGCCCCTGAGCATGAACTGAAAACAAAACAATCCCGCTGCAGAGAGCTTTGTCAAATGCACAGACTTTCAGTGACCCTTCTGTTCATCATGTTATTTCCGATTCACTTTTAGCTAAGATTGCAAATGGTCTTCACCCATCACCTTCTGGTGAACTTGTCTGCAAAATACCTATTATTTTCCTATAAATTTATTTGTTCCATCTGGATTAAAAAAAAAAAAAAATCAGCTCATATAAATATGTAGCAAGTTTAATGAAAGTATCTCCAGATACGCAATCCAAGTATCTGTTAGGATTTTTTTTTTACTAGCTGGCTTGTTTGAATTATTATTTCCCAAGGATTTTGCATTACACCTGGATGCTTCCAGAACTCTCTATTCATAGCAGAAGCTGATGATGACAGTTTTACTAACTCATATTTACATCCATTCTCACATGGTGTATTTTTTGGGACTGAAATTGTACCAAAAAACCCCAACCAAAACGAGCTCAAAAACTACTATTGAATGGCTATTTTGCTTTTCATTAGATGAAATAGATTTATTTCTATAATTCTCAGCAAAGCCTGTGTGACAATCCCTTCAGGTTTTATTTCAGATTAGGGAAATAGTACTTGTACAATAGTGATACTTGTACAAGAAACTGAGGTTTGTTTTCCCTTCAGGGCATAAATTGGGTTAAATAGATTTCATTTCTTAATTGGATTTTAAAAGTTCTAAATTATCAATTATACTAAAAATATCAACCTCGTGTGTGTCACTGGGAGTAGCAGTCATGGGAAACATCAGCAGGATTTTGAAAATACACAGAAAGGAGTTGGCTTTGTTTACTTTGATGTCACCAACCCAATGGGCAGAGGCAAAACCTCATCGAAGTCAGCATTAGCTTCACTTGGAGATGGAGTAGCCAAAATCTTCTGTTACTGGGGTTCACCTGAGCAGGTTGGTTTGAGGATGAAACGGGACTGGGTCCCTCTTTGATTCCTCTCGGGGCCCTCAGCATTTGTCTGGCAGAAAAAGGTTCCCCTTTTGTACCTTCTCATGTTGGAGTCATGGAACCAGCCTGGGATGGTTTTGGGAGAGGATTTGCTGAGCAAAAGGCTGTTCTCAGAGGGGCCACACATCCACAGGCTTGATGAGACAGAGAGAGCAACCTGCTTTTGGGGCAGCTGGGGTCCCTGGGAGTGGGAATGAACAACAGGAGCTCCTATTCCATGGAGAAAAGAGGTCAGGGAAGCTCTCCTCAAGTCGCTGCTGAGCCCTTCAGCTCACACAGCAGCTCTGAACACTCCACTCCCCACTCACCTCTGCTCCATGGAGCTGCTAAGTCTTTCCAGATGAAGGGTGTTTATTTAGCTTATTGATTAAACCAGCTGCTGCCACTGACAGGAACCTCAGGTTTTCCACAGAGACAGATAGGACACATGAGAACTGGCTGTGGTTCCCCTGTGCCCCCCTTTCCAGAGGGAAAAACTGCTCTTTGTGACCAGGCTTGTGTCACACTAGGCTCTGCAGTTCCAGGACCCTGAGCCTGGAGAGGAAATGAAAGCAAGTTCTGCTTGAGGAAAACCCCTGGAACTTGGGTGGCTGTTGCTTTTTATATTTTTTAGCATGAAATAATTAATTTCCTTTAGTATGAGACCTGAGATGGCATCAGTGAATACAGCCATTAAATCAGCTCGACTTATTAAAGTCTTTAATTACCTTTGCCACATTGATGTGATGTGATGCACTAAACAAAAGGCTTTGGGCTTGAACAGAACATGGGCCAGAAACCCAAACACATAGTGTAAAAACTGCAGGATTTCTCATGGAGCAAAGCTCCTGATCCCACTCCCTTTGCTGATGCTGCAGCAGCTCCAGCTGCTCCTTATCCCACATCACACCCGCAGCAGATGAAATCTGTCATGTGCTGCAGCTCCTCTGTGGCTCCACGGGTCCAGAATGTATAACAATGTCATTCTGCCCACTTTCCCCTCAGTAGGACACTGTATAATTTCCTCACTGCACTGCTGAGTTTCACAAAGCCCTCGGTTACCTCAGAGACTCCTGAAACCTGGCTGAAATTCCCATCAAAAGTTCCTGCAGGGAGAAACAAATCAACAGGCAGACAGGCGAGCCCATCTCCATGAGGAAAGCCAAATAAATCCCACTTTTATGTGCAGGACTGGCACAGTGCACATGAAACATATCCAAAGGCCAGACAGGAGGAGACCCAAAGCTGTGTGACAGGGCAGGGCCACCACTCTCCTGCAAAAACACTTCCAGAGGGAGGCCCTGGGGCTGCTGCAGACAAAAGTTGAGCAGCCTGGAAGGAAATTGCCTCCTTGCTCCTTCCTGACAGGGAGTTAACCTCGGGGAGCACCCAGCTGGAAGCTGTACACTCGGAACATGCTCTGTTCTGCTAAGAAAACATGCAAGGGAGGACATCTTCCCTGCAGCTTGGAGCAGCTCCAGCAGCTTGATGAGACATGACGGCTGTGATGTACAGAGCATCCCAGAGGAAAAGCCAGCTCATGCTGCTCTCCCTGCTGACTGACACGTGGCACCGAGTGCTGAGCATCTCCTCGGGCTCCTGGGTGCTCCCAAGACTTCCTAGCACACCAAGCACAGAGACTTTTTACAAAGCAATTGCTTTTCTGTGTGATGCCAGTTTATCTGTAATGCATCGGATTCTCTGAGTGCCCACATTTCTTTTTGCCCAGGAAGGAAGGAAGGAAGAGAGTTAGGGCTGTGCTAGAAACCAGAGTGCATGAAATGATTGAATTAGGGAGCAGTTTCAAAGTTCACTTCAGCAGAAGGCTCACAGTGTTTGATCCTTGCTCCTCTGCCACCACTGGCAATATCCCCACTAAAATTGGTGACAGCAGGAGCAGAGCTTCAGAGCTGATGCCTCAAAAACCTCCGACCTAAGTTACCGTGAGAAAACAGGGAAAACAAGCCTATGGAAAGGGAGACTTAACCCAGGTTAAACTGAGCAAAAGACACAGCAAAGCAGAGAGGAGTAAGTGAAGGCACTGCACTGTTCGATGTTGATGAAAATTGGGTAAATTTAGTCAAGTTTCACACAGGATATTTGACAGTTTTGGCACTCTGTCTCCTGTCCTTCTGCGTGCTTTGATCAGCACCAATGTGACCTCTGGTAAAGCAGCCTCAGGATGTCCCAGTCAGGCTCAGGGATCCATTCTCAAGAATTTCAGTTCTCCCTGCAGATACAGCAGCCAGCTGTGGGCTCCCAAACGATGTGAGAGTGTTCACTGACAGCCCTTCCATGGCATTGTCTGTCCTCAAAGATAACATCCATTTCTTCCAAGCAGAGCATGAAAATAAAACAGAGCAGTCTTCAAGGAGAAAGATGTGATCATCCCCTCCAAAACTGTCATATGTCACCAGGACAGACAGATAACTCTCCTCAGAGGAAAAGGCACCAATTTCAGAGTCACTGTAGCTCCTGAGGCAAATGTCCTGGAGTATACTCGAGAAACAAAAGAGGACACAGAAACTAGGAAGTGACTTTTGGATTAGCATTTTGGTTTTAAATAAAACTTCACCAGCAGATTCAGTATCTCCTGCCCTATGTGTAGCAGCCACGTCCTTATCTGGCTTTCCAAGATGTAAAATAAACCTCAGCAAAACAGGGAAACAGTGTGGTTTTCCTGGCATTTAAACTATTTGGGGTTTCTGTTTTCTGAGCTATCTGGATTAGATAACAACCCTATCTCAGCCATTTCATTGCTGCTCTCCCTGCTGTGGACAGCTCTGCTCTGTGTCCTGGCAGGGTGATGCGTTTCTGTGTGTCCTAACCACATTTACACATACCGTGTTGTTTAATAAACTTTTTAAATTGCATTTCCTCCTGCCAGTGCTGAAATGGATCTGCCTTATCTGAATGACAGGCCCACACAGCCTTGAATTATCTGGCGCCTTGTGGACCTGTTTCTTGCTGATTCAAAGGCTTTTCCTCTCAGCTTGGTGGCACTTTTTGAGAATTCTGTTAAGGAAAAGTGCCTTGAAGGGAATGGGGTCCCCAACATATTTTGGTGGGTTATTTCTAAATAAAACCTTTGGGGCTCACAGGCACTGCAGTCAAAACTCCAGAGTAGCAAAGGGTTTGCCAGAAGCTGGGTTTGTACCCCAGCAAGGGGTTTAAGGAGTAGACAGCCTGGAATTTCACAGCAGCCTGTGAAGGGGGACTGGCACAGCTAAGCCAAGCCCTCTGCATCCCTGGAGCTGGCTGGGAGATGCTCTAAGAAAAGGCTTCAGAAAGCAGCAGCCAGGAAGGGTTTGTCTGTTTGCAAATTGCCTCCAAGCCTTGTTAATCTCTGTTCAAACACGGACCTTTGTAAGATGAGCTCTCCTTTCTCACCAGCCTCCCTGGTCTGGTGTAAAGCGGAGCTCTGCTTAGGCGGGGTTTAAAGAGCAGCCAGCAAAACGCAGCGGGACTTTCAAAGGAACACCCTAAACCAAGAATTCCCTTCTGGATGTGCGCTGCTCCCAGCTCGAGAAAGCGGTGATTTGAAAGAGAGTGGCCGCAAACAATCGAGACGTGAACAATGCAGAGCCTGCTGTTCCTCACGCAGGGATCTCTGCGGGAAGTCACTGAGTCCCAGGTGTTTTTAAATAGCTCTTCTGTGGGTAGATATTTTGATTCTCTCAGGGGCTGGCTGAGATTCAGCAGCAGCGTTCATTAGCTGTCGGTGAAGGCTGTGCAGTTCGCCATTCAACATTTAGGCTCCACTTCTAGAGTATCGCAGTACCGCTGAAAACTCAATTAGGGTTTATTTAGAAAAGCTTTAAATAGGCAAGTTTGTCTCTTTCCGACCTCACTGTGCACTGGTTTGAGTTTCTGTCAAATCATGAAAATTTGCTTCTCAGTATGGCTTAAATGAATGCTCGCTACATTTTATTGCTTCTATAACATGTATCAGAAACAAGAGGCAGATGTGAGTTCCCATGCGCTCCCGAGATCAGAAAAATCTGTATTTTTCAGGGTTTTGGGGTTTTCATAAAGAGCATCCCAGTAATTATAGCACATCATACCCCAGGAACCTCGGGGAAGGAACAGATCAGAGTCCTGCCAGCTCCTTTGCGGCTCCATCTGAAATTTCGAGTCCAAACAGATTTTATTCCACAAACTTCCTGCTTCCAAGTGGCAAAGCGGAGCTGTGGCAGCGTCCAGCCAGCCTGGAAATTCACCCCGAGGAGCAAAGAGGGGGAGAAAGGAAAGCAAAAAAACCTCAGCATTACGTGGTGAACCCTCAAGGTCCTGAGCGAGCAGAGCGAGCTGGAAAATCCTCATTGGCACTTGTGAGCAGCAGGAAAATAAATCCCTTGTGGAGAAGTGCCCTCTCCCGGCCTCCCCGACAGGGACACAGGTGCAAAAAATCTGCACAGAAAATTATTTTGGGAGGTTTCAAGTGACGCAGTTCAACCAACAGAGCAGACCCAGGTGATGGTGCTTAGGAACATGATGGCATTTTGGCACTCTGGCCAACTAAATGGCGAGTTAGAAAAGAAAAATGCATTTCTGGGTTTTTATTCCTCATCTAAACTTTCTATTTGCCACAGAGAAAATTGGGAAGTTTTTAGAGTGGTAAAACAATTCATGACACTGACTAAACATTGCAAAGTCTGTCCTCCCTTTAGGAGGAACAAAGTGTTCATTCCCCGTGAAAAATTATCAGTTCTTGCAGATCATAAGGACATTGAGCAAAATAAAAATCTTCAGCACTTAGCTCCTTTTGCTATTTCCATCCTGTTTTCTTTTTCACTGAGATTTTTGCTTGCTTTTCAGCAACTTTCTCTTTTTAATGATGGAATATATTTTTTTTGTGAAGTGTAAGAGACAAGGAACATTTTGGAGGAAAAATTTGAGGTAGTCCATAGGGAATAAAATGAACAGTTTGGGCCTAAAACTTGAGTTAATCTGTAGTGGAGACAATGGAGATTTTGAGGTAAAAATGATGCAATTAGAAGTCAACAGGTAGTGAAAATTGTTAGGGTAAAATCTAAGGTAATCTCCATGGTAGAGAACAAATATTTTGAGGTAAACTGAGGTGATCAGTAGTAGAGAGATGGGGAAAATTCGAGGGTAAAACTTGAATAGTTCTATAAAGCTACAATTAATATTTTGGAGTGGAAAATCTTATATAATCCAGAGGGGAGAAAATTAATATTTTGGGGATAAGATAGTTAATTATGGGGTCTCTTTGCCATAAAATGTATGTCAAGGAAAGTGATTTGAGCTAGGAGTGAACGGGGAGCCCTCGGGGTTTGCCTGCTTATGGTTTTGGGGTGCTCTCTGATATTTTGGAAGAGGTTCTGTGGCACAGCTGCAATGACAAGCAACACACAGGGCGGTGTTGTCTACTTGTTTTTAACCTTTCCCATCAGCTGTAAAAGCTTCTTGCCTTGGGATTAATTTCTCCTCCCAGCACGAGCAGGAGCAAACCCTTGTATGGATTTGCCCCACAGGAGAGAGAGGTCGTGGGAATTTTGAAGCAATTTCTTACTGAACAGACTGGCAGAGCAGAAACCCAAGGTGCTTTTAGGCATTCTCTAAATGAAGTTTTTTCACTACGAGCTGGCTCTCACTGCCCTCTCCTGGCTGGATTATCCACGTTCAGCCCACTCCAGTGTCTCGTATTCCTCAGGCTCTTGCATGAAATTCCCAGTTAAAATGTTCTGGCCAGCATATTTTAATTCCAGTCAGCCTGGAATACTCGCTTAACTTTCCTTTCTTAGCTCTAATCATTTGCACGAATGCAGAGGAGCTACTTGGCCTGAACAGCTGCCAGTGGAGGACCAGTCAGGCTGGAAAATCTCCCTGAGGTCTCTGTTGGAGAGGGAGAGAAAAGTCCCTCCTGGCTGGGGTGTCCTTGGTGGGCAGAGAACTCTGATATTGGCAATATCTGATATTGGCAATATCTTATATTGAGAATAATGTGGCTTTGTGCTCAGATACCCCAGGAGGAAGGGGAGCTTTGGCCTCACCTGCACAGCTCAGGTGTATGTAACAGAATTGGGGTGGCCTGACAAGACATGAACAGATTTCTGGGTTGTGGAATGCCTTGAAACCTTTCTCTGTCAGGTTTTAATGAGTTTTTCTTCAGGATTTCCCGTGGTCCAGCATCCCTGGTGTCCCTTATTTTATCCAAAGTCCAATAGTAAAGGATTGAATAACTGACAAGTAGGGTCTGGGATGAAAATGGTAGCAGGGAAGGGGAGTATTTATAAACTATATCAATATTTCACCCAAAGTGGGAGTGGAGCAGTAATGGCAGGTTTGGTTATTCACAGAAGACCTTCTGTTATTTCTTGTGCAGTCTTTTAATTCTGCTGTAGGATTTACAGTCCAGTATCTTTCTAACAAAACCCATTAGAGTTTAGATTTGGGATTAGCATTTGGGTCAGTTCAGTGCAAAATCTTGCCAAGGCTGGAGGACTGGGGTGGTGACTGCTCTCAGCAAAGGTTGCTTATTAATACTGTGTCACATTTCCCTCGGTGCTGGGCAGAAAATGCGAGGGTTTGGAGCAGGAATTCTGCAAACAAGGCCTGTGTGATAGTTGATTTATTTTATTTTTCAGTGAGCCAGGGCTGGCACAAGGACACGTGTGGGTACTGGTATGGCACAGGAGCTGTTGCCCTTTGGAGCCATTTTCCAGGTGTGATTATAGAACATTTTGGAGGCTGCTTCTGGAACTCCATTGGTAGCTGGATCTCGCTCCAAGTGCAGCAGTTCAGGTGAGGCTTATGACCTCTCCGGGTTTGTGCTCACTTTGGTACCGACTGGGCCTGGAGCGGGTTTTCCAGAGAACTGGACATCACTGCGGACTTACTGGTGCTGAGTGCAGTTTTTGCTAAGCTGAGATGAACTTTTCAAGAAGCGGGAGTGGATTTGGGCCAGCAGTGGCACAGAAGGCGGGTCACGGCCGGCACCGGAGCCGGCACCGGCACCGGGCACAGGCGGTGCCGCCCTCCTGTGGCCAGAGGCCGGTACTGCAGCCCCGGCCGTGCCGGGATCCGCGCCGAGCAGAGAAAGCGCCCGAAACCTCCCCAGCCCCACGGACAGCCCATGTGTGGCAAGGCTAGGGGACACGGGGCTCCTCCTTCCTCTCTGCTGGGATTAACGCCCTGGGAAGTTAGGTTTTTAACAGTCTGGGCCTACCTGTGGCTGCTAGAAAAGTGTGGAGGTGAAGTGGTGAATTCCACAGGTCCTTTGGGATGATGGAGCTGTGGTGTTTGGAGATCTGAGCCCTCAGCCGGGATCAGGACAATCACAGGCTTATATCCCATAGAGCTGGCAATTTAAAACCCTCATCCCCACAGCCCCACTGATGTCCCTGTGGGAGACTTGAGGGAATTCCCTGGAATTCAGCTGATTTCACCCACCCTGAGCTCAGACTCCAGCTGATACTCTAAAGCAGAAGAAGGTGGTGGTTGGATGTGCTCCTGCCTCGTGGTGATGCAGCCCCTGTGCCCAGGTGCCTTTATCCCTCACCCACGATGGCCTCACTGGTCTCTCCAAAGGGCGAGTGAGGGATGCCCCACTGAGCACCCACAACATCACTGTGCTGACTAAACCCCAAATATTCCAACCCACTTTGGCTTTGGGATGGGGATATCCCTGGCATGTTCCCTTCAGCACAGATTCCCGTCATTCCTTACTGGCATTTGCAATAAACTACCCCTATGGGGTCTGATTGCAGTGGGGTCAGGGCTTCCTCCCCTTTTTAGGGCATTGTCCCAGCCCTGAAGTGCTATTGGAAAAGGCAACACAAGTGTTATCTGAACTCTCTCTGTGCTGTCAGGGCTCAGTTTCAGCAAGGACAGATTGTGGGATTAGGAAAATAAAGCACTGAGGCTGGTGGGTGGGGTCTTGGCCATGGGTGCCTCGCTCCGTGCCCACCAAATCCTCCCTCGGTCTCCTCATGGCTGCAGAGCTGCTGCTGCAGGGTGAGAGCTGGAGAGCAGAGACCACAACGCCAGCAGGACCCGGGCCAGGCCTTGGGGCTGCTGTTTTAGGGTGATCCTGTGTCTTAGGGTACCCAGCACTTGGAAGAACTTCTGCCCAGTCCAGGCTCCAAAGCTTTATTTGGGGGGGATAAGGGAGGGGGGAGAGGGGGAAGGTGAGTGTCCCTAGGGATGGAGGATGCTTCTCAAGAGTGTTTTCACCTCAGGGCTGAGCCTCTTGGGGAAGAGGATGTCAAAGTAGATGTAGAGGTCCCCCTTGCGCTGGGGGTCCTGGGCCAGTGGCATTCCCTCCCCTGGCACCATCTTGTAGTACTTGGGGCTGCCAAGAAAAGGAAGGGGCTGAGAGGAGCTGTGGGATGATCCCAACACAGGAGCCACGATCTCCAGCTCCACCTGCATAGCCCCATGTGGGTTTCCCAGGTTATCTGCTCCTCTACCTTCAACCAGGGCGTGTCCTCCTCTTCCAGGCTCCAGCATCCACCCTCCTCCACCCACACCCAGCCCCCTCCTTGCCTCTGCTCCCAGACCACGAGAGTCACCCACTGGGGACATCCTCCTCCTCCTGCAGCCCCAAACCTACTGGAAAAGGCTTTGGAGCACTCCAAGTTCCTGCCAGATGCCTACTCACCTCTGGGCCCTATTTTCCCCTGGCACTTACTCCACAATGTCATTGATGGGGATGTTCAGCAGCCTCCCATCCAGTGTCCGCACATCCAGGGTGCATCCAGTCAGTGCCTGCCAGGCATGGAGTGGCACCAGGAGCTGCTGCTGCAGCCCCAGAGCCCAGAGGTGAAGCTCTGTTGCCTCACTGGGCCCTTTACCTTTGACAGGGGGATGGTGGCAACATAAAGGAGGTTGTTGTCGATTCTTTTGAACCTTGGGTGAAGCTTCTCTTGGACAACAAAGGTAATGTCAGCTGGAATGATGTTTGGGCCCTAATGGAAGGGAAAAAATATCACAGAATCATGGGATGCCAGGATGGTTTGGGATGGAAGGGAAATTAAAATTCACACACCTTCCACTAGACCAGGTTGCCCCAAGCCACGTTCAACCTGTCCTCGGAAACCTGAAAATTATTTTGTACAGGGAAAACTGACACAAATTTCTGCTCTTTTGTTGCTGTTTTCAGCTGGCTAGAGAAAAGGGAAAAGTGAAAAGTATTTTCTTCCCTTAAGAGAAAAATGAGTCTTTTATCCAAGATGCCTGCTTAGCCAAGGGCAAATCCAAAACTGTGTTTCTGCCAGGAAGAAAACTACCCCTTTCAAGCATCTTTTCTTTAACCTGCTCTAAGGGAAATCCAGGTAGGGATGGCTCCTCAGAGTGCTTCTGAGCATAGTATTGCTGAGTCTCTATGTTGGTCATGTTGCCAAGTGCCCTCAGCAATGGGAAACCAGAATTTCTTCATGGAAGAACATTTTCCATGGAGTGGGCACAGGACTGGAGCAGCTGCCTAGGGGGGACATCTCCCTCTCTGGAGATATCCCAAACCCACCTGGATGAGTTGGATGTGGTGATCTCCAGGTGTCCCTTCCAAACCTGACTCTTGTGTGGTTCTGTGCTTACCTGGTCCCCTTCCTTCTCAAAGGTAATCCTGGTGCCACGCTTCCAGCCTGGCTGCACATCAATTGTTAGGATCTTATCCTTGATGGTGCTCGTTTGGCCATCCTCATTCATCACCTGCAGTGCACAGTCAAGGGCCCAAAGAGGGAGGCTCAGGAGTGCTCAGGGTGGCTTGTACTCCACACCAAAGTGGCTGTGGGTACAAACAGGATCAGATCATAGAATCCATGGGATTATTTAAGTCAGAAAATATCCCCAAGATCAGGCAGTCCAATTGTTCCCCCAGCACTGCCAGGCCACCTCTAACCCATATCCCCAAGTGCCACAACCACACAGCTTTAAATCCCTCCAGGAGTGGGGACTCCACTATTGCTCTGGGCAGCCTATTCCAATGCCTGACCCCTCTTTCAATGCAGAAATTTTCCCTAATATCCAACCTAAACCTCCCCTGGCACAGCTTGAGGCTGTTTGCTCATGCCCTAGAGCAGGAGATACTCAGGGCTGGGCTCAGGAGACTGGGATGACAAGGACAGGGACAGAGGTCACCAACCAAGGGCACAAAAAGGAGACACAATGCAGTGTGAAAATGGAATTATGGGAGCCCAGAACACAGTGAGCTCCTTCTCTACCCCTCTCTGAGATCAGCCCTCACTTCCCCCATTGCCTCCCATGCTGAATTCCCTTTGCCAAGCTGTGGGGGAGAACACTGGTTCAGATCCTTCTGGGTCTGGTGCTAATCCCTCCCTGTGACAATCTCCTGAGACAGGGCCATCCCCAAATCCTCAATTCCCCACACTGAGGGCAGAGCTCACCCCAAAACCCACCCCCTTCACCCCCACAGCCCCTACCCTGCGGGAGATCTTGATCTTCTTGGTGCAGCCATGGAACAGGTCCTCGAGGGACACGTAGAGATCCCGCACGATGGGGGGGTCCCGCCGCAGGGCCCCCCGGCCTCGGGGCCCTCCGAAGGGCAGCAGCACCTCTGAGCCATCCTCAGCAAAGAACTCTGTGTGAGGGAGCAGAGGGACAGCCCCTCACTGAGGTCAGAGCTCCGGGGTCTTCACCTCCCATCTTCTCCCACCTGGAACCACCCCAAGTGTTTTCTTTCCACGAGTGTTTATGGCAGCCTCACCTCCCTAATCCCTCCTTTTGATGGGAATCCCAGAAAGGGTCACAGGAGCAGCTGGGGGAAGCCTGAATATGCACCTCCAGGCCTCCCCCCACCCAGGAATAGGGGAAGTCAGGATTTCTCCTCCAAGCACCAGAGGGATCTGAGAGCAGTTGGGCAGGAAAGCATTCCTGGAAAGCTTAATGTTCTGACCTGGCAGCTGCCATGGAATCATGGCAGCCACAGACAGACCCCGCCACCCCCAAATCTCCCAACCTACCTGCAAAGGGGTTGTCCCCTCCGAAGAACTCCCTGAAGACCTTTTCAGGGTTGTTGTGGAACACGTATCCGACGCTCCAAGGGTTGTCACTTGCAAACTCCAAGGGGATGCCACCTTTGAGCCCCTCTTCCCCAAATTTGTCGTAGATGCCTTTCTTCATGGCTTAGGGAACAAGGAGGTGTTGGGAACTGAGGGAGAGCCCCAGCCTAAGATCCAGGTTTTGTTTGAGTGGAGGCTGGAGAAGAGGGTTCCCAGGAACAGAGAGGATAGACATGGCAGTGTGTACCAGTTCCCAGCTGGGCTGTGGGTCCCAGAGCTGGTCCTGCCAGGGACCAGGAATTCCCATCCCCTTCCCACCCCTGCAGTCAGGGCAAGGGGACACTCCCCACTTACGGTCGCTGAGCACATCGTAGGCCTCTGCCAGCTGCCGGAACCGCTTCGGCCCCCAGGGCTCCTTGCATTTCAATGGATGGTATTTCAGGGCCAACTTCCTGTAACTAAGGATCACAGGATGGTTTGGGTTTTGAGGCATTTTAAATCCCATCTCATTCCCACCCTCTGCCATGGGCAGGGACACCTTCCACTATCCCAGGTTGGACAGAGCATGGAGCAACTTCCAGCGATCCAGGGGCAGCCACAGCTTCTCTGGGCACCCTATGCTAGGGCCTCATCACCCTCACAGGGAACAACTCTTTCCCAATATCCCATCCATCCCTCCCCTCTGGAAGTGGGAAGCCATTCCCTGTGTCCTATTCCTCCATCCCTTGACCCCAGTCCCTCTCCAGCTGTCCTGAAGTCCCTTTAGTCCCTGCAAGGAGCTCTGAGGTCTCCTCCCCAGGTGAGCAGCCTCAGTTTTCACAGTCTGGCTCCACTGAGCAGAGGGGCTCCAGCCTCAGTGTATCGCCATGGGCCCTCCAGCCCCACTGAGGGGGACAGGAGACACCCCTTTCCCCTAATGCTGGGGGTCCCTCACGCCTTCTTAATGTCGTCGGCGGTGGCCTCGCGGTCCAGCTCCAGCACAGCGTAGTAGTCCAGCCCCATAGCGTCCCGTTGCTATAGCCACACGGCTTCCGGTCCGCGTCGCGCGGGGCATCACGGGAAACGTAGTTCTCCCGCTCACTTCCGCACTCTGCCGGCCCCGCTCAACCCTCACCCTCTCTTTTTTTCCTAAAAATCGTCAAGTTTTCATGGAAAAACATGCATGAACACAGGTGTTATCAAAGCAGAGGTTTATTTCACTCCAGACTGTGACAGCCACTTGCACTACACCCCCTCTCCCCCTTCATTTATTTATTTATTTCTCCCCACTACAAACAGCATTGTTTCAGCTCTGGAAATGCAAGCACAACATCATTGTAACACAAGATCATTTCTACATTAAAAATTGATCCCAGTTGTGTAGTAGGAAAAAAATATGAGCTGTTAGAAAAACACTGTGTATGGAGCCTGGTCATCACAACAACCTCACACTAGTACACACACATCCCAGGAAAATCAGCTTGGAAGAGCCTTTCTATCACACTTTTCCTTTATTTGGCCCCTTCGAACACTTAAAGGTCAGAAAGTTGGTATCTCCTCACTATCCCATCTCTGCAGCACGTGTAAATTTCCTTCTCCCAAGAAGCCACCTGAAGAAGGAAAATAAGCAGTGTTTACACAAAGTTTTTTCCAAGTCACTGTTCCCAGTGAAATCCTCAGAGATGAGCTTTCCTTCTGGACTTTCACACAGGGAAATCCTCGTGGAACAGCACTAGCAGGTTTTAAAGGACAGTTCCAGCTTTCACCAGAGTTTAGGGAGCAGATGTGTCTTCCCACAAGGGTTGGAGTTGTGCAGGTCAAACCTCAATCCAGCCCTGCATGTTCATCTGAGGGACTGTGTTGGGTGGGAAATCAAGAACTGGACTGTGGCACTAGGACAGGTTAAAAAAAGGGCCCATTTCCAGGCTAAGAGTCCAGGCTGCACTCTCTGATCTGTTCAAGCACAGTGGGATGGCTGGAACACACAGCAAGACCCCATTCCTGGCCCCAAATCCCCAGGGAACGAGATGGGTCAGGAAGCACCATTGCTTTCACCCTCAGGATTCTCCCAACACCCTTTATCCAAGCTTTTTATAGGAACACAGCTCTGTCAGAGCTGCTCCAACTCCATCATTCCAGTCAGCCCCTGCACAACAGAGATAAAGCCAGGGAATGCTGCAGAGGATTTGTTTGTGCAAAATATCAGGATTATTCATGTAGGAAAAACAAAAATAAGCTCAAAAGTCAACTGTGTGAAGGAAGCTGCCGAGGTAAAACACCTGAGGTGAAGGCAGCTGCCTCCTGCCTGGCATCAGCTTTCCCTGCCCACTTTCTCCTCAGGGATCCCCCATGTGTCTTACCTTGTACACAGGGTCGCAGTCAGCCTCAGTGAGATCCAGGACATAACCCAGGTCTTGCTGAACAACAAAGCAGGTGCCATCCCCTGCAAGGAAGGCACAGCAGCCAATTAGTGAAACGAGCCATGCTCTTGATTACAAACAGAAATTCTATCAGGAAAGGGCTCCAGTGGGTGAGACGTGCCTTGGAGGCCCCGTTTTGGAGGGATATGAGGGATGTGGAGGGTGGAAATCCCAAAGCAAAGGGGCAAGAGGACAATGCCCAAAGAGCACAAGGCTCCTTGACTTGATTATAGGATTTCTACAGCCACAAAACAGCTCTGGCATTACCTTGGCTGGCAATAAATCCATCTCGGTATGGGAGCAGGGAAAGCACTGGTGCTCCTGATCTATGGATCACCTGGATTGGTGCACTAGGAAAAGGAGCAGAAACAAGGGATGAGGACTGTTGTTCAGGGAAGCTAGGGCTGCACCTGGATCCCTGGAAGTGTCCAAGGCCAGGCTAGACGAGTTTGGGAGCACCCTGGGACACTGGAAGGTGTCCCTGCCTGTGGGAAGGGGTGGAACTAGATGGGCTTTAAGGTCCCTTCCAACCCAAACCATTCCATGATTCTTTCCTACACACCGAGTTAGCAGGGAACAGCAGTAAAACCCCACAGCTACTTCCAGTCCTATGCTGGAATGAGGATCAGGGTACATGTCAGGATCCTACAAAGACACTCACATGAGGGGAAAAAATGGACTGTGTGGGAGGGGGGAATATTGATGTTAAGAAGTTTTCTGACGAATTTATCTCCACATATGTGCACACAGATGATATAAATATAAAATAATACAAATGTTTATACAACAATACACACAGGACATCAACATAATGCAAGTGGATTGGAAATGGCACTGCCTGGCAGCACCCTCTGCCTGACTCTCTTTTCCAACCAAAACACTGGTTGGTTGCCCCAGGCACTCCCTCACTCACTTTGTGTTTCTCACATCCAGCTGGTAGATGTTCCCATCCTGAGTCCCTGCCAGAATGTAGGTGCTCGATAAGAACGTGCAGCAGTTAAAGGCATCAGATCCAACAAAGAGGAACACCTGAGGATTTGGGAACAAACCAAGTGTCAGACATTGGGGGACACCCACAAAAGGGAAGCAGTCATTTATTTAGAAGACAGTAAAGCTGCCACTGTTTAATTTTAAATACTGTTTTCCCTGTTCCCAAGTTAAATCCTGAGCAATTCTTACTCCTCACATAAAAATCTGTCCAGAAGGAAGGAGAGAGTATCCCTTTATTGCACCAGGCTTTGGCCTCTCCTCCAGTTCAGGTTTAACCTGGCCCAATTTCCCATCCCAGTGTTCTGACAGTCCCAGATCCTTACTGGCTGCCTGCTCTGCAGTCCCACTCCTTGAAGCTTCTTGTCCTCTCGAGCCAGCAGCAGGATTTTCCCTTCTGTCCCGACCTCACGTTCACCTGGCAGAAGGACAACAGGTAATTCCAGCAGTAGCTACACAACAAATCTTAGTGGGGTCAGAACCAAACAGCTTGAATCACCCCAGCTCAATTGTGCCAAGATTCCTCCAGATCCCAAGACACCAGGAAAGCCAGTAACCAAGCAGAGCTCATCACTCAAACTACATGATAGGGCTGAATTCCACCCGGGACTGGAGTGCTCTGTTCCCTTCCCAAGGTGATACAAGGACATGGAGCAGCATTCCAGACACTTGGCATGACTGGTGACAAACGGAAGCAGTTTGGGACAGGGAACTGAAGGGGGATTTTAAGGGAAAGGCCCTTACTGGGAGGTTTCTCGGGCGTGCCCAGGTTCAGGGAGTTGTCAGCAGTGCCCACGGCGATGCCATTGATGGGAGAGCCACAGTCAGCAATGATGCCCAGGCAGGCAGATTTCCCACAGTCCCAGAGACGGGCAGTGCCATCCCGGGAGCAGGACAGGACATTTCTTCCCCGATCCACTATGGCAGTGTCCAAAATACCTGCAGGAAACCAAAGACTGTGTTCATATAGACACACAAAGCACCTAATTTCCCAAGCTGACCTCGACTACTGGCTCCAGGACACTGTCCCCAGTGACAGCAGTCACACATAGACAAGTTCTGCTTCTAGAAAAAGGTGCCTGTGGAAGGCAGCAGCTCCCAGAAAACCTCACAGAGAAGAACCACCATCTGGCACAAAGGGAAGATATCATCAATCAAATGATCAGCAACACCTCACCTCAGCCCGAGGTGGTGCCACACGAAATTAACCTCTAATTTGAGCAGAAAAGAGCCTGGCATTTTTAAACGTTCCTATGTGCACCCCTGGATAATCCTAAAAGCAGTATCCCTATTATACAGCTACAGCAACATCCAAAGAGCAGTGTCTGCTGACACTAAAATCCCTTAACTACTTTATTTTACTGTGTGCTGTCAAACCTGGATCTGAAAAATGACAGTGGTTTTCTTAGCAGAGAACAGAAGATTTAATTGGCTACAGAAGCTCAAAGGACAGGATAAGCCAAGCAAACAGACTGCAGCAGTTTGGGCTGGAGGAATAAGCAGTGACTAAAGTCACCTCAAGAGTGATTGGCAGCACTACTCTGACCAAGGTTCTGCCATACCACCTGGTTTGGTTAGGGGACATCACTGCAAAAGCATTTTCAGTGCACACAAATAGATTATAGAATGGCTTGGGTGGGAAGGGACCTTGAAGATCAAGTTCCAATCCCCAAATCATGTAAGAACAATGGCAGGTTCAGCACAAGATGGGTTTTTGAGTTAATCAAGTTTAGGGCATCCAGACATGGGGTTTATTAACCTTTCAATCAAGCCCAGCACCTCATAGGACAGTGAAAACCAGAGCCTGGACACAGCAATTGGTAGCTCAGGGAAGAGAGAATTTGGGGTAGTGTTTGGGGCATCTGATGCCACATTGCAGACATCAAACACAGAGTGCAGCAGGCTGGCGACTGGACATCAGCTCTGGAGTGCAAGGCAAGTACACAGACAGCAAATGAAGCATTTTAAGGGCTCTATACCTGCTTTGTGACCTTTAAATGTTACTACACAGCTGGCATCTTCTGCTGACCAGATCTTTAGCTGGGCATCCATTCCCCCACTCAGAACGACAAGGCCCGATGGGAAAAACCTGCAACAATTCACATCATACACATGGCCTTCCAAAAGTCTCTGGAAAAACAAAGAACTACATGCTAGTTCCATTGTCATCATCCTCGTGCTGAGCATTTGCTGAGTTATGACACTGGAAAACTTGGTCATTCTCACATGGCCAAAGGATTAAACTCACATCTTCTGGGTCTGCATTGCAGACCATTGCATCTGCAGTCCATTGCAGTGGACTGGTCTGAATTTGGGGCAGTCAGAGAGGTGACTTTGGGCCTCCCTCTACCATTTGAGCAGCTAATTGCATAGCAAAAGATACTTCATTTGCTTCTGATTACAGGTTAAATGTCTTTATCCTCTGCCAAACTGAGCTGACAGGTCAAGCCCCACAAGAAGGAGCTTTCCCCCTTTACTGGGAAGGCCACAAGTCAGGATATAGCTAAACCAGCACTAAAATCTTTTTTTCCTCCCCTCTTCTCTCTTTTATAAGAAATTCAGTACTTTTACCATGCAGAATAGGGGCTGTTTGTGACCTGTTATTCCTGAGTACCTCTCTGAGCAATATCTGCCTTGGGAGGAGCCACCTTTTCCAACAGATACGACTTAAAGCCTCCAAGATCCCCAATTTCAAATAGCTTTTTGTTAAAAAGTCAGATTCTTCACAGGGTGTGGACAGGCTGACCAAAGTCATGGCCTTCAGGAACATCACAGACAACCCCAAACATTCAAGCCAGATGCTCTTACTCTTATTTCTCCATTTGCAGCCTGCCATATTTTCATGGTCCCATCTGTGCTGGTAGACACTCCAAGTCCTCCACCACTGGAAATATCAAGGCAGGTAATCTGCAGGAAGGTGAAAGCACCAAGAATTAGCTTTATATAATTCTGTATATAAAGATTCCTGCTCAAGAGCCTAATTCTGTACAGAGAGCTGCTAAGTACATTCTCTGCCTGTGACTCTGCAAGACAAGGAGTAAAAGAAATGGTGAGGCAGAAGCCTGCACAAGCAGCAGTTGTATTCCAGGTTTATCCCAGGTGGAAGAGAAATCTGGACTTTTCTAACAGTCCTGTAAACAGATGAGAAATAAGAAAACAGTTCATGGTAAGTGGCTCGACTCACAAGCCCACAAGACACAGTTCAGATATTTATGAAGCCAAATTCACAGCCTAAATTTGCTGAAACACTGAACCAAAACTAGTTCTTTATACAAACTTGGGGCCCCTCAGAAAAAGGATATGGAGGGGCTGGAGCATGTCCAGAGAAGGGAACAGAGCTGGGGAAGGGCTTGGAGCCCCAGGAGCAACTGAGGGAGCTGGGAAAGGGGCTCATGTAATGTGGATGGAATTACTTGAATGTGTTACATTTCGTTGTGTATGTCTGAAGTATCTCACAATGTCTGCAAATGTATGCATGTACACTTGGTGGCACAGGTTTTGGTAAGCTTGTGGTAAGCTGATCTCTTCCCTGTCCTGTACATTTTGTTAATTAACATTGCTGTTACTGTTTCTTTTCTTATTCCATTGCTGTTCTCAGGAAATTCTTATCTCAACCCTGAGCTTGGTTCTTTGTGCCTCCAATCACCCTTTCCATCCCACTGCAGGAGGAGGGCGGAAAGAGTGAGTGGCATGTGGTCCAGGGTTAAAAACCATTCCTAGAACACAAGATCTCAGTTCCATCTCCATTCCAACCCCTCACTGCAAGGACACCACAGACAGGGATGTGAGAGTTGCCAATCACACCCAGAGATTCCCACCTCATAAGTCTACTCACACTTTTCTGATGAATCCTAGAAAAACTTGTGTATGGAGCCAGGAACTTTGTGGACACATTTTCATGAGGACAGGAAATGAGAATGCTTTTCTAGAAGAGGAAACAAAGAAACAAGGCAATTAGAAACAGAAGTTGCTGAGATAGAACTGTGGTCTGGACCCCGATGTGGGATCCCAGGGCCTGAAAATTGATGGGAGGGTCAGTGTGGGGCTCATCTGCTCAGGATGCAGGTGGGAAGGAATGGCTGCTCCAGCCTGGCCAGCCACGGCCCTGTGAGGTGGTAGGGACCACCTCCAGGGCTCTGCACAGTGGGAGACTTGGGATAGTGGGACAGGATTGTGCAGGATGACAGCTCAGGCTGTCAGAGCAGTCCCCTTTGTGCATGGGAGGTGGTGACCAACCGCTCTTCCCCCAGCCCTGGCACCTTGGTGACTTCCCCGACCACGAATCCCTCAGAGGCCACGATGTCTGGGACGCCGTCGGAGCTGAGCCCGCGCCGGGTGACGCTGCCATACAAGGTGGGCTTCCCTAGGGGACAGCAGCCGTCAGCTCCAACACCCTCACAGCCCAGAGCCCCGACACCCACAGGGACCCCACATCTTGTCCTTGTCCCCTCCCAACTCAGACGGACTCCAACCACCCTCACCTCCTTCTTACCCACAAGGAACTCAAACATCCCCATCCCCTCCTAACCCCCCCAGGGTCCCCAAATGACCCCATCCCCTTGAAGACCACAGGAATCCCAAAACCACCCCAATCCCTTTTAAACCGAGAGACTCGCACCCCCGTTTGAACCACGGGGCACCCCGGCAGCCCCGTTCCCTTCTAACACACGGGGCACCCCCCCACCAGCTCCTATCCCACAGAGTCCCCCAACCATACGCCCCTCTTTCTGCTCCCACAGGCTCCTTAAACACCCTTCACCCCCAGACCCCTCTCGATCCGCCCCGATCCCCTCTCATCCCCACGGCTCCCTCCAGGCCGCTTCAGGCCACTCACCGGGGCTGCGGCAGCTCAGCCAGGCCTCGCCCTCGTCCCTGCTGCAGAGAGAAGAAGCGGCCGTGAGCGGGGCAGGGAACGGGACAAGGACAGAGACAAAGAAAAGGACTGTTCTGTTCCTACCTCAACGCACGGCTCCAGTCGCTCTGGATCCGCAGCGTCGCCGCCATCTTTGCCGAGGTAACTGCACACACTTCCGCCTCCTTACTTCCCGTCAACCCCCGCGAGAGCGGAAGAGGCCCAACCTGTCAATCAACGAGCCCCGCCCCTGCCGTGCCACGTCCCGGAAGTGCCGTGCCGCGCTCCCGCATTAAAGGGGCCGCGCTGCTCTGGTACGGGGGCTGTCTACTGGGGAAGCGGGGGGACACCCATGAGTGCAGTGGGAAGGGAATCGCGGAGGGTGTTGGACATCCATGGGGAATTGGGCACCTTTGGGAGGGGGTTGAGGAGGGTGTTGGATAGCCATGGGGCATTGGGCACCCTGGGGAGGTGAGGGATGGGGATCGAGGAGGGTGCTGGGATAAGGGGCACGGGGAGGGTGCGGAGGGCTCCGGGTGCCCCCAAAGGACCCCGGCACCTCTCTCGTGCCCAGCTCCCCATGGCGAAGGCCGGGCACGCCTGGAGCCGCGCGGCGGCACAGCAGGGCGAGGCCGAGGAGGGCGAGGATCCCCTGGATGCCATGATCGCGCGGACCGGCTGCCTGGAGCAGCACCGGCAGCTGCAGGAGTGCATGGCGGAGCGGCAGGACTGGCGGCACTGCCAGGAACAGGTCCGCGCCTTCGGAGCCTGCATGGCCCGGCGGCAGCAGCAGCAGCAGCAGCGAGGGCCGAGCCCAGCCCAGCCCACGGACTGACACCGCCCGGACTGCTCCCCTGTTGGGTTTATTTCTATACGACTGCTCGTGGAATTGTTGGGAAATTAAATCTGGAATTTGTCATCCCTCGGCTTCATCTGTGCCACTGGGATAACTTCAAGTTGGAGGGGGTGGCTGGTTTGGAGGGTGCGGCGTCAAGCTGTGCCACGGTAGGTTCAGGTTGGACACCAGGAAGAATGTCTTAATGGCAAGGGGTTTTAAGCATTGGGAGGGACTGCCTAGGGAGTCCCCATCCCTGGAGGTTCCGAGAACTGGACATGGCACTCAGTCCTCTAGGCTGGTGACAAAGTGGGGATTGGGCACAGCTTGGACTCAATGATTTCAGAGGTCTTTGCCAACCAAAATGATTCTGTGCTTGTGGATATCCAGCCCAAAACGTCCCAAACCCAGGAACACACACAGCACTCAGGCTGGGTCTTACCTCCAGAACAGCCCTGCTATGGATTTTTACTCCGTGTCCTCTGTGCCATCCTAAGGCTTTTTCCAGCAGTGCTTATCTCATGTCCTACAGGATGGGATTTATCTCCTGGGAAGCCACAGAAAAATTAGCAATGGGAGAAAAAGGGAGTCTCATCTGACCATCATGTGCTGGTAAATAAGCCTTGAGAAAGATAATAAAATTGGTTTTTTGCATGGCTTTTGCCAGGAAAGTATGTTGGGCATGGAAGCATAAGCAACACCTGGACAGCCCCAGTTTGGGAGAGAGTGTAAATTCATTTTCCCTCTTTTTCACGAGCTGGTCCTTAGAAAGGGGGAGAAAAAGCCTCCAAACAAACCCGTATCTGAAAGAGTTTCTCTTGGCATCCAATCAAATTTGGTTATAACAATTCCTGGGATTGTTGCAGTACAACATTACTCATGCACAGAGATTTCTGCAGAAATTCCCACCTATCAAAAGCAAAATAGGCAGGAATTAAAAAAAAAAAGTGAAGGTAAACCCACATTCCATTGTGGCACCTTTGCTCCCAGTACAAACCAGTCAGATACAAACACATTATTTACTTTTATTGAGACAAGCTGGTTGCCAGCAGCAGGAATTCCTTCCAATTCACTGAGTTATCAGTACTGAGCTCATGGAAGCACCCTCTGGAGGCTGGAACAGCCCACGGATGGCACATTGCTCCTCACCTCAGGACATCTCTGCCAGCAGCTCTTCCAGCTCTGGTCGAGACTTCAGTCGGCTCTTGAAATCGGCTTCTGTGTGCTGTGGAGGAAGGGAAAAGCACCACAAATCAGGATCACACAAACCCTTTCCCTGCTTCCAAAGGGAAAGAAAACATTGGGAAATGTAACCATACCTGTTTCATCAACAGATGGACCCCCTCAGGCTGGTTACTCTGAATGATTTCCAGCAGTATGGGAGCAAACGTCGAACTCAAACCACGTATCTGAAAGCAGAAATGACAGAGCTGCACAAGAACAATCCCGGGACACTCTGGGTTGGAAGGGACCTTAAAGATTATCCAGTCCCACCCCTGACATGGGCAGAGATCCCCTCCACTATCCCAGGTTGCTCCAAGCCCTGTCCAACCTAGCCTTGGGCACTGTCAGAGACCCAGAGGCAGCCACAGCTTCTCTGGGCACCCTGTGCCAGGGCCTGCCCAATCTCCCAGGGAACAATTCCTTCCCAATATCCCATCTAACGCTGTTTCTCCAGTCACCCATCCCCAGACATGACTTTTCTATCTTTCATATCCATTACTCAGCAAAAAATAGATAATAAATCTTTTGCCTCAAACAGAGAGCCAGAAAATCCTCCTGGGCTTCCAGTTTAGGAGCAATACTCAGCAGAAAAGATAATTAGACTTTTTGCTTCCATTTATGCCCAAATGATGCCTTCCATCTGTTAAATGTTTGAGGAGTTTGGGGAGCCTGTGATACACAGTGCTGCAGCACTGGCTGCAAATCCCAGCTCCTACCTGAACAACCCTCTGGTGGGTGGTAAGGACTGCATCCAGCTGCATTTTGGATCCCCTCTCTTCCAGGAACAGCACCTCGTTGGTTTTGGTGGGCATGGCGTAGCTGCAGGAGCCAGAGGGCAGTGCTTAGGACAGGTAGAATATCGGCACCACTTTATAGGGATGAAACAACCTCCACAGCAGAGAATGGGGAAGGAGATTAAGTTTTTATGGGAAATGAATTATGCAAAGGATGTATCTTGCAAATCAGGCACTGGCAGAGGCCGGGTGTTTTGCTGGAAGGAGATAAGGAGGAAGCTCTGCAGCACTGCTGCCTGCAAAAACCTGGATTAGCTCCAAACACACCAGCCTGAGAACTTTTAACTTATTCATAGTTCAAGAAAAGCAACAGTTCTGATTTGTTCTGTCTTTTGGGACAGAGCTAAAACGTGCTGCTGCAATGCACTACTCCAAATATATTGTTTACACCTCAGATTTAATGAGACTGTGACTGGATCAGCCTCCTCATCCTCATTCCCACAGCTACATCCAAGCTCCATCCTACTGCCTGCCTCTTCCCTTAAATTTCCAGTCTGAAGGGCAAATCCTTTCTTTCTTTCTTTCTCTACACACTGAACCACGTACAGCCCCAGAGGGTACAAGTGAAAACCTCACATTTAGAGAGTCACCACTGTTTTTATTCCCTGATGGTAGCTCATGGCTTTTCCTAGTGCCTGCAGCTGCCTGGGAGCACTTCAGGCACCAAGGTGCTGCCTGACATTGCTCAGGCATTAAAACCAGTGGAATGGCTGCTGGAATACGCCTGTTTTGGAGAATTAGGGTGCTCCTGAAGCATCTTCTTCTCCTAAACTGAAGCAGCAGGAAGCTCACCCAGCACCTTCAGGGTTTTCCCAAGCTCATTCCAGTTTGCAAAACGAGGGTGGTGTGCAGAGCCTGGATCACAGACCACGAAGGAAAACCAGCAGCAAATGTTAGCTATTTCCAGGCTCTGCACCCACAGGCTATAAACCTTATCCTCAGGGGAAGGAGATGTAACAGCTATTTCTTTCTTGGAATCTGCTTAAATCAATGCCTGAAAAACTCAACTTTTCCTCATGTAAATAAAGCATCCAAAATTGTACAGCTACAAAAAAAGAGAACACAGGGCAGGTGAGAGGCTCGGATTTACACCCGAACGGGAATCTCTCAGGGAGATTTGAGTGTGCTGTGATGTGCAGGGGGTCATAACCCAGGACAGATTTCCTCATACCTCTCATTGACCTGGATTGAGAGACGGTTGCAGAGTCTGTGGACATACTGAGCAAAATGCTCCACCAGGCACAGATCATAGGAAGTCATCTGGATGTTGATATCTCCATACTGGTACTCAGTGCCTTCACTGATCTCTTTCATCTGCACTTTTTCTTTTCTCCTCTTTGGAACCTGTTTTCCAAAAGAAAATATAATAAAATAAAAGTATCTGAGAATAAAGGTTCAGCTTTTGGATGGCATCACACAGAAAAGACACTCATGCTGTGATTAATTTCTTCAGGAGGAAGAAAAAGAGTTAAACCAGTAGAAATAAACCTGCTGTTTGTTTCAGTTCCTGCCTAAAAGGCAGCTGACTTCTTGTTGTTTCCTCCTTCCACACAAATGGATCTCTTTCCATTTCTAAATCTCAGGGAATGTGAAAAGGTTATATGCAAGTAAAACCTGCTCACAATATTCTGGAATAATTCAGGTGTTAAACTCTTCATCAGGAAGAGGCTCCTCCCTTCCAAAGTTACTGTTTTGGTTTAATTTTATTCCAAATTACCTCCTTCAAAATGTGTGTTCACAAAACAAACTAACTTTCTCCCATTAGTTGTTAAAATAGTCCCAACCCCCACAAAAAAAAAGCTCCCTTAATAAAAACTTCCCTCCAAGTTTCTTCTTCCCAAATCAACCCATCAACAGTTACTCACTCACTTCCACAGGAATATATTGGACAAAAGGAACTATTTCTACAGTGTGGTGAGTGGGTACTTATTGGAATCATGGAAGAGTTTGGATTGGAAAGAACCTTAAATCTCATCCCATTCCAACCCCCTGCTGTGGGCAAGCACACTTTCCACTGTTCCAGGTTTCTCCAAACCCCATCCAATCTGGCCTTCTGATATGAAGCATCCATAGGCTTCAGGAAAGCAAAGTACCTTGGGAAAGCAAGCACAGAGGGATTCCTTCTGCCTACCTCCTTTGGGAGCAGGTATTTAAATTTCCCAATTCCATGTGTAGGTCGGGACCTGTAGGATCTGTGGCAACCCAGGAGTGCATCACCTGAAAATGAAAGCAGAGCAAACATTTTTCCAGCTCAAACAAACATCTACAGGTGCTTTGAGAGCCCCAAATTATGATCACGTAACACCACCACTGGTGCCACTTGCTTAGCCAAGAACAGGACAAAAAAGAAGAAAAGGTTAGAAAAAAAACATATGGAAGTGGCAGAGCTCTGGTAATTTAACCAGTCCAAAATTGGCTAAAAAAAAAAAAACAAAAGGAAACACAAGTGCTCAAATGTTTATTATTTATGTGAGGGAAGTGTTTAATATTTATTTGAGGGAATCAAAACTAGATTGACAACAGACCTTACCTGCAGCACACAGACGGTTTTCTCCGGCTATTGCTGCTCTGTAGAAAACAAGATAATGATTAAAAATCTGTAAGGAACAAGATAGTAATTACCAATTCTTTCCTTTACGTATGGAAAAATATGTGGCCAATGTCCTTTTGCAAAGACTCTTGCAAAGGCACGGCCTGATCCCATCAGCTCAAAGACTCCCCTTTTTTCCCATCCCACAGACCTTTCAGCTCCCAGCTCAGTCTTTCCTAGAAGACTTGGCAAAAAAACAACAACAACAAAAAAAACCCCAACAGTTTCTCACCTGCTGAGGGTGAACACCTGCCTGAGCAACGCTCCCTTCTCCGAGCACAGCACCTGCAATGGTTAAAACACAAGAGCGTGGCAGATCTGCTCGGAATTTCCATCCCACACTTCCTTCCGAAACCAAACCAGGGTCGGATCAAGGCCCCCAGCAGCAGGCCTAGGACTGCCTCAGCTATCCCAAAGCAACTCCTCCATTCCTGTTCCTCCCTTTCCCTCTGTCCCCTTGTCCTTCCCCGTGCACATTCCCGGTACCTTCGGCACCGCCGCCATCATCCGGCGCCGCGGTCCGTCACTCAAAGCGGTCCCCCTCCGTGCCTCGGTGCGCTGCCACTCGGCTCCCCCCGTCCCGCCGCTCCCTCTCTGCGTTCCGCCCACCAATGCCTCTCGGGAATTCTAATTTTCAGACAGCTCCCCGCTCCGCCCACCGAGGACTCCCGTAGGCAACAACTTTTGGACAACCCGCGGTACTGGCGGGGCCTTGGTGGCCTGAAGTAGGCACCGGAGAGAACGGGGAGAGTGCGGGTATGTGGGGGATAATGGCGGACACCGCGTTCCTGCCTGTCCATATGCAGCGGACAGCACCACCGTGCGGCAGCGGCTGCACAGCGCACCCTGCCCCGCGCTTATCACCGCACGCCCCGCCCCCCCGTCCTCGCACACTGATTGGTCTGCAGCCACGTCCATCACGGCGCGGCGGCCATATTGAGTGTGGCACGGCCACGTGGCGCTCACTGAGGGTGGCGCCGGCCCCGCCCCAGCGTGGTGCAGCGGCCCCCTGGAGAGTGGCGTCGCGGCGGCCATTTACTCAGGCCTTTAGTATTATCAAAAAAAAAAAAAAAAAAAAAAGAAAAAAATTTACAATCACGAAATCCTAAGCGTAGGTAGGCTGGGCTGGCGAGGACCTCCTCCCTGGTTTCCTAGTGGGAGAGCAAGTGAGCATGGGGTCTGCCTGGGAAAAGATGGGCCTGTGGTCCATCTGCCTGCCAGACCTGACAGTCTGGAGTTGGCTCAGGAAAACCCATCCCGTGCCCAACTGCCTCTTCCCCAAAAACCTTAATTTCCCACAGGCTCTTTTCCCTCCTCCTTGCTCCCTTGTCTCCAGTCTGGTTCCCCCTTCTCCCATAGCAGATAGCCCACATCCCTGAGCCCCCTTCTTGGAGCTGTTCCCTGCCTGGGAGCTGGATTTTGAGTCAGGATTTCCAGCTCTGATGACTGCTCCAGTTGATCTTGCTGGAGCTGTCAGCGTTCCTGATGGACTTTCTCCCTCCAGTTCATCCACGTGGCAAGTTAATTTCCTGCTCTGACATCCAGCCTTGCATTTCTGAGTGTCTGGAGCTCCGGACACACATTGGACACCCTTGATGTCCATCTGTGCTGGACACAGAGGAGACAGAAGGAATGTCAAGGACAAGGTGAGAGCAGAGGGGATCCATGGCACCTTTGCTCCACAATGCAAGGACACGTGTTCCCAGCTCCAAGCTGTGTTTTCCTAGTGCTCCCGGGACGTGACAGAACTGCCCACGTGGATGTTATCCTGCCCTTTGAACCCACCTGGTGAGCCCCAGGCAGGGCCAGCCTGGGAATGACGCTTCACTAAGGATCACTCTGGGAGTCTGAGCTTGGTTAAGGCCGGCACTCCCACTCCAGGAAACCTGAGCTTCTCCTCCCGTGATCTTTGAAGCCCCAGAGGAAACTGAGGAGGAGCTGCTGTGACTGGAGCTGGCTGGTCCTTTATTTGTAGAGAAAGCTGTGATGAGCACCACGATTAAGAGCAGCTCGAGGATGACTCCTAATTCCCTGCCCTCCAATGCTGTGTGCCTATGGAGTGGGACTGCACCCCTTAATTCCCTCTGCCCCTCCTGGGGACTCACTTTTCTTCCACCCACACAGCGTGGCTGAGGAGAGAGCGTTGCCCCAGGCTGAGTTTGGGGTACGGCAGTAACAGATTGCAGGGATCCCCCCTCCCAACGCCTTGTTGTCTTCTGTGTCTCTGTGAGAAACCAGTCGAGTCCACCTCTCCACTGAGGAATGTCTCTGACATCTATCATAGATGGATACATTTTAAAGCCAAAAGGGACTGTTAAATCAGGGAATTCACTCTCCTGCACCTTGCAGTTGATAGGTTTCCATTGACTTAGGGCTTTAGGGAAGCAGATCACTCCTCTCTCTGTGAAAGCATCTTTCCCACAAAGGCTCCTCTCGATTTTCCCTGGATACAAAGATAGTGCTGCTCTTGGCAGCTTGTTCTGGTGGCTGAGCACCCCCTCTGTTAGGACACAGTCCTTATTTCCAACTGGAATGTGCCTTTCTTTGCCTTTTGCATCCTTTCACAGCCAAGGAGCTGAATCCCTGTTGCAGGAGCACAACTTCCAAACATTTTTGTAACATTTACATGGAGAAGCTGAGGTGACTTGATGACTTCCTTTTTCTGCACCACACTAAAAAAAAAAAACCCAGGAAGCTTTTCCTCCTTTTTAAGGCTTCCCAGGCCTTTCTTCCACTTCTTTTCAGACTCATCCAATGATGAAAACAATCAAGAAGTGTTCAAATGGACCTTAGAAGAAAACCTGTTTTGTGTGTCTCCTCCTCTGCCTTCAGCTGTTTTCCCTGGGACTGGCGGGGAAGATCCTGGAACGCACCCTGACACAAAAACAAGGACAATATCTGTATTTAATATTTGAAACCATGTCAGGCCAGTCTCTGCCAGTCTAGCTTCCCTTTCTCCATGGTGCAGGAGAGCAGCCACACAACCAGTGTGGAAGCATCCCAGATGCCAGGTGCAGAACTGGATGGGAGATTCTGCTCATATCTATTAAAACTTGTTAAATTTAACCACTTCATTAAAGACACATTTTCCTCTTTTAGTTCTCTGGTACTTCAAGACTTGGGTGAAAAAACCCCAGCCCTTGGTGAAGCAATTAATCACATTGAGAGAGTATAAATGAAACGATCAAAAATAGAAAGGCTTTCAAAACTAAACACGTAGCAGATGCCATTTCCCTGACAATCAGAGCAGAGACGCTCTGGAACAATCTCCCAGCCAAGGTTTAAACAGGAGGGGCCAGGATCCACCTGAGAACCTCCTAAACCACTGAACTTTGAGGGCAGAGTGGAGAAAAACGGGCAAAAAATAGTGAAAAGGAAACCTGGAGGTGGAGGGCCCTCAGCTACTGTCAAAGGATGACAGTGGAGATCACCGACCTTCTTGGCAAACATCACCCTGCTGCGAGGGATCAGATATGCTCCTCTGAAAGGAGTATTTGTATCAGTTTAGAATAGAGTCTTTGGTTTTAAGGACTTTGTTGGTTCCTGCCTCGCGCCCGTGAGGCGGGCTGGGCACATCTTGCAGCCCTTACCCCGATGCTGAGGATGTGAGGGTGGCCAGGCCCTGTGCCCAGAGCAGCTGTGGCTGCCCCTGGATCCCTGGCAGCGCCCAAGGCCAGGCTGGATGGAGCTCGGAGCAGCCCGTCCCGGTGGAAAGCGTCCCTGCCCGTGGCAGGGGGTGGAACTCGATGATTCTCCCCGTCCCTCCCAACCCAAACCATTCCCGGCCCGTAGGAGAGGGAAGCGCCCACAGCGCGTGCGCGGGGCGGGCGGAGCGCCGGCTCCGGGAGCGCGGGGGGGGGGACGGAGCGGCGGCAGCGACACCGGCATCGACACCGACAGCGGCACCTCACCGGGGCTCGCAGCCTTCGCCGGGGAGGAGGAGGACGAGGAGAAGCAGGAGCAGGCGGAGGCGGAGAGAAGCGGGAGCGGTCGCGGGTGCCGCCGCGGAGAGCGGAGCAAGCGCGGGGCGGCGGCGGCGGCTCCTCCATCATGTCGTCGGGCGGGGACTTCGGGAACCCGCTGCGGAAATTCAAGCTGGTGTTCCTGGGCGAGCAGAGCGGTGAGTCACCGCCCGGCTCGGGCCGGGACCCCCACCCCGGCACCCGTGGGGGCACGGAGGGACCCCCTCTTCATGCTCCCTGACATCCTCATGAGCGTCTCTGGCACCCATCCGCCCTCGTGGAGGTCTGATGGGATCCCCCTCCTCATCCTTCTCAACACCCAGCCACCTTCATGGGGGTCTGATGGGATCCCCCTCCTCGATCTGCCCTACACCCATCCACCGTTATGGAGTCTGATGGGATCCCCCTCCTCACCCTTCCCCAGCCTGGCTCATGAGAGTCCCTGACACCCACCCACTCTCGTCGGGGTGCGCGGGGTTCACTTGTGCTTTAACTCCCCTACCCACCAAAGCCCATCTCCAGAAACAGTTGCTGATTCATTCGAGCCCAGCTCCTCTGTTTTTTGGGGGGCAGGAGTCTCAATCCGCAGTGTTTGCTGTGTAAATACAGCGTTTTTCCATAATGGAGTTGTGTCTTGGTAGGGCGACGCTCTGAATATTTAATTCAGTCAATGAGGTTTTCTTCCCTATCTTTGGAATGAAAAAAAAAAAAAATCCCTAAACAATGTCTCCTCCTTCCTTAGCGGAAGGCCTCTATCTCCAATACTGCATTCCAAAGCTTTCCCTTGGAAGAGTTTTCTGAAAAAAAAAACAAAACAAAAAAAACCTCCTTTATGAGATGCTTTGTGTAATCCTGGGTAGATACTGAGTGATCTATGACATAATGAATAGGTAGAAAATATTTTCTGTCTCAGGGCGGGGTATTTGCTCCCTCAGCCACCTTTGGTCCCTGTGGTAGGAGATGATGAAATACTACTTTTATTTTTTTGGCCAAATTAGTTGTATCCTGCTATTTCCTCACTCAGATGTGGATGAGCTTGGTGATAAGGCTGCTGTTGAAATTTACCTGTACATTGGCAATTTCCTTTGGTCTGTTTCTTGAATCATTCTCTTTTTATTTTGTGTTTTTGGGGTTGAAACAGCTCTTCTCATATCAGGGATTTGGGGAGCACGAGTGAACTTGCTTATTTATTATTTTTTGGGTAAGTCACCTGATCTGCTTGGTTAGGTGCTATTTGGCCAGCCATTTTATGAGAATTTTGGATGAGGGTCATGTGTAGAAAATGCTGGGGGTTTTTTTGGTTGTTTTTTTTTTTTTTCCCCAGGTATTTGGTAACAGGAATCTGAAATATTAGCAATGCATTTGCAAAATCCTTGGCTTGTTTACCTGTATTTCTGAGCTTTGATATCATGAAGCTTTTCAAATACCTCCAGGGAAGGTTGTGGCACCTGGTGCAGATCTTAAATCTCAGCAGCTCTTCATTTACACGTGGATTTCTTGTCTGTTCTAGCAGACATAACGTCAGATATCTGCTTCCTCTAGGAATTTTTTTTTTTTTCTCCTCTCAGCTAATCATCTGTTTTTATACTGGAAGGTTTTAGATAATTCCCAGTCATAGCATCAAAGCTAGGGAGGAGAGAAGGGATTCTGTGGGTACAGCACAGCAAAATCCTCCTGCCTGAACGTTCCCAGCCCTGCCACTGCTGCCTGTGCTGGGGCTTAGGGATGGGTGGGAGCTGATTGGAATCCAGGGCCGGGCTGGCAGCTGCAGGGTGGGCTCCAGCCCTGCCTTTGCCTTTGTCTGGGATGCTGGGCGATGACTCCGTGCCAGCTCCGTGTCCGCGCATCCCGCGGGTGCTGCAGCGTGGGCATGCTCCAACACGGCACTCCCTGAGTCTGCCTCTGATGGAGACACGTCCCTTCCTGGATTGAAGCTCTTCAGATGTCTCTGTCATGATGTCATTCCCTGTAATTTTTTATTTTTTTTTTTACCACCCGAAGGATGCAGAGCTCTCGTTCCAAGTGGCTCCTGGAGGAATAAACGCCCTCATGATATTTGGAGAAAACTGCGGAAGAATCTGGTGTTGCAAAAAAAGGAGCTGAAGTGAGCTCTTCTCACACCTTGTTCTTCTTTGTCTGGAAGGTTAAGGGAGGTGCAGAAATAAAAGTTGTTAGGATAGCAGCTTTTATAAGCCGGGAGATCTTGGTACAACTGTTGCGCTGGATTGCTGCATTTGCGTCCTGTTCAGATGAAAGGTTCTCTGCCCTGTTGGAAAGCCATAATTAAAGATATCTTCTTGCTGCTGGTGGGGAGGCTGAGTGCTCTGGATTCATTTGCATCCAGGGACTTCAGGATGACAAATGAAATGGTACAAAGGGCTCTGATAGCCATTAGCTGCCTCAGCATCCTGAGCTGGCTGATGGCAGACCTGTGCTGACTGTACACGGCCTCACCAACAAATTGGTGTCTTAGGGCTGAGGGAATCTAAACTGCAATTCCTTACTGGACAGGCTTTGCAGCCCTTCTGTGGGAGATCTAGAAGCATCCCTGGGCGTTTTATTTCCGTTTGCGAGTGGGATTGCACAGTGGATGCAGTGTGTGGTTTTCTCTCCGCTCTCCTCAGCCATGTTGTGGGAGTTCAGTGCCGTATCCCTCAGCATTCGGATGGACTGCAGTGCTTCTGCCTCGTGCTGTTCATCACTAGCTGCAGATGCTCTTTCCCATGCTAAGATGCTGATTTTGCTCACTCCTCAATCCCAAAAATCTCTTTGTCTTTGGGGCTTGTGTCCCCCATGCCCCTCCCCAGGCCCAGCGTGGGGACTTGCTGCGTGTGCTGTGGGTGCATCACGAGTCTGCAACATCATCTGTGCTCAGCCAGAAGAATCTTCTCCTCTCTTTCCATCTCTTTTTTTTTTTAAACTTGTGCAGGGATACAGCATTGGCAGGCTAGCGAGAAGGCAACTTCACCAGTACTCTCTTTAATTGAATTACTTTTCTCAATGATTGAAGATTATACAGAGTTTAGCAGTTTTAAATATGCTAATCTTTGCTAAAAAGGCAGGGAGAGCTCTGTGCTGAGGGATTAGATAGAGCTATTGTGTGTGTGGAAGTATGTTTCTTACTGCCTTTCATCTGGTTTTATCAGGTGATTTTCATCAATCTTAATACATCAAGTTTAAGGAATTCTGATTTCTGGGTCACATCAGGGAGTGGACACATCACCTACATTGGAGTAACTTGCAGTAAATATGACACATATTCAAATACGGATAACCTCTTAAGTTCTGCTTTGCATAGGAACACCTCTACTTCTTAATACATTGATTTTTTTCTTTTTTTGATTGAGATGCTGAAGTACTGCAACAAATATTTGTTCATCACATGAGTTTCTACCGCAGCTTTCATTGGCGAGCAGGTCTGAAGGGCACCGACATGTACAGAAAGCAAAAGAACTCCCTGTTTTCTCTATGTGCTACTGTTTCTGCATAAGATATTGAAGGAAATTAAAACTAGTTGCACTTTGGTTTCTTTTTAATCAGGAGACAGAGAGATTTTTAATATTGAAAACCCACTGATAAGTGCGGTGTAATAACTTCTGAAATGTAACTGTTTGGAAGGCACTAATGAGCTGTTCTGTTGCATAACGATGTTGGTACAGGCACTGCTGAGCAGTGTGATGTGTCTCGTTAGATAACTGGGGAGCTGCAGGTGCTTCGTGTGTGACATGAGGCTGGTGTAGCACTGCTCACAGTAGGCACAGACCCATCTCTGTGCTGCCTAAAACTCCATTGTTTCTGAGGAATTCTCAGCTTCACAAACTCCAGAGAGCTGTCACCTTGTTGCACTCGTGGTTTAAAGGCTTATCCCCTCCCCTCTCAGTAATTTCCTAACATTGTGGTTTTCCTGTGGCTGGGCCTTCAGATATTTGGGGTTCTCTTTGGACTGTATGAATTTTCCATGACTTTCTCAACTTGAGCTTCACATCTGGGAGTGGAATATCAGCAATGCATCCCAACAAAAAGGAGCTCAGGCAGGAACACCAGGATGCCTGCGTGGATGAACAAGGAGCTCCTGGACAACCTCAAATGCAAAATGGAAGCCTGGAAGGGTGGAAGTGGGGACTGGCAGCCTGGGAGGAATGCAAAGAAATTGTCTGAGCAGCCAGAGATCAGGTTAGGAAACCCAAAGCTCTGATAGAATTAAATCTGGCCAGTCATCAGGGGCAACAAGAAAAGCTTCTGTAGCCATAAAAGAAGACCAGGATAAGTGTAGGGTCCAGAAGGAAGGAAACAGGAGACCTGGTTATCCAGGGTATGGAGAAGGCTGAGGCACTCAGTGACTTTCTTTGCCTCAGTCTTCACCTGTGTTCTCCAGGGGTCAGTTGTAGGATCAGCACTGTTGAACATCTTCCTTGGTGACAGGTCCCTTCCCACCCAGTCTATTCCGGGATTCTTTCATCGTGCAATGTGCTTCGTGTCTCATCCTTCCTCGCTGTCCTAAAGATCTTGAACTCCACCATTTCTCTTCTTTCTCTTCTCCATCGCTGAGAAATCCCTCCCTCCAGCATCGTGTGGAAGAAGCACAGAGAAAAAGACATCAGTGTTTTGTGGTGCCTGTTCTCACGTTGCCTTTTGATCCCTGTCTATTTGTGGAAGCGTCTGAAGGAGCTGTGTCTGTTCTTGAAAGAAGGAATAGCTGTGCCTTTCTGAACTCTGCTGTGCTTTTCTCCCTGCATCCTAGAAATGATCTGTGATTTGGAAGGAAATGATCATCTTTTTCCTTGATGTGACATAATAGATTTTCTATCTGCAGCTCTTGGGGTGGTGGTGGTGGTGATACCTGGCACTGGATCCAGGTTCTGCAAAGCAGATATCTGAAAGCTTTTGCTGAAGCTGTAAGTGGGACTAATGGAGAAACAAAGGCAGGGAAGCTCATCTGAGCCCACCTTAGCAGATGATGTGGCAATTGGGAATTATCAGAGCCAACAGCCATTTCTTTCAGCTTCAGTGATGGTTAGAAATCTGTCTTCTGTAATCAGTCTGTGAGGAAATAGCTGCCTTTTAGTTACCTGCTAATTTAGTCCAGATGTTTAAAGGCATTTTGTTGTGTTCATGCATATACAAGTACCTGTTGTGTACACTAATGATTATAAAACCCCAAACCAACCAACCAAAAGAAGCCAGCTAAACCCTTCACTGCTTTGAAATGTGGCTCAGAAAAGCCCACACGTTGTTGCTTCGACATGAACACCATCAGATTTTTCAAGTCAACCTCCAGAATTTGCCTGTAACCTGTAAGAACAGTAACCTCGTGACACATGAATGTTTCTGAACAGGTATGGAAATGCTGATGCATCTCTCCCAGTATGGAACAGGGAAAAGACCTCTGAGATATTGCGTCCAACCCTTGGCTGATCAAGGACTTGATGATCTTGGAGGTCTTTTCCAACCTGGATGCTCCTGAGCTTCTGTAAAAGCACTATTTTGAAAATTAACAGATACCATCAAAATTATGATGGGTTTGACACGTTAATATAAATTATTTATGGAAGTAGTTTAAATAAAAAATGTGTGTCTTGGCAAACAAAGAGCAGCCAAAATGTGGACTTGCAGTGAAAGTTTAATTTTTCAGGTCTCTTTGCTTGATTTATTTACTGAGCTCACACAAAGTTGAAAAGCTAAATGAATTCTTTGTTTTCCCCTCAGCATAAACCCAACTCTTCTGGCTCTAATGTAATGAAAGGCCCAGAGACAGTGAACAATTCCATCAGTTACTGTATGTCAGATATTTTCCTGTTATGTTCAAACCGTGTTCTGGAATATTTGAGTGATGTTAGCTGGAAAAAAAAAGACTTTTTTGTGTGCCTCAGTGCTATTTAACTCTTATCTAAATGAAGCCTAGTGCATCCCCCCCCCCAAAAAAAAAAATCTGGGAAGCAACTATTGTGTGAAACTAAATGTAAATAAATTTGACTTCTTAGGGTGAGGGTATAACTTGTCTGTTTCTGTCCCTGGTTTGTGTGTCCTTTCTGCTGGCCCCCTGTACACCAGGATGGGCACATGCTGATGTCACATGTCACCTGCTGCCCTTTGAACGAGCAGGGATTTTGGGGCTCACTTGGAAGAGTCTCTGTGCCTTGGGTAGCTGCCAGTATCCCCTGGAGATGCCACCCAGCTATTCTGAGATTTCACAGGCTCGTAGTGTTCTCTCGTCCAGACATGTGTAGGTGTTACCAACACACAGAATTAAGGCTTTGCTTTAACTCTAAAGCACAGAATTGAAAGAGTTGGGAAGAAATACTGGAGCAATACTGATTAGCAGTATTTTGTCTTCAGACATGGCCAGAACCTGGAAGGGGAAGCTAAACCTGCTAATGAGAAAATGTCTTAACTTTCAGTTGGTCTTTTCTCTGTCTTGAATTGTGACCCTTTAAACCTCTGTACTATTAACATTTACACCATATAGATGAGTGCCATTTATCCTGCTAAGTGACTTTCCTTTAATGGTTTGCTTCTTCAGGAGCAATCAGCAATTGCTGCAGAAAAAACCAACCCGCTCCAGCATTTCTGTAATTAATGCAGGGGCCAGTTTATTCCATTCCACTAAATGCTTCCTGCTGTGCTTCCTGTCCATGCCCCTGTCTAGGTTTGAGTTACAGCAAGTTAATTTTCATAATGTTCTTGATATGTGCAACACAAAGAGAAGGGGGATTAAAGCTGGAATAGATAAATGTGTGACTAAAAGGAGAGGGGTCCTTGCATCCGTGGCAAAGCTCCAAGCAGTGGCTGATGCAGGATTGGCAAGTGTGGGCTTGGCCAAGGGGTGTAGGTAGCTGCTGCTGGAGCTGGGAAAAGAGAATTCCTGTTAACAAGTTGGGACTTCAGTCCTGCAGAGGCTCTGGAGCTGCACAGGAGTGGTCAGACAGCACTGGATTAATGTGAGTGCAGGAGTTTCTCTGCAGCTTCCTTTTTATAATGGAGATGTTAGATTTCTGGGACTACAAAATATTCACTCATTCCTGTCCTACTCTGCTGGTACAGAACTGACTGTGAGAACCCTTGGTGTCAGTGACAGGAGGGTTTTTTTCAATGGCCTAATTAAAGGAAGTCTTAGTAGAGCAGTATGTGTTGGCTGGGTGATGGAATCATCCATGGATCCATGGATGTCTGAGTGGTGGAGGAGATGGAGAACATTCTCTTTGGAAAGAAGTTCTGACTCCTGTCTGACTTTCCTTGGCAGCAGCAGGCAGGTCTTCATGCTAGAGGTTTGCTGCCTTCTTTGTCTTGTCTACAGTACCTCATTTTTTCCCCCCCCTTCCCCTTACTTGCTTCTGGAGCAGCTTTTGGGCATTTTGTCCTTGGCTCACTCAAAATGGCTGAAAAGTCACTTGTGTCCACATAAAACACAGGATGGCTTTCCTCAAGCTGAGCTGGTGCTGCTGGTTGGGATAAAGCCAGAGGTGAATCCTTCAGGAGAACAGCTGGACACAGCTGGAGGAGGGGCTGATGGCTGAAGACAGTTGGAGTATCATGACAAGGAAATCCCAACCTTTTTTTTTTCCCGACCTTGGAATGCTTTACAAAGAGATTTTCACAGGGTTTGTCTGTTCCAGCCTCTCATTGCCAGACTCATTCACCAGTTCTTGTAATTTCTTCTCAGCTTTTCCAGCTGCCTCTCAATATTCAATATTTATGAATTCAAATCATAATTATGTTCCTATTCTTTTTGTTCTTCCAGCTTCCCATTTTTCTTCCCTAGCTGAGTTATCTGGTATTTTTCACTGGGCAGTCATCAGAGTGGCTTTTATCCACCACTGTACAATCGTGACCATAATTCTCTTCCACTTTTTTTTTTATTTTTAGTTGCTCTTAAACCACAATGTGACTTGGAGAAGAGAATGGGTTTTTTTCCCTGACATTGCATAAACAGGAGGCAGATCAAACACTCACGTCCCATAAAATTGACCTCTTTATTTGGATGCTGTAGTGCAACAGCAGACTTGAAAAAGGCTTTTCCCAGTGAAAAAAGCTTTTCCAATCTTGACTCATCAGCTGTTTTGGTGTTAAAATATTTCCCCCCTCTGGTGAAATGCAAAGGGCTCATAGGTTGCCTCCGTTTTTAGGCTTGGTGGACTCTCTACTGTCACAGTCAGTAATTTACAGTTAAAAATAAATTCCTTGGCCTTAGGAATTTTACATTTTCACTTAAAAAATGCAAGAGAGATTTTAGGAAACTCAAAAGGAGCCTTGTTTCAATTACTACATGTGGAGAAAGGATAGTGCAGGAGGGAATCTTCCCCAATGACTTGCAGCTGTACTGATTACCAAGGAATGGAAATATCTGTGCCTGGCCAATCCATTTAGAGGATATAAAGGAGTGGGTTAGCTGCCTCCAGGCACTCTCATGTGGAGGCTGCTGGCTGTGCTGTGAGGAGCTAAGGGACAGGTAATATAAGAAATTGTGTGTATGAGGGACAGTCAGGGTGAGGTGGCTGGGAAAGGGACAGCTTGGGGTGAGCCAGTCATGCAGAATGAAAGAAGGAGTCAGAGCTACCTATGTGGAACTGCCTGTAAGGAAAGGAATCAGTACAACGTGAACCTGCCAATAAAAGGAGGAGTCAGAGTTATAACAGAGAGGTCTATAAGAGAAAAAGTCAGAGTTATATGAGAAAAAGGTCTGTAAAGGAAAACGTGTAAGAGTTTGCGAATAAAGACTGGTGGGAATGAAAGGGCTGGTGGTGATAGCAGCCCTGTTCATCTCGGCTAAGGTGGGACAGCTACACATTGCCTCCAGTAAATCCTGCCATCTAGAGAAAAATTTCCCTGGAGGATTGCATGGCTGATGTCTTAAATGGTTGTTTAGTCTGCACAAGCCTTGCACAGCTGAGAGTGAGGCTGAGATTTGAGATCTGGTTTTGCCTGCCTGCTTTCAGATCCCAGGAAGAGCAAAGGCTTTTTAGCTTTACCTTTTGGAAACTGGAGGAGGGGAAGAAGTGTCCTAAATGAGATGTTTTTAAGATGGCTCCAAACAGCTCTGTGCTTTCCTTGGATTTGATGCTTCTCAGCTGCTTGCCTAAAAACCCGAGTCCAGAGCCAGCCCTGGGGTGCACTTAAAGCTGGTTTTAGGTAGGGCAGCCTGAAGACCCCAAAGTATTTTCTATGTGTGTTTATACAAGGAATTGCTCCAGCTAGATACAAGTCTTAGAGAATAAATATTATAATTAATCAGGAACTTTAACTAGTATATGTCCTTAATATGAAGGAACTGTTCTTCTGGAAGGTACTGCTGGAAGAGAGTATTTATTTCAAGATACTGTATCCCAGTTGGAGTGTAGATAATTCCTGTCTGAAGAATTTTCTGATCCAAACCCACTTGCTCATATAAACACTTTTCTTTTCTGTAGTTGAATCCCACAATTCCTTCTGGAATATCCATTCATCTAGAAAAAATCAGAATAAAACACCGGCAGAACTTGTTCCATTTACTGTTTGGAACCAAATTTCTACCTCTTAAAGACTAGCTATTTTTGTTTTTGAAGTTGATATAGATGAATATCAGACCTGTGAACCTGAAGGGTTTGTGGACCCTTCAGGCTCCGTGGCCTCTTCCCAAGGCACTTGTGAAGCACAGCTGGGAAGGAACAATTTTATTGTCAGCTGGCTGGAACTCTGTGTGGAGAGGTCAGTGTCTCAGTCAGGAAGAAGCTAGAGGAAAAGCTTCCCACTGAAAAGTTGGGAATTGATGTAATGGATTAACGTCCTTTAAGCTTGGAGTTGTTAATTGGCAGTGCAGGCAGCAGGAGCATCGAGTGTCTGATGGCCTCTGTCCTGTTCCCAGGAAAAGAGCTGGGGCAGCTCAGAAGCAGCAGGTATGAAGGAGAAAAGGATGGTGTGGTGTCAGGATATCCTTCCCTTGAATCCTTAATGCCAGGGATTTGTAGCCGTGTGCTGCCTGGACCCACACGGGTGTCTGAGGAGTCCTTCAGCTGTGCTGGTCTCAGTTTCTACACGGTTTGAGTTTCTGTTGCTAAAAACCAAATTGTGGTTGGGTTTATTTTTGGTGCAAACCCGCAGGATTCTGTGCTGCCCTGGTGTCGATGTCCTGTATTTTAGAGCAGCTGTTTTCTCTCTGCCTGGCTGGGGAGTTGCATCACATGCACAGAGGCGTGTGTGTCGGTGCAGCTTGGGTTATTTATTTTCACAGCAGTCCCCAGGTGTTCTCCACAGCCATCCCTGTCAGCTCGGATCAGCAGATGCCTGGAGGAGAGCTGTGCTTAATGAATGTACTATGGGCAGGTTTTTTCCTTACAAGTTAAGCCAGGCTGCATCGACCTTAAATCAGGATTATTTTAGGATTTTATCATAACTCGCTCGGGAAGAAACACTCACCTGTGTGTCTGCCTGGAGAATGAGTTTGAAGGAGCTCTTGTGGAAGCTGTTTTGCTCCTCAAGTGTGCAAAGAGCAGACAGGTCTTAATCCTTCCAGGAGATGGTTGTGGGAATAAGATGGAATCACTGAGGAGAATGCTATATGGAGCTCTAGTCCCCTTCTTCCTTTTCTTCTTTTTCTCCTCCTTTTCTTTTCCTTCTTTTCCTTTTCTCTTTCCCCCAGCAGGAAAATTGTCACCACCCTGTGAGAGAACAGAAATTTCTTTGTGGCAGTGCAGGGAGTCAGGAGAAGAGGGAGCAGAAAGAAGTATTTGCTTGTTTTGCCAGTGGGATAATGGTGCTGGGGAAACATTAGGGAAAATTTAACTGAGTTAAAGGATGGAGGGAAAGGAAGGGGATGGTAATCCTTTGCATTTTAATAGGTCTCCTGAGACTTCTCTAATTCCTTGCTGGAAATGGCTGACTTAGCAGTGCTTGTTGTGCTTTCAAGGGCAAAATATCTTTGGGAAGAGAGCAGGAGCTTGTTCCAAGGGCTCCATTTGGCACATGATCCAGGGAAGCAATGCCTGGATTCCCTCGGCTGGATGCTGGCATCTGCTGGTTTAGCTTGCATTGGGATAATGCTCAGTGCTCAAAGCAGGGAATGTTTCCCTGCAGAAATGCATCCTCAGGTGGCTGCTCTCTGCTGCCTCTTTCTCTCCTGCCTCAGGAATATCACTGAGGAATGCAGGAGAGTGTTTCCATATTACATGGTGCATTAGCCTATCATTGGCAGTTTATTTAACAAAAGTTACTTTTGGGAAATGTTGTCCTGATTGAGGATTTTAATGCAGATTTTTGTCTAAACTGCCCATGAATATGGTTTATTATGGGAACAAACACTGTGTTAAAGGTATTTAAACCATAAATTCATAATTATGTTTCCAATGTCTGCTTCTTTCCAAAATGGTTTGGTATCATTTATTTTTTGACTTAAGTTGAGGAACTAAGGTGGCTGTAGATCTGGAAATCACTTGAAGGGATCTCCTGTGCTTCAGATGACAGAGGAGCTCTTGGCTCCTTCCCCTTTTGCCCATGTGGAATTTGCACTTCCTAGAACCACTCCTGGCAGAGCAGATCCACCCTTTCAGTGTAATGTCTGTCCGGAGTGGCTTAATTACTTTTGATCTCCCTATGTAGCATTTTATTTCTTTCAAGCCTTTTACAAGCAGATAATTAGGTGTTTAAAAATAAAATACTGGGATGTAAAAATTGGATCTTATAAAAGATTAATTACTGAAGGTCTCCTGGTGGGTTTTTGCTCAGTCCTGCACTGGTTTTTAATGGAAAGTTGGAATAATAGAACCTGGAAGCAGTAGATGCCTCAAAAAAGGATTTCACTCCCAAGGGCTTTAACTGCCATCATATATAAAGTGAATATTGAGCCAGCCTTGCATGACAATAATAAAACTTCAGTACTGGGCTCTGAAACTTGATAGATTTTTGTGCGAGAAGCAAGTGGAATGCAATAGAATAGAATTGAATTGAATTTTTGGAGGTGTCTCTAAAACTATTTAATTTTTCTCTTTGTGCTCACAGCAAAGATGTAATAACCTGAGATAAAGTGGAGTTTTTCTGAGATTTCAACCCAAACACCACAATCCAGAATCAATTCTTTGTCCAAAAATTGAGTTACTAAGACAATGGTAATCTGGAGTGGTGCTATTGGCATTATTGGAGCAGTAAGGAGCAGGCTGTTTTGAGAAGAAGGAACTAGTGAATGTCACCTGACCCCTTGAACTCTTGGTTATGGCTCAGCCCTTCCCACTTGGAGGACTCTGGAATTACAGCCAGGAGACAGCTGTGCAGTACCAGAGTCTGCCAAGCTTTGCCTCAGCATCCGGGTGTCATTTTGGAGCCTGAATTAACTTTTAGTCACTGACTTGTTGGGAATATGAAATACGTTCAATCTTTCTCCTTCCTGGAACTGTTTTCCATGTGCTTCCCTCAGTACCTGTCTGTACTAATGGAGGTGCATAAGATTTGTTCATTCTTTGATTTTTAAACTGAGTCTTGTGAATCCTCTTACTCTGGCTCAGGGGCAGGGAGCCATTCCCAACAAACTGCAGCTGGAATGAAGATGTCACTAGCCAGGATTTAAAACTGTTCCTCCTTTCTTTCCCCAGTCATCCTCCAACTCCTCTGCCTCACAAATATGCTCTTAAATGTGTTTTTCTTCTCACAGAAATGTACTTAGAAGTACCACCTAGCTAAATATTTGGGATAGGATCCAGTCCAGTTGTGGAATATGTCTTCCCAGGGTGAAAAACCCAATGTTTAAAACCAGCGTGAAGAGCCCAAAAGAGGTGACTCTGCAAGAACTGCTGCTGTTCATCACCTTTAGAAAAAATAATTTCTGAGATGAAGGAGCAGCTTCCCAATAACATCTCCTGCATGGAATGTCTTCCTCTTTCCAGTTTGTGCTGCACATGCTAGCTGAGTTGTTGATCAGGTCCACCTGGAATTCCCACAGCTCAGAGCTCCATCTTCCACTCTCTGTGCCTTGCTCCTAAGAAGTTTTGGGTAGAGACTGTGGTCACATGGACTTATGAACTACTAAATCTTCCTTCTTCCTTAGCTCCATGGTCATCCACACCTGGTCAGAAGATCCCTGGGATGTGCTTTACAATATTTCCAAGAGCCCCTTTGTGTTACCAGTGTTTATGACTGATGGTTCTGAGCAGTAAAGATAAAGTCCTTTAGAGAATATTTGAAACCTCGTTGGAAACTATTTTAAAAACCTTAACTATGTAAGATATGAAGGAGAGCAAAATCCTCAGGCTACACTGAAAAATATCCTCGTGAGTGTGTAAGTTTTGAAGGTTTTTTTTTCATTCCTGGCAAATAATGAAAGACTGCACAGAAGTCTTTGAAATGCAAAGGTGGCCTGTGAGTACCCTTTAGTTAATTAGCCAGGCTTGAAAACCTGAGTTTATCATCAACAATTCCTGTTCTCTGATTGGTTTTAAACTCATCCACATGGAAGTGAAGGCATCCTAATCTGGATTTCCCTCACAGCCACTGCAGTGTAGTTCTTAACTATCCACTCTGATCTCTGCCTTCCAAAGGGCCCAGAAATGCTGTGACAGCAGGATGCTCATCCTGTCTTTTGGGCTTTCCATGCTTTTGTGACACTTGTCTTGCACCTCTTAGGAGTCAAAACTGCTTGGGACCTTCCCTTCAGGTGCTTTGTCTCATCCCTTATGGCTTGGGCAAAATTGTGTCTCCCCGTTCTTTTGTTTTCCTTATCTGCGCAGTTACTCCAAATCTCGATCCTCTGGTTATCTTATCTTGCGTTTGTTCTTCCTCATTTGAATGAAACCACGTTTACCACACTGTGCATCAGTTGGCATGTGAAATTCCCATCCTCCTCCTGCTGTTCCCTGTTCCAGGTGTTCACATGCATGTTTCCTTTACCCCATTGCAGCATTTTAGTTTCAGCTCTTCACAGGATTCCAAGGCTCTCCCTCCAAGCTGAATCTCCTACTTTACTTGGCTACAGGAAGTTGAAGACAATTTTGGGTTTCCACACCAGATTAACCTAAATTAAATTAAAATAACCCACCCAGCATTCAGAAATGGGCAGGACTTGATTTCTGCAGACCTCAGTTACTTTGATTAAATACAGCTGAAGGTATTTGCCCCTTCTGTATAAAATGATGGGGGATTCAGCACTCTGTACACGAGAGATGACAGCTGTTCCTCCAACAGAAAACTGGGAGTCTGGCTCCTCACGTGGCACTGTGTCACTTCCCAGAGGCTTGGTGTTATCCTGGAGGAGGAGAACTGGGATTGCCTAGAGGTCTTCCACTTGTGACACTTGTTTTGGCTCTGTTGCTTTAAGAAACCTTTAAACTGTGAAAATAGCACTGGTTATGTTACAGGCTTGGCTTGGAATTCCTCTGCAGAAAACCAGACAAGAGGTTTCATCTTTAGAACATAAGGTGTAGATTTTAAAATCAGCTTTTGTAGCTGTGCTTAGGAGGTAACATTTCCATATTTTTTATTTTACTCTACTGAGTAATTGAATTATAATATTTTATATGTCTGCTCCTTCCTGTTCAGCAGTGGGGGGTTAATCCTTGTTGATTTTTTTTTTTTACAGTGGGATGGTAAAAAACACCCCAGGTTTTTTTTTTATGCAAACTTTCCAATGTGCAGCATCGTTATTTAAAAAAAAAACAAACTCCAAAGTGTGATTTTGAGACGAAACAGTAAAAACGGGTCAGCCTCTGGTTCTATTTCTTTCTGGCTGTGACTGAGCAAACAGAACAAGATTTGTTTGCATTTGTGCTCTTGCATTTATTTCCCATTTTGGGAGGAAGAGTCAAGCTAATTACTGACAAAACCCACAAGAGTTAATGAAGCTATTTATCACTGGGTATTTTTGTCTCTGTCACAAGGCTTGGTGCAGATCCCAAAGGAAATCTTGCCTGTGCATTAATAATCAGGGATATTGTTCTACTTTTATCAACTCTGCCAGTGCTGATTAGGATTTGCTTAGCGGGAAGGAGTTCTGAGTTTGTCATTAAACTTGTGATGAGTCTCCCCACATTTTTATTGATCTGGGTGATCCTTTCACATCCCAAAATAGAAAGGGGACCTTTTTTGAGCTTTTTGTGTCTTCTACCTTGGGGCCAGTCATGATCAATCTTAACTTATGCCTTAGTTGAGAAATACAGATACCAGGTAAAACTAACTGGCATCTCCCTCAAGAAAAATGTGTAGTACTAAATAAAATAGGATTCTAAATTGCCTATAGACAGCTAACAGGCTGATGTTGCCTTAGAAGAAAATGGATAATAGAAAATTCTCTCTTCTGCCTCTTCCTTTTCCCTTTAGCTACTGCTGAGCTTTAAATACAAGTGACAATTCTTTGCTTCTCTTGCTGGTTTTAAAATGCCCGGGGACTGCATAAAACACATCCATATGGCACTGAATACTTGGATCAGTGGCAGAGCAGGCTTTTTTCTGCTTGTCCTTCAGTGTGTAGCTGTCAGCTGTGAAATGCTCCTGGGTTTTTACATAGCGTGCCTGGGAATGGTTGTGTAAAAGGAAGGATCCTTCGGGAGAATTGCTGCTCTGCCTGTTAGAGACCATTTCTTCTCCACTGGAGGTGGCCCAGTGAATACCTGTGAGCCAGTTCAGCTGTCTGAGTGGGAGGAGCAATCTTCAGGTGAGATGTGGCCACGAGGAACAAGGGACTTTGTCACTTGTCACTGCCTGCTCACATCTTTTGCAGTGTCAGACCGTTTGGGTTCCCTTGAGGAAGGGAAATTCCACCTGAGTTCTTTACAGCAGGGAGCTTGGACAGGATGATCTTTAAAGGTCCTTTCCAACCCAAACCATTGTGTGATCATTTTTTTGCCAAATATTTGAAGCAAGCTGCAGTAGTGTACAGCAGGAATTAGACCAGGAAAATGTGTACTGCAAGATGAGGAATAAAATGAAAATTTGCTCATTTAAGGAAAAAGAGAGCAGGTTTTTAATATAACTAGCTCTGCATTCCTAGTTACAGAGACTAATGTTCAGCTAGATTTAATCCCAAGTGTTTGTCTCTATCCAGATGTATATCTAATCTAAAGCAAGGCTGAGAGCTTCAAATTTAAGACCTGAACCAGCCTTGAACTGGTAGGTTTTGAAAAGCATCTCTCAGAAAGAAAGAAAATAAATCCTTGATGTCTGCACTGCATTGAATTTGACTTAAAAAGTCGGGGAGTGGAGTTACAGGCCTTGCTGGCACTGCTGTCAGCAACACCCTGGGAAAAAACACTTTCTAGGTCAGAAGAGTGCATCAGCCTCCCTTTTCTTCTGTCTTGGATGAGTTTTTGTGGAAAATAGCCATGTGAACATGCTCTGAGGTGCCCAAAGAGCAGAATGAATGAGAATTAATGAGCTTTTCAGGCTAACACATTTTCATAGTCATCTTTTTTATAAGGCAGTTACTGAAGTGTTAATCATTTGATTACTGGTTGTTGTAGATAAGGGAGTAATTGGTCCCTTTTTGTAAGTGATGGAAATGCCTGACAGGAAGGGGCAGGCGTGAAAACTCTTGTTTCCATGGATTATTGCCCAGAGAGATTGACTGGAACTAAAACCCCTTTGCTCTGGTGACAACTGGGTTGCAACAAAATTCTGTTTCCCATTTGCTTCTCAGTAGCAAGGGGAGGCTTTTAAACACTATGTGTGTGTGAAACTTAATTTTTGGCATGGCTTGAAATGAGTGTTATGACTTTGTTTTAGAAGCCGTTACAAATGAGCCTTTGGTGGTGGCCAAGGAGAAGGGCTGAGTAACAAAAAGAGCAGATATTTTTTTTTGATGTAACTCTTAGGAAAATCCAGCTATACCCTCGGTCTTGAGGGAAAAAAAAAAAAAAGCATGTGAAATGCAGGATCACTGCAGCTTTTTTCACGTCCTTAGAGTTTAAAATGGTGCTCCTGTGCAAAGAGCCTGGCTCCTTCCTTTGTGTCCCCGTTCTTGCAGCACGTGGGAACGAGCTGCAGATGATCCCAGCCATTCCCAGAACAGCTTTCTGTGTGTTCATCTGCTGGGTAGGTGTCATTCCTTGTTATTCCCTGTTACATCATGCCAGTTCACTCCACTTCATGCTTCCCTTCCTGCTGCTCTGCACCAGACACTCATAAATATTCATGTAAACTTCCCACCATCCATTTAGGCTCCTATCCCTGGCTTAGGGTCTGTTCCAGTTTGCTAAGTGCAGCTTTTTTTACCAGTGCTGAGGGCTGGCTGGGGAGCTAAAGGCTGATGTCACACTTTCTGCTTTGGGAAGTTGCTGGGATGTTAAGGCTTTAAAAGGTTTTGCTCAGAAATTCTCCCATCACAAAGAGCAGACCGAGGTTCAAGGCACCTGATTGTCACAGGGTAAAAGGAAAATGGAAATTTCCTCAGCAGCAGCAAAATTTTGGCCGTGCTGTTTCTTGCTTCATAAAATGAGTAAAACTCATCTCTTCACCTTCATGTCTAATAAAACTGTCTCATCTTGTCTTGACAAGTCCAGTCTAGATGGAATCTTTGTAAATTCAATTCCCTTAGTCCTTACAATGTGGAAATAAATCAACTTTCTGTTCAGGATCTCTCAGTACTTTAAAATACACGGGGCTGTGTCTAGGGGGCAGAGGAAAGAGGCCCATTTGGTTATTCCATTGGTTCATTGATCACATGTTGCATCTCATTAAATTCATGCTCATTTTGTATGGAGCACTGGGACAATGCTATTACTAATCATCTGCAAAGGGGTTAAAACTTGGCTTTAAAAAAAAAAAAAAAATTAAGAGGCTCAACATTGTCCCACTAATCACAGAATCCTAGAATGGTTTGAGTTGGAAGGGACCTTAAAACCCTTCCATTCTTACCCCTGCCATGGGCAGGCACACCTTCCACTATCCCAAGCCCTGTCCAACCTGGCCTTGGACACTTCCAGGGCATCCATATAACTCGAGGATTACCTTGAGCTTCCAGAAGTCTCTCGTGTTCTCTGGTTGCTGTTTGTAGAGTTTTAAATTGTGATTGTTTTTGCTGGAAATAGTCTTGGAATAACTGTGGTGATGGCTGTGAGGAGTTATTTCTTACAGCTTTGCCAAGAAACAGGAATGGAAAATAGGGAAGGGCCAAGTCCACCTTTCCCTGTAGTTCACCAAAGCTGAGCAGGATGCTCTGGGAATGGAATTGGACTATGGGAATCCTCCACTGCCAGTGCCTGGATTTCTGTGTGTTTTCTCCTCTGCTCTGTGGGTACAGGCCAGTGATTCTCAAACTGAGAGCTCCACGCTGCCAGCAATCCCTGAAGCCAAAGTAATTGATCCAGGACTATATCAAACAGTTTTCAGTAGGGTTTTTAATTAAAAGGCAAAATAAAAGCTTTGTTGTGGTAGTGTCCTGAAAAGAAATGAGGGATTGGCAGGGATTCATTGGTCTAAAAAGGCCAGCTGCAGTTGTTTGACATTGTTATTGATTGTGTCTGCCTTTCTAGAGTTCCTTTTCGAGGTAGGATGCCATAAAACCTCCACAAATAAATGCCAAAAATCCCTTTTGGAGGTGGTTGTTTTGCTGTCTGTCCTCCTTTCCCCTGCAATCATGGACAAACTGCTGCCAGCAGTTTGTGGCTGTATATCACTGAAGGAGGTTCAGAGCAGGTTGGAGCAGGTTCTGCAGCCTGTGTGTAAATTCTTGGAAGGCTCTGGCTTATTTTGGGGCTGAGGTTTGCCATGTGGCTGTTGTTTTGTAGCCCTGTGAGAGCTGCTGGGTCCCTGTTGCTGGAGGTATTTAAAGCCCTGTGGATGCAGCACTTGGGGCCATGGGTTAGTGATGTTCTTGGCAGTGCTGGAGGAATGGTTGGATTCCATGATCTTGGAAGGCTTTCCCCAACCAAATCATTCTATGATTTGTTTCCTTGCATTTTAGAAGTATCCTTGTGGATACTAAAAGATGTGTCCTGAACTGGCAAAGAAATACCTAAATACCAATGTTGGGCATCAGCCTGTTGTGTGCAGCTCCTCACTGGGCTGTGGTTGTGTGGGAAGCAATGCAGCTGCCAATGTCCTTTGTCAGAGGAGTTGCCAGTGAAACAGAAGGACTAAAACTGGAATTTAGTGTTGAGGGGGCTTTGTGTTCAGAGGGTGCTCTGTGCTCTGCTCCCTCCGAGCTGGCGGATTCGCTGTCGCTGCTTTAATTTCCGTTGCCTGATCTCCGTGTTTGATCTCAGCCATGAGCTCCAGGCCATTGTTTGTTCTGCTTGGAAAGGGTATCAAACCCAGAATCAGCTGAAATCAAGGTGACTTGTTCTCTGGAAGGAATAAAATGAAATATATTTAAGGTAGGAAATGATGGAGCATCTCTTGAATTCCAAAACCAAAGTGAAACAAACATAAATTGTTCTGTGTTGTTCTGGGTCTTGTTTCCCTGTAACTCTCTGGATATTCTACATTAACTTCCTAAACAGAATCTTAAATTCCTTCTTAAAGAAGCACATCTGTTTAATAGAACAGAATAGTATAATTTATAACCTAGATCTTTAACTGGGCTGGGACTAAATTATCTTAAAAGGGTCTGTTTGAACCATTTTGTTTATACTACTTAGAGGGGTCCACGCATGGATTTCAAAGAAGGCTTATATTTTGCAGGCTTTCTACTGATTTAATTTTTTCTTGATTATAAAAAAAATTATATTGAGGACTTAAAACTGTAAGAAATTGGCTCAGATAGTCCTCTGGTTTGATCTCATCTCCCATCAGGAAAGAAACGGCAGAATAAAATAGATTTGACAATAGAGCAGGAGTGGAATCAATAGGGAAAAAAAATCAGGGTAAAAAATCCTTTCATTAGAGCAAGGAGATGAGACCTCTTCAACTGTGGCTTTTGCCTCTGCTCCCTGGGACTAGACTGGATTCCATCCTCTGAGTTCCTCACTGGGACAACCTTCCCCTGACTGAGAATTCCTTGGATGAATGCAGTCTGCTGGCTCAGTTGGATAATGAATGAATTTTATTTCTTGCTTTGAGGCAAGAAATTTCCATAGTTTGACAGCAAAGAGCAGAGGTGGATGGGGTATGTTTTTATTATATTTTAAAGAAGCTGCTTTAATCACTTTAATACAGCATTTCTGTTTCCCATGCTGGGAATGACATACCTAAAAATATTCTTACTGGCTGATACAAATTGTTTCATTTCAACTCTGTGCATCTTCCTTTTGGGGCTTCTTTTTAAACACAAATCTGAAACTGGTTTTGAGGCGTTCATAATTAAGTATATTGTTCTTAACAATGCTTTTCCTTTTGGTGATTTAGGTTGTTTTGTTTTTTTTTTTCCCTAGCAATAAAATTGTAGTGAAGATTTTGAGGTGAGCTTATCTATGAAAGAAAGTTGTAGTGTCACTGGGGTTTATCCTTCAATCAAATCTGGAAGGGGTCATGCCAAGGGCAAGTGAAATTTTGGGATTATGCTGTGAGTTATCTGCTTATGTGAGGAGAAGGCTTTCCTCATCTTCCTCCCTTTGCCTCTGGCTTTTAGCAGGTTGGATCTCTTAGCCAAGGCTGCTTCTGAGAGCTGGGAGAGGCCAAGTGCAGTTTTCCAGTTGAATAGGCTGGATGTGTTGATTACTTTTAAGGTGATTTTGCTTTCAGAATATTTCTTGGCATTTTTTTTTTTTCCTGCTTGCTGATGCTTTGAAAAGGGTGATGAAGCACTAGGATGAAGTCAGCGATCTAAATGTGGATAAATTCTCCAGAAGAAGACTTGCACAAGATGTCAATCTCTAGTATGCTATGCCTAAGAAAGCGAGAGGGGGATGTCAGACCTGCTCCTCATCCATCACACAGTGGCTCAATCCCAACTGCTTTTCCTTGCAGGTCATTCCTGGCTGGTGCCTGAGCCTTTTGCAGACTCTGGCAACAAATGACCTCCTAATGCAGTGGTGGCAGGGAGGTGATTTGTGTTATGTGATGGGTCTGTGTCCTCCTCCCCAGTGCCTCGTTAGAGCACCCGGCGCCGCTGGGGCTGTTGCGCACACGCCGGCACTGGGAGCACTGGGAGCCCACCATTCATCAGTGTCAGTCCTGGGGGCTGCTGCTGGACACACACAGCTGCCCAGGAGCTGGGAAAAGGCAGCCTGCAAGAATGAGCTGGAACGACCTTGGAATCTCTCCAGCGGCCGCTGTTGGATCAGAGTGGCTGGAAGCACGAGATCAGCGTATTGATTCCATCTTGCAGCTCAGTTCCCGCTGTGAAATCCCTGCCCGGCACTGGCTCAAGGCTCCCAGACAAAGGGGATCGATCAGGATGACTCCATCAGCCGAAGGCTTGGAATTTAGCCCCTCCTGCTTCATGGCAGTTCCTCTGATAGGAATTTTACAATGTCCTGTCTTCTGACTCAGTCATGTTTGGCACTTGGCTTTTTGCTGCCACGATTCACTTGCTGATTCAGGAGGGTGTTGGCGTTTGGGCATCTGCTGGTTTCTGTGCTGAACCAGTGATCAAGCCTTTCCTTTTAGGAGTTTCCTAATTTTATACAGCACAACAGCCAACTTCTTCTTTTCCCAGAGCATATGAAAACACTGCAGCCCTCCAGGATTTATGTGGATGGGGTGAGCAGCCAGTTCATGATGGGAGCCACCAGGTCCAGATTCTTGCAGAGCTGATCCAGCAAAGGAAACCATCTGAGCTTAAAAATTCTTGTTGGAGCTGGACCCCTTCGGAAGTGTACCTTGATAATGAGATGATAGAAGGTGCTCTCAGGGCTGGAGCCAGGCTGGGAGAGCTGGGGGTGTTCACTTTGAGAGGAGAAGGCTCCAGGGAGAGCTCAGAGCCCCTGCCAGCACCTAAAGGGGCTCCAAGAGAGCTGGAGAGGGACTGGGGACCAGGCACAGGGAATGGTTTCCACTGCCAGAGGGCAGGGATGGATGGGATATTGGGGAAGATTTGTTCCCTGTGAGGGTGGAGAGACCCTGGCACAGGTTGCCCAGAGAAGCTGTGGCTGCCCCTGGCCTGGCAGTGTCCAAGGCCAGGTTGGATGGGGCTTGGAGCACCCTGGGATAGTGGAAGGTGTCCCTGCCCATGGCAGGAGGTTGGAATGAGATGGTCTTCAAGTTTCCTTCCAACCCAAAACCTTCTAGGATTTAATAATCACAGTAATCACTTGAGCAGGGGTGTCTGAGGCATAACTGCATGATTAGGAGGTATTTGATGTGGAGTTTTTTTTTTTGGATGGAAAGTTGGAAGGAGCCAAGAATTCATCTGGTGAAGCCATTGTTCAATCTCTTAATGGCAGAAAAACGTCCAGGTTAGGTGTTAAAACAAATGGTTTCTTCGGTTCATCACTTATTTACTTGTTTTCCCTCCGTCTTCAAAAGATTCTTGCATGCCTTGAATGTAAATTCCTAGAGTGAAATGACATCTGATAGCTCTGCATGCCAAGGAAGGGAGGAGAATCCACTGCCCAGCTGAATAAGTTATTTTGAGGTTTAATTGCCTCAGTTTCCCAGTTCTGTCCCCTTCCTGCTCGGATTGTGGTTGGACTCAGCTTTTAGCTGTTAGATCTTGATCTACAGAGGAAAAAGTGGCTGGAGACAACTTTTCTTGAGCAGTAAGTCACTTCTTCCCCTCACCTTTCAGCTGCTTGCTGTGAACTCTGCAAGCTGCTTTTTTTTTTTGTCCAAAAAGTTTCCTTCTCAGCTCCTGAATTGTTTGAGACTTTCCCTTGCTTCCTGTAGCAGAGCTGTCAGTGTGTCCAGCCAAGGCAAATCCCATTCCCAGCATTTCCTCCCCCACCTCTGTCCCTCCAAGGATGTGATATTGACCTTTTTCTTGGAATTGTTCCAGCAGCATACCAGGAATATTTTGGCCTAAAGGATATTGCATTGCTGACTAATGCTGCCCTGGATGTACTTGTGTGTGGAAATTTTTCCAAGAGATTAAATTAACTCACTAGATTAAAAAAAAAAAAGCCAAACCAACATCTAAATGAAACAAAGCTGAAGTCTTGAGTGTCTTATCTGTTCCTTGGGCTCTAACACCCGGATTACTTATTCAGTTGTTTCCCATCTGGATTTAAAGCAGCTGATTGTTCTTGTCTCTGTATTACCTTGTTCTGCTTCTCCCTGCTGAGATAATTTTGGCATTTTCCAAGATGAATTTGAATTCTGAATGTCTTCTCCCTTTGCTTGCAATCACTCCCAAATTAATGCCTTCTGGGAATTCGAGAAACATACGGGCAGCAAGGCAGAACAGAAATTAGAGATACAGTGGGAACTGTGGGCTTTCATTCCTGCCAGGATTTCTAAAATGAGTCAGTTTGGGTTTTTTAGAAGGAGGAACAGCAATGCCTCAGTATTCATGGAATTAAAACTGTGAGCAGTTGGTGTTAATACCATCTTGATCTGGTGCCTGTCAACATAAACCTGGGTCTGTTCAGAGAAGAAATGTCTTGGAACTAAGTCCATTAGGATGCTCTCTCCAAATGTTGGTTGAGGCAGATATTTAAATATAAACAAACCAAGCAGTGCCTTGTTTCCCTCCTCTTTTTGTGAAATGAGTGAAGGTAGGTTAGGGAGGCTCCAGGAGTAAACAGAATATTTTCATCTTTTGATTTGTGGACACATCTTGTCCAAGACATGTCACTTAGAAGGGAAAACATTTCTGGAACGCTTCATTGTCCTTCAAGGGTCACGAGTTACCAAAGCAAATAATTTCCTGGGGGAGATTGGTCCCATGAAGAGTTAAATGTGGCTGTTTGCATCAGTGGCCATGTGAGGAAAACCAGCTTGTTTGTGATGCTGCAAATCAATTCCTGCGATTCTGTGCTGCAGTGGGAAGGGATTTGGTTTGCCTGTGTCTCCTGAGGATTGTCACTGGGTCTGCAATGAATCCCTGTCACTGAGTCTGGAATAAATCCCTCCTCCCCTCACAGCAGCTCGTGGCTGTTTGTCCTGCACCATCTCGAGCCTTTCAGCACATCCGTGGGACAAACCTGAGTCAGGGATTCAGGAATCATTCCCATCTGGGATGTGCTGCTTCCAAAAACCTGCTCAGTGAAGGGAGTATTTGCTCTACCTTTGTGAAGGCAGCTTTTTAACTTTGTGGGAAACCTGATTCTGCCTCCAGAGCAGAATACATTAGAAATTCACATGGGAATTCAGATATTGACTTGGGAAAATCTCATCTCTGCTGGGTTCCTGTTTGTTTAGCCCCTTTTCAGAGTTGACTGAAGATGAAAATGCTGCTTAATTGGGATACTGGAGATTTTGTGCCACTCTTATGTTAAGATGTAAAACAAACAACCCCCTCCCCAAAACTCACCCCAGAAATCATAGAATGGTTTGGGTTGGAAGGGACCTTAATCTTGCCTTTAATTTCCATATTCACTGGGTGGTCACCCTGGCAAAAAGCTGAAATCCTTGGAATATTGCTTGGAGAGCACAAGCTCTGCCCCAAGCACTCCTTCTTACCTTTTATCTGCACACACAGTGCTTGGTGTCCAACACAAGACACACAGTTCCTCTCCTCTGCCATTGGCAGATGGCAAATTCCAGCTGCAAGGAGCTTGGAAAAAACACTGGGAGGTGAAACAGCCCTGAGTAACTTCAGTTGCTTCCTAGATAACTGGCCTACAATTCAGAGGATTTATACACATCAAAATGAGGCAGCTGGAGATGTTCCAGTTCCCGTGTGTCTTGTGAAAATGTAGGAGAAGGAAAAAGCCTATAAATTATGAGTTAGGCTTTGGCCCAGCTCTGCTCTGTTGTTGGTCTTAAAAGAGTAGAAAATAAGTGTTTTGAGGATGATGGGGTCTGAAAGTGATTAATCCCCATGTTTTATGACTGAAAAAAGCTTTTTGTTGCTAATAATTAGTTACGGAGGCTGTTAAAGTCATTCAGTTCAACTAAAATTACTGAATGACTTGGTAGAAAACAGAGCAATGAAAGTCATTTTCATCTCAAATTACAAATATTTAAGAGTAAAACTGATGATTGGGAATGATACAGGAAAAAAAGTGACTTTACAATTGTCAAGTCAAATAACTGCTCCTGTCCTTGCAGCAAGTTTAAGTACACACTGTGTATCTGTTGGACACAGTAAACCTTTTTTAAATCACATGCTTAAAACTTGCTCTGAAATTGGTCCTTGAATCCATGTTTTGTTTTGTTTTTTCTTCTTTTAGTTGGGAAGACTTCCTTGATCACCAGGTTCATGTATGACAGCTTTGACAACACCTACCAGGTAAATTAATCCATATTTTTATCTTGTGTTAAGACTCTTCTGCTGCCGTGTCTTCCATTGCAGGAAAAATCATTCCAGACAAGTTGGGCACTGACCATGGAATTCCCAATTGTGAAATCTTAATTTTACCACCTGCCAGAGTGGCACTTCTGGGTTGGATTTTGCAGCAGGATGAGCTGTGTTTCTAAAGAAATATCCAAGGCATAGCCAGGGAATAGCAGCTGTTAAGTCTGTCAGGGTTTTTTTTCCCCACCATTTTCTACCAGACCATCACAGATCTAATCCCTGTGTGTGGATAGCATAACAAGTACCCAGCTATTTTAAAGAACAAGCTGGAAAATAATACCGAGTGTTAAAAAAAAAAAAAAAAAAAAGGAAAAATTTAGGATGTTTAGAAAACAGTTCTACAAACTAGCACTTTGCAGTCCAGGAGAACAGTGTTGCTCACTCCCAGAATTTAGCATGAGCTCCAAATGTGGTGAGATATAAAAGTACTTCAGTTTCCTGACGTGTCTCCTCCAAGCAGCACATGTTTCATGACTTGGTTAGAGTTGGTGATGTTCTGGATACATGAAACTGGGAAAAATCTGTTCCCTGATGCCTGGAAAGGTTTTTTTAGGAGGGTGGGAGGAGGACTTAATAGAAAAAAGGGAAAAAAAATGGAAAACATTGTGATTCTCCTATTCCTTGGTGTCTACCCAAGGATCTCACTGAATTCAGAGATTTCCCTCCTGCCTCCTTCAGTAATTCCTCCTTGGTGCTGCAGGAAGAAGGAGTTGGGAAGTTCCCCCTGAGCTGAGGGAAGAGCCATGCTTGCCCATGTGTGGAGTGCACATCACTGCTCCCAAGGCAGCCAGCATCCTCACAGACTGCTCCCACTGTGTTTACATGGACATTGAAGGCAGTTCTTTTATTTCAGATGGGATTTTTTCCCCCCCCCCCTCAATATTTTTCATTTAGGACTGCTCCTTTGCCTTACTGAGTTTGTGTCCCAGTTCTTCCTGCAGGAGGTTTGAGCCAATGTGCTTTAGGATGATACATGTGTCACCATGGAAAGGTGGTCTGATGTAATACATTAAAATGATTGCAAAATCAGTGAGTGGCACTTAGAACAGTGAGAAATCCTAAGGACTTCCAAGATAAATTGGATTTAGGCTTCAGAGCTGCCTGCCCAGTTTGGGTGTTAGTGGGCTTGGGTTAGAGCCATTGATCCAAACCCCCTTGATTTTCCTGCAGTTGTGACTGAGGTGGGGCCATACCTCCTATTGTGCTGTAGCTGGAAGAAGGAATCAGTCACAAAAGCTCCAGGAATTTAGCCAAAATCACACTGCTTGTTGGTGTCAACCCCAAACAGACATTTTTGGATGCCCAGGATTCTCTAGAGACCCCTGAGAGGCCAGTATTTAATGCTAGTGCACATCACACCCTGATCATGGGTAACTGGAGCGGGAGGTGAGTTCAGGGACGATCTGCTTGTTCTGGATGTTTCTGGCAGATTTTGAATGCATATTTTTCTGAAACCTATCATTTGAACATGGGGTTTTTATGTTCAGCTGTTAAAAATAGAAAGCTGCCATTTAATAAAATCCGTGCTGTGCATTGGATTCCTTTTGCTCTCTGCTGGATGAGAGGAACTCAGCTGTGTCCCTCTGCTTTATCAGTAAGAACTTGCTGTACTGTGTTAGAAACCCAAACACCTGGAATAAAACCTTGTGATTGGAGGTTTATTTTGCCAAGAGTGGTTTCCATCCATGGACATGGTGGGAATGATTTCCTTTGTGCTGTGGCCCAAATTACATATCATACATTATTGTACAATATCTATTTTAGTAAAAGTCTTGTGTATAGAACTTGCTGGAGCACCCATTGATAGTGCTACTTCCCTGTGTTGTGTGAGGACAGGCTGGGAGAGGAGAAGGCTCCAGGGAGAGCTCAGAGCTCTCCTTCCAATGCCTAAAGGATCTCCAGGAGAGCTGGAGAGGGACTGGGGACAAGGCATGGAGGGACAGGACACAGGGGAATGGCTTCCCACTGCCATTAAGGTGTTCCCCAGGAAGCTCCCACTGGTGTTGGGAAGTTGGGGTGCAGCTATGCTGCTTTAGGGTGAACCAAGCTTTAGTGGTTGTTAGGGATCATGTAGGTGTCTGCCTTAATCTGCCTGGAAAAGTGAAGATCCATGGAGATACTTGGCAGTTGGGAAGAAGACAGTGTGTCCACATATCCTGGTTGAACTGGGGGACACCAGTTTGTCACAGGCACAGAAATCCCTGCTTCTACCCAAATAAATGTCTAGATTAAACTGTCAATATGCATGAACTGAAGTTGTGTTTTGTGCTTTAAGAAATTGTTCTGGTCATGGATATATTAAACAAGTTGCTTATTGAATCAAGCTATATCTTAAAAATAAGAAACCCAGCCCGTTTTTCTTGCAGCTGCTGCTTCTCCCCTGAAAAATCACTGCAGGTATTGTGACATTTTTGTAAGAGCTCTTGGTTTTCTCATCTCTTTACAGGCAACAATTGGCATTGACTTCTTATCGAAAACCATGTACTTGGAGGATCGAACAGTGAGTAAGATTTTGTTACTTTTCTCTGTGAACAGTAGGAATGAGGACCAGCATCTGGTTTTGTGCAGCCCACACTTGTGAGATCACTCAGAAGCACAGGCTGAGCCTTCATCTCCCAGCTGCTTCCAGGCAGACAAGTGCTGTGGAGACATAGCAGTGAGCAATGGGAAATCATCATTTGGGTCATGTGTGCAGGGCTCTCAGGTGCAGTTTGGGAGTGGCACAAGGTGCTTCAGTGCCATGCTCTGGGAAGAAAGAGATGGTACAGGTAATTTGAGAGGTGAATGATGGTGGGAGTTTGGAGAAAGGGGAGCCATGCTTAATCCCTTCAGCTTTTGATGCCACAAGACAGAAGGGTAAAATACAAATGGCCAGATGTGGCCAGTTAATAGCTGGCTCCATCTTGTTATTATTCCTTGTTTAAAAACAAGGTGGCCTCTGAGCTCACAAATGAGACTCGTTTCCTTGCTTGGTGCAGTTTTAGCTCATCAAGTGAAATCACTGCTCTGTGCAAGCAAAGCTGTGGTTTAACATGAGCTCAGATTCTTAATTAAGAAATTGAGCCTCAGTTGAGCTATTTGCAGAAGCAAAACTGCAGTGCTGCTGAAGCTTGTGGTACTGGATAAACTCCGAATAAATGGGATTGGATAAGCCCCCAATAAATGGGATTGCATGGGAAGTGCTTGAGGGATGAGATGTGCTTTCCATGGCCAAACTGGCTCTTGCACACCTTGCCATACGTGTTGCTTTTAGTATGTCTTGCCTTTTCTTCCAGAACCTTGCTGGTAAGAGCCATTCAGCCTCTCTGTGCATGTTACTTTGCAGTTTAGAGTTATAATGAGCATTTTTTTATCCTTGAAAAACTGACATGAGTAGTTTTTCCAGCTTTTCCACCAGCAGCTGTCCTTCATGCTGCTGGAGTTTACCTATGTGAGTCCTGAGGAAGGAGAGCAGAGCATGAATCTCTTGTGTAGGGAGAACTGCAGGTGAACATTTCCCAGAATCACTGAGGTTGGAAAAGCCCTCCAAGATCAAGTCCAACCATTCCCCAGCACTGCCAAGGCCACCACTAACCCGTGTCCCCAAGTGCCACATCCATACACTTCTGAACATTTCCAGGGATGATGATTCCATCACTTCAGCTGTAGCTTTCTTGTTGATCTTCTCAGTTTGGAAGCTGAGCCATTCCACTCCTCCCCTTTCGGAATGGAAGCATTTTTTGGGAAGCTGCACCCCGTCCCCCCAGTTTGGCTGCTATTACCCCTTGGGAGAAATTGCCATAAGGAGACAGTGTCCTGCTGCTCCCAGTCCCCAGGCACCTCCTGCATGACTTTATCCTTTTTATTTAGTATTTTTTTGAGAGAAAAAAAAAAAAAAAAAGTAAAACATTTCTTTACTCTTTTATTTTTTAGTGGCAGTTTGGCTTTTTTAATTTTCTCCCACCCACAGATCAGGTTGCAGCTGTGGGATACTGCGGGTCAGGAACGTTTCCGTAGCCTCATTCCCAGTTACATCCGTGACTCTGCTGCTGCTGTAGTAGTTTACGATATCACAAGTAGGTATTTTGCACTGGGTTTGACCTTTTTTTTCTTACTTTTCTTGCTTGTTTGACTGATTTTGTTAGGTACGGTTGCAATTATGGGACACAGCAGGTCAAGAGCGGTTCAGGAGCTTGATTCCTAGCTACATTCGTGACTCCACTGTTGCAGTTGTTGTTTATGATATCACAAGTGAGTGGGGGGAATTCTGCATTTCTAATACTCTGCCCTTTTCATCCTCTAGCTTAGCTTTGCATGTCCTCTCACAGTCATCTGCTTGGGCTTCATCCTGGCATGACAAAAACGTGGTTTCTTTGCTTGTTTCACACGAGCCCCGTGTTTGCTGCTGTTGTAATGTATCAACTGTCTCACAAATATAATTTTAACCCTTCCCTATCCCGTTTTCTTCAGTTCTTGAGTCCTGCCTGCTCTCGTTGCACTCTTCCATCTGCCTTTTGGTCATAACATCACTTGTGACTTTTGGTCTTTGTGTCCATGGGTATCTGAATTCTCAAATTCTCAGACTTTTGTAGCTTGCTCCACTTCATTCACCCTCCCCCACCAAATGAAATCTGGGCACGGGCTGGTGGGGAGAACGCATTAACATCACATTTTCCTTGGAATCAGCCACTCTCACATGCTGCAAGATGTAAAACTTAGCACTAAGCCCTTCCCCTTTAACAATTGCTCTTTCATTTCTTACTAAGGTATGTACATTTTTGTCAACTAAAATATTAGTGCTTCTTCAGCCCTGCACCTTCTGTCCCTCCCCTCAGTCCAGACACCCCTTAACTTAACAGTTCCTGCATTGGCAAAGAGCAGAAATTCTGTTTTAGGGGAACTAAACCTTCAGACAATTTCATCTCTAAACCAGAATTGACTGAGAACAATGGCCTAATTCTACACAAATGCATAAGTTCTTGTCCTTTGATTTATAAGTACTAGAAGATTACAGCCAGGAATAGGGGCTTTACCTAGAAAAGCTCTAATTGTTAAAAATGGCACTTTCCTCTGAGCTAAAATTACAAGCTAGCTGTGAACTCTGAATTTTTTCCTGACCCAGCAGATTCAATATTGCCAAGCAGTAAAGAGAATTAAGACTGGCAAGTGATCAAGTCTTGGCTGTCTAGCACACAAAGTATATTACTTTGCAGTTGAAGCCATTAAAAAAAAAAAAAAAAAATCAATACTTTTCAAGAACTGCTGCAGAGCCCCCCTCGCTTTTTAAGTACTGAAACTACTTTGGCTGCTCAGATGCTCTTTGTGTCACTAACTGGCAAATGCTGAGCTCTGTGGCAGCTTCCCTCCAACTCATTCTTCCCTGTGGGATGCGACTTCTCAAGCACCCTGCAGTCTGGAATTCTTACCTTGCAGCTTTTAAGGATATGTAGCATTAAGTGCCTGCGAAGAGGTTAAATTTCTGCTCCTGGTTTTATGCAAAGATTTAGAAATTGTTTTGAAGGCAAGTGTTCAGTGCCACGGGAGTTTGCTGCTGTGTTGTATAACCCTGGGATTCCCTAGAAGAAATAAAAAGTGACTGATTCAAGTGTACAAAATGCAAGGCTGGGATTGAGGATTTTGAGAAGCAGTGGAACTGTAGGAGCCTCTGTAGGTGCACAAGCCATGAGCAGTGTAGAGTGCAGAAATTAATCCCCACTCCCTGTAGAAAATAGTTTGTTGAGCTAAAAAACAACTGAAACACAGTGATAAGACTTTGCATTTTAGGTGCTGCCAAAACCAAATTCTAGATGGACTCAGTTCCCTCCCTGGCTTAGAACCCACCTGTAATGAAGCACTTGCCCATGTGAAATTAATGCCAGAGTTTGTGTGTCCTTTAGTGGGGGAGATTCAGGGATTCACTCACTGATTCTTCATCACCCTCTTCCACCGACTCCACAGAATATGAAGCTTTTCTTTCCAAGTCCAGGTGTATTTCCTGGTGAGCTGTGAGGGGCACCTGCAGTGATAACCCTCTCCACTGTTCTCTGATAGATGTAAACTCCTTCCAGCAAACCACAAAGTGGATCGACGATGTCAGAACGGAACGGGGCAGCGATGTCATCATCATGCTGGTGGGAAATAAAACAGATCTAGCAGATAAGAGGTATGGAGGAGTAATCCAGCTTTCAAATGCTGTGTTCTCTACTCTGCTGCTGTTTGCTCTTGTTTTAAGGAGTGTATTTAAATGTATTTTTTTTTTCTGGAGATGGCTGTGACTTGAGAAGTCTTAATTTTAAACCCTCTTTGTTTTGGCCAAGCCAAATTTCCATCACAGTTCTGTGAATGAGTTGAGAAACCATCACCATCTTGTAAAGATGTCAGGAGAGAAGGGATTGTTGACCACAGCCCATACCAGTGAATGAATAAACTGGTTACAAATATTTGTTCTTAATAATGTTCTGCTTGATGGGTGGAACACACATCCAGGGGAAAACAGGACAAAATTGCTCCCATATGAGATGGTTACACTTGGACCTTTGTTACAACAGTTTGGTTTTGATGATTGTTTCTGGATTGTGATTGCTAATTGTTCAGACATAAAAGCACAGCTTCCTGGACAGGGGTTTGGGGCTGAACACTTGGCTGTTCTCGACTGCTGAGTTCTACTTTGGGAGTCTGGTGTGCCATGCAAGTGAAGTGGTGATACCTGACAGCAGCTGTACATTCCCTGCAGGAAAAAAACCTTTTTTTTTTTTTCAAGTGTAATAAATCTTAATAATTAAGGTATTTGTCCAGTTTTGGGTTTTTTTCCCTCTAACTCTCTTTTCTTCCTCAGACAAGTGTCCATCGAGGAAGGAGAAAGAAAAGCCAAAGAGTTGAATGTAATGTTCATTGAAACCAGTGCAAAAGCAGGATACAATGTAAAACAGGTGAGTGGCTGCTGTTAACACTCCCTTGTGGGAGGAGCACTTCCCTGGATCTTGGGAAGCCTTGGCAAAGTGAGCCAGTGGGAATTGTAGTCCACACACAGCAAGCAGCACCTCCGAGCTGAATTGTTGGCTGAGGTTCTGAAGCATCTCTGACCTTGCATCACATGATTTGGGGCTTCCTTCCCCTTAGATAACAGAGGAGTTATGGAAGAAGCTTTGTGAGTACAGAATCACACCTTCCTGAGGTTTTGGTAATCCACATTTGCCATTTAGACTAAGACAGACACGAGGTTGGGGAAGCACAAGTCTGAGGACTGTTCGTGATTCTGTTACAGTGAATGAAACAAACTGGTGAAGGAGGAGCGTGATGGCTTAAAATGCTTCCAGTGCACAGAGAGACACAGCAACTGCTGTTCCTGCTCTGTTGGAAGGCACTGGAAGTGCCAGCAAATGTTCCTGGACAGCCAGAGCTATTTATTTCTAGTAGATGATGAGTTGCTTTTGAATTGGGGAAAGCAGTGAAAGGTCTTTTGAACTGATGGGACTGCAGAATAATGAGGGTTTATGTCCTGAGATGGGCTGTGGCTCTTTAAATTTGAACCTGGAGAAGACATAAATTCCTGGGTGTCTCCGCAGAGCAAACACACATGTGTGGAATGCTGTGTTCAGCTCCCTGTCCCCTAAGAATAGAAGGATTTGGAGCTAATGGAGAGAGTCCAGAGGAGACGCCAGAGCTGCTCCAGGGCTGGAGCCAGGCTGGGAGAGCTGGGGGTGCTCACCTGGAGAGGAGAAGGCTCCAGGGAGAGAGCTCTGAGCTTCAAGGAGCTCTAGGAAAGCTGGAGAGGGACTGGGGACAAGGCTTGAGGGACAGGACACAGGAAATGGTTTCTCACTGCCAGAGGGCAGGGATGAATGGGATATCAGGAAGGAATTCCCCCCCTGTGAGGATGAGGAGGCCCTGGCACAGGGTGCCCAGAGCAGCTGTGGCTGCCCCTGGATCCCTGGCAGTGTCCAAGGCCAGGTTGGACACTGGGGCTTGGAGCACCTGGGACAGTGGAAGGTGTCCCTGCCCATGGCAGGGGTGGCACCGGGTGGGCTTCAAGGTCCCTTCCCACTGAAACCATCAGGGATTCTGTGTGTATGGATGACATTCCATGTATATTTTATATATGTAGTTCCACAAATGGTTTCTATGCAGGAAGGTACCAGGAGTAATAAAATAGGATTCTAAACTACTTCATGTTCTAGACAGGACTAAAGAGTCTGTTATTAAAACGTCCCTTGACTTTGTCTCTAAGTAGCAAAATGATTCCCTGTGTAATGGGATAATTATAGCAGTGTTAACTCAGAGCTGCTTCACTGCATCACCCACCATGGACATGTTGGCTTCCAGGGTCCCCCAATTATCCTGCCACAACAGAGCCTGCCTTGTAATTAAGGTTTGAATTCTGTGCTGCAGTCTTTAATGAGTGCTTAGACCGGGGGGTGTGCACTGAAAGCAATTGCCTCACTGAGAGGAGTGATGATGATGATGATGATGGAGCTCTACACTGCTTCTTTCCTTGAGGGGGTTTCTGTGCCCTGCCATATTTTCAGAGGTTCTGTAGCTAAGCCTGTGAGGGACTTGTGGCTTTCAGGGCCAGCTTGAACCCTGAGGATATGATGGTGTGCAAATACATGAGCGGATATTAAAAAAAGATTAAAAATGGATTTTTTTCTTACAAGTTTTGATCCATGTGTTGCAGGCGTGGACTGGAATGCTCAAGGATTTCAAAGGTGTTCTATATTCTAGAATATTTGTAACTCTCACTTTTTATTAGTTTAATAAGTAGTTGTTTAAGCAATTATTAAAGGATAAAGACTTTTAATACCACTGCTTAGGTAGTTCCCTGTTTCCTTGCAGCTTCTCTATTAAAGTGTGAATTTATTTTAGCAACTTAGCACTAAATGTTCTCCCAGTGAAATGGGAGAGTTCAACTGCAGAATGGATCCCTTTCCCATAACCTGTGTAAAATCCTTAATAAGCTGAATGCAAATTTGACCTTCCCATAACTGATAACTGCTCTCCACAATATACTCTGATCCTGAAGAACAATCACTGTCTGTGTCAATTTACATACACAATTTTCATCCAGAAACAGCTGAATTTCTTGTCCTGCTTGGGGAGGGAAGGGCTGTGGGAATCAGTGGGAATCCAGGGGACTTGTGTCCTTGGGTGCTGCTTTTAGCTTCTGGGTCATCCTTTTTGGATAAGAGGGAAGGGCACTGCACCAGCTCTGTGCTCCATGCAGCTGTCCTGCAGATCCAGAGGGCCTGGCTTTATGCTGAGATCCCAGTAGGTGAGATGCTCTGTACTCCCAACAACAGCTATTCCAGTTTTTTCCAGTATTTTCAGGATCTTCTACCAGCAGAGAAGCACAGGGGACTGTGCTGCTGCCAGGCTTTTCCTGCCATTCCCTGTATCAGGAAAAGGGAGAGCTCTGAGGATGGCACTTTAGTGCTGGGTGCTGTTAGATTTGTGACTGCAGAGCTGTTTGCAGTCCCCAAGGTCCTTCACACTTACTGTTCCTTATGGCTTTGGGCAGGGGGTGTTGAAGGAAAAATGGTTGGATATTAGGGAATAAAAGTGGTGGTAGTGTTATTGTGGGGTTAAACTGATGCAGCAGAGGGGAAGAGATTGGATTTGGATCCTGCAAAGACTGATTGCCAGGGGAGCCTTAAGCTGGAGAAGAGAAGTAGATAACTTGCTCCTTTTAATGCAGAGAACTGCAGTCTGTGATTCATTCTGTCAGCTCTGAATAAGCTTTAAAAGACTTTGCAATTCCTGCTCTGTCTCAGCAGTCTGTATTGCAGGGAATCTTATTGTTAGTCCTTGGATTTCATGCCCAGAATATGTCAGGGTTCATTTTGCTGTCTTGTAGAAAGAGAGGGGAGGGGAGAGCCCTTGAATTCCTCCCTCCAGCAGTACCTGGCACACTCCACGCTGGCCCTGGAAGAGCCAGGGGATGAATGTGGCCCTTGGCAGAAGAACTTTCTCACGGCAGCAGCTCTCTGAGCACAGCCCCTCTGTGACCCTGTTCACGCAGAGCTGGGCTCTTTCTCCTGTCTTCTGATTCTTATCCATCTGATAGGCAAGAATTATCCTCAGAGTTGCAGAGAATGAGAATTAGGGGAAGATTTTTGTTTGCCTTGCTGTTGGGGAGCGGGTTTCTTGCCTGGCTTTTCCATCTGGACAGTGATCCGCCTGTCCTTTCCATATTGCTGCTGGAGTGTGGCTGAAAACTGGTTTGTGGTTACAGTCCTTTGTGACCCTGATCTGTTGGGATTTATTGGCTGGAGTAGCAGGAAAGGCACAGCTTGGCAAATGACTTGAAACTGATGGTGAGAGATGAGGCTTTTTTCCAGAGTTTCTATCAGGAAGCAGATTGCAGAGTTGAACGCTGAAAGAGTTTGTGTGGCTTTTAGTCTTTCAGCTGCTGCATTTAGCTCCTGCCTTGGAAAAAAAAGTCCTGGATGCTCATCAATACTTGGGTTTTTATACTCGCACAAACATTTAAACATGTACATGTGTGTACAGACACACACTGGCTCGGGGCTGACAGCACCAGGAAGCTCGGAGGGCCCTGTGGGAAGGCTGCTTACCAACCATCAGGAAGTTTCCCTAATTGGATTTATTCACATATGCTGGGGCTGATAAGCAGAAGGTTAATAAGAAATAAAGTTGATTTTTCTTAGTTGCCAAATTCCTATTTTTAGTCTGATAATTTAGGGGAGAAATACTGCTAAAAGCATCATTTTATTCCTGGTCTTAATGTAAAGAAAGGATTACTGTATTTTAAACAGCCTTTCTGTCAGCAGTGTAGTTTAAATTCCATTTGGTTCCATCAGCTGAGGATTTTTTAAGGACTGCTCACCTTTCCTCTGTGTGGGCATTCTTGCTGTTCGTTTAGGTAGAGTTTAACATCTGGAATTTTGTTACTTCCTGTTTGGCCTGTGAAGATTTCCCTGAGGTTTTGAGGGAGGCTGGAAGGTCCAGGTTAATGGTAAAGGTTCACAGAAACACTTCGGAATTGTTGGCTGAAGTTAGGCAGTTACATCAAGTTCCAGCTTCTCAGACCCCTGTCCTTGGCTCAGCTTCCAGTGTGTGTGTGCCAGATTCCTGCCAAGAGAGATCCCAGACGGACATGGGGGTTTGCTCATGGTGAGCTTGGAGGGGGCTGTCAGGCCAACAAAATATTCCTTGTCTCTCCAGCATCCCTGGGAGCCAAAGTGGGGGAAACCCTTGGGCAGGGACCTGCAGGGCTGCTCGGGCACCCACATCCTGATGTAAACAGGCTGGCAGTGGCTTGGCTGGGTTTTCTGTGGAAACTGGGTCACTGGGAATAAGTGGTTTAGCTTTGTGTCATTTGAGGAGAGGCAGGAAAACATGCAGGAATGGAACACGCCAGGCCTGACGTCAGACCCACACCAGCCATGCAGGGCTCCCGTGCGGCCCCGGGGATGCAGTGGGAACACACGTGAGGGATGGAGAGCATCCTGTGCAGGGGGGACAGGCAGCTGAATGCAGGGGACTTCTCCTGCCTTGATACATCACTGGGGTCCTCACCCAGAGGGCTGAGGAGAAGCTGTGTGGTGGGAATGACAGGTCTGAACCTCGGGGACAAATGGAATGGGTCCCATTCCATCTCGCTCCTTCAAGGGGAATAAAACCGTTAGGAGAGTTTGGAGCTCAGACCTTGCTGGGAAACTGGAGGTGGTGTTCAAGTGAGAAGACTTTGGATGCATTTGTTCTTGCTTTATTCCCCAATGTGCACATAGGGTAACCGTGGTGTGGGCACCTAAAGACGAGGATTAGGTTTGGGTGCGTTCCTTTGTCTGTTTCATAGGAGTCTGAGCCACAGATGGGCGAGGCTTGGAAGAAATCCTTTCCATACATCCCATTTTTTGACACTCTTCCCTGTGTGTCAGCTCAGCTGATGTGGTGACAGGCTCCTGGATGCTCTGTTTGCCTTCATCAGCGTGTCCATGCTACTCTGTAATCCTCTGGAGAGGTGGGAAAATCTAATTCCCACCTGCCATGGGGAGGTTCTTGGGGTCCATGGACATCCATGGCAGGTGTGAGGTAAAATGCTGGATCCCACCCATCCTATTTGCAGAGAAGGGTGCAGGAGGTTTGCTGATCTCCACTAACAAGAGCTGTGCTTTGCCCTTTTGTAGGAATAAAGGTGATATTTGGTGTCAGGATTTTGGGGCTGAGCAGTGTAAATAGTGCTGGGGGATGTGTTGAATCATTGTTTGAACTGTCTCAGCCGGGGGGAGCTGTTGTTTTCATCTATTCCCTTTGTGGTTCTTTGCAGCTTTTCCGACGTGTGGCAGCTGCCTTGCCTGGGATGGAAAGCACACAAGACAAAAGTAGAGAAGACAGTATCCTTTCTGTGCCTGTGCCAGGCATTACCCTGGACGAGGAGAATCTGCTGAAGCCCTCGTGGACAGCCCAGAAAGAGGGGGAATAGGGGCAAGTAACCTTGGAACTTGGAAGTGCTGAGGAAGGAGGATTGGTGGTTGGAAGGCTGGGAGCAGGAGTGTTGAGGGTGGAGGCAGCAGGGGAAGGAATGGTGATCCAAAAGGATTCTTTGCTTGGTGTTTGAACGTGTGGAAGGTGGGAGAAAACAGCTGCAAAGAGGTCTGAACAAAAACCTCTGAGGCTCTTGAAGATTTGACTGAGAGAATCCAAAACCAAATTGTCCTGGAAGGGACCTCTGAGGGCCCCTTTTCTGACCCTCCTGCTCCAAGCAAGGCTGACTCCCATGTTGAGCCACTTTCTCCAGGTCACACTGACAGAAACTTGGGGGAATAGCTAAGGATGGAAATCCCATAAAGCTCCCAGGGCAGCCTGTCACAGCCTGGACCCCAGGCAGCATCTCTGTGGTGGGAGGGAGAAGACTAAACTGATGGGATCAGTTTAGCCAAGGGAAGGCAGGTGCCATGAGGGATGGAAAAGGCTTGAAAACAGTGTGGCTGCACTGGAATCACTGACCTGGCCAGGTGGGTGTGCTTAGAATAGCAGCTTTTCCAAGGCTGGTGGTTTTACTTGCAGCAGGGATCATGGAGCTGGTAAATAGAGGAGAAATTGTGCCTTGGAGGAAGGAAGTCCCAGGAACTGTGGGAGTGGGGCAAGCCTGGCACTGAAATTCCATGAGTATTTGATGCATGGGGAAAAAAAAGGATTTGGGAAGCTGGGGGTTGCAGCTGCTGAGGCACAAGCTTTGTGTGATAGGGACTTGAGTCATCAGAAATTTTGTTATGCAGGTGCCCAAAAGGTTAATGAGCAACCATCTTTATTAATAGGGGAGGTAGAGTGCACAGGCAGGGGCTGTGGCACAGAGTTTGATCACTGGTCTCTAAATGGGAGTGCATTTAAGGCACTGGCAATTGGGCTTCCTGCAGCCTGCAGATAGCAGGAGTGGATAGGATCCTCTCCCAGGCAGCTGCATTAGGATTAATGGGGGCACTTTTGCAAAACATGGAAGGTTCAAGGATCTTGACCCACTCAGGCTCTGAGATGAAGCTGGCAGGGCTCATGTCAAGCATCTCCAGCTTAAACACACTTCAGGCTTTAAACAGCCAAATGGACCAAACATGGGAGATGAATTGCCAGTCTTGTATTTCTATTTCCATGTTTATTTTCTCCAAACCTCTTTAAAAAGCAACTTCAACCCCCTAAAGAAATAAGTTGGAAGCACCAGCTGTGTGATCTCTTTGCCTCTGTGTTCTCTGATAAGGGGAATGCTGGAGACTTGTGGTGAACAGCTCTGAGCTGGGGATTAGCATTCAAAGCTCTTCCTGGGAAAGGCTCTGTGAGGCTGTAGCCGTAGGGCATCCACTGGGAATTGGAGTGCTGCAGAGGGAGTCGCTTATCACAGGCAGGTTCTGAGCAGCCAGCTCTGCAGTGACCTTGTGGGACATCAGCTGTCACTGGAAGGGGGAATTGAGGCTGGTGGCAGGGCTTTGCTGGCTGCTGGGGGGAGTGGAGAGGTTGAACTGAGCACGGATTGCTGAGGAGGTCGGGCTGACAAGGTCAGAGCTCTGGGGGTGAGCAATGTTCCCAGGAAGTGGTGGAGCCCCCATTCCCAGAGGGATTTATAGCCATGTAGATGTGGCACTTGGGGACATGAGATGGGGGTGGCCTTGGCCGTGCTGGGGGAGCAGGTGGACTTGAAGATCTCAGTGAATGATTCTGTGGTTCTGCAGCAGCTTTCATTAGACCCTTCAATGTATCCATGCATCTTTTAATTCCCACAGCAAGAGGTCAGTGGGATTGCTGGGAAGAGCAGACTGGTTACAGACAAACATTGGGGTCTGACGTTGCTTCTGCTGCAATTTTATTGTGCCAGTGCCAGGGCAGCAGGGGCAGGTGAGAAACCTTTGGTTTAGAGCTGATCTTTCAGAGTATTTCATGAAAATGCCTTTCAAAATCCTGCTCTTGGTAGGGAAACAGAGTTGGAGATCCGTTTGCCTTAACTTCCTCCTTCCAGTGATTGACATAAAACTGGAAAAGCCTCAAGAGCAGCCTGTCAGTGAAGGAGGCTGTTCCTGCTAATACCATGTGGCTTCCACCTTTCTCCAGAACATCACTGCTTTCCCTCCCTGTCCTCTTCATTGACTGCAGTGTGAATATTGGCTTGAACCTTCCCCTTTCCGTAATAACGTATCGCAGTTCATCATCGCTGGCTGTCTCGTGGAGATGATCTTTAGCTTCACAAGCACACCCCACACACACACACACACACACCAACAAAATGTCAGTGTCTTCATTATTTATAAGAAAAAAAAAAAAAGCCAAAATATTCCACCGTATTCTAGGTATAACTTTAAAAAAAAACAAAAGCAAAAAAAAAAAAAATCCAAACAAAAAAAAAAATAGGTACAATTTCTTAATATTTGTTCCTTTTTTAATATGTTATGATATTGCACTTTGAAATGATGGCAACTGAGTAAGTTTGGAATTGGACCTAGATGAGATGTATGTGCAGAAGAAGGCTTGCAAATCTGACCCATTGGATTTCTCTCAGAAACTGGGAATGCGTAGACAGCAGGCGGAATCACGGGGGGAGGTGGCAGATGCCGAGGGTTAAAGGCTTATCCTTGATAATTAAACACAAATTAACCCCAAGCTCTTAATTGTGTTGAGCAGAGTCTGCCTGGTGTCCAGACCCAGCCTGGCCTTAGCAGGGGTTTGACACTCCTGGCTGCTGGAGCTGGGAATTCTCGCCCAGGCAGTGGGGACACATTTCCAAGGAAGCATTACTGGGAAACAAGGATGGGCTCTTTGGGATGAGTGGCTTCTGGAGGATTTGGGTGGGGGAAGGAAAGGGGTGGATGTGCATTAGCAAAACACTTGCAGGAAACAGGGAAATAAGGAGTGCAAAATGAATTTTCAGAACTTTTTTTTTTTTTTTTTCCTTTTTAAGTAGAACGCCAATGAAATGAATTATTACTGCCTGAGAGATGGGACCGTAACAGTTCAGCTGTTTGGAGGAGAAAGCATTTTGCTTCTTTGTTTTTTTAGGGGAAATAGTGAAAACAGGACTGGCACTAAAAGCTGCCAAAGCCGATTGATACCTTGGAAATTTGGGAGAAAGAGGGAAGAGCAGCTGGCTGCCCCAGCAGAGGGGGAATGGCACTCGCTTTTCCAGAGCGTGGGCATAAGTTGGTGGGGAAGGGGTGTTTACTTTGATCCTACAGAATCTTAGTTGAGACATCTTAGATGGAAAGGGAGGGACTTGAGTAGGATGGAAACCAACTTCTGATTATGCAGATTTATGCCTTTATTTTTTAGGTTTGTTTTTTTTTTTTTTTATGTTCAGTCTTCCAAGTTGGTTTAGTTTGGTTCTCTAGAGCTGTATAGTTTGGTTAAATAATTAGTAATTTAGTTTTCTATGGAATTAGGCTCACAATTAACCTTTTTTTTCTTTGATATTTATTTCTTGGCTTTAATTTTTTTTACTCTTCTCAGTGCTGATTTTGTTGTTTTCCTTTGGCTGAGGAATCTGTGTAGAGCTTTGCTGATGTTGCGAGATGTAGCTACCCAAGAAACACGGAATGGAACACACTAGAAGTGCACCCTTTTAATCTTTACTAGTCATTGTGAAGTTGCTGTGTAAGTTAATAAACACAATTGTAAATACATTGTTTGCTGGGCGACTCTGGCCGAGTTACAGTGCAGGAAGGAATTCTCGAGTCTGTGTTGCGATTGCGAATTAAATGGACAATTGCAAGGGAATATTCAGGCTCCTCCTTGGTTCTCTTCTGCCCCTCTCTCTACCATCTAAAATAACCACCTGGGGGAGAGGAAGGGAATCGTCCTCACCACTACTTTCCCCAGGAAGTGGGCATAAAAGAGTTGGAATTATTCATTCCTGAGGTGAATGCCAGGCTCGTGCCCTGCCCTGGGTTTCTAGCAGCTCTGCACAACAATAACTTAAAGGCAGAACGAGATGTAAAAGTGCTTTTCTAATGCAATATTAAAGGCGAATTTTTTTGACGTGGCATGTCTTGAAATAAACATCAATGATATGTGACAAAGGATCATTCTTTATTTAAAAGAAACTCTCTGGGGGAAGGAAACCTGGCTGCTTTTCCTTTGTTGTACTGTTCTTAACCGTGCTGAAATGCTTCATCCTGCTGCTTCTTCCTTTGCTTTGGTTTGCTTTTTTCTCCTTTGGTTCTCCGTGCAGCTTCTGTTGGTCCTCATTTGGCTGTTCCCCACGAGCACATGCCTTTTTTTTTTTTTTTTTTTTTTTTTTCCTTGCTTCTGATAGAACCAGCCCCCTCTGCTTCCCACAATCCCGAGCTTTAAGCACTGGATTTAAGGAGCTGGCTCAGCCCATACGGGCTGTGATGGACCAGCAGCCTGGATGCTTTTCCTGGAAGACCTGAGAGCAGGTTTGTCCAGAACTCGCTGCAAACAGAGGTCTGGAGAGCAGCATTCCCACAGCTCTGTGTTCAGCACGGCCAGGGGGCTGCAGGAGCACAGACGATGCCCTGAGGCTGCTCAGCACAGCCAGGTACGTTCAGTGCATGTCCTTGCTGATAGCCTGTGCTTAACCTGACCACAGGGCTCAGTCCTGTCCTTGTCCCAGTTTTCCAGGGAAAGCACGCTTCCAAGGTGAGCACAGCAGCACTGTGGTCTTTTATTTTGTTGTTGTTTTTCTTTTGCACCATCCATCCATCCATCAGGTTTTAATTTTATTTTACTCCATGGATGTGGCCAGTGGAACCATGGGAACAGATGATTTTTAATGCTGATTTTTGTGCGATTTTTTGAGTGAAGGTCTCGGCTCTGTTTCTTTTCTCCTCCCTGCTCTGGCTTGCTTGTTGTACAGTCCATCATGCAGCTATTCCATGCCTCACGTTTTGTCTTGATAAAAGTAGTTGAAGAAATTGTGTAAGGGGAAAAAAAGGTTCCTTTTCTTCATGTTGGAATGTCACTGGTACCTCAGCTCTGTTTGATAATATGAACCAACAACAACAAGAGAACAAATCCTTAGTGCTTGAACTAAATAAATACCTGTCTCATTGGAAAGCTCTGGGTCTCTTCTCTCAGCACGTCCAGCGCAGGTGGGAGGTGCAGCTCCTCACGGGGGGCTGAAGTGCTGCTGCAGGAGGCTTTTGTGAGGGCAGGAAGTTTTGGGGAGCTCAGTTTCAGAGGGGAGGTGGTGCAGGGCTGTGTCTGCTGTTGCTGCGGTGTCTCTGCCATTGTTTCCAGCGCCCGAGGAGCGATGCCGGGGATGGAGCTGTGCCTTTCTGCTCCTTTCCCGCTCCTTGCAGCCAGCTGCTTCCTCCTGTCCCTTCCCAAAGGCACCTTGGGCGGCCTCACCATTGCCTCAGCTTCCCTGGGACACGGGTGCACCAAGCCCAGCTTCCCTGAGGAGGAGCCTCCTTAAGCCTCCTTCTCGCTGGAGATGGCAGCCAGGTCTGCGGGGCCGGGGAGGTGAGTAACAGATGCTCCTGGGTGAGTGACCCTTTGTTTTCCCGAAGGAGAGAATCGTGCAATCACAGCATGGTTGAGTTGGAAGGGACCTTAAAGCCTATCCAGTGCCACCCACTGCCAAGGTGGGCTTCCACTAGCCCAGGTTCCTCCAAGCCCCGTCCAACCTGGCCAGTGGAGAAGGGGATTTACCTGGATTCGGTGTGTGCCCAAACCTTGGTTTCTTGGTCAAGCTCTTCACTGTTAAAAGGACCATGAATAAATTGGTCGGATTAGGGATCAGTTATGGGGGGGAAGACGAGTTCCTGGAGAAGGTTTTTGTCACTGTGGGAAGTGACAAAAGTTCTTTCCTTATAGCTGGTGCCTCTGGAAACACCACGTTCACCTCCTCGATTCCTCGTGGCTGCTGCTGTGGGTAGCCTTGGGACTCTGACCTCTCATTGGTATCCCCATTCCCAGCTTCCCTCTGGTGAAGGGGGGGTCTGCATTGAACTGTTGTGGAGCAGGGAATGGGTGGGGGGCACCCACCAGCTCCGGAGGGTGCTCCTGGCTGCTCGCTCATGGCTGCAGTGGCTCGAGCTCCCTCTCCCAGCCCGGCTCCAAAATCCAGGAGGGAGTATCTGCCTCGGGTTGGAGAGTGCTGATGGCTTCTTTGCTCGCTGGTGGAATCAGCCCTGATTTTTCAGGCTGGAGGAGCCACAGCATCCACCTGGCAGCATCTGCAGAGCTGCTGCAGCAGCCGAGCCGTCTCCTCGCTGCGGTTCTGCTTCCAGCGCCCGAATCCTCAGCAAACCGAAGTGCAAGGGCTCTCCCTACCTGCTGCAGCAGCTCCTTTTTCCATGCTGGGCATGTCCCAGCTCTGAAGGAAGATAAATGGGGTAGGCAGGCTGCGGCACAGGTTGCCAGTGCTCCTGCAGTCGGGGAGGCAGCTGCAAACACCCGGACCTGGAGCAGCCTCTCCCTTCCATCTGTGCTGCCTCCTCCTCTGCTGTTCTCCTGCTGCCTGAGCCGGCCTTTCCAGGCTTGCTGGGCTTGGGGATTTACCAATGGAATCGTTTTTTCATCAGTTTAAGGGATTTTTCATCAACTGGAAAAATACTGATTTTATTCCCCCCCCACCCTTAACTGTTTTTCCCTTCCCCACCCTGGTCTGAGCGCATGGTCAAGTCAAACGTGGCTTTTTATAAAATATTTAGGATCCTCTTGTAGGAGCAGAATGGAGCCAGGTCGATGCTGGAAAAGCTGGGCTCGGGCGTGTTAGGAATGAAATGCCAGTGGAATTGCAGCTCTGCCCTTCCCGGGAGGATAAGGGGTAGGGAAGGTCTGGAAGCAGCTGGGTGATGATGCTCCTGCTGCCCCACAGCTCTGCCCTGCTGGCTTGGGAGGGAAGGGTGCTGTTTCCAAATCGAATTTTCCAGGCTTGCCACCTGTTTCCGAGGGTTTGGATATAAATTAGAGCTATTTGGAGTGCTCGCTGTCGGCCACCCGGAGAGCACGTCTGGAACGACGATGTTATTAAAGGCTTGATTAAAGTTATTGCTAATTAAAGCGCTGAAGTGTATCTCCCACAGCCAGTGGGTCCTCGGATACAGGGCAGGGAAGGGAGAAAATGGGATTTATCGATGGTCCCAGCACCGGTGGCTTGGCACAGACCTTTTCTGCATCTATACCAGTTTGGGAAGGGGGACTGGATGGAAATTGGAGGATTTGATCTGGCGTTTCCTGAGCTGCTTGATTTCCAGAGAAGTGGGTTTGGATCACAGTGAGGGTCATGTGGCCCCCAGCAAATGCCGTGGGATATTGTGGGATTCATTTTCCAGGAGGTTTGTGGGCACGATGGGCTTGTTAATGGCTTGTGCCTGCTCCTTACTGCGGATGCCGTTTTTCCGAGGGGCCTTGGAATTGTTCTGGGCTTTGCTCGATGTCTGGAGCTTCAGCAGCTCTCCCTGCTGGGAGAGAGGAGTGCTGCGAGTCTGCATTGGAACTGGGAATGGAGCAGGGCAGCCCTGCTCTCTGTCCCCCAGCACTCCTTGTCCCTCTGGTCCTACCCAGCACCACGAGCTCCTGGGAAGCCCCTCCTGAGTGGAGCAGACCAAGCCAGGTACTTTTGTGGGCTGTGTTTCTATTGTTTGTGCCTCCAAAATGATTTCTATAATATTTAATTACTCCCTCATTTAGCTCTCTAGTGCAGGGCCTGCCTGCCACCAGCTGTTCCCAGTGGCAGTGTGAAGATTTCCTGGGAATTGCTGCTGGAGGCACGTGCTGGTCCAGCACTGTCCTTGCCTGGATTGCTCCGTGTCCCTGGATCTCTGGGAGACCAGAACAGCAGCAGAGAAGCAGGAACAGTTTCGGGATGTTCAGGTACTGCAGGGATGAGGAGCATGGGTGTCTGAGCTGGGGAAAAGGAGCCTTTGCAGGTCAGCAGCTGGACATGGCATGGGAAGGACAGTTTCTAGGTCACGTTGCTATTGGTAACAAGTTTCCAGATCTTTCCATCTCCTGGTGCATCTCACCTGGGATTATGTACCTTGGCCGGTGAATCATAAAATGGATATTGGATTGGTAAATTAGAGTAAAATTCTTTCCTGTGAGGGTGGTGAGGCCCTGGCAAAAGTTGCTTAGAAAAGCTTCCCAATATCCCATCCATCCCTGCCCTCTGGCAGTGGGAATCCATTCCCCGTGTCCTGTCCCTCCATCCCTTGTCCCCAGTTCCTCTCCAGCTCTCCTGGAGTCCCTTTAGGCTCTGGAAGGGCTCTGAGCTCTCCCTGGAGCCTTCTCCTCTCCAGGTGAGCACCCCCAGCTCTCCCAGCCTGGCTCCATCCCTGGAACATCTCTGTGCCCTCCTCTGGACTCTCCCCAGCAGCTCCACGTCCTCGTGCTGTTGGCCCCAGGGCTGGGGCAGCTCTGCAGATGGGGTCTGGTCTGAGCACAGGGACAGAGGGGCAGAATCCCCCTCCCCTGCTGCCCACGCTGGAGTATCAGCCCGGCACATGGGGATTTTAGGATGCCAGCACACACAGCTGGGACGTGTCAGGCTGGAAATGGGGGCAGTGGCCCCGTGTGACGGGAGTTGTTCATTCCCGTGCCCAGCCCTGCAGCAGGAGTAGCCATGGGTGCTGGATCAGTGTCCCAGGAGCAGAGATGCTGGGGAGTGAGTGCTGCGGGGTCACAGGCACAAGGGATGAATGAGGATGCAGTGGGGTGTGTGGGGCTGGATCCTTCTTTTCTCCAGCCCTTGGGAGCTGGGGTTTGTGCTGGAATTAACAGAGGGACGGAGGGGCTGAATCCCTGGCTTAGAAACTGGGAGCCAGGCCTGGCTCCTGCTCTGCACGTTGAACAGAAGCAGGGATTCTCTTCAGCCACCTCGATGCCCAAAGAAGGGCTGGCAGTGCCTGGTTCTCTTGCACAGGAGCAGGGTTTTTGGGGCAGCTTTGTCCCTTTGGTCTCTTTGGGATCACTGTGCCACAGCCAGAGGCTGGAGGTGTGACCCCAGAGCTCCCAGCTGGAAGGACAGGGAGGCACAGGGGAGCTGGTGACCCCTGGGCAGCTCTTCAGGGGCACACAATCCTCTCCACCCCCGGAGGTGGCCGAGGCTGAGCATTCCCTTCTTGTCCTCACTCACCTGCAGGCCAGGGCTGGTTTTTCGTTGCCTTTATTAGACTTCAAAGAGGTTTCTTTGTATTTTTTTTTTCTCTTTCTGGGAGCGGGTGTTCAGCAGGAAGGAGGCAGGGAATGCAGGAGAGGATGAGGATGGTGTGTTGGGATATCCCAATCCCCTGATGGGCACAGGGATGAACTGACCCGGGGCTCTAAAGGCAGGAGCAGGCTGGGGTGCTGGTGTCACTGGTGGTTTTCTATTCAGCTGTGGGGTTTGTAATTCCTAAATTCTATGTCAGTCGTGGTTCCAGGATACCATCCTGGCTCTAGGGGTGACACTTGGCAGCTGTTCCTCACCTCTTCCATTGCCCAACCAAAACCCTGAGCTGCTGCTTGTCCCCTGGCCTGACCATGTGTCCTCCCATCAATCCCAAATCCCTGCTGTGAAGATCCCAGCTTGGCTGCCAGAAAGGCTCCCTGGTCCCCATGGAGAGCTACCCTTCTCCCCCTCCCAAAAATCAGGGTGAAACTGAGGATACTGTGTGTCCCTCCCACTTGGCTGGAGAGGTTGGGATTTTCCCTGGGCTCTTCTCAGCCTAGTTCCTAAGGGTTTAACTCCAGTTCCTGAGGGTTTTGCACCTTTTCTCCAACTTGGGGAAGTGGTGCGAGTTGGAAAGGGGTGGAAATCCTGCAGAGGTTTTCATCCCCCTTAATCTTTTACCCACCTCTTCAGCATCCCTGTGGTTGCCCTCATCTCAGCTCCTGCTCTGGTGCTGGAGCCTCTCCCAGAAAATGCCCTGCATTGTGGGGTTCACCCAGCCAAAAAAGATCCAGCCACTTTCCCCCAAATTAAGTCCCATTGCTCCCAAACCTGGTATTTCTGCAGCCAGCTCCCTGTGGAGATTTGGGAAGGGGAAGCTCTGCCAACAACCCCGGCAGCTGCCCGGGCACTTCTCCGATGGGGATTGGATGCTGTGGGGCTCTGGAGTGGGTTTTGGGGGGGCTCTGAAGCACTTGGGGGTTATTGAATGCAGAAGCTGGGGCTGGGAGCAGGGCGTGTGCGGGACTCTGTCCCCAGGGTGTTTTGGGTTAGGCTTCGGGGGGCTCAGGGCAGGGGAGCAGTGGGGGGCTGTGGCCCAGCCTGGTGGCCACTAAAACCAGCACGGCATCCACATGAAGGAGCCCAGGGCGGCGCCGGTGGCGGCCCCCGCCAGCAGCCCCAGCGCCATCTGGTCCCCGGAGACGCGGTAGGGATCCTCACGCACGATGACATGGGTCACCCCGGGAGCTGCAAGGGAAAACGGGCCCGCAGTGACAGGGGAACGGCCTCGGGCCACCCCCAGGGCCGGCGGGCCACCCCCAGGCCAGCGGGCCACCCACCTCCGTACTGGTGGCCGTAGTGGCCGGAGCTGATGTAGGCGGCCTGGTGCGAGTCCAGGGGCACGGTCTGGTAGTAGTCGTCGTCGTAGGGGTCGTACACGTGCACCTGGAGCAGTGGGTGGGGGGGGATTCAGGGCCCTGGGTCCCCTGGGTGGGCAATCTGAACAGTCCCAAGGGCTGGGGACAGCCTGTGCTTGTCTCCTTACCTGTGTGCCCATCACCTTGTGTCCCTGTCACTTTACTCCTGTCACCCTCCACCAGTGCACAGGGTCCCCGGGGCTCTGTCACCTGCCATCAGTGGTGGCATCCAGTCCCTCCCCACCTCCTTCCCTGTGGCTCCAGGGACTTTATTCTCTGTGCCCTGAGGCTGCACAGTGGCTGTTGGGGAGCGCCCCCAAAGCTCAGTGTCAGCCCTGGGAAGGAGCAGGGTTGGGGTAACCTCTCCTTGCCCAAATCCTGGATCCTAAATCCCATGCCAGGATGGTGTCCCTGCTCAGGGGGACAAAGCCTCACCGGGGTGGATTTAGCCTCCAGCACAGCCATCTTCCAAGCACTGCAAACAAAAAGAGAGGCATTCATTTTTGGTGGGTGATGAAGGGGTGGGAATTATCCCCTTCCTCCCCATGGGGTCAGCACTATTTAATTCCCTATTGACTAAGAGTTAATAACAGCTGAGATTGGGAATGCAGTCTCTGGGAATGGCCCTGGCTAAAATAAGGGCAGGCAGGAAAGTGACACCTAAATTTGGGGGGAAGAGCACATAATGGATGAAGTTCCACTCAGCTGAGGTCAAGCTCAGCTGATGAAGTTCTGCTTGGCCACAGCTGAACGTTTGCCACTTCTAATTTTTAATTATTTTTCTTTTTAAAAAAGCAATTTTTATAAAAGTAAATTTCTTTAAAAAAAAATCTTGGAGAAATAAATAGAAGTGGAACAGTGCTAAAAAGGACAGTTTTCCTCAAGCCAGGGAGGACTTTACATTCAGACTTTTAATTTCCAAATAGTGATGAAAACTCTTCTCCTCAGTCAGGCTAAGAGGGGATTTCTTATCCATGAGGAAATTCCCCCAACAGGAGACCAACTGCTTAAAAACAGCTGCTTTTGGCTCTGGATTATCCAGTGAGAACCCCAAATCTCCTCCTGCACTTTTTGCCCTGCAAGTGTGTTTGAGAACACGTGCTGGGGTAAGTTTAAATTGTAAGGGTGGGATGTGGTGGGAATGGGACAGGGCTCTGGTGTGGCCCGGACTCTTTCCAGTCTGGGATAATCGGCATGGAAAAGTCGCTTACACGGCGTCGTCCTCGCTCTCGGCACACAGCGTGGTCTTGGAGCCGTCCCGCAGCACCACGGTCAGCAGGCAGTCCCGGCTCCTCCCCTCGGGGGGCTGCACGTCTGGGGAAGGAAAGGATGGGGTGGGACCCAGCCTCGGCCAAGGACATGACCCGGAGTCCCTCCCCGGGCTCCAAATTCTCCCTGGCACAGGAGCTGGTGGTTTTAGTTTTGCCTCCATCTCCACGTGGAGGATGCAGTCAGGCTCTCCCAGGTTAAAAACCAACACAAGGAATGAGTTGATGGGCAGAAACCTCCACCCCCAGGGCAGAACCAAAAACCTGCTCGTGGCCACGAGGCTGAGCTGCCTTTGCTTCGAACTTGCCAGAGTGCACCCAAATTTTGTAGGAACAGGAGATGCTCATTGCTGGAGTGGGATCGTGAGCTCAGGCAAGAGCAAAACCTTAAATCCATGAGGCTCCTGTGTCTTCCCCCGTTGTGCAAGCTTGGCAGGACCCTCCGGTGAGCACAAAGCTGTGGGATTGTGCTCCCAGCACTGCTCCCAGCCCGAGAAAGGCGCTTTGTGCACAGGCCGTGGGCTGCGGGGCCCAGCCAAGCTGCTGCTTTGTTCCCCTTGTTTGTGCGAGACGTGAGCGATGAGTCAGGCCCGTGGGATCCTGTTTGTTACAAGCACAAACCAGGAGGAGAATTCCTCCTTCCTTCCTTCCTCCAGGGAAAGCAATGGCAGGGATGATGATCCAGCATGGCTGGGAACAAGGAGGGGTGGATGAGGCAGCCTGGGTTATTTTGGAGGTATGCTGGCTGTGCACAGGTGGAGCATGGTTTAGGAGGGGTACAGCCACCCGCGGGCTGGGGTTGGGAATGCAGGGCTCGGGAGCAGGGGCTCGGCTCACCTTTGCACTCGCGGCCAATCCGCACGTCCCGGCAGCTGTACTTGATGTGGATCCGGCCGTCCATGTCCCGCTGCGTCTCGTCGTGGTAGTAAACCAGGCTGCCGTCCAGATAGAGGACAAACCAGTTCCTCTTCCAGCGGCGCAGGATGGAGCCTGCTGGGACAGGGAGCAGGTGAAGGACCCCAGCGAGCCCAGTGGGACTCACAGCACGCTCACAAGACCCGACCTCATCCCCCAAACTTGGATCCCTCCAGCTCCTGTGCGCCGCTGCATCCCACAGGACACCTGTGCTTGGAGCAAGCATCCAGGGCAGCGTGACCAGGTGGCTTTAAATGGGAAAAGGCTGCCAAAAAAGCCATCAGGCCGTTGGGTGCTGCCCTGCCGAGCGCACGGGAGCGGATCCAGCCCCGGACATGGAGCCGTGAGTGTTTTCATAGCAGGCAGCCCCTCTCTCCGCTTACGTAAATCCGCCACAATCTCCCTGCTGCCCTGGATTACCCGCCCAGGTCGGGGCTCCTTGTGTCCCCCCGCACCCCACCACTTCTTCCCAGCAACCCTCTCTGGGTTTTTTGGGGGGCTCCCAACCCGGAAAGCTGGAGAGTGGCACTTACTCTGCCGCCAAAGCCAACCGCTCTTCACCAGCGCCATGGCTGCTGCAGGGTTCGGCGGATCTGCTGCGATGGGAAGAATGGTGGGGTTAAAATAGCAGCTCCTGCCTCGCCTCCGGCTCTGCCCATGGCTCCCACCTCCCCACAGCCTCCGGGGGAAAAGCGGGATGGAGATTCACCCTTGTTGCTCCTGGTATTTTGGGGGGATGAGCTCAGTGCCCGGGTTAATCGGGGTTAGCCAGACGCGGGATTTCGTCATCTGGGAAACAGCGCGAAGGAGGCACCCCAGCCACCTTCCTTTCTGCTTTAATCTCATTGGGATTTAGGGATTATCGTCCCGTGGAGGTACGTGGAGAAATCCGGGCCACTGTATGAAAGCGGGCAGTGCCTTCCCACAGCCCCAGTAACTTTCCATGCTAAATGACACCTACACTTGTTTATTTTCCCTGCCTGGGTGGAAATTAGTCCTTAATAAGGCCATGAAGTCATCGCTCCCCAGGTCCCCGAGCAGAGCCAACACCCCAGGGACAGGCAGGAGCAGCTCCCTGGCCACAGCCCCCCTATCCACTCATCAGCTGGGAATCCCAGCTCCCAGTGCTAGGCACCCTGGGATGGCCTCCAGGATCTCCCACCATCGCCGGGGGCACGGCGAGGCACAAACATCCCCCCAGTATCTCTGTGCCTGCGTTACCGAGTGCCTGAATCCCCGAGTATCCAGGTCCCCATGGAGTTTGCAGTCCCGGTACCATCACCCCGTACTGCCCTATCCCCGGGAAACTGCGCAGCCCGTGGACACCCCTATCCCCTGGCACCCCCAGGTCCCCCCGTCCCTCTGCTCCGCTCACAATCCCTCGGTACCCACATCTGGTGGCACCGTTTCTGCCCCCCTCAGGAGCCCCGCACCTCCGAGTACCGTCCCCTCCCGCAGTGTCCGTGCCCCGCTGCCCCATCCCCGGCGCCCCCCGGCCCCCGCAGCCGCCCCGCGCATCCCTCACCGGGCGGAGGCGGCGGTGCCCGCTGCGGGATGCGCTGCGCTCCGCTCCCGCCGCCCGGCTCTGCCCGCCCGCGCGGCTCGCCGGGAGCTGTAGTCCGGCACCAGCATCCCCGAGTGCCGGACAAAGGAAAAACCCCGCTTCCAGGAGCTTTATCCCCAAAAAGATGCTGCCCGGCGCCTGCGCGGCGGGAATGCTGCCGGGCTGGTGCGGCCGGGGGTGCCCGTGGCTGGTCCAGCCGCTCCGATCCTCGCCTTCTCCTCAAATCCTCCCTTTCCTCCGGATCCGGAGCACATCCAGCAGTGTGGGTCCGGACAGCATCCCGAATTTGGAGACCCAGGGCGAGGAGTTGCTGCTCCCGAGGCGATGCTTGGGGGATGCAGGATTTTCCTGCGGTGCTGGGAGTGGGTCTGAGGAGGTGTTTTATGCCAAAAAACAGAGATCAGGAACAAGTCAAGTTTTAAGCACCGAAGTGCTCGTCTGAGATAAGTTTCCAAGTGGAGGGAGCAATCCTCTGGATAAAAATCAATGCCTGTCCTGGGCTCTGGGACATGAGGTTGGATTATGTGGGGAAGTCAAGACACAAGTCCTGGCTGGGCTGTTAATAAAAGATGTTTATTGAGCACATGACAATGGTTAATATTAAAAAAATTCTATTCCAGCACGTTTTTCAATGTGGAGCCCTTTTCCCTCCTTTTCCTCCAGCGCTGGCTTTTCTGTGACAAACAGCAGAAGGAATTAAATTGATCCAGCAGCCTGCTGGATGATCCCGAAGGAGTAAAATGGGAATCACCCCCTCTGCCAGGCCATGCCTTGTGCATAACCAGTGCTGGTTATGGGGCTGCAAAACCTCCTGGTGGTGCTGAATGTTCCTCAAATCAGGGAAATGATTTGGAAATCCGGCTGGGGCCAGAGACTTTGTCCTGCAATGAATCAGGAAACAAGTTCCCTTAGGAAGGGATTTGGGCTGAAATTAGGATTTATTTTTCCACTGGTATTGGGCTGCCTCTCCACACAGACACACGTCAATTTGGGATTAATTGTTCTCAAAACTCTTCCGTTGTGGTTTTCCTCTTGGGGAGGAAATGGTGCTGTTGTGGGATTTGGAGGGCTTGGTCTATTAATTTTTTTTGTAATCTGGGGTGGGGCTGTTTTATGTTAAATAGGATAAATTCGGGGCATGCTGGGTGGAAATGGTGACCCAAAGAGCCAGGACATTATTTCCAGCCAGGAAAAGGAGAGGATGCCATGTGGGAACACCAAATCCTGGATTTCCTTCCCGTTTTCCATAGCAATTAGGTGCTGCTTAATAAAAATCTATGAAGTTCACTGCCTCCAGTTTATTTTTCCTCCAGCTCTGCTTGCAGTGATGCTGGTGGGGATCTCCCCCATCCCAGCCACAGCCTTGGGTTTTGGGTAGGAAACAAAGGAATTTTGGAACTCTTGCCACATCTCAGGAAATCTGTGTCTTCCACAGGGGGTCTCCCCAGATTTTCTTTCACAGATTTCGCTTCTGTGGAGTCAGAAGCTCTAGAGCTGAACCTGGGGACAGCTGTAGGTGTCACCTGTTATTCCTGGTTAAATACCCCCCAAATCCCTCTGGATGCTCCTTTTCCTGTAGCTGTGTCCCATAGGTGCTGCTGGAATCCTGCAGGAGAAAGGAATATTCCCTCTGGCACATTTGTCATCCCCTCCACACCCTCGCTGCACATCCCAGGGGTGGAAAACAGGCCCTTGTTACCCCCCATCCTGATTCCCAAGGGAGGTGTTCCACATCCCCGGCTCAGGAAACACAATTTACAGCATCAATCTCCACCAGAAAAAATCAGCAAAACACGTTGTGAGAAGCAAAGTTTACTCTTTAAAAATTTTAAAGGTTTAATAAGGGATAAAAGGAGGATTTTTAGTGCTGGGGTGATTGACCAACTGCTAGAAGAGCACTGTGAATTATAACAACTCTTCTTATACACTTTGTCATTGCATACCACTGAATATTATACATATTTTTTAGTTTACATGTTTTGAAAATTTTTTCTTAGTCTGACCTCTGACTTCATCTTCTTAGAGTACGTGTTACAATGCAGATGTGATTTTGAAAGTCTTGTATTTTGTTTTTTTACAAGGCTTCTTGGTCTGTGGTTTAACACTGGCAGCTGAAGGGTTACTGGTAAATTTTTTCTTGTGCTTTCTCGGTGTTATTTGTTTGGTTCTTTTCAATGTTATCTTATACAGACGTTCTAGCTATTTCTACAAGAACTTTTAATCAACATTAACTATTTTACTGTTGCCAGTTAGTTACAAAAATAAAGGCATCAGTTATTATTTCACAGCTACAATTATTTCTTCAAAAGCTGATGTTATAATACACAGCATATAGGTTTAATATTTTGTGAAAGCCTAAACTATAATGCATTTATCACACTGAGATATACAATCTACACAAGAATTAGGGTATTAACCATAAAAAGCTGACAAATTATACTATGTCAAAAGAGACTACAAACTGTACTATACAAAAACTGTATTTTGATATAGTACATAATGTAAAGTATATAGTATATATACGTATATATTTGTAGTTTTATAGTACAAAAGCTAATAATAGCAAAGGACAACAACTACATAGTTACTTATAACAACATGGAACAGCAACCAGTGTTGTGAAGGATGTGGGGTGGGGGGAGTGCCCTGCTGGTGTGGAGACCCCCAGGAATTCCCCATCTCTTCCCAAATCCTGCCCTGCCGCCCCGGACAGGGTGAGGGGCAGTTTTGGGTGCGAGGAGCAGGACGGGGCACAGTCCCAAAGGGCAAGGCCGGGCCCCGCGGCTCCCCGCTCCCCTCCTGCTACCGGCCCGCGGCCCTGCGCCCGCCAGGCGACCCGGGAAAGGTCTCCCGAAGCCGGGGTCAGCTCCTGGATGGCCGTGGAGCCCCACCTGGCACATCCCGGTGGGATTCCAGTCGCGGCCTTCTCCCTCCCATCAGCCTTCGCGGACTTCAGCTCCCGTCATGCCTTGCAGAACTACAACTCCCGCCATGCTCGGCGGCCCTACCCCCTGCCCTACTACACCTCCCAGCACGCCCCGCGTCTGTCCGGGCCCTGTCGCCTTATGTTCTTCCCCCGCCTGCCTCCCAGACTGTACTACCCATGACCCCTCGCGCGGGGCGGCCAGCGGCGAGCCACGGCGGTGGCGCGCGAGCTCTGCCGGGAGTTGTAGTCCCCGCAGCGACGGCGGCAGTAACGGTCCCGCTGGTGGTACTGCCCCCCCTACCCCCCCCATTCCCGGCTGGCGGCTGCGGGAGCAGCGGGAAGAGGAGGAGGAGAAGGAGAAGGAGAGGGAGAGCTGCTGTACCGGCACAGGGGCCGCCGCCGCCCGAGCAGCCGCAGGTAAGAGGAGGGGAAGGGAACGGGGGACACCCGCGGGTGACAGCGGCGGGAAAGGGGTGGCGGCGTGGGGGCACCGCGGTGATGGAGGGGGGCGGCCGGGGGCTGACCCCGAGCCGCGGAGCGCACAGAGACGGAGGGAAGGGGCGGCGGAGGAGCATCCCCTCTGCCCCGGCGGGGAGAGCGGAGCCCTGGGGCGGGGGGACCCCGGCAGAGCCCGTGTCCGCACGGAGCCTGCTGTCCCTGTGTCCCCTCGGAGCCTCTTCTCCCGGGGGCTCTGTCCCTGTGTCCCCTCGGAGCCTCTTCTCCCGGGGAACCAGCCGTGTGTCCCCCCTGTCACAGACCCTGTCCCCCGGGGGCTGTTGTCGCCTGGAGCCCGCTGTGTGTCCCCCCCAGTGCAGCCTGTTGTCCCCGCACCGGCTATCCCCCCCAAATCTGCTGTCCCCAAATCTGCTGTCCCTCCTTCTCTGGAGCTGTTCCTCCTTCCCAGGCTCACCTGAACCCTTGGCCAGAAGGGATGGGATGCCCGGGCTGGGGGTGCCCCCCCAGAGATGGGCGAACCCCCCCCCAAATATCCCGAGGGGCACGTGGAGGTGCCGGCAATATTGACGAGCCCGCCGGCAACTCCGTGCGCCGGGAAGGGCCGGGCTGAGCCTGTCCCGCAGCCCTCCTGGGGGGTAAAATGCTTTTTAAATGCTTATAAAATGGTTATAAAATGGTTAAAGGGGTTGCTGAGCCGGGGGATGCCGGCGCGCAGCATCCACAGGAATGAAAGCAGGGACGTCCAGGTTGGGAAATGCAAGGCGGTGTTAAGATTTTCCGCCTGGATAAAATGCGTATTCCGGTGGTTTTCATGAAAATGTGGATATTTTCCCCTTCTCTCTCTTTTTTTTTGTATTTTTAAAATTTCCTTTTAGCGATGATTGCTTGCATGCTCTGTTGTTGGCATTGTGGTGTTCAGGGCAGCGAAGTCCATCGCTATATTGTGGGTGAATAATGCCAAAAAGGAGCTTGGTTTCAGTCCTTTATAGAAAGCAGAGGAGCTGGGAAGTATGGAAATGAAATAAATATTCATTAGCAGGAAGAGATTTTCTACCGGGTTGGGTTTTGGGGGCATTTTTTCCCCCCACTGCACATCGTGATGAGCTTTCAGGTTATGGTGTGTATTTCCATAGGCTGAATTTTATTTATTTGGTGCTCATTATTGTCAAGTGCAGAAAAATGAGCAGGTTGAGGGTATTTTTTTTCCCTTCTCTTGGACAAAGACGTTGTGCTAAGCAGAAAGAAACCCCAGAAAGATGCTATTTCTGTTTTAATCGAAATATGATTTAAGATGCAGTGGTGTCTTTATTTTTGCTGTTAAATAGGGATGGAGGAAGTCAGAGCCTTTTTTTTTTTTTTTGTCTGTGTGTGTGTGTTTTTTTTAAAGGAATGTGAATGATGGAAACATCTTTAGGGAAACATTTTGCTGGACTTGATTGCATCAACTGCATTATTTCATAAAATGTGAGCTGTGAAGTGGTTGTTGATTAGAACTCAAATTGAGGAGCGATGTTGAGCAATGTAAAGAAAAAGGAAATTAGTATGAAGAGGCCAAATGCTTATTTTCTTTTTTTTTCAGTTCTTTCAGTTTCTGGATTTTAACTGTTTCGTGGGTTCTCTTGACCTTTGTAGTTGAGTCTATTTCAAAAAACCCCCAAACAATAACTATGATCCGTGTATTTATTCTTGTTATACATACATAGTTATTAAATGGAATTATATCAGCCAGCATTGTGTATTTTGCATTACATTTATATTAAATCTGATTAACTTTTGTTCTCTAAGTTGCAAATACCAACTTATCCTGTTTAGCATCCCAACTTTTTATTTACCAAAGCAAATGTTGGTGTTTTTTAGAAGGAATATTTCTCTCCCAAAAAGTGCTTTATTTTAGGGAATGTGGGGTAAGTGTTATGGATATTATTGTCCAGTTCTGGGGGGTTTGGGGTATATTCTTCAGCTAATTAAAATTCCTGGCTCTCAGCAAAGACACACTTTTTTGGACAGGTAGATATATATCCTCTGGAACAAAGGGAGCAAAATGTGTTTGGAGTTTGTTCAGAAAATATTCCCTGGAGTGAGAAACCTAAATTGCAAAAAAATTTATGTGGAATAACTGGGATGCAGTCATTTGGGGAGAACATTTGTGGAGATGCTTTTGGTTGATCCTCATCTGTCAAACTCCACGGTGAGCCTGCATTGCAGTAGGTGAGCTACCCAGGGGGTTTTAAAATCTGCAGTTCAGATTTCCTGGTCCCCACGATCCGTAACCCACGGCAGGGCTAAGGGGGAGGAACGGGGCAGGGAGGGGATGCTGCTCCTGAAAAATCATTTCTTAGGAGAGTGGGAATGCTTTGGAGCAGCAGTTCTTTGAAAGGCCTTCAGCACCTGCCCTGAAAGCATAATTAAAATGATAATTGGACTGGGGCTAAATTGAATTGTGCTTGGACACGGAGGCGCAGACTTCAGGCGGGGAGGTGCGTGTGCAATCCAGGGCAGTGCCCGCTTTTGGGAAGTTCTCCAACGCGTGGGATTGGCACTGCTCTCCCTTTCGGGGAAGTGGGACATTCATTCACCCGTGCTGTGAGAGCTGTGGTGTGAACGAGCAGAGTTCCACCTGGCTGGGAATCCAGATGTTGCGCAGCTGCCAGACCTTGCTCCTCAGGTAGTCGGGACCCAGCGTGCTTCCAGCCAGGAGCTCCGAGCGCATTCCCGGCTCTCCGCAAAGCAGCTGTGGGGGCTGTCAGAAGGGAAACACAACTTTTATATCTTCCTCTGTGAGCTCTCTCCTGCCTTCAGCGCAGGTTCTGATCTTCGTTTGTCTTCCAGCCCTGCCTCTGGGGCCCGATGGTATCTGCAGAGGCCCCCGGTTTCCCTTTCCGCAGCACAAGTGCTCCCTGTACTTTCTGTTTCCTCCGCAATTCCTCAAGTCTCTCCATGTGCCATTCCTCTCCCTGCTCCTGTCCCGACTTAGCTCCCTCCTGCCCGTGCCCTGATCTTCCTCATCAGCCGGGCTCACTTTTGCTGCTTAAAATCCATCAGTTCTCGTGTTCAGTCCGTAGGAATATCCGAAATCCGGCTCCTGTTGTACTCTGTAGTATTTTCTTTTTGCTGATTCCAAATTCCAATCCCTTGGTCCCTTTGGATGCTGCTGGGTTCTCATGCTGTGCATCCCTTCAGTGAACAGAAGATTCGTGTTTCAGTGACAAAAAATAAAATCCACCGGTCTGGTTTTTTTTACCTGTTGATGGTCTTTTAAATCTCTGAATTAAAAAGTACTGATTCTCAATCTGTCACTGTTTAAAACTGGGAATAAATTTTCAGGAATCATTTCCACGTCCTCAAATACCAGTCGGACAGACGGAGTTCTCCAGAGCTGTTTAAATTGTATCATCTTCCTGTTCCTTCTACTCAACTGAATCACTTTGTTCCTATTTTTGTATCAAAAACATTGATATCCCTAAACACCAGGGAAGAATGGCAGTGGCAGGGCTATGTTTATTTATGCAAATTCATGGAATCCCAGAAGGATTTGGGTTGGGAGGGACCTTGAAGCCCATCCAGTCCCACCCCTGCCATGGGCAGGGACACCTCCCACTGTCCCAGGCTGCTCCCAGCCCCAATGTCCAGCCTGGCCTTGGACACTGCCAGGGATCCAGGGGCAGCCACAGCTGCTCTGGGCACCCTGTGCCAGGGCCTGCCACCCTCCCAGGGGGGAACTTTTTCCCAGTAAAATTTGCATAAACCTGATTTTTTTTGAGAAAGTAAGGATGTGATTGCACTTCCTACCTGCCTATCTGAGCAGAGAATGAAATCAATGCAAAAACAAGTCTATGATCTGTATTTTGTATTATGCTCTGATTTATCAGTGCTTTGTTAGGTGGGTAATCTCGAGGTGGGATTTTATGTTTGTTTTTTATCTTGAACGGGAAGCAACAGTTGGGAATTTCCAGGATTTTCTCTTGCTGAGGGCAGGTGTGCAATGGGCGTCTGAAGCAGGAATCCCAGACCCTTAATTAAGATCCCAGGCAGCAAAGATCCAGATTTTAAGGCATATCCAGCATTTGCAGTTCTGAAATTCGTGGAAGCTCTTTCTTTTTAAAGAACCATGTAGGGAATGAGCCTCTGTTGATGAGGACAGAGACACACACAGATTTTTTAGAGTGTGAGTGGGACTTGGATAATTTTTCCAGAGCTCCTCTGGGTTTTGTTTACTATGGATGTGCTGAAAACCCTGAGCAGTGCACAGGAATTTCAAGTGACTCTGCTTTCTGGGAGGAAAAAACATGGGCCTGCTGACACTCCCCAGCAAACCATCTAGGAGATTATCGTCATAGGATTTATAAAAGCTGAAAAAAAAAAAAATCCACATTCCCCTCCTCTGGTGTGTATTTGCTTGTGCTTTACCCTGTCTCTCCTTGGTTGAAACAGTCACGTGGGAAGCTGGAGAGTGGAAAAATGAAAAGTCAGAGCAGAAAACTGGGGTTTAGCGTGGCCTTGGCACAATAACTTTCTCAATAGGAAGATTAAAACTGAAGTGTATTTGTAGGCTGGTCGTTTTTGCCTTCCTTGTCTCAGCAAGGGTTAGAGATTTGGGAGGATTATTGGAGACAAGCTTAGAGTATTTTATGAGAGGAAAAGTACTAAACTGGCAAAAAAAAAAATAGATGCCATCATGCCTGCTAGGCATGTCTAATTCTTTGATAAAATGGATAAAGATTGCAGGCTGCAGCAAAAGTTAAAATAGACCATAACATCTTGGGGTCTGCAGGGTTTTTCCTTCTAATTTGCTGTAGAACTTAATAAAAAAGATTTGCCTCTTTTGTGGCACCAGGCTCTTTATCTGCCACAAATTAAAGCCTAGTGCTTGGGCTTCTGCTTTATCTGCTGTTAGATACCAGCTCCCTAAATTTGATAATGAGAGGGTTTTAGCATTCTGAGTTTGGAAATACATCCCAAATGAAGACTGGTGAGAAGTTGTGAGTGTGGTCTCCTTTTCCTCCATTTTCCATTCAGTTCTTTGTACTTGGATTTATAGGCAATAATAACTCACTTTTTAATGGACGAGGGGATTTTTGTGGTTATTTTAAACAAGGTCCCAAGAGTCCTCACAGTGCCATGGGCAGGGGTGGAGTCCCCATGCGGGGACAGGTTGAAAAGCCAGGTGGATGTGGCACTTGGGGACATGTGTTGGTGTGGCCTTGGCAGTGCTGGGGGACTCCATGATCCTTGAGGTCTTTTCCACTCGTAACAATTCCATGATTCTGCCTTTTCCTGCCAATTTGATGGATGAAGTAGAATCACTCACTGCAGTTCCTGCTGACATTTTACCCAGGTTAATTGTCATGCCTGTATGGACAGACAGGTTCTAGGGGCTTTTCTCCCTACTGAAAAGTATTTTGTATGAAGCTTGTGAGCATTTAAAATGCAATTACTTTGGAATAGGTCCCTGTATAAACATTTCCTTCTGTGGTAGTTTATTCTACAAATCATTTTCTTGGGTTTTCTGTGTATGGTGTCACTTAATGAGACTTTTAATGGCTTTTACAAAATGATGACATTCCACATATTTTCTAGTTTGCTCTTGACTTGACTTACATTCACAAGTTTTCAAGCCTTAAAATGCAGTGCCATAAACTGGAGATCTGGGTTCTTTCTCTTTACTGTAGCATCCAAATCCCAGCTGTTGAACTTTCTTGGATAGCTGAGTCTTTAAATATGGATTTGAGAGCTCAAGAAAGTATTTCTTTGTGTAAGAATTTCTTGACCAAATTTAAATGTGAGCCCTTGGAAAAGCAAACACAGTGGAACAGCCCAGGAGCATCTTGCCCACGTGGTTTTGCTTTCCAGGGAAGCTGTGCTGCTGCTGGAGCAGATAGCAGGGACAGAATGGGCTCCTGGGTGATTCCAGGAAGTGTGGAACATCCCCACCAAGCGTGGCAGAGCTGGGCATGGAGAGAAGGAACAAATTTTTACAGTGTGGGTGGTAAAACACTGGCACAGCTGATTGCCCAGGGGGTGGTGGCTGCCTCATCCCTGCCAGTGTCCAAGGTGTCATTTCAATTAGTGTCTGACTATTGCTCCCAAAAGCCAATTCTTGTCTCAACATCCTTCAACACCCAATAACTTTTCTCTTTGAAGGGAATTCTTAAATCCACAACCGAGTGGTCCAGCTAAACTGACGGCATTGCCTGAGAAGTGTTGGGCAGGTTCCATTTGAGGGGCTCTGCCTTTCCCATTTTGTTCCCTAGGTTCCAGGTCGACCTCTGGGATGGTTCTGGGCTTTGGATGAAGCCCAGCAGAACCCCAGTGCAGCTCACTTTGCTGGTGATTTTCCACGGGTGGCTGCTTTCAGTCACCTGTGTGTCAGCCAACTCTGAATCTGCTCAGCTGCTTTGTTGACACGTACAGTGGTAATTTTTTAATTGGGATGTCATCCTCAAAAGATTGCCTGTTGCATTGCAGCACTTACCTTTATCACCACGGATCTCCTCAGAGGATGAAGTCAGCTTTGCTTGACAAGGCCTATTTTCCATAACATTGACTGTCATTAATTTCACTCCTGTTCTTTTTAAGTCCAGATCGAGTCTGATTCAGTTTTCCCTTGTTTTGTCCAGAGCTCACGCCTGGCAAATGGATTGCTGTTTACTTGAGTCATTTTGCCTTTTTCCTGATGTAGTTGTGGTAGAAATGTTTGTCTTCCAAATTTTCTCCTGCGTTCTGAAAAATATTGCAAATGAGCCCATGGGGTCTCTGAAGTAGTGGAGTCTTGGAGGACTCTGTGATTAAACATCCTGGGCTTCTGGTGCATCATTCCATACTGAAATGCAGAGCTGGTAGAGACCTTGGGAGACTTTCCAGTCCATTCACCTCCTCGAGGCAAGTTCAAGTGTCCCTAGAGCATCCTTAACGAATGTGTTTCTACTTTTTCCTTAAAATCTTCCAGTCTCAGAGGTGCCAGCCTGCTCAGGAAGCTGGCAGTGAGTGCTTAACCAATTTGGTTAAAAGCTTTTCCAATATCTTAGATCTTTTAGGAAGCAATTCTTGGCTGTGAGGGCGGGGAAGCCCTGGCACAGGGTGCCCAGGGAAGCTGTGGCTTCTCCTGGAATTTTTCCAGGCCAGGTTGGATGGGGCTTGGAGCAACCTGGGATAGTGGAACGTGTCCCTGCCCATGGCAGGGGTGGGAATTGGATGATCTTTAAGGTCCCTTCCAGTCCAAGCCGTCCTGGGGTTTTGTGATCTCTGAGAAATGAAGATGGTTTGCTTTGCTGTGCAGAATAACCCATCCCCTTGTTTCTGCTGTCACTGATGGGAGCATGTTACATCCTCCTCCAATTTGTTTTCCTGGGCTGGCAAGGTCCTGTAATGTGTTCTTATGGATCATTATGTATCCAAACCTCTTTAGTATTTCCTCAGCTTTCCTCTGTACTCTGGTGTGTTTACTTCTCTCTCTCCTCAGACTTGGCACTGCGTGGCCTTGTCAGCGTTGTATAAAACAAAACAATGCTACTTTCCACATGGCACTCTTAAAACAATCTGAAGTGCCTTTCCTTTTTTTTTTTTTTTTCTTTTCTTTTTTTTCATTTTTGTTTTGGCAATTCCATTGTATTGTTGACATCTTACTTGTGATCCAATATCCCCTTGGGGTTGTTTTCTGCTGTCCATCAGCCCAGCTGGGATTTCTCTACCTGCACCACGTACAGTGCTCTTGCACTCCTCTTTATTGGGTTTCACCAAGGTGTTTTGGTTTGACACAGGTTGGTCTTGACTCATGCACGTTGTTTCATTTTGGCTGTATCCTGTAATTACTTCTGTATCAATTGTTAAATAATCTTTCTGGTGTCTTCCCATTGATTGTGAGGGGAGTTCAATCCCTGATTTGCCCCAGAAGCTTTTTCAAACTTCACTCTGGAGCTGTTTCCTTTTTGATCCCAAAAGCACTTTGAAACTTGGTGAGTGGATCATCTATATGCAAATTCCTTAATTTTTCCTCTGCTGCCTTGTGTTTGTGGAAAATCCAATGATGCCAATATCTTAAAGGTCTTTTCCAACCCAAATGATTCTATGAACCTGTGATTATGTTGATATTTCGTTAAGATAATAACTAAAAAGTACAAATGTCATACAGGTTAAAATCAATTATTGAAATCAAGACATTTTGCAGTCTTGATTGACTTACTAAACTTAGATATATTTAAATACGAGTCTGTTCCTTTTCTGCACTGTCAAGGCTTCCAGTCCAGTGATTTCTGCAGCTTTATTGCTTGTAACGAGGCTCAAATCAGTTACTTGGTGTTCCAAATTGTCACCTGTGATTTTGGGAAGCTAATCTCTTGTAATTACTTGCTGCATGAGTGCTTCTGTATCGCTCTTGCCTCCTCCATAACCCCACATGGGGTTTTTATCCCCAGTATGGACTCACCTATTGGTGCTTCCCAGAGCCTCCTTCTGGCTTCACCCATTAAAACACACCAAGTTTCTGCCCTGGAAATTCAGTTTTCCTGCACTGTTGATAACTGTCAGAGAGGTGAGCCTTCCCACCTTTTTTTTTTAGGAGATACATTACAGCCATCTCTTCCTTTCATATCCAAGCACCATGGGACTAATGATTTTCAAGTCTAGTCACATGCTCCTTTTTTTTCTTACTGCTAGCCAGGATTTCATTTGTTCCTGCTTGTTATCCAGACTCCCTGCATCCATATATAGCTACAGATTTTTTTTTTTTTTCTGAATGCTTGTCTGACTTTGTGCCTCATTTCCCCTTCTAAGTGTCCTTCTCCTGTGTTCAGCTTGTGCCTTTCCTGGATGCATCAGCACTTTCATCTGGGAAGGTGTCTTATTAGTTGGAAGGATGCTGGCTCTGCAATTCGTGATCTCTCCTCTCCAATATTGCTCCATCACTCAAATCCAAATATTCTCTCATCAGCCGTGCAGCCTTGTTCAATTCCATGATTTTTTGGGGGCCTTCCCTTGCATCTGGTGCTGGATGCATCTTGTAGCTCAGGGATGTGCAGGGAGCCTGTGGATGCAGTGTGGAGCCAAGAGCATTGGCATTTTGAGGCACTGGTTTGCAAGAGGAATTTGCAGCTTGCAATTCCTCCTTCTCCCTGAGCTCCAGGTCCCCGCTGTCCTGCTTGGAAGCAGATCCTGCTGTTTTGGGAGGCAGCTCCTACCAGCTCCTCCTCAGCTTCTCTTGGCACCCTGGAGCCAGTGGGAAGGAAAAGCCTGGCATGGCACAGTGTGGAGATTGCCAAACCTTGACTTAGACTTTCCCTTGGAGCTCTTTTCCAGGATCCCTGAGATCTTTCCTCACCTGCTGGGCTCCAGCTGGGCGCAGTTACTCCTTGTGGCCACAGTGATCAGCCAACATTGGTGCTCATCCACGGGAACAGGAAATCCATGGCAGCCAGCTATTTCTTGGAGGCCATGGTGCTGATGCACAGAGCATGTTTGCACAGGCTGGATTTTCTGAACACAGGCTGGAGAAAGCAGCAGGAAACCATTTTTCTCCACAATCCAAAGTCGTTTTTTCCTGCCAGCACTAAACGCACACGTAGGGTTTAGTGTGACTTTCACTGTGGGTGTTTCCCTGGATGTCCTTGACTTTCTCCTGCTTTCCTGATGCTCTTCACTGACGTTCCTGGCACTTGGCTGTGCGTGTTCCCTCCCATTCCCTACAGTTTGTGTATTTTCCCTTTCTCTGACACAAAGCCTGACATTCCGTGTTTGTGTTCAGTTTGTGTTCAGCCCCAGGGAATCTTTTTCCCTCTGTTTGTGGTCAGTGTTGTGGGCTTTAACCAAATTCCACGTCACAGAATTGTCTTCAGTGGAGATTTTTTTTGGGATGAATTTTCAGCCATGGGAGATCTCCCTGCCTGAGAATCCCAAATCTCCAACCTCTGTGCTGTGGCTCGTAATTTGCTAGGGATGAACGATGCTCTCATGATCTAATGGTGGAAGACTTGGCATCTGCTTCTTTCCATGCCCCAATTTTCCCTCCAGTTCCCAAACTGCATAAGCAGTGCCTGACATTCCCATTTGGAATGGGGCAAAAAGGGTTGGTAGTGTGTGTACTTGCTGAGACAGATAAATGGAACATTGGGAGATGCTGCAGTGACAACTTCCCCTCTTCTCTGCCACATGAAGGAAGGGGAAGGTTGTGGACTCTGTGGTTGGGCTCCTTTATTGTGCCCTTTAACTTGATTTAAAATCTTAGACAGATTTCAGAGCCAATTGATTTCTGCCACATGGATTTGTCTCTGCTGTGACATCATGGCTGTGGGGACTGCTCTGGTGTCACCCTCATTCAGATTTGCAGTTCAGGCTGCTGTCTTTGATCTGTAAAGATTTTGATTCTTGATTTCAATCTTCTCTCCCTGTGAGACCTCTCTCCCCAGGACTGTGCTGGCAGTCAGGATTAGCTGGGCTTTACTTCGTTGACAATCTTGTTTTTAAATCTGAAAGGACCTCAGCAGAGTTTTCTCCTAGGGCAGAGAGGGCATTGATTCTGGAATATGTTTTTCTTGGTGTTATCAGGATTTTCTGGCTATCAGGATAAGCCATGGGGCTTATGGATCATGGAGTTTTCTTCCTGCAGCAAGTTCAGTAAGTTCAGTTTACGTTAGTTTTTACCTGGCCTTGCTATGATTTTTACCTTTTTATGACTTTTCCTCATATTTTTTCATATCTCTTGCTTTCTCTGAGTGTTTATATTCACCCAAATACAGTGGGAAGAACACTGGGTAAAACAATCTCTTACTTTTTGGCTTTTGGTTTCCACCTGCCCTTTGGAGATACTGCCAGGGTTCCAGGAACATGGGCTGGCCTGAGGGAGGAGAAAACAGGACAGTGTTTCCTTTCCTGCCTCAAGGTACACCCCAGGAGCTGTTGTACTTTTAGGGATATTGCCATTAAGTAAAGAGGGAGAGGAAAAAAAAAAAAAAAACAAAAAAACCCCCAGATATTAAATTTACTTGAGATGTGTTCTCACGAAGACTCTTAGTTGGATATCAGCACTGCCTGCAAATCTTTTTATATGGAAATAATTGGATGGGAGTATCCATTTGAAAGTTACAGGGGAGTATCCAGAGTCTATTCCTGGTCCGGAGAGCGGAAATCTGTTTTAATTGGAGCAGTTTTCTGGGAGTCGTGTTTCCTGCCACAGTGGTAACAGTAGGAAGGATCAGCAGCATGAGAGGTTATAAAACCTCTGGGCATTTTACATTTGTTTCAAGTAGCTGGATGCAGTAAAAAAAAACCACAAAAATTGGGCAAACTGAGACTGCACAGAGGATTCACTGCATTTCAAATCTTCCCAAAAAGCACCTGAATCCATAGGGACACAGTTCCTGAGTTCCCTCCTGTGTTTGTTTTACTGAGTGGCTCATACTCAGTGGATACAAATCCACTGCTGCCACAAATAGCATTCGAGATTTTGGTACTGATTATGATTAACCCTGATGGTTTCTGCCTGATTTGGTTCATTTTTGTATTTGTAGGCAGCACACAGGAGTGCAGGAACAAACCCAATTAACACTGGGAAGTGAAGCCAGATAACCCAAGGAAGTTAGAGAGTTGGAAGCCTTTAAAAATAGTTTTTTCAAGACAACTGTGTCACTCTAATTTCAGAAGAAAAAAAGTATATAGCTACATTATTTTTAAAGCCAGTTTTGTTTCCCAAAATGCCTTGAAAATCGAGCTGATCCATTAAAATTGCAGTTCCTTCAGTGATTAATCTTAGAGGGAGTCTTCTACACAGGGATAATTTATTCCTGCTTGGCAGTGTGTCCATAATACACATTATTAGCAAGCTCTCACAATTTTGTTCCCACATACTGAAATAGAGTGGAAAATTAAAAGATTTGTTTCATGTCCATCATCCCAGATTATCTGAGATTTATTTCTGAATAAAAGTGAGAAGCCATCATTAGAAGCTCAAGACATCGTTGTGTTCTTATGTGGATTTTCCCTTTGGGTTATTTAGTTTCTCAAAACTTGTGTGTCTTTAAATCCACAGATCAGGAAAGTTGTGAAAATCCATTTTTCAAAGGTTGATTTCAATTTACCCATTCAGGATTCTGCCCTGTCTAACACAAACATCTCTTAAAAATGTAAGAGCACCCAGAGACAGCCAAACCCCAATGAATAAAGGGGTGCTTAAAGACTTGGATTCAGTCCTGTTAGAGCAGATCTGCTTTCTACTTACACTCAAGTTAATATCAACTTAATTTTAAGTTAATAATGCCTAAATAGGTTTTTGTCATCACTAGGAAATTAAATCGAGTTGATTTGGCTTAAATTACTGTTTTCAATTAAGTAGCTCAAAGCAGAGCAGCAGCACTGAGAACTCACCTTGGTCCTGCCTTCCTGCAGACCTGGTGTCCTGCTGGAACCTCTGGGATGGTTCCAGGGAAGCTCTTGTTTAAATTGAGACCTGGGAGGCATTTTAGTACCAAGTGATACTCTGTTGAGAAAATTGGCAGGATGTCAGCAAATAAATATCATATTAATCATATTAAAAATGGGTTACTGTGGTCAAATGGATGGGTTTTAGAAGGGTTTCAATGACCCAGCAGTCAATGCAACAGGATTTTGGGAGCCTGGAGAGGAGAAGGCTCCAGGGAGACCTTAGAGCACCTTCCAGTGCCTGAAAGGGCTCTGAGAGAATTGTGTTATGAGCAATGGTGCTTGAAGGGATTACAGAGCAGCTGGGTGTCAACACCAGCAACAATGCTGTAGAAAAAAAGGCAATTAAATTTTTTTTTAGGCCTTTTTTTAGGTTTTTTTATTTTTTTTTTTATTTTTTAGGTGTATGAGCAAGAAAATATTGAGAAGAACAGATTTCATTTCTGTATTTGGTGCTAGTGACTTTCCTGTATATGATTTCCATTTCAACATCCTGAAATAGCTCCTGGAGAAGTTGTAGGGGAACGGAAGAAACGCAAAAATAGTCTGAGGACTAGAAAAAACACACACAGAGAAGCACAGAGCTAAGTCTGGTTAGCTTATCAGAGGGAGAGTCAATGCAGGAGCATCCCAGAGAAAATTCCAGGCACTGAGTGCCCTCCCATGCATCCCAAGAAATTGGTATTTTAAAGGGAGAACCCTGTAAAGGTGGGCTGCCTTTTGGGATGAATGATCCAAGGAAAAGAGCACTTCTCATCTCTAAAACTGATCATTGTTACTTTAAAACTAAAGAGGCCAATGCAGGACATGTTCTTGTCAAGGATTAGGTTGGCTGTGAGTGACATTTAAATGGATGTAACTGTGAACAGTATTTTCTTCCCAGGCAGAAAGAATTGCAGGAAGGCACCAGGCACTGTTGACCCCTGGCCGTGGCATAGGGGTTGTGTGAGGGGGTGATGAAGTTTGCTGATTGAAACATTAGTTTTTTATTTAATGGGCCAACCTTCACATTAAAATAAACACCTCGTGGTAGTTAAGAATTTCTGCAGAGGATGGCACGGTGGGAAAGGGTGGGTTTGGGATACAGCTCAAATTAACTGGAGCTGGAGACAAGCCTGAAAATATTGTGGAGCACATGGTGAATATGGGAATGGGATTGGATTGCTGAGAGTGAAGGTTAAAAAGATTTATATTTATATAATACATGTATTCCCCTATATAGAATCACAGAATTGTTTAGGTTGGGAAAGCCATCCAAGACCATGGAGTCCAACCATTCCTCAGCACTGCCAAGGCTGTGCTGACCCCCATCCCCAAGGCTTTGAAATCCCTCCTGGGATGGGGACTCACCACTGCCCTGGACAGCTGTGCCAGGGCTGGACAACCCTTTCCAGGCAGGAATTTTCACAATATCCAATCTAAACCTCCCCAGGCTCAGCTTGGGGCTGTTTTTTCTTGTCCTGTCCCTGTTCCCTGGGAGCAGAGCCCGATCCCCCTGGCTGTCCCCTCCTCACAGGGAGTTGTGCAGAGCCAGAAGTTGTGTTCCCCCCTGAGCCTCCTTTTGTCCCCAGCTTCCTCATTATATTCCTCAAAGCTGTAAAATACCTGTGGAATCCTGGGCTGGTTGGGAATGTGATGATGTGGTGGGTGCTGTCTGGTGGCTCTCCACACAGGACCAGTTAAAGGAGAGATTGATGATTTCTGTGATTGCTGTGTGCAAGTTCCTTTCTCCTCAAATCGATCCCATCCCAAGTGTTCACCTCTGGCTACTGTGTCCTGGGAAAATAACTTAGGGAACTGTATAAAATGGAGTTTCAAGTGTGTGCCAGCACCAGGTAAAACGATGCAGCAAGAATCCTGGGAGCAGCAAGACAAAGCCTCTGTTGATATCCTCTGGCTCCAGGTGATGTATTGTGCTACCTGGAAGTCTCCAGGTGATCCCTTGTGCTCCCTGAAGCCAGACTTCACCAAGGGACAGCTGGACACTATTCATGGCATTTCTACAAGAAGTGCCACGTGCATTGATCAGTCTTTGTCTGCATCTCAAACTCTAAAACCTGCCAGTTCTGCCCTGCCATCAGAACTCCTGGCCTGACTGATGTTTGAAGTGATCTAAGAATACCTCAGATGTATTGTCAAGGGGCTCAGTGCTAAATAAATTATAGGAAAGATGAGATCCTAGCAAGTGTTTGGATAACATAAGCAAGATTAATGGTTTGGAGCCTGTTTTCTGAACAGTGGGACGTGATTGATCAAAGAGAAAAAATAGTCTCTGTGGCTCCTTTGTACCAAAACTTTCAAGAGCTGAAAATGAGCAGCTGAAGGAAGAAATGCAGAGCTTAGGGAAGAACCTTGTGATGAAAAACTAGGGTGGGAGGTTATGAAAGTATAGGTTGACAGCTTTGTCCTCTTTATCAACCTTTCCCTGTAGGGATGTACTGTAGAAGATTTTGGGCAGGCTGCTGTAGCCTGGATAGGTACTTTGAAATTTTTTTTTACAATATTTTTTAAAAATCAAAGGCTTTTATTGTGCTGTGAGTAAGATTTGAGTTTCTAGAAAGCTGGTTTCTTCTCCTAGCCAGGGAAAAAAGAGCTGAAGAGTTGGAAGGCTGATCTCCCGAGGAAGGTGACTGTGCCTGAGGATCTGAGAAGAAAGGCAAGGGCAAATTTTCATGTGCCTCACTCCCTGCAAATGATGTTCCTTGCAATTCCTGCTCCTAAAGTCAGAATTTAGGACTTGGTTTCCATGCTTGATTCTCACCAAAGGTAGAAAACTGTGGCTTGAATAATTCCAACTGATTTGGGTTGGAATGTCACTGAGGCCAAGCAATGGGAAATGGGAGATAAAGGTTCTCAAAGTTGTCCATACCAACTCCAATGCCCACATGATTTTCCATACATTTCTATAAAATGTCCCTGTGTGTTCAGTGCATTGAAGGACACACATCCATTTTACTTAGCTGAAGATATTGGGGTACAAAACTGCTGCACTCGATGGAAATGTCGTTTTTTGCAGTTAAATTTTGCTGTTCTGTTCACTGAAGTGTGTAAGGATGAGACATGGGATGATTCTGCCTTTTCCCTGTACCTTTCTTTCAGAGATGTTGCCCTGACTAATGTAACAGTGGGGATGAACTTTCATTTAGCTCAACCCAAATAGCAGAGCTGGTATAAGAATAAACACAAATGTGCTCATTCAGTATCAATAGAGGAGACTGATTTTGTAAAAACATTGCAAGGAGAAGGATGGTTCAAACCCATTTGTTCCATCCTCAGGATAACGATGTGTAAATTGTGATCACTCTTGCACTCCAAGTGTCAGTTTTAATTTGAGTCTTTTATAAACCACTTGATTGTTTAATATTGCAAAGAAATTTAACCCCCTTGGAAGAAATCAGAAAGATTCCTGCTATTGAGGTAATTAGATACAAATTTGAGTGGGGTTTTTTTAATAAAGATTAAATGATCTGTTCAACTGTTTCAGGCCCTACTTGAGATACACACACCTGTGTCTATCTTGTAGAGCATTTTCCTCATTAATTAAGAGCACTTTCCTTGTGTTATTACTTAATTGGGTATCAGAGGGAACCTGATGAGACAATGAAATGGTCTTAATTGCATACAAACTAAATGCATGGTACTCCACATGCTGGAGTGTTCCACGGCATGACCCCAGCTTGTCACCGTGTGCTAATGGCCATGGTGTGTGCTCAGGGGAGAGGGAACCCTCCTGGAATTCATTCAGCCTGAATCACAAACCCAGGCTGGGCAGGGAATGGCTGGAGAGCAGCCCTGGGGACGAGGATTTAGGGGATGAAAAAGCTGGACATGGCCTGGCTGTGTGCACTGGCACTTGGAAACCTCCATGCCCTGGGCTGAGGAAAGGGAGGATTCTGTCCCTCTGCACCTGTGCTCAGGTGAGACCTCACCTGCAGAGCTGCCCCAGCCCTGGGGCCAACAGCAGGAGGATGTGGAGCTGCTGGAGAGAGTCCAGAGGAGGGCACAGAGATGTTCCAGGGCTGGAGCCAGGCTGGGAGAGCTGGGGGTGCTCACCTGGAGAGAAAAAGGCTCCAGGGAGAGCTCAGAGCCCTTCCAGTGCCTAAAGGGGCTCCAGGAGAGCTGGAGAGGGACTGGGGACAAGGCCTGGAGGGACAGGACACGGGGAATGGATTCCCACTGCCAGAGGGCAGGGCTGGATGGAATATCAGGAAGGAATTGTTCCCTGTCAGGATGGGAAAGACCTGGCACAGGGTGTCCAGAGCAGCTGTGGCTGTCCCTGGATCCCTGGAAATGTCCAAGGCCAGGCTGGACACTGGGGCTTGGAGTAACCTGGGACAGTGGAAGGTGTCCCTGCCCATGGCTGGGGTTGGAACTGGGTGATCTTTAAGGTCCTTTTCCACCCAGGCCATTTTGGCATTGTATAAATTAGGCAGTTTCCTATTGTCAGTTTTCCCCACTTATCAGACTTAAGAAGTTTTCCATGTTTGACAACATTCAGTTTTGACAACATTTAGTTTCATCTAAACACTCTTGGCTTCTTGGCTGTTTACCTTTCACAGGGATAGCTGTTTCCCTGCAGTTTCAAACTGATAATTACAAAGGTAAATGACCATGTTTAACGTCTACAAATAATATGTAAGGCTTGCTTTCTGTGAGTGTACATATGTTCTTCTGGACAGCCAGGGGCTTCCGTGGAAGCAATAAATTTATTCTTCTGGGATTAATCCCTGCTCTGCTTCTTCATCCTATTCCTTTTTTTTTTTTTTTTTTTTTTTCTGTTGGGAGAGTAGAAATGAGAGTGAGAGAAGGAAAAAGCTCTTCCCCATGTCATGTTTGTCTGTGCTCATCTTTGCCAAGCAGCAGGTAGATGTGTCAACACCATGAATTATGAATGGAGCTGCTGGAGCCCACGGAACGCTGCAGTGGAGCTGACTTGTGTTATTTATCCCTCAGCAGCAGAACTCCCTGTGGGCTTGGGAAAACCCAAAACCTTCCTATTTTCCATGCTTGGGAAGTTAGTCCTGGATTATACTGATTAAAACTTGGCAAGGAATAGCTGGAGAGCTTTCACACCTTTCCAGCATGGAAAATTCTCTTTTTCAAGAGGATATTTCAGTCTAAAAAACAGTTGTCAAAGGCAAAGTTATGGTTTTTTTCCTCCTGGAAATTAACTCTTTTGCAGTGTGCCAGGGTATTTTTTTAGGTTTAAGGGGAAGAGATGGCAAGAGATGCCATCAAGGCCAGGGAAAGACAAAAGCAGGGACTCGACATGGACTGTGCATGACACAGGAGCCAAGTTCTTGTGTGACTTGGGGCAAGATCTGTCATTTGTCTGGATTTTTGTTTTTAATATCCCTGGAAAGGAATTATTGATATTTCCCTTGCAAGGCTGTTTTCAGGCTTCTTGGATAAAAGTTTTGCAGGGACGAATTATATGGCACAGAAGCCCATGTAGCTCTAGGGTTTGGCACTGGTGCCACTCAAAAGTAATGGTGAGAGCTGAAGAAAAAGCTGATTTTTATCATGCTCTGAACTCTTCGAGTGCCTTACACAGTCCTAGCAAAGGCAGAGTGGCAGTGAACTAACATCTTTTATCTTCTGGAGTTTTGTATTTTGAATTCAGGCCCATTCCAACAGTCATCATCCGAGGAATTCGATAGTGGGAGGATCTGAATGGATTCCATTTCCATTCTGTTTGTTGTTACACCCGGTTTAATTTTTCCTGTTATATTCCTGTGTATAGACACAGCCTGCATGCGACTGCATTCCTGGTGAGGAAGGGTGGGAGAGCTGGATTTTACCATTCACCATCCTATTTAAGGTAGTTTTTTGCCTTCCTTTTATTGTTCTCCTTAAACAATATTTTGGATTATTATTGTATTTTATATGAGGAAGGGCTGCAATAGGTGTAATTTATTTTAAATCTCAATTTCTCTTAAAATTTCCTATTTTCTTGGCAAAGGGGATCCTGTAGCTTTGTCTGCCAGGAGAAGAAATGGTTATGTCATTTACCTACTAGTGGTTTTAAATCTATTTTTAAAATCTATTGCTGATTTCAATTGTATTTAAGTCAAGAATCCCAGCTTGCTGATTTAAAGCATTTGATTGTAAACTTGTTTTTTTAATTGAGCTTTTGCTTTTCTAAAAGAAATTTCTACTCCCTGCTTGGTCAAATATCAGTCGTACACTGCTGTCCTTTCATTAAAATTAGAACTCCTTTATTTTGGCCACTGCTTCTGTGCACTTATTTAAGCAATGGCATCTAATTAGTAATTTGAGAGTCTTTGTTTAATTTTTTATTACGTAGGAAACAAAGAATGATACATTTCAGTGGTGATGTGTGCTAGGAACTCATGTCAAACTTCCTTTGGAAACTGGAATTCAGATTAATACAGTGTGGGGTGCACAAGTGTTTGTGTTCACAGAACAACTTTCCACTTGATGAATTCCTGAGAAAAAGCAGCAGCCTTCTCCCAGAACAGACTGAGATGTCAGCAGCAGGATTGATCTGACAGGTGTTTTCATGGAATCCAGAATGGTTTGGGTTGGAAGGGACCTTAAATCCCATCCATTCCCACCCCTGTCATGGGCAGGGACCCCTCCCACTGTCCCAGGCTGCCCCCAGCCCCAGTGTCCAGCCTGGTCTTGGACACTTCCAGGGATCCAGGGACAGCCACAGCTGCTCTGTGCCAGGGCCTGCCCACCCTCACAGGGAACAGTTCTTTCCCAGTATCCCATCCATCCCTGCCCTCTGGCAGTGGGAATCCATTCCCTGTGTCCTGTCCCTCCATCCCTTCTGCAAAGTCTCTCTTTCAGACGGTTTTAGGAATTATAATGTGTAAAACTGTCTCAGCTTGTTTGATGTGGAAGATAAACATCAAATCACTCACATGAGCAATGTTGCTCTTTCCCCCTTTTTCTACCCAGATATTGAAGTGCTCTCTTTCTGCTTGGATTTTGTCACAACCACTTTGCATCCCCAAATCCACGTGTACCCATCTGAAGGGCTTCTCTCAGGCTGTGTGAGTGGAGCAGGACAGAGCAGGGCTGAGGTCAGAGGTACCAAGCCTTGTAAAGCAATTTCAGCGTCTCTTTGTAGGGATCTGTTTGTCTTGTGATCCATCAAAACCCAGCTGGGGAATTTGTCCAGGCTGATGGCTCGTTTCCTCCTTGGAGAGACCTTCAAAGGCTGCCATACAAGTAGTTGACATTCTTCTTCACAGACACGTGGTTGTTCCAGGAGGTTCATTAATGCAACGCTGCCTTCGAGCTCTTTGGAAATTTAAGGGTCTCATTCTCTCGTTTACACCAGCGTGGAACCGGATAGGAATTGTAATGACTCGAGCTTTTGTAGTCCGTATACAAAAAGGGAGATTGGATTTGATGGGTTTGGTGGGAATTAAGATCAGAAAGGAATATTAGATCATCTATGCTAATTATGAGTAAATTAGATGGTGCAAATTCTGAGCAGAAAACTAAATGCACGCTGTGATTCCTTACGGGATGAACTCTGTGACAGGGAACTGATGGGTGAGAAGAGGGTGTTAATTGCTGAGACTGCTCTGATGGAGCATAGCTGATGTTCACTTGGGCATAATCCATGCAGCAAAGAGGGAATGCATCTCCCTTCCTCCCTGGACTTAGTCTGATCCTTGGGCTGAGCACTGAGCACGGTGGCCAAGATGCTCTGGGCTGCCTGAGAAGAGGTTCCTGCAGAGCTCACACCACCACTGCTCTGTCACCTTTGGAGCTGGAGCTGCAGGCTGGGCTTAGATTGGCTTTAGTCTCCTCCGTGCCAGATCAAAGAAGCCCAGCATCCTCACCTGGTGTTCCTAAGTCTTGTGCTGTGTGCAGTTTGGGGCATTAATGACTTCTCTTGAATGGCCAGCCAGAGCATTCCACTGCCCAAAGAAGCTCCAGGAGAGCTGGAGAGGGACTTGGGAGAAGAGATGGAAGGACAGGACAGAGGGAATCATTGATTGCTGTCCTTTGAGCACAGTGGTCCATATTGCTTTAAACCCATTTAGACACGTGTGTTGGATTGTAATTATTGCCTTAATACATAACTGCAAGGTTTTGATAGACTTGTTCAGAGCCTCCAAAAAGGAGAGCAGTGTAAAATGGATTTACATGTTCCAAGATCAAGAACGACTGACATAATCCTCTGTTTCTATGAAAGACCCTCCTGAAGCTTGGGACTGAGCTGGGCTTTTTTTGTCTTTTGGAAACAATTAATATTCAAGTAAAGATATTGAGTCCAAGATTTATTAAATCCTGATGGACCCTTCTGATGTGCACTTGGAAAGCTCTTCTATGTTGGCCCAGCCTTTTATCTGCTCTGTCTTCAGATGCTTCTATTTTATCTATTTCTGAACTTCCAGAAGTCCAGAAAGCCTTCCAGCCCAATTTAATATGTAATAAAGCAAAAAGCATGGTTTGATTCCAGACCAAGTCGGTCAGGCAACAGTTAGATAAGTATAATTAGTCTTGTAATTGGAATGCGTTGTAGACAATTAGTTTTTTTAAATGTGTGTAATTTAATCCCAAGTAAAGGGTCAGGAGGACCTTGCTGTGAAAGAGGTTAAGGAGTAACATGTATAATTTCCAGGCCTTCTGATGCTCATGTCTGACACAGCTGGAGAGGAGCATGTCCATCTTTCCAATGGCAGCAAAAAACCCACCCTCCACAAGGTGAGTCAGGGCTTCTGTTCTGCCTTTGTGTCCCAGTACCCGTTCCAAGAACAGCCTTAATAAATCCATGGGGGACGCTACAGCAGCAGTGATTTATAGAATCCCTCATAAAAAAACCCAAGTCTGTGAGGTAACAAGACCCACTCTGTGGGAGTCATTTGGCTTTTAGGGAAGCTTCTGAGAAATGGGATCTGATCTCATCCCAAGCACTTGCCTCGTGCTCTCTGTGGCAGAGGGCTGCGGGATCTCACCCGCGTGCTTATGCGGCGGCACTCGGGATGTTTTTCTTCCTACAATCCTTTTGTCAGGAGAGGGGCAGCCCTTCAGCCTCCAAGGTCAGCCCAGGAAAAGGGCCTGCTTCCCAGACATGTGGTACTCATTTGCTTGGAATTTTTGACACCACTTATTACAATCTGGCGCAGCTGCGAATTCCCAGGCTCTTGGTTTTGGGGTAGGATTGAATGGTAAGGGAGGAATGCCCCAACTTCTCCCTGGAATCTTACAACACAGCTTGCACAGTGAGGTGCACAGGGAATACATAATCATGATTTAACAGATCCTGCATCATTATGGTTGGCCTTTATAACTTGAGGAAAAAAACAACCTCAGTGTGTTGCAGTCCCCAAGAATGGGTTGGTGGTGCTGGTGAGTGGCTGCACCTGGGCTTTGCCAGAGTTCTCCGTGTTATTTATGGCTCGTGGGCTGCACTGTGCATGACCCAGGTTCTGTGGGCACATATGTTGGGGCTGGGGGTGGATTCCAGGCAGGAGTCAGCAAAAGGGACTCACAGCTCAATCTTAGCTACAATAAATGCAAAGCCTGGAAGAGCAGGTTGTGCTTTCTTGCCTTCTGCTGTAATAGCAGGAGCAATGTAACCGTATGATTAACAGCCTGAGTCCAAAAGTAGCAGCATAATAAATACTGGGAATTCAAAGGAAACCTCAGCTTCTGGCAATTACAGAGTTTGTGCAGCAGAGAGATGGAGCTTCTGACTCCAGTGTTATTTGTGACCTACTTGGAACTGAAATGTTGCAAGAGACTGTTTGTTTAATACTCAATTGCTAGGGGTTTTTTTTAAGTTATACCGTATTCGGGTTAAATACAATCCTTTGAACATGGACTGATAGATAAACATTCTCCTCAGAAAATTCCATCAGTTCTTATTGTCTTAATTTTTACTGCCAGCAAGTGCTCAATTTGTTCCTTCTTTTTCCATTGCAAAAACCCCTGCCCCAAACCTCCATAACCTTTCCTATCATGTATCCAATATTTTATAGAGCAATCACAAAGGGTAGTAAATTGAGTAAAACACACGATCCTTGGCAGGATTTCCCTTATGACTAAATCCAATATGAACAAAGAGGACAAGGGCAAATAACTTCACTTATTCAGGTCATTTTTCATAAGAATCATAAAAATTAGATGGAAGAGGCCTATTAGATTATCTCTCCTCTCTTCCATTTTGCTGGTTCTGGGTTGTTCTCTACAGTAACCTTGTGAAATTTTACTTGTCCAAATGGAAGAAAGATAATTTTCCTACTGGTTATAGGTTTTTTTTGAGTGGAAGAGGATTGATGGTTTTTCCATCTGGGCTAGAATATACATCTTATGCTTCTACAAGGCTCGTTTTTAATTTCCACAACTGTCTCCTCTTCAAGAGTTTTATGTTCCTGTTTTTGGGCACTGTGATCTTATCGTGAGGCGTTTCCTAAGCTTGGGCCCATGTTTTTAATTCCACCCCATTATTCCAGTTGTTCAAGTATTGGAATAACCCTGAGGCCATCTGTAACAATTTCACCCCATTGTGTTTCTGCCCTTCAAGTGCTCGCCAGGATTAATGTACCAACAACAACAGATTGTTCTTACTGTATAGTGAGAAATGTTTTTAACTGCTCTTCAGATTACAATAATTTAAAATCCTCTTAAAAAGATGTTTCTTTCCCCCCTCCCCAAGAGAACTGCCAGGGAAGTATATATAGGATGACTTAAACCACCCAAAACAATAAAAACAAAGCCTCTTAGAATGGTAAAGGACCATGAAGAGTTGGAGAGAAGCTGCCAGTGCAGCAGCTCTAGAGCTTGTGTTTAACTCCACACATGTGGTTTAATTGCTGTGCTGAGCTTCTCACAAGCTGAAGAAAGCAGTGGAATGTTTTTGACATTTGTTGCTGTAAATTAAAGTTGTATCAGTGCCCAAAAAATGCTAAAATGAATATGGGTTTGGAAGGAGTTAATGTTTAAGGAGTGTATGTGCTTATCTGCTGCTGAAAGGTCACTGAGTAAATTCTTCAATGATCCCAGTGTTGTGGGCGTGCTGCTGAAATGGCAGATCTTGTTCTGTTTCCAAAAAAAAAAAAAAATCTGGGTTGGGACTCTGGAGCAAATGGGGATGTGTCTCCTGTTGCTGGGCAATAGGGAATCATTGAATCATGTCATAGAATTCCAGAATGGTTTGGTTTGAGAGGGACCTTAAAGCCCATCCAGTGCCACCCCCTGCCATGGGCAGGGACACCTTCCACTGTCCCAGGCTGCTCCAAGCCCTGTCCAGCCTGGCCTTGGACACTTCCAGGGATCCAGGGCAGCCACAGCTGCTCTGGGCACCCTGTGCCAGGGCCTTCCCACCCTCAAAGGGAGCAATTCCTTTCCCAGTATCCCATCCTAATCCTGTCCTGTGGCAGTAGGAAGCCATTCCCTGTGTCCTATCCCTCCATCCCTTATAAATAGTCTCTCTCCTTCTTATTGGCCCCCCCAGGCACTCAAAGGCCACATTTAGGGGACTGGAAGTGCATGTGGCCAGAGCCTGTCCACCTTTTCATCTCCCAGCACCCCCAAATCCTTCTTGAGGGCTGTTCTCAATGACTTTTCCCAGTTTGTTCTTATACCCCTATGCAGTGCAGCACTTGGCCTTGTTGAGCCTCATGATTCCCTTGCATCTCCTGCTTCTCAGGCTTGTGTAGGTCCCTCTGGATGGCCCTGTCCTTCAGGAGTGTTCCCTGCACTGCTCAGCTCTCAGGAGCACTGCTTTGGTGGAGTGAAATGGTTTGGCACTCTGAGGTAAACTATGGATCCTATGCCAGCAGATCTGGGACCATACACGTGTGTCATCTTCATCTCTTCAGCACCTCGAGAGCGAATTGCTAGGAGTGGAATTTTAGAGGGAAAATAAAGGAAAGGAATGTGGCCAGCTCAGTCAGGGGGGAATGATGTGCTTTAGTCTGTTCTCATCCTAAAGGACTCTCAGCATCCAGGACTTGGACCTCCCCAGCGTCTGCTGGGTTCCTGAATTACTGCAGACTCCTGGGTGATGTTAGGGAAATCAGGCAAGTCTATAATTCATGAATAAGAGATATATTGAATGTGACAGGGAAAACAAAGAGAAATTAGGATCCAGAGAATGAACATTTGTGGCAGCAGCAGAGGATTCTTGGAAACTGCTTGTGGATCTTAGTGGGACTGATGTGCTTCTGTAATAAAGGGAAATAAATCTTAAATATATAATAAGATGGCTTTTTTGAAAATTGGTTTTTGATACATGCATTTGGTTATATTTTAATCTGAAGAATAGGGTCTCCTGGTCAGACAGCAAGGTTTTGTGCTCAACAACATCCATAATAGCCCTTCTTCTGTCTCTATGGCCACATCTCAGGTGTTGATGCCACTCCTGGGCATCCTGCATCCTGATTCCTGTGTGAGAACACAGATCTGAGGGATGCTGTCCCTGTTCTCTGTGGCTCTGCTTTGTGAAGTTTGTCTGCCTTTTAAAATGGAAGAGGGGACTACAGTTTGTGGCAGTACACAGGGATTTTACTTCAAAATACTCCTGTTTTGGGGGAGGGGTTTCACTGTGAAATAAAACCGGCATCCTTTTGCTCTGTTCTCAGTAAAATCCGTGGATGGGAGGGTGGCCATGTACAGACTTGCTGTACATTAATTTTGTTTGTAAAAGCACTGTAATTATCCAGCTCTCCTGCCAATTTGGCACAGGAAGACAAGTAAAATCCCAAGCGGAATGCTTTCCCCATGAAAAAGTCTTTCTGTAGGGTTTTTTCCTCTCTTAGCTTGAACATAATAACCTGATTGGCAAGCCATTTCAAAAATGAATTGCAGGGCTTCCAGCGTGAAATGATTGGCTCCATAGGAGTTATGGCTTTTGCATACGTGGGGGAAAAATCCAACTGTGCTGCTGAGATCCACTGGGATGTCCTCTTGGAGAGCCTGCCAGGCTGCAGTGACCTGGAATGCATCCAGCTGGTGCGTCACCTCTGCTACCAGCGCTGCATTTCTTCAGCTTTTAACTCAATTCCTGCTCTCAGTGGCAGCTGTTTAATTCTTCTGCCAGAGATAGCTTCAGGAGGGGAAAAAAAAAAAAAGAGCTGCAAATGGAGGAATTGTTTGGAATATTGGGTCTAAACATAGATGATGGTGATGGCTGGTTCCATTTTTAGCTTCCTAAAGAAACGAGGCTTATCCAGCAGTCACATCTGCTTGTTGGCTGCTTCCTCACAGGTTGTGAATGCAGGGGTCAACTTGAGCCAAATTTAGATTAAAAACCACGTTTTGCTCCAGGTTTTGGTTTTTGGTGGATGGGGACATTTGACTTTGGAGCTCAGTGGCAATTTCTTTCTGACCACTTGGCTGCAGGGCAGGGGAGGGGGAGAGGGTCGTACAAAGCATGGGAGCAGGAGGAGTGGGTGCCTTGCTGGTGCGTGAGCCCTGATACGAGGGCAGGGAATAAAAATCGTGGCCAAACCAGGTTGCGGCAGCTCCAAGAGCGGCCTACGCTGCGTCACTATGCCGGCTCCCACCAGGGCTGTCTCTCCCACCAGGAGATGTCTCCTCCTGCTCTTTTCCCACCTCTCCTTGTGCTGCCATGGCCACTGGTGGATCACTAAGGCTTAGGGAACGTTTTTGGCCGCGTTATGCGGAGCTTAGACGAGTTTAAGGCGGCCGTGAGAGTGAAGGCCGCTGAGGCGCCATGGCTGCTGGCGGCCCACAAAGCCGCTTTGCCTCAGGGAGCCTGGCTCTGGGCAGGATTATCCTGGAAGAGAGCAGCGTGAGCCAAGTGGGCATGGAAGTGTCTCTGGGAGGAGGAGCAGCACCTCAATGTCACCCTGGACGCCTGAGCAAAGGTGAGATATTGAGTTTTTCAGCTCGGGCCCTCAGGGTTTCTCTCTTGCTTTAGAGTCCAACAGGCTCGCTCGGTTGGAAGGGGCCTACAGGGATCACCCAGGAATTTGGCTGGCCAAATTCACAGCGTGTTCTTAATCTTAAGGGCATGGACCAGGGGCTGCTGGCAGGCTTGAGGTATTGACCAGCTCTGCAGGAAGCCACTGTCAGCATTTGAGCACCCTCTTGGTAAAGAAATTCTTCTGAATTTCCAGCCTAAAGTGGCCAGTGGGACAGTCCTCCCTTTCCTGGCTCCTGGATGTATCCCAGGCTGTGGTTCCATCCCTGCTGGCTCCAGCACCCCAAATTCCTGTCTGCAAGGCTTCTTTGCAGCCACTCCTCTCTACAGATTTGGGTGGATTTGCACAAACATCTGCTGGATCATGGCTGGAGAATGCCACGTTCTGCCTGGCAGGCTTTTTGGCCGTGCATTCCCGGTGGGAAAGCAGCAAGGCAATGTCTTTGGGAATTGTACTAAAGCTGCAGCATTAGTTTTGGAGAGGACTTTGCCCCGTTTGGGATCTGGCAGAAACGTTTTAGGATTTCCTGATGGGGAAATACTCTAAGTGCAGAGCTCTTTAAGAAGCCCTCCCAGAGTCTGTGGGGAACTCTGGGCTGAGGGAAGTAAACTGGTGACCTGGAAAAAGAAAATGACGGAAACAAGATTAGTCTGCTCGACAGGGAATGCCATTCTGGGATTAATTTTGATTCCTGTCAAAGTAGCAGCCTGAAGGACTTTATGCAGAGAAAATTTGTGTTTTGTAATTGGAGAGAAAAAAAATACATACTTTTGAGACATATATATATATGTAAAAAATGTAGAGATTGGTTCTCGAATGGAGGCTCTGGGAGTGCTTTGGAGAGGTTACTCTGCATGATATCCTTTATTTAGCAACTGTCATGCCCGTTTGTAGAATCTGTAGTGATAGAACCTGTCCTGGGAAACGTCTGAAATCCAGAATCATGAAATATTTAGTGGACCGTTCACTGCTAATGGGCTCAAGCCCTGCGCCAGCACCACAGGATCAGTAACAAAAGGCTCTGTGTACCAGTGCCAAGCTGCCTGAGACTGCTCTGAGTTTGTTCAAGTCTTATTTCAGGTTTTATCAAAAGCAAAATCTGAGTCCAGCAAGGCAGGGTTTGGTTGGTTGAAACCAGCAAAAGCTTGTTTTATTTTCCTTGCTCAGAGGAAACCTGGGATATGTCATGTGTGGCATACACAGAAGTGAGTTATTTTTTTTCAGCTGTAGATAAATTGATGTGAGAAAAAATACACAGTATTGATTTTCCTTTTCCTGTGGCTTTTGAGAGGTTGTTAATGCAGCAAGTACACAAGAGCACTCATATGTCTGTCTGCACAGTAATCGCTAATAAATTGACTTTCTTAAAAACAATTTTTAGTCTGTAGTTTCAGTGACTTGATTTGTGGAGTAGATGATATCTCCTGGCACATAATTACTCATTTTTGGGCCGTGTAAAAGGGAGGAGGATAAATTTTCCTGCATTATCTGTAGCACTGAACATCTCTCCTATTACTCATACAAGTTTTTTCTCTGTGTCTTCTTCCTTACTGTAGCTGAGCAAAGAGGTTTTTAAGGATCTGAGGACTTTTTCATTGTTAAAATTTGCAGTAAAGACACTTTCTAGAGCTAATTCTTGTGCATTCTCACACAGCAGTGGTCATGATGGAGACAAGGACAATGATTTATACCAACAATTCGTTTCTCTCAGTGTCTCCAGAGTGACTGCAGAGAATTTGTTTTCCTTTGGGAAAGAAACCCAAACCTGCAGTAGGACCCATGGTGATAATCATATTAACAGCACAGTGAGAGCAATCTGATGGCATGTGACAGAATGTGACATGCAAGGCCCTGTCAGTGTGGTGGTGGGGATGCTGTGAGGATGCTGAGGAAGGCAGTGGGCAAGAGCTGACCCATGGAGTGGGATGAGGTGTAGGTCCATGCTTGGGGAATTTTGGTAGGTGTCCAATGGTCCTGATGCAGAGGTGGGCACATGGTGATGCTCTAGTGTTCATGGACATTTCTGTGTTGCTCTCTGTTCTTGCTTGCAGTCAAAATTTGGTGGTTATTAATATTTTGTTCCCATTATCCAATGCAGGATTGCATTGTGTCCAATTTCTCCTGGATATGGTCTACACAGTCAGTGTTATCTGGGATTTGTTGTCCCAGAGGTTTTGTTCTAAAGCCTTTTAGGTTGCCATGGTGGCACAGGGACCATGTAGTCACTGTTGTGAGAACAGACAGACATTGATTATGTTGCTCTGAGGTGATTTATTCCCAATAACTCCTTGTCTTGGCAGTCATTTGGTCATCTCAGTTCTCACGACAGTGATCCTTCTTCAGTATCGTTCCTGGCAGGATTTTCCTGATTATTCCCTTGGTCTTTGCTGTTGTTCTAATGCCCCACTTGTTTTTTAGCCACTTTTCTGGTTTTTGGTCTCTCTTCCCATGGTGGTTCTCAAGGTCCTGCCAAATCACAGATCTCCACTCAGAAACCTTTCTGTGAAGGAACAGTGACTGCATTGTGAGGTACAGGGTGAAATTTAGGACTTGTAATTCTTGCACATTCACAGCATTGCTCTCCCCCTCTCACTTTATGTCCTGTTTACAGTGCAAATGGTTTCTGCAGGAGGGCTGTGGACATCTGTGTGTTTGGCTGTTTATTGCAGAAGGCTTTTAGTGGGTCAAGGAAGCACACGGAGGGGAGTTTTTGGAGTGGCCTCTGAAATGATTTTGCTTAACTTTGTTTTAGCACTCCTTGCACAAACCTCTGCTCCCTCCCCTTGGGTCACAGCTTTCCAAGCTGTGCCAGCAAAAGCAGAGTCAGGCTCTGCTAAACTCAAGTAAAGCAGGGGGCACGTTTAATTTGCATTTGTGCAGAGGTGCTTAATTACAAACATCTCTTGTCCTGCCACAGTACTCCTGGTAGTTCCTTGATTGCTCCCAGCAGGAAGCTGAGCAGCTTTGAGGGTGGATGTTGTTCCCTTAGATTTAGGAAGCTTTTCCACATCCCTAGGAGTGGTGTGCTGTGAGATGGATGAGTAAAGGTCAGTGGTTTGATGTTCCCAGAGGGGTGGTTATTTATTACAGGATATAATCAGGGAATCACAGAATATCCCAAGTTGGAAGGGACCCACAGGGATCATTGTATCCAAATCCTGGCCACGCTCAGGACAACCCCAAGGATTCCCACAATGAATCCCACCCCAAGGATGTGTGTGAACCCTCCCTGAGGGTTCACAGTGGGACCAACACTTCTAAACTCTGGCTCTCAAGGATTTGGTAGGTGGGGTAGCATGCATCATCTGTAAACCTATGGAGGAATTGGAAGGAAAGCTTGTGGTGAGACAGGAAAAACAGCCCCAAACCTGAGCTGTTCCCTGAGGAAACATGGAAATCCCCATTAGAAAGATTTAGATTAGAAAACACATCTGCCAGGAGTTTGGCTCTTGGAATTCCATCAGGGAAGTCCCACCTTATTTTCTTCTAAAGATTAAAAAGACAAACAACAAAACAACACAACACCAAAAAAATTCACCAAAATTCATCCTGAAAATATGTTGCATGTCTGTATTATTTATATACCTAGAACTGGATATCCTCTTGCAGTGCATCCATATCCTCTCAAGAGATGGTTCCAGGTCCTGCTTTGGACATGCAAGCCTTAGATGCAACTTGAAAATTCCCAAGGAAGTATTTTCTATTGAAACACAAATATCCCCTTCTCACCCCCTCAAGAAACATTAAAGCCTGTTTGGAGGAGTGAAAGTGCAGTACAACATTTAGTTTTAAATTCAAGATTTCCAAGCTATGTTGACTTAGAGCATCTGTTAGTGAAACATGTCTGCTCTGCAGACAGATTTTTGTACTTGTGCTGTGCAAGCACATTTCAAACAAGCACAGCAAATGTGCTGCTGAGAACAATCCAGTGGTGCTGCTTGGGTCATTTAGATGACTTAATAGGTCTTTTCTTTTTCCTTGCTATCTGTATTAAATCAATGATTCATATAAATTATGCCAAAGGGAGTTAATTGTTATTGCATGGTATAAAAAGCTGCCAAACTAAGGGCAAAACTCTGATTGCAGAGCATGAAATAAAATGGAGCTGTGTTCTGATTGCTGAAAGCATAAAATGGCTGAACCTGTCACCCCTACCAAAACAGCCTGGACTGGAATTCCTGTGGAAACAGCGACAGCAAAGGAATTATAGAAGCGAAGGTTTGGTGACTGGGGCATGTTTGGAGGTTTTGGTACATTTGGATTTTCTCCAGAACATGCAACAAACATTAAATGTGAAATAACCAGCTCGAGGAACTGTGCTTCTCTGGTTCCCAGATCTGCAGAGGAATTTAGGAATTTAACTTTATTGGTTCAGCGGGAGTTGAGCTCCTAAATATCTTTGTGAAATTAGACTGTGGTCTGTATAATATGGTTTATTTCTTATCTCTGCAAGAGGGGCACTGCTACCATTCTCTTTTGTAGTTCCCCCGGCACATTTTCAGGGCTGTTTGAAGAGGAATTGTTGTTTCTCAGGGTCTGGAGCTTGATTGTAGCTTTCCTAGCTTTTCAAGGTTGGACTTGATGATCTTGGCTGTCTTTTCCAGCCTTAGGGATTCTGTAGTTCTCAGAGGGAAGGTACAGCAAGGACACTTGAATACAAGCTCAGGTGCTACCCTTTGCTTTGGAATATTTTTCACTGTAGCCAGTGGAGAGGCAAAAGAGGATCTGTCACATGTTACTTAATTCTGATGTGCATTCTGCACTAATTCTGACATGGCCCTTTCCTAGGGAAGCTGCATTTTACATGGAAGAAAGTGATACAGTGAGAAGTTCATGGAATCATGGAATGGCTTGGGTTGGAAGGGACCTTAAAGCTCTTCCAGTTCCAAACCCCTGCCATGGCAGGGACACCTTCCACTATCTCAGGCTGCTCCAAGCCCCAGTGTCCAGCCTGGCCTTGGACACTTCCAGGGATCCAGGGGCAGCCACAGCTGCTCTGGGCACCCTGTGCCAGGGCCTGCCCACCCTCCCAGGGAACAATTCCTTCCCAGTATCCCAACCATCCCTGCCCTCTGGCAGTGGGAATCCATTCCCCCTTGTTGAATAATGTGAGAATTGAAACACTGCCTGTTGTATGAAGGAGAATGGAAAAAGATAGACTTTCAGGAATTGTTTGGAGCTAAGTCTGGGTTTTTTTGTGCAAGTAAAAGGATTCAGCACTGGGAAATAAAACAGAAGAGCGTGTGGAATATGTAGGTGTAGGGTAGGATGGAGGAGGACATGAGGGAGATGTTGGCAGAGAAAAGTGTTTGGAATGAGAATGTGGATTTGTTGGAGCCAGTGGGGAAGTTCAGGAGCACCAGGACACACCAGAACCTTGGGAAATGGCAATGCCGGAAATGAGGAAATCCACACTCTGCAGTGACTCAAGAATTAATAAGGGACCATTCCTGGCCTGCTCGGTGACCTGACCTGGCTGCAGGAACTACATGTGTGGGGTAAGGATTAATGTGCCTCAGGCAAGGGCCGTGCTGGGATTGCAACAGGAAATGATTAAAGTCCTTTGCAAAAGCTGGAGGAAAGCTCGTTATTTTGCTGTAATATTATCAAGAATTTTTATAATCCATGTGCAGTGTTCAGGAAGGTGAAGTAGTTGAGTGTTGGGGGGCTCCCAACTATGATCTCTTTAAAAACTGGGGAATATTACTCTAAATTTTGGCGAGTTTACAACAGCACTGTAATACCTGTCCCTGTGTGGCATAGGGAATTAAGTGAACAAAAATTAAGTCTACAGTGACAGAAATTGCCAATGACTTCTAAAGGAAGGAGAGATTGGGACTGCTTCAAACAACTGCTTAATAAACCCCAGTGAAAGAAATGTTGACTTAACTCATTTTTAATTGCTTTTAAGCTCTTAAGTGACTTTGTTATTGAAAGTAATTAAAGGCCTTGAAAGATTGTGGGGAACTTTGGAAACACGTCTATGGAAAGGCAGTTACTCACCTTAAAATATTTTTTATTGCTACCTAATCTGTCTGAATCGCTCAATTAATTGCTTAATGAAGTGTGGTTCAGTGCAGGGATGCTGCTCAGGTATGGCAGAATGTGTGTGCTTTGGGTATAATGGAAGGCAAAACACCTGATAAATAGTCAGTTGTTGCTTTCAGAAACTTTATGGATAAATAAAAAAAAGACCAATCAGTTTTGTGAAGCCCTTTTTGGACCAGAACTCCTTTTCCCAAGACATACATGAGAACTGGAATGGGTGAATTTTCTAGAGCTGAAAGGTTTCCTTGCAGAATCATGGTTTAAACAATGTTTTCATCAGTGTGGCTGTGTTTTTCAGATAGAAATAACTCAGGGTGGTTTTTCAGATGGAAATAACTCCAGCAGGAAGTGTCTCTGTCAATATAACAATCTCCAAATTGATTTTGTTGTCATGTTTCCATTGGGGATGGTGGAGAAAAGATTTCAATGCTGCCTTGTGTGGCAGCAGTGGAAAAACATCCTGAAGGGATCAAGGGCTGTTCTTAACCTGGAATTCAGGTTGAGAGAGAGGACTGTGCCCCTGTGCCCCCCTCAGGTGAGACCCCACCTGCAGAGCTGCCCCAGCCCTGGGACCAACATCAGCAGGACATGGAGCTGCTGGGGAGAGTCCAGAGGAGGCCCTGGAGCCAGGCTGGGAGAGCTGGGAGTGCTCACCTGGAGAGGAGAAGGCTCCAAGGAGACCCTTTAGGTATTGGAAGGGGCTCTCAGTGCTTATTTTCTGTGCTCTGTTGGCAGTAGGATCTGTCTCCTCAGGCTCTGCTGTTCAGCAATGCATTGAGCTGAATGATTCTGATATTCCAATTATTCTGAGTTTGGAGATTGCAGGAAAACCTTTCTCAAATGATGGCCCGTGTAAATTGAAGTAGATTATTAAACCAGCCTAGAATTTACTGCCCTCTGCTTTTCTAAACACAGTGAAGTGAAAATCAAGAATGAGGGCATTTATCTCCAGTGTGTATTTTTCTGGATTACAAACTTTGGCAGATGTGGTGCAGAGCGATATTTCTTGGCAAACTGGCATGTTTGAAAGACTGGCCTTAGAGAAATGAGTCTCTTTTAAATAGAGCTAAATATAAAAGGAAACCAGCTCTCACTCTGTTTAAGTCTCTCTTATCTGCTGGTAGGAGTTCAGATTAGAGTGTCTGACTTAAATATCTTGAATCCACTCATCCTGCTGCTGCATTGACTCCCAGCTCAGCACCTGAAACCCAGGGCTCGACAGGAGCAGGGAGCCCAGTGCTGATATTTCAGTAGCAGTTGTCCTTTTCCTGCTCTTTGCCTCCCAAAGCAACCCCTCCAGTTTTCCAGGGGATTAGACTCCTTTTTTTTTTTTTTTTTTTTTTTTTTTTTTTTTTTTTTTTTAAATCAGTAACTGTGAGTAAGTAAAAATGCAGATGGGATTTGCTGCTTTCCCTAAGCTCACTCTGCCCTTCTGGCCTTCTGCTGGCATCCTTCAAGTGGGAAAGTTACTCTAAGGATAAAGTAGATGTGATGTCAAAGGGAGGTGTGGTCAGGGGTGTTGTTCAGAATCCTGATGTGTGTCACTTGTCTTTCTTGGGGGCCAAGCCAACAGGATGTTCCTGGAGAAAATGATGCCCAACTTCACCAGTTTAATAGTTTCCTCGCTTTTCTTGCTTCTTGAGTTCTCACTTCCATCCTGCATGTAAAAAACATGAAGGAGGATCTTGCAATATTGAATACTCTGGAGTTTCAAGAACCATCTAATTTTAGAAGCTCACTGCACACCTGGAGATGTTGAGTCATTGTGTGTTGTTCCATGGATTTTTCCTGGAGGGATGTTTTCCCATGGTGGATGTGTGCAGGGTGATGCTGAAGCACGTGGCCCTTTTCACCATCTTCTTTAAAAACTCCTTCCCCTCCAGCCTGGCCAAAGCCATTGCTGGTGATTCCCACCAATTCCAGTTCTCCCAGCAGTTGGCCCAGACGAGTGCAGGAGATGGGTCTTTGGCAGGAGAAAGCTCAGGAGCTGGAAGCAGCCCTGGGAGCCTTTCCCTCCAGGGCCTCATCAGTGTTAGGGGAATCCAAGGGTGAATTCCTGCTTGTGCTGTGCCTCTTGCTCCATGCCACTTCTCCTGCCTGTGTGCTGTACTTCCTAACTCTGGGATGAAGCTGTCCCTGAGAGCTTCCCTCCTCCTGTGTGCCTGTTCCCAGTGCTGGGCTCCCTTGGGCTGTGCTGGTCCAGCTCTCCCAGGTCCATCTGGTGAACCAGATCAGGGAACAGCAAACCCAGGATATTTTTAACCTGGCTCCCTTCCCTAATCCAGTCTCGGTACAGCTCTGGGCCAGTCCTGATGGCACAAAGGCAATTGCCAGTTTTTAAGGAGAGGAAAGACAGGAAGGTGCTTCCAGCCAGGAATGACCCTGTGGTTTCCTGCAATGTTCTCTGCCTTCCAAAATTATTTCTTTCCATGCCTTTATTTCCTGCTAGGTATTTGCACAGATGTTTTCGCTTCCAGTTGCTCCAGGTGGATCTTCAATTTTTAATTTTTTTTTTAATGTGCCCTGAGCAGAATGGAATTCAGATCTGTTCTGGATAATCTGTATGTATTCATTAACATTTTTCCCTATTCTTCCAGAATTTAGGTCCTAAGTGCATTAGGCTCCATGACAAATGTCTCTGGTATCGTCTCTGTGGTGTCTCCTTGCCCATAGCTTAGCACCACAGCCTTCACTATTGCCTTTAAATTCTGTTCCTTTAATTCCATCCCCTGTATGAGTAAAGGTGTCTGAATTAACCTTCACAATAAACCTGCCAGGGTTTTTCCCAATGTCCAAACAGATTCTCATTAATCCCTCTTTTGTAATGCAGGGAAGGGTTGTGTTGGAGTGTTTTGCTTTGAATTTTTTTTTAATAGAGGAAAAGGTCACACTGAGGCTGCTCTCACTGAAAGATTTATTTTTATTTCTAAGACAATGGCTGCATATAATTTTTAATGCTGCACTTTCTGGAGGTTGACTGTTGTCAGTAGTACAGTTAATATTTCCTTCAATTAACAATAATCTTAGATAATGAAATTATTTTCTTTTCATTACAGAGTTATTTGTGACTTCAAAACCCCAAGATGTCTTATAATATATAACTTGCACAAGGGAAAATAATTATTCCAGAGTCAATTCTAGAAGAAGTTTGAGAAAGTTGTTGAAAATGAGCAGTAAAAAAGGTGCACTTTGACTTTTGGGAACTTTTCCCTTTCCATTTTGTGGGGTTTGATTACTCAGAGGGCTAAACCCAAAATGTTGTGGAATAGGATTTAACCCTGCAGAATTTCAAGACATTTGCTGAATATTTTTGTCTTCTTTTGATAAACAGTTGTGGAGTGTATTTTAATGCTACCACTATTTTATCAGAACCCCCTGCAATCTACCAAAGCAAGTGTTTTAATCACCACGTCCTAATTAACTCCATCTATTTTATAATCTGCTTCTAGCACTGGAGTCCACTTTTGTGGAAAGAAGAATCAAAATAATGGATTAAAAGAGAAATATAGAAGAATAATTGTAGTAAGATCATCATTGTAAAACAAAAGAAAACTAAATTTGGGGAATTGGAGGAAGGATAGAATTAAAAATCTTGTTTTGCTGCTTGAAATAGTACATGGAGTTGATGAAGATATTAGGGAATGAGCTTCCCTACTTAGTAGCTGCAGTAATCTTAGGAAATATTAATGGATTTAATTTCTTTACCTGCAGGGGGAAATATCTCCAATCCCCATTCCTGCCAAGGAGGAAGTGGGAAGGGAAGGAGGAATTCTGGGCTGCAGGAACCTGCTTTAGTGTCTTTGCTTAACTTGATAAGAAAGATGGAGAGGGGCTTTATACAGGAGGTTGTAGTGACAGGACACAGGGAATGGTTTCCCACTACCAGAGGGCAGGGTTAGATGGGATACTGGGGAGGAATTGTTGGCTTTGAGAGGGTGAGGACCTGGCACAGGTTGCCCCACAGGCAGGCAGGGCTGTTTTTTCTGTATTCTTGAAGTTTTCCCTGATTTAATCCCAGATCACACTCTTGATGAACAAGGTTGTGCCAACAGGACTTCTCAACGTTGTGCTAGTTCCCTAGATTTTCCAAATCAATACCTTCTCACAAATTCATTTGGTTTTTCTCGTTCTTTAATGAATGTCTTTACACTTCCACTCAAAGACACTGATTGGGACTGATTGTTTTTCTGCAAACACACCCAAATTTGGTCAATCTTGACTGTTCCCTGCTGGATTTTGAGTGGTGGCAGAGGGTAGTGATGTGTGCTGGCAGCTGGACAGCCTCCTCCTCTGCAGCTTATCACAGCTTCTCTCTGCAGCACCAGCATCCACTCACTCTCAACTGAATAATTTTAACTTCTGGTCAGGAAAAAAACAGAAAAGGAGCCAAAAAAAAAAAAATCCAAAAAGGGTTAATCTGCTGAGTGGCAGCACAATGCAAGCAAATATTGATGCTGTTGCAGCTAAAGAAAGATCCATCACCAAGGTTAATGAGAGGTGGGGACTGTTCTTCTCCCTCTCTGTAGCAGCCAGAGCTGAACAAAAGGGGGAATGTTTGGAGAATCCCTTGGATTTTTTTGGAGAAACCAACATTAAGGGTTGTGGCAGTGCTGTCCTCCTGCCAAACCCTGGAAAATCTCCAGAGATTCAGCACCATTGGACACACACTTTTAGTGCTTGTAAGCAAGAGCTACGGACTTCCTTGGTTTATCCAAACATAAGGATGTGAAAGTATTCCAAAATGTGGACTTGGAGCAAACTGGGCTGTCAAAGCAGCTCTGAAATGAAATAATACTGATAAAGGTGTGGGGATTGAGGTGGGAGAGCAGCAGAAGGAGTTGTTGGTGATCCCGTGGTTCATGCTGAGCCTGGTGCAGCAGGCAAGGCTTGCTTTCCCGAAATCCAGGGCGGGTGGATGATGTGAGGGAGGTGGTTTTCTCCCCCATTTGCTTGAGCACTTATTTTCAGCTTCTTTCTTACCACAAAAGGAATAATTTGTTTAATTTTACAAAATGTTACTGAAGCTGTTGGAAGTGGAGCTGCAGCCCACGTCTTCTTAATAAATGAGTGTGTGTATTCCTGGAAGGAAGTTAAAATGGGGCTGTGTTATATTTGGTATCTCCTGAAGCACTGAGGCTACTTGGAGTACAGAATGTGCTCAGAGAGAGACTAATTTGCCACTGCAGAGCTTGATGGGATGAGATTTGTCAAGTCCTTGTCTCTGCTGAAGTTCACTTATGCTTCCCTCTCTCTCCTGAAGATATTTTAGGGTTCTATCTTTGCATTGAAGGGCCATAAAAACAAGTCAAAAAGCCTGAAACCAGAATTAAATTCCAAACAATGACTATGCTTCTTATAATGTGGAAATACAGAAGTCAAGCACCCGTGGAAGCAACAGGTAGAAATGTTTCTGACCCGTTTCCCTGAGTGTGCTCATGCTCCTGCTAGCACCAGTGTTGGGATTACTGGGATATTGGAGCATCAGCAGGGTGGGTTTTGACTTCTCTCCAAGGATGCCATCTCTCATGGCAGGTGGTGGTGGCTTCCTGCAGGAGACAGGAAAAAGAAAGGTTCAATAAAAATGAAGATTTTACTGTTTTCTGTTCATTTACAAATTCATGCTGTTTCATTAGCTGGCTTGAAGGGTCTGCTGGTGTAGTTCTACAGGGAAAGGTGGGATGTACCAGCACTCCCTAAAAAATCCTCAGTTGTTTTACTGGATTCAATGTTTTCTGCCTCCTGCTTTCTCCCCCAGAGTGTTTTTTGAGTGAATGTAAACTAATACAGGATCAGTGGTTAGAAACCATGAAAAAATATTTAATGTAAACCTTTTGGTACTGGGTTGATTAAAATAAACAACTGTTCCGAGGAGCTGGTCCTGCTTTGGGAACAGTAGGGTTTCTGTTCCTCCCTATAATGCATAAAGCATGTGGAGTGCCTTGAGAGCTTTTTTTGGGTGCTGCACTTCATTTTGAGGGATTTCATTTTCAGTTCTCTGAGCTTTTGTGTCAGCTGGGAAGGAAGGATGTAGGAGTAACATGTAAAACTCAGGCTAAAATCTGTTTAGTCCCAAATCCTGACAAATAGCTGGTAAACAAGTATTTAAATGAAAGCTTGGACTTTGTTTTCTCCCTCAGGAAAGCTGGGAAGGCCTTGGTCTTATTGCCAGCTCTGGTGTCCCTTCCCTCTCCCCTTACCCAGTGTCTCCAGCGCTCCTCCTTTTTTTGCCTGCATTTCTTACATGTCCCATTTCTCCTTCTGCTCCAGTGGAGGTGAAGACCACTCTGAGCTGGGGAGAGCTGTGTTTTCTTCGGGCAGGTTTTCCACAGAGCCTCACGGGTGTTTCTCTCTCTCTCTCTCTCTCTCTCTCTGTCCTTGCTGCTGCAGAGCTCTGGAATGCTGTGAAGACTCCCTGCCCAGGCACACTCCTCTCCGGATTATCTCCATCCCAAGGAAGCTCGCATCCAAGAGGTAACACTTTATCCTGTCTTTGTGCCCTTCAATCATAGCACTTGGGTTTAGCTACTCCTCCCAAAACCTTTCCCTGCTCCCTCCAGACAGGAAAGCCTTGGATGCCTTGGGGATTGCAGTTGTTGCTGTTTGATACGGTTTGGATGCTTTTTTCTATTAAATGAACTTTGCTACAGAAGCACTTTACATTTTAAAATGAGAAGTGATTTCTGGGTCAAGAAATGCATAAGCTGAAGCTTCAGCAACACTCTGTGCCTAGTGTATTTTATTGTGTTGATTTGAAAAGTTAATAAACATCAGGTCTTCAGCAGCTTGAGTAAAACACACAGTGCTTATGTGCTGTTCCTATAAAGAATTGTGAGAGGGGTTCTTTTTTTATTGTTTATTAGTCTTAATATCTTCCTAGTAAATAATACTTTTTTGTTTTATATTAAAAAGGAGACTTGTGTTCATTAGCTGGGTCAAAATCCCCAGGTTGGCACAGACACGATTCCTGATATAAACTTCTGTCATTTGCCTGGAGACAGGCAAGTTGTTTTCTAACAGTTTTATTTCTTGGAAGATGAAAGCTGGAAACAATATTTTCAAATACAAACTTTGCAGTGTAATTTAGTTGGAGCAGTTTCTATCTTAACTCCTTATTTTGGTTTATAGCGCCCAACATGATGAGACCTGAGCAGGTCAGGCCCTTTGAGCTTGTACATATAAATATATATATTTATATACACACACACATATATATATTTAAGAGAATATAATATGTTATAACAGTAGGAGAACGTGATCTACAGGAGCTGTGAAAAAGGAACACACCCCCCCCCCCCTCAGGAAATCCCTCTGGAAAATATGCTGGGAAAATGTCCCTGTGTGCCTGCCCTTCAATTTTCCCTTAGGGATTCACACTTCCCTGTTGGGCACAGAAGACACAGGGGAGGCTGAAGTGTCTGTCTGACCCCATCCAGCTGTTCTTGTGCAGGAATATGACTCTGTATGGTTTTTTATATTTTATATGTTTTGCTGTTCACTTAATGACATGAACTTTAAATGTCAGCTGCTCTTGGGTCCGCTGCAAACCTTTGGGCACGCTCTGACCCTTATCCTCACAATAATTTAGCACTCCAGCCCTGCTTTGGGTAAAGCTGCCCTAAATCAATGCCTCCTCTTTGGGTACAGACAAAGTCACCCTAGCTTTGGTGGTATGGGACAGAAAATGCCAAGGATTTCAGAAAAGCTTTTCCTTGCTTGTGCCAGCCTTGAGGCAACAACAGTGATCCCCTATCCATCTCCTGCTTCCCCTTTTTCCCCTCTTCATGCTAGAAAAAAGGATAAATTTTTTTAAAAAGGGACTTTGATGCTGCTCCTATCCCTTTATTTCTGTATGGTTTCCCACATTTGGGCTGTGTGCAGCTTTTTGGGGTCTGAGAAGCAGAAATCCAGGGCTGTGGAAGGAGAGAGGCAAAGCCAAAGGTGGGTTTGATGGGTGGTGAGGTGAGAGAAAGAACACGAAGAAAGACTGGAGCTGGTGGGAGATCCAGAGAACAAGACTGTGTGTCAAGTAGGAATATGTGAAGTGTTGGCTTTGCATAAGAAAGATCCTGCTCCAAGGGGTCCTGGCCCAATCCAGCTCCAGATTAAGAAATTTTAAGCTCAAGAGTGGAAGTGATGGAGCCTGTGGAGACTTGGCTGACCAAGCAAATCAGGGTTGCTCTCTAGGCTGGGATTGCCCTGCTGGGGATCTCCAGCAGCCACTTCAGATATTTGCTTTTGGGTAACTTTATTTTGAGTTGAAGCCCTCCCTGTTATACTCAGTGTTCATTCAGATATGAAAATTTGGAGCAAATTGAGTTAAACTTGAATGTGTGAGTGCCCCATGTCTTAGCTTACTTGGGTTGTTTCCTGCTTGGGAAATACCCCACTGCCCCACAACCTAACTGAAATTCCAGCAATTAAATAGTTAAACACGGTGTGTGTGTAAAATCCATGTGTTTCTATAAATACCTCTCTTATCTCTGTAATGGTTTGGTTTGATGTAAATATTTTTAAATGTGTTTTTACATTAGGCTGGTTTTTATCCAGTGTGTGTGAGTGGAATTTGGAACTGGGCCTGGACTTTATACTTCTGCTCCTCAATGTTTCTGAACTCATGTGGAAAATTGCTGGACTTTAAGTCTCCTGAGCATTTCTGCCAGTTTAGTGGGGTCTTCACTGAGATGGGAATGCACTGGATCCAGAGCTGAAGTGGAGCATTTTGCCAGCAGCCCTTGGACACTTCGATGCTGTTGGGATCATCATTTAGTGAATGTTTCTAGTGCAGGAGAAAATCCTTTGTTCACAGATCTGAAGTTTTCCTGCACTGCCAGCCCTGTTTTGGAGAACAAAATTCCTTTCAGAGAGCATGTGATATGGAACATGATTTCTGTCAAGCCAAGTTATGTGCTGCATCCAGCTCTGGGGCCCCCAACATCAGCAGGATGATGTGGAGTCGCTGGAGAGAGTCCAGAGGAGGCCTCAGAGCTGCTCCCAGGGATGGAGCCCCTCTGCTCTGGAGCCAGGCTGGGGGTGCTCACCTAGAGAAGGGAAGGCTCCAGGGAGAGCTCAGAGCCCCTTCCAGAGCCTAAAGGGGCTCCAGGAGAGCTGGAGAGGAACTGGGGACAAGGCATGGAGGGACAGGACACAGGGAATGGCTTCCCATTGCCAGAGGGCAGGGATGGATGGGATATTGGGAAGAAACTGTGGCAAAAATATTTTAAAAGGGGATTTTTTAGAGGAGTGGATCTGACTCAGAAAAGAATTTTCAAGAGTGTTGCCTAGGATGAAATGCTAGGTCATTCATCTTTATAAATTCATCACCTTCTACAAGGAAGAACTTTGCCTATGTGATATATTACAGGGTATTTAGGTACATCATAGAATCCCCAAATGATTTGGGAGGGACCTTAAAGTTCATCCAGTGCCACCCCTGCCATGGGCAGGGACACCTTCCACTGTCCCAGGTTGCTCCAAGCCCCATCCAACCTGGCCTTGGACACTGCTGGGGATGCAGGGGCAGCCACAGCTGCTCTGGGCAATCTGTGCCAGGGCCTGCCACCCTCACAGGGAAGAATTTCTTCCTAAGATGCAGTGTAAACCTCTCTGTGAGTTTGAGAGAAGGCTTCATTCCCCCTTGTCCTGTCACTCCAGGCCCTTGTAAAGAGTCTCACTCAGCCATGAGGTCACCCCAAAGCTTTTCTTTTCCAGGCTGAACAATCCCAATTGTCTGAGCCTTTCCTCGCAGCAGAGCTGCTCCATCCCTGTGATCAGCTCGGTGCCTTGTGTGGAGCTGCTCCAGGAGCTCAGCAGCAACAGCAGCGTGCTCTGTGCAAGGACTCTGTGGCTGAGGTGAGCTTCTGGGAAACATCCTCCCTGTCCCCTCCACCTTTCCACAGCCTTCCCACAGTGTGCTCCACATTCCTGCCCTCACAAAAGCCGTGCTGGAAAGCAGGGGCCTTTCTCTCAGATGTATAATTCAGGCCCTCTTCCTGGTGTGCCAGCCTTGTTTGTGTTGATGAATGAATGTTCCCTGTGTACAGCCTGCAGATTACTCTGCTCCTGGAGTACAGTCCTGCTCAATGTACCTGGTTCTGATTAAGTGCATTTGAATTTGGGAGTGTGCTTAACGAGCTACACCTTTCACAGACTCTTTTGTTAATTCAGAAAAGCTGCCTGCTCTGATTTATGGCGCCAAAAGGGGTAAACTACCATTAAAAGCATTAATTAGTCTTGGTTGACTGCACAAAGAATAGACTTGGTGTGAGCCAGTTTTTGATTTAGCCCTTTGATTTTTGCCTAAGCTTGTTAGAGGGTCTGTATCTCTGGCTGTCTCATGCTGGATTGCATAATTGGAATTTTGTGTGAAATTCTTAGGCTGAAGGAGCAAGAGCCAATTACAATCAATGAAGTTGTAAAGCAATTGGGCAGAACTTTGCAGATATTTCAGTACAGAAATGTTCGTTTTTAACATGTGGAAGTGATAACTTGGGATTGTCAGATTGGCAGGAATTATATCCTGAGGATTTGCTGTGGGCCCTGGTAAACCTCAGGAAGGAAAATATTCTCCTTTTGCCCGTTGTGCAGTGCTTCTGCTGCCTGTGAATGCCAGAATCCCAGAAGGGCTGGACTTGGAAGGAACACAAAGGTCATCCAGTCCAACCTCACTGCTCCAGCAGGATCCCCAAGAGCAGATAATCCAGGATTGTGCCCACAGTCCTTGAAATTGTGGATTTTGACTGTCCCCAGGGGAGGAGACTCCACACCCCCTCTGGGCAGCCTGTTCCAGTGTGTGGTCACCTCTCAGTAAAGTTCTTCCTCTCATTCAGGTAGAACTTCCTTCATTCCAGTTTCTTCCCATTGCCTCTCATCCTCTTGTACCACCCAGCAGAACCAGGTGGTAGCACTGGTGGTTTTTTTCTTTTCCTCTACATCTTTATCTATTTTCTACAGGGTAATCAGAAACAAACCAAAATCCCCAAAATCTTGGAACATTGTGTTGTATCCTTGGAAATCCTATATTGTACTGATGAGTGTATTTCAGTGTATGGTAGTTCCTGTACTTCCCCTTTCTGGCCATCAACTGTCCACACAAAAATTTGAAAATTAATTGAAATGCAAATTATAGCCTAAGCTGTCTTTCCAATAGACTTTGCATAATTATGCTTGACTGCAAAAAAACCTATTCTATTGCTGTAATTTTGATGATTGCCTCTGGTCTGTTTGAGAATTAAGATTTCCCTCTGTCTGTATAAAGTTCCCATCTCTCTAAGATATTATCACATTAAGTGCTCCATAAAAAGAAGGTTGGATTGAGTTTCCATCCCAGCTTGTCCTTAAGGAGCCAACAGTTGGGTCCTCCAGCTCTGCCTTAATTTCCTGGCAGAACTAGAAGGTTCCTTCTCCCTTGCTTCTTCCTGTATGCCTAGAGAGATGATAGTGGTACCTGTAAGACTTTGGAGTATTGAGCTGGAAATATCCTCTGGATATTCAGGGAGATGGGAACTGCCTTTAAATGCATTTTTAGCAAAAATTGGTTCCTAACAGCAGCACAGATCTGAAATGACAAATATCTTTAGAGGCACAGAGGTATTTAAGAGCTATATTCTCTCCTGCCTTCCCTGAACACATCCAAGTCCTCGGGGCAGTGAGTTTCCAGTGTCTGTCGTGTTTGGCAGATGGATTTTTGGGTAAGAGTGAAAGCCTTTGAGTTTCTGTTTAGTTTTTCACTCTCAGTCAGCACATCCTTGGAGAGAAGTCTATCGTGTTGGAAGCGCTGGAACAGCCAGGAAAGTGTGAGCTCCCCATCTCTTCACAGCCACATCCTGGGCTTGCTTATTCCCAGCTCCCACAAATGTTCCCAGCTTTGTATCTCCAGTATTTATTTTCCTTTCCCATTGAAGGAAGTGGTTCTTTCCAGTATGAGAAGCATTAAATTGACTTAAATGCTTTGTTTGCTAAAGTAGCTCTTTGAAGTGGATCTTTCAAGTTTCTTATGTGATCTTGGATTTGATGAGACACATTTTAACCCAGCAATCTCACAGTGAGGAAGGGAGAAAGGGAGGATGGAAGGAAGGGAAGGAACCTTCTAGTTCTGCCAGTTTTGATCCTAATTCACTCGGTTTTCCCACATCCCTTTTAACACTTGACTGGTGCTGGAGCATCCAGACGTTACGGGGTGATCTGTGGGATCAGCAGGATCTCACTGGTCAGCTTTTCCAAGCATGTCTCTAGCATTAAGTCTCAAACTGGAAAGGTAATCCCCTCAGGAGGCTTGACCTACTCTTCAAATTACTTTCTCCTGCTCTTTTGAGGCTTTGGGTTTTATTCAGATGTTTTTTTCCTCATCATCAAGGCAGCTCGTTTAATTGCTGTGACTGCCAGGCAGAAACCTCACTCTCACTCTTACAGACCTCCTTTTCTTCAGCTCCTTCATAATAAAGTGGTTTTTTGGAACAGGGCCAGCCCTTTAGCCCAAAGTGTCTTCTGGTTTCATCTCAAACAAGGGACAGCACAGCCAGATTGCTTCCCTAATCCCTCTTCCCAAAGACAAAGGTGTCAGCACTGTCTAGACATTGGTGTTCCACGTGCTCATTCAAGGCTGAGGGTTCCCCCTCTCTCCTTTTCATCCCACATCATTGTCCTCAAAGCCTCCTAATCTGCCATTGCTCAGTGGGTGAAACCCCCCATACAATTTGGGATGGATGTGTCCAATTTGGGAGTAGGTGGTCTGTGCCCCTTTGGAGCAGAGTCAGTGAAACAGGATGAGTGAGTTCTTGTTGCTATACAGACCAAGCATGTAAAATCTCTTTTTTCTCCCCATATTCATGCTGTATCCAGTCAGGAGATATTACACAGCAGCTGTTCTTAAACTTTTATATTTCTTTTATGGTTATTTAATGCCTTTCTTTGGTCCACGTTTTGCAGCTTTTCCATGGGGGAGTGGGTCCCTACAAGCTAAAGATTTGGAGTAGGAAAAGTAACAATTTAGCTGGTTTCCTGATCCTTTGAAGTTTTCCTTCTACTGATTGCAGGTTTTGACCTCTTCTTTCTTTGGAAGTGTTCTGCTGGGAAGTTTAGCTAATGGGAGATCATTAGGATCCTGTTTAGCCTTGGATGTGTTCTGGTTGTGTAATGGAGAGGTTAGGTGCAAAATATTGGGAAAACTGAAGACAAATTGATAGCAGAGCAAAATCACAAATTCTTTCTGCCCAAAGTTCTCTCTCCTTTTGGAGTTCCTTACCCACATTTATTGTCCATTTTTTAAAATTGTCCTGTCAGGACACTGTGGCTGATAATTCCTTGGCACTTCAGCATGCTCCTTGTGCCTGGCTGCCACACCTTGGAACAAGGAGAATCATTGTGTTTCGTGTGTTCCATACAGCTGAGTGTGTCATTTCAAGTTAAAATTAAGACATCTTTAATGTCAAGATTGCAAAGTTCAAAAAGCAGAAGGTGGCTGCAAGTCAGTAAGTGCACTTTCAGTTTGTTCTATATTTATGCTAGGCCTTATCAGCAGGATTTCTGTCCAGGATTCTCTCCCTAAAAAGTCATTCATCCAGGAAAGGTGTCTTGGTCTGAGGGTTGTGGTGATTGGGGGATAATTAATTACTTATAACTTGTGAGGCCACCTTGAAGTGAAGTTCCTTGTTTCTTCTCTAGGCTCTTCTCAGAATGTAGCTTGGTCTAGTGGAAGGTGTCCCTGCTCATGGAAGGGGATGAGATGGATCCAATTCAAACTACTCTGGGATTCTATGGAAACAAGCAGCACTCTCTATCTGTGGAACTGCTGTTGCCTTGTCTTTGGGTAGGTCAGGTTTGAAAGGTGTTCCTTCAGCAGAAGTGCCTGGAAAAGAGCTGATTATTCATCAGAAGTTACCAATAAAGAGATTTGCTGTTGTTCCCAGGTACTGCTTTTGGATTATTTTGCCAGCTCATTAAAGGCTTGGATAGGGATTTACAAGCTGATAGCTTTGGTTCCTCTGGTGGACTTGGGCTGGAGCCCCTAAGTATTTTGCATTTAATACTGAAATAATGTGGGATTTCAGAGTGAGAAGCCAATTCTCTTGTTAGTTTAAAAAGGATTAGAGGAAGACAGTTTGCAGACTGGGGACAGTAATTGGGTGTAACTGTGCTGTGTGGGAAAACCACTGCAGCTTATTCATCCTGCCCTCCATTCCCGCTCTTCTTGGGGTGGAACAATGACCCCGGAACGTCACCAGCGCACCCTTGGGCTCCCTTCCCCCAGCTGCCAGAATGCAGGAATGGCAAATTCCCATCCCCACGGTGCTCATGGCCTGCCAGAGCATCTCGCTGCAGTTCAGTTGTGAATCATTGCTTCATTTGTCACGTGCAGCTCCAGCAGGCCGGGCTGGGAGAGCCTTTGGTCGGAATTTGCGGCGCTCTGCCAAGGCGCTGCATTGTTGTGGGAGCCCCTGCACTGACAAAACACATCCTGACTGCACATTATTGCATCCAAGGCATTGCATTCCTGCATGGGAGCTAATTAACAAGCCTAGGAATCTGTTGGGTTTAGCCCTGGGGATTACAGAGTGGGTGTGAGTGTTCCGAACTGTTAATCCATATATTTTACTGTTTGAAAAATTCATTTTCCTGAGGGTTATTTGGCACTGCAAGTGTATCAGCAGGATCTCTGTCATGCAATCAGAATATCTTCTACACAAGAGGAAACATGTGTATTCTTTATCCTCAAACAAAAAGACAGCTTGCTTTACAAGGAAAAAAAAATTTCCTTTCACGACCTTAAAATAATTCATTGGGGAAAAAGAAAGCTTTTTGTTTTATGAAGGCTTTGTGTCTGCAGGATCCCAGCTGAATGAGTGCCATGTAGAAATTGACTGGTGCTAATGTTGATTAAAAAAAAAATCAGAATTGCTTGGACATGGGAGGTTATCAGTCAAACACTGCTTAGAGAAATTGTTGTGATGTGCTGCCTTCAGCACCTCACTGAGGCGTGGGGATGGGCAATAATGTGAGCAGAGTGGGCAGTGAAAGGTCATCACTTTTCTCCTGATAATTTAACTAAATCAGTTTATAGTAGGAAGATCTGTTGGTAAAATAAGAGGAGAAAATTATCCTTACGTTGTCCTTGTTGTCATTGCCCTGCTCCAGGGCTTGCTGCCAGTGCAGGGAGAGCATTGCAGGATTCCCTGTGGCTCTGCCTTCCACTGTGTGTGTTTTTATAGAGTTCCTCCTCCTGTCTGCTCCTTTGATTCTGCTTTTTCCTCAGAAAGCCACACAGAGAGCTGAACCTTCAGTTCTCGTCACCGTTGTCATCTTTTGTGCCATTTTCTTTATCCTTTTCTAGTCCCACCTGTGAAATAGGTGTGGTTTAAAAAAAGAAAAACCCAAATGCCAGGTTTATGATCCGGTTTTTGTGTTGCTCTGCCGTGGCTCACAAATGAGGGTCAGCCTGGGAACAGACACAAATGAGTTTTACTGGCTCTTAAATGTTTTTGCAGACTGATGAATTTGGAGCAGAGGGAATTAAAATGTAAAGATGCATCTGGGAAAAGGTGTCCCACATCTGCTCCGTGGTACCTAGCATGGCACCAGAGGAATGGGGAGGAACTGATGCCCAGGAAGTTCCACCTGGATGTGAGGCAGAACTTCTGCCCTGGGCAGTGCCCACACATGAGCAGATCACCCAGAGAGATTTGGAGTCTTCCTCACTGGGGATATTCCAGAAGCATCTGGACATCTTCCTGTGCCCTGTGCTCTGGGATGGCCCTGCTGGAGCAGGGAGGTGGCACCAGATGAGCCACTGTGGTCCCTTCAGCCTGACCCATCTGGGAATTCTGTGATCTAGAAGATTTCAGAGCTGAGCTCCAGGTGATTTTTTAAGAACCAAACCAGTTTCAAATTTTGTTCTTCCCTCAGATTGTTTTGTTCCAATGATGTCACCTGATCCAAGTAACACACTGAACCACCCTTGGATTTTAGAGAATCCCAGACTGGTTTGGGTTGGAAGGGACATAAAAAAACATCCATTCCCACCCCTGCCATGGGCAGGGACACCTCCCCCTGTCCCAGGCTGCTCCAATCCCCATCCAGCCTGGCCTTGGACACTTGAAGGGATCCAGGGGCAGCCACAGCTTCTCTGAGCACCCTGTGCCAGGGCCTGCCCACCCTCACAGCCAAGAATTCCTTCCCAATATCCCGTTCTAATCCTGCCCTCTGGCAGTGGAAGCCATTCCCTGTGTCCTCTCCCTGTATCCCTTGTGCCAAGTCCTTCTCCAGCTCTCTTGGAGCCCCTTTAGGCACTGGAATTTAACTCAGAAATGCTGTTAATCTTGAAAAAAAAAAAATAAGTGCAGTGTTTAATGTATTTTTTAATGATTTGGAATTCATTTTCATTGCATGGATACAAAGATTACAGCATTCAATCAAGCATTTCAGAAGCTCCATCGTAAGTGATTTTTGGATAGCTGAAAATTGCTTCTAGGGGATCTTTCTAAAACATCAGCCACTGCAATAGGAGCAGGATTTATTTTATTCAGCACACACACATTACCTTGCATCTCTCTGCAGATGATTTCACTCTCTGCACTTTTCTCAGGGCTCTCTGAATCTCCCAACTTAATTATGACTATTATGAATAATTTAATCTCCACAAACATTGCTTTGTCTCTTCTGTCTCTTTCCCAGTTTCAGCTGCAGGTCCCTGTAAAGGCTCTGGGAGCACCTTGCTGTCACACTTTTGGGAGTCTGAAAATCCCACATTTAATCCAGGCTGTTTCCTATTGCTTAACTGCTCCCTAATCCATAACATTCCTTTTTCCTATTGTCCTATAACTTTAATTTTTCAATACTGTCTCGCTGGGGCTTTCATAAGTAGCTTTTTGAGGTAGTTTATTCCCCAGTTCTGGACTCTTTAGCCACAATTGAAGGATTTGGGTAGAGTTATTTTGCTTCCCATGCTGTGTCTGTTTATCTGAGTGAGGGCACTGCTGCATTCCAACCACTTTGCTTCATGGGAAAGGAGACATTGGCTAATTCCATGATAATCCTTAGGACACTTGTTAAAGATAAGGACAGATCTTCTGCTGTTACATTGTGAGAGATTTGAATGTGATAAAGGATTTTCAAACACATCATGGACAGGGTATACCACGTTTTCCTCGACTTTTAAAGTAAACAATATTTGGTTTTATTGACTTTAGTATATGTTTGCTTTCTCTACCTTCATGAAGTTCTCTGGAAATGCCCAATCTTTCCATACTTGGAATAAACATGGAGCAGTTTATTTGCTATTTTTTACTTGCTGCCTTGTTTAAGGTGTTCTGTAGTTTTGTTTAAGCACTTCTTGGTTTGGATTTTGACTCATTTGCTTCCCATTATTTTGTTTTCCACTGAGCATCCTCCTTCCTGCTCTCCTGTTCTCCCATTTTTTGAGGGTTCTCTCACATTCCTCAAGCCGACCACAGGCAGAGTGTGTTGCCTTTCATTTTCCCACCTTTGGACTCTTCTTACATGAAATGATCCATATTTTAAATCCTCCTGTGAACAGATGCAAATTTCTATGTCACCCTACTCATTTTAGAGCACATTGGCTTTTTCCCTGTCCCAAATAAGATTTTATTCTTGGCAGGGAAGAGCTGAAGTGCTGTTTGTTTGCAGAATTTCCGGATGACTGACGGCGTGCTCAGCCCTCGGAGTCCTCACGGTAAACACAGCTCTTGCTATTGGAAAAATACATCAGAAATCCCAAAATAAAGCAGGGAATGTACAGTATTCCCAAGTTAGGAACACCACGTGTGGCTTTTGATGGCAGTTTGTTCGAGATGTAGGAGAAGTGATATCTTTCAGATGCGTTCCAGGGAGAGCCAGAACATCTCTTTTTTTTTTTTTTTTTTTTTCCTTTTCCTACTCATCCGGAAACACTTGGGAATGAGCAATTCCACCTCTTTGTCTTGTTGATGGCTGTTTTCTCCTGGTATAAGGAAATACTTTCCACTTGTGTTAGACCATTATCTCACACGGATGTGGAGCAGATTTCCATTTGCTGTTCTTGGCTGGGAAGGACGTCATGAGAGAAATCTGTGGGAAGCTGGGGAAAGAAAGAGAGAAATTTCAAGTGCCTTAAGCTGCTCGACTGTGTGTTCTGACTTAGCCTGAAAATTCCTCTTTTTTGGGGTGACTGTGGTGAGAATAACTGGGGAAGGCACTGTGCCACTGATGGGGGTGCTGCTGCATTATTATTTTTATTTGGGGCTGGCAAAGCCTCTTGGTGCCAGTCAGATGCTGAACCCCAGGAAGTTGGGATGCCTTTTGTAAGTCTACTGGTGCTCAATCTCTCTCCCAGAGTAATTCCCAGCTCTTTTACCTGTGTTTCAGGAAGCCTTTGAAAAGGGACTTGTCAGGTCAAATTGTCTTTCTTTAATAACTGGAAATCCCCTGGAATTTCTTGGTAAATACCTTGTAGGATATGCTCCTGGTATAGGTACCCAGCAAACTCTGGCCTTGGCATAGCTCAAAAGCCATAAGTAAATATGTTCTTGGAATTACATTTTAAAATTGGTTTTCATCTTTAACTCGTTTTGAAGTTAAAACCTAATTATGAATATTAAATTCAGGTTAAAGAATCCAATTTTCTTCTAGTTCTGCATTAAATGAGCTGCCCGAACTCACCTGGTAGTGACAGGTTGAGAAGGAACATTCTCTGAGGTGGCATCACTAAACTGCAGATCCTAGCCTAAAACTGTATTTTAAGCATTGATTTGCATAAAATGCAGGTCCTGTCTTTCAGAAAAAAAAAAAATTAATTTTAATTACCTCTCCCCCAGCTGGCCCTATGTATGATGAGACTGCAGTGGAAAAGCAGGATTCATGCTTTGGAAAAAGGGGGAGTGTTTGCCAGATTCTCATCTGAATTGTAAAGAGCAGCTTTGGCTTTGCAATGAGCCGTGAGTTCACGGTGCCCTTCTATGGCTGAGTGAATGAAGGATGGATTTGGGCAGTGCTGTCTGTTTTTCTGGCACTTTGTGTGACGTGGGCAAGTGCTGAACACAAAATCCAGTGGAAAATTCCCCCATGTGCTTTGTGTTGCTGGGAGTTCAGGTTGTGCTGGTTAATTTAGAAGGGGACATTGAAACACATGTTGGCAGCACTTAAAAAGGACAGTGTTTACTGGTCATCCCAACTGGTCTCATCCCAGGAAACATCAACTGTTTATCTGCTCAAACCACTGGAACACTTCTGGAATAGAGGAGCCCTTGCAGCTGTCCCAAACTGGCATCTCAGTGAAGCACAAAGAAACTTTACCCTATCCAAGGTGCCTTGGATATGATGTAGAAATCTGAGTGAATTCCAGCAAAGCCATGACAACCACCAGCCCTTTCTCAGACTGTAGCTGATTTCTGGGCCAGGGAACTCCTAAGTGGGGCAGTTGGCTGATTTAGTATGTTTTGGTCTTGTTTTGCTGCTCTGAACTAAGATCACTATGAAGAGAATGAGAATTAATTGTAGCACCATTGGATTAATTGTACATTGGAGTTCCTGCCCTCAGAGTTGCTAAAAGTTTGTCTGGATTAGCTCAGGAGCAGTGCAACAGTCCAGTAGCATCCCTGCGGTCCCAAAGGCCCATATGTGGAAAAACTTTGGGAATTTGAATAAAAAATGAAAAGGAAATAGACACACTCAGCATATAAATACTTTACCCAACGTGCATCTTTTCTGCAGTCATTAAATACCTTCCAACACAAATTTGTGGATGATTCTGTGATCCTGATAGTGAGGAATGGTCAACTCTGCTGTTAATCACAAAAATCTGATGGAAGCTGAATTGGTGCAATGTGACTGATCATCTTAGACTCTGCTGCCTGAAAAGCTTCATCCCTTTATTCCAAGGTTCCTGAAAGCAGTTGCTCTCCTGGAGCCCCTTTAGGCCCTGGAAGAGGCTCTGAGCTCTCCCTGGATCCTTCTCCTCTCCAGGTGAGCACCCCCAGCTCTCCCAGCCTGGCTTCAGCCTTTGGAGCATCTCTGTGGTCTCTTCCTATCATTTTTGAATAGCAGATCTCTGTGATTTCTTTTGAGATTTGCTTTAAGTTTATGGATATTTTTAATGTGGTTCCAATGCTGTGAACAGGAACTTCTAACTTGCTAATCTGTGAATTTGCATTGGTTGTTGACAGAGGTGTAAAAAGGAAAGTAAATCACACTTATCCTAATGGAGAATGGATTCTGACCAGATACTGGGAAAAAATTCTTCCCTGTGAGAGTGGTGAGGCCCTGGCACAGGTTGCCCAGAGAAACTGTGGCTGTCCCTGGATCCCTGGAAGTGTCCAAGGCCAGGCTGGATTGGGTTTGGAGCAACTTGGGCTAGTGGAAGGTGTCCCTATGACAGGGAGTGGCACTGGATGAACTTTAAGTCCCTTCCCAAAACTAATCTGGGATTCTGTATCATTCCTTGTCCTTTTGCTGTATCCAAACCTGGCAATGTCTTTGTAACATCTTTGGGTGAAATACCTGTTCTTGGTATGGTCCTGCTGATCCAGCCAGCCAAAAGTTATGGAAGACTAGAGCTGGAAAAATGATTCCTTGTTCTGCAAGTTCAGGGATCCATAATGATTCATCTTCAGGCTGTTTGCAGCTGAGGGAGCAGAGCAAAACCCGGCAGTTGCTGATGGTGAGGGGGGGGAGCTGCCAAGGCACAGGCAGTGAGTGGCATTCCCTGGATTCCCTGGCTAGAAGGCTTTCCTCAGCCTCCCTGCTGAAGAGAGAGAAAGCTTTTAGATGCTTGAAGGGCCTGTTCAGTGCATCTCTCCCGACTTCCTCTCAGCCAGACCTGGGACTTTGTGTATAATGTCACCTTCAGGTCTGTGGCTTCCTGTTAAACCAGTGCTTGTGCTTCACAGAGATCCATATTCCTGATTTGTTGAATAGGTAAAGGAGTCATGAGATAGTTTAGAAATCTGGACAAATTTAATTCTATGGAGCAGCTTTGGATTAACCTGGAACCTCAGTTAGTTGATGTCTTTGGATTGATTGGTGATGGCTCTGTCAGGAATACACAGACCCATATATTAAGTCTCTAGCTTATATCAGGAACGTGTAGGATTATATGGGATATGGACCAGCAGATCACTTCATTAACCCAGTCAAAAAAAAAAAAAATCAAAATCCTGGTCAGGAGGGAGCCAAACCACCGCAGCTGCAGCCCAGCTTCCAGCCCTCTCCTGGGGAGTGGGATGTGGGCACAGACATCAGGTTACACCAACCCAGAGCAGGGTAAGATGTGATGCTGAGAAAGAAGCCATGTGCAGCTGTAATTAACAGCCACTCAGCTGAGTGATTTGCCCAGGCTGTGTAGGATCCAAAGCAGGATGTGTGAACACCCAGTGAAGCAGCTTTGCAGGAAATGATCCGAGGTCGTGGGCAGAAGCTGCTGGAGCAGCTGTGAGCCTCTTTTTTTTTTGGGAATGTTGAGAGTTCCCAAACCTTTCCAGGGCTGCACATACTCACTGTTCTCATCACCCCTGGGAAAGTAAACCCCGGAGTTCCTGCTGCTCATCTGAAGCCCTACTTTGTTTTTTGAGCAAACACTGCACAGCCTTAAAAAGCCCCACAGAACAGGATGCTTTTTCTTTCCTGGTGAAAGCAAGTGTTAAAGACTGGATTACAAGATGGGAAATGGAGTTGTATTTTTGTGTGGCTCTTTTGTAATTGCAGGATTATGTTTAACAAAGATCCTCTTCAGCTACACCAGTATTTCATTCCCTTTGGATGCTGGTGACCCCAGGGCTTTCCTTACCACTCTGAGATGGAGTTTTTCACTCTATATTCAAGATGGAATTTCCTTTTTCTGCTTCTTAGTATTTTGTTAACCTATTTTAGGAATGATTTCTCTGGATTTATACCAAATATAGCAGCCATGACTCAGCCTCTGATCCTTCTTTTGGACTCAGAGATGCACTTGCTGCTTTTGCATTCCCTCTGCCTCTGTAATTTCCCTCTAAGTTTCTGATACAGTCTCCCTGCATTCCTCCAGGAGCTTCCTTCAGTTCACACGGCTTTCCTATTGATCTCAGGATTTTCAAGATTGTCACAATATTTTATAAATGGGCAGCAGAAGAATTCAGCACAGGAGATAGGAAAAGGATGGAATAGTTTTAAACTGAAGAAGGGTGAATTTAAATTAGATATTGTGAAGGAATTCCTGCCTGTGAGGGCGGGAAGCCCTGGCACAGGGTGCCCAGAGAAGCTGTGGCTGCCCCTGGATCCCTGGGAGTGTTCCAGGACAGGTTGGACAGGGTTTGGAGTAACCTGGGATAGTGGAAGGTGCCTCTGCACGAGAAGCTTGTAAGTGATGCCAGCTCCAAATTCCAAGGTGGTTCAGGGGCTGATGAGGGCTTTTTTGAGTGCCCTCTTAATTGCTGGTAATTGGCAGCACAGCCTGAGCAGTTCTGTCTCATGTTCAGTTCTCTGTTTCCCTGCTCTAATGTCTGCAGAAGATTTTCAGGATCAGATGGCAGCAGTGAATTGCAAATCAGGAGGATTAGCATTTGTATCAAATATGCTCCAGCAGAAGGAGATTACAAGTCCTGGGTCAGCAAGAGCTCAGGAGTTTGTAGCTATGGAGCTGCTGCTGTGGTGGGGATAGGAATTCTGCTCTGTTCCTTCTACAAGGCTGCCTTGATAGAGCACAGAATCATGGAATATCCTGAGCTGGAAAGAACCCATGAGCATCAAAATCCAACTTCTGGCCCTGCACAGACACCCCAACAATCCCACCCTGTGCATCCCTGAGAGCAGTGTCCAAACACTCCTGGAGCTCTGGCAGCCTCGGGCCATGTCCATTCCCTGGGGAGCCTGGGCATTGCTCCATCTGGGTGAAGAACCTTTTGCTAATAATAATATTTTGCTTGTGCCAAGATGTTGTGTTCTCCTGTGAAAATGCAGAATGAAATCCTTCCCAAATGGTGTTCCTGTCCTTCAGTATCAGAGCTCCCTTTGTCTTTCCAGCCAGTGGACAGGTATTTTACATCACATAAAAGACCAGGAGACGTGCAGGCACACATTTCATGTTTTTAGAGCTGCTTTTAATGTTGGCTGAGCTGAACAAAGGAGGGATGTGAGAATATCAGCATCAGCTTCACCTCAGCTCATCCACACCTGCAGGCTCGTGTTCATTTAAAAATCAAGAGCGGGAGCAGGGGAACCCTGGGCTTCCTCTGCCAAGGGCTTAAACACCCATAGATGAACTGCTGCCTGTGGCAAACAGGCTGCCTGAGGGGGAAATTAAAAGTGCCACCCAAAAAGCCTTTGTAATTACATTTCCATAGCCCTCAGCCACACTGGGAGGACAAATCTGACACTGTTGTGCTGATACTGAAATCTGGGCACAGCTGGGTTTTAATTTCCAGAGAAATGCATCTTTCTCTCCTTGGTTAGTCTATCTTCTATCTTCCTTTGGAATTGCACTAGAGGTGTTTTTCACATTGAGGGATGGTGGTAGGATAGCACAGCCCCAGTAATGCCAGTGAGACACCTGTGCCCTGGGAAATTTATGTGGAAATACTTTATGGCGTGTCATTCACTGTGCTTTGATTCTAAATACAGGCACCATTCTGTTTAAATTCACATAGGTAAAGAAATGAAAATATAAAATACATACTACAAAAGTGATTAAAGGCTTATTATTAATTGAAAAGGAATAACCAGATCATTTTATAGTTATTGAAAGAAGTCAATTTGGGAAAAACATCTAGAGAAGGGGGCACCTTGGAGAAGTGTCTTGCTGTGTAACATTTGTTCTTTCTGAAGTGTGTATTCCCAGGCTCTCCAGATCATAGAGGTCGTGGCTAGTCTCACAGTTTGCCCTCCTTTTCTTTCTCTCAAGGACATTTTTTTTGCTCCTGTTGCCTGGCAATTCCTGTGAAAATTGCCCAGGCCCTGCCCTGTGCTTTCCCTGTGTTCCCTGTGGTGGTCACATTGTCCAACATCTTAGGACTGCACTTCCAGAGGATGCACATCCAGTCTGATTTCTCTCTTAGCCATAGCATGTGCTGCATACTGGGCTGCTTATTATATATTTAATTCCTTCTAGATCCCCTTTTAGTTCTTCCTTGCTGTTGGAATCATCTCTTAAAGCTGAATTAATCATTGAACAGAAAACAGAAACTCAGTTGCTGTTGTTCATTAAGGAAATAAAAACCATGCCACCAGTATTTCACAAAATATCTTTGGGAGTACTGAGTTTATTTTCCAGGCATGGAAAAAAAACTTGGGAATTCATTAAAAAATAGAGCAAATCTTACCAAAATTAGTCCTTACAAGACTGGGAGTTTTATCACAGTTATTATAAATTTGGGCATTGTCAGAGGACAGAGAAATCTGCAGAAAGGAAATCTGTCTCTTGAGTAGGTGATGTGCACCTGTTGTATGATTGATAGAGTTCATTTAAGATGAAAATTGAATTGTTAGGGAGAAATGATGGCAGAAAAAAAGCCTTATTATGTACAGAGATGAGGCTTATCAGCATGAAAAGAAATGTGTCACAAATTGGTTGCAAATCAAAGGCCTGATTTTTTTTTTCTTCTTTTTCAAAAAAGGCACAAATAAGGGTGTGCACTGTAAATCATGGAATTGCCGTGTAATGTGTGCTGGGATCTTTTGTGCAATATAAAAAGGCTTTTTCTCTGTAGAGTTTATAATATGAAGCTGTGAGGCTACAGACAATTGTGTGTGCTTAAACCAGGTGGGTTTATTCTGGCTACACCTGAATGTGTTATAAAATCAACACTGAATTCTAAGAATAATTAAATTATCAGTCATAGGTACAGTCATGGAATTGTTCAACTTGGAAACAGCCTCCAAGGACATTGAGTCCAAATGTTCCCCTGGCTCTGCACCAAGAGTGCTGGAGAGGGACTTGGGATAAAGGATGGAGGGACAGGACACAGGGAATGGCTTCCCACTGCCAGAAGGCAGGGATGGATGGGGTACTGGGAGGGAATTCCTGGCTGGGAGGGTGGGCAGGCCCTGGCACAGGGTGCCCAGAGAAGCTGTGGCTGCCCCTGGATCCCTGGCAGTGTCCAAGGCCAGGCTGGACACTGGGGTTGGAGCAGCCTGGGATAGGGGAAGGTGTCCCTGCCATGGCAGGGGTGAGAACTGAAGGATTTTCAAGGTTGCTCCCAACCCAAACCATTCCCTGATTTTGTGATTATTGAACCTACACGTGAATGCTGAAGTCCTGGTTGTTCAAGTGGCTCCTCAGCTCCTGGGATCGAGTGGAGATGAGTACAGATGTTCACACAGCAAGGCTGGTGTTTGCTTGGCTGCTTCAGACTAAGCTTTTCCTTTTAGGCATTTCCAAGAGGCTTCCAGGACTTTTTCAAATTTTTTTTTTTTTTTTTCCACTCACTGTTATTTAAAGGAAGAAGGGAATGGCTGCTCTGCAATTTCTGCTGTGCCATTCGTTCCCCAAACTGGTCTTATCCCCCTGATGGAAAACAAGAAAGCAAAGCTGGGTTTTCCTGCCATCATAGGCTGGGGATTTAGTAGTTCTTTTTTCCCTGATATAAATTGCAAGCTGTAAGCTCCTTCAAACTTCTCTTCCCACTCTTTAGTTTGGGAAGGAATGCCCAGAAATCTGTGAGAATTGTTAATTGTTGACTTGGTGTGGCCTTTCAGCCCTTTCCTTTGTGTTGCTGCAAAAGCATTCCTGGTTTGGGCCTCCTGGGCTGGGTGTATTCACTGGAAACCTGAACGGGTGTTTAGGTGAATAAAAAGCACTGCAAAATCTTCTGTAATGGCAGGCTGGAAACTTCTTGCCTTTTCCTTTTCCAGTGGTTATGAAATATGAATATGCTAATTGAGTGCATACTGCATGTGTTAGAGATCATGCCATACATGCACTGATTATTGGCTCTTGTCTCTTTTACAGTGTTTGCCACTGACCTCTGGTAATTCCTGTATGGAATGTTTGACTTGTGTTTGAGGTCTAGGAAAAGCTTTACAGACATCTGTAGCCTTCATTTAAAGATTTCTATCGTGGTCATCTGTGTAAGCTTGCTTTCTGTTATGTTGGTTTACTGCATTATTTCTGCAGGATTAGGCTCAGAGTCTATGAAAGAAATGCCAAGTAGGACAGGAATCCAGTAAGATGTGAGTTGGGTAAATACTAGAGCAGTAGGGCATAGGTGCAGGATCGTGGAATCCCAGACTGGCTTGGGTTGGGAGGGATCTACAAGCTGAAAGATGGCTCTTGTGCCCAGGAACACGGCACAGGTTGGATTTGGGGTGTGGTGACCAGGCAGTGATCCCCACCAGTGCTGCTTAACCTTTGGGAAAACAGTGCCAAGCTGTTGTGGGCAAGGGGAAGGGACCAAGCTGTAGAACAGCTCATCTTCCACTTCCACTTCACTCTTTGAGAGCTGGACGTGGTGAAGTGAGTCTTTGACATTTCAACCAACTATTTAATTTCATATTTTCACTTTGAACAATCTATTTTGAAAGCTTGTAATAATAATTGCAACACCACTGTGTTTAGTGCATCTCTGGGTTTTTTTTAAGCCTGAGCTGTCCCATATTTCCTTAGGAAGTTAAACCCCTGCCTGAGCTCTGCCTATGATTGCTGTGAATTTCTTAATTTCTTAATTTGAGTTCTGTTTGTTCATCACTTGGCAGCTTTCCCCCCAAAAGTCAGCAACTTCTTTTGCTTATTTTTCAAGTGCTACCGAGTTGCCCTATATATTTTCTAGGTTTTGATGGGGCACATCAAGCCCAGCATAAATCTGGAGTCTATTTTTCTCCTTCCATGCAGCTTGGTTTCCACATGGAGTGAGAGAATGCCACTGTGTCTGCCTGTCCTATGGATGGGGAAGACTTTCAGGCTCCTGGGCTTGTTAACACAGAGCCTCTTGCCAACACGAAATTACAAAAAGACGATGATAAACAAACTCCTTGCCAAATCTCCCTTTGTGCTGACAGATATAGCCTGGGCCCTCCTTCATCTTCCCTGCTACTGCTTTGTTTCAGAGCAAAGATTCCCAAATATTTAAGGAAGAAGGGACTATTAGGGAGGATTGATCCCCTCCGTTTGCACTGTTCATCTTCTTGTTTCCCAGTCTCTAAACCCCATCTGGGTCCATCCATCAGTGTGAGCACAGGAAGAGAACAGGGAGAGATTTGCTGTGCTGCCTGATGGGAAAGTGGGGCTGGAACCACTCCTCAACCCTGCCTTGGATTTCCTGTCTTGACCAGAGCAGAAATCCCAGAAGTGACCAGAAAACAGAATCTGGGTGAAAAATTAATATTAGAGAACAAGGAAGAACCATGGCTGGAAGTGACAAATTACAGCCAAAACCTGCAGCACAGTGGATTTGACCAAATAAAGCCCAGGGAAGCCTGACCCATCTGTCATGAACAGGATATCTCTGCCCTCATCTGATTTTAATTCCAGGAATACTGTATTGCTGATGTGCCAACTTTGTATGGTATGATTGACTCCCTGAGAAATTTAAATGTTTATTCTGTTGCAATCCATGGGAAGGAGTGGTGTTTTCAATATTCAGGATATGGCTGCAAAGGGATTCTCACATTTTGGGGGGGAATAATTATAAAAATGGAGGGAAGGTAATTAGTGGTAGTGGTTGGAAATTTTAGAGCCAAATATAAATTAAAACTTGTCTTTGAGGATGGAAAATGGGTATTACACTAGAATCTTGGTCCTGCCAGTACAGTCTGGTTTACCTTAGAATCATGGCATCATTTAGGTTGGAAAAGTGCTCTGAGACCATTGAGTGAATCCAGGCCAAGGCCACCACTGACCTGTGTTCCCTGAACACTTCCAGGGATGCTTATTCCACCTATCCCAATGCTTCCAGTGAGCTCACCCTTGAACCCACTGCTCTCTTGCATCTTCTCTGCATCTGTAAAACAAAGCCAAAGAGGTGATCAATTATGTCAGATTTTTAAAGAGCTTGGAAGGGGAGAAGATTATATTTATTAGTGTCAGAAATTGTCTTTTTATGGATATTAATTTTGTGTCTGGTTGTTCTGTCTGACTCCTGCAGTGCAGCTTCTCTTAGGAGAAGGAGAAGTGGTTGGCTGGGAGAAAGGTCTGAAGCAGCTCGAGAAGGCTCAGATAAGAAAGATAACTTAAGAATATTTTGTTTTGGTTTTTTTTGTGGTGCCTGGGTGATGTTGTGGGATAGATGTTTATAATCCAGGCTTTTCCTAGTGGCCAACCCAAATCTCCCAAGGCAGTGCTTGTGGAAAGGAAGGAGCAGAGAGAAGTGTCTTCAAGCTGTGTGTTCCAGGAGGCCTTTTCAGCAGAACATAATGAAGTAGGATAGGGAAGACAAAAGAATGGAGATAATCAGCTGGAGAAGGCCGTGCTCAGTCGGAGAGCACCGACTACAAGAGTACAGCAGGGTTCATCTCCAAAGGGAAAGTCAGCAAGACCTCAAGTTAGAGAAATTAATAGGAATATATCAAGAAGTCGTTTGAGAGCTGCTGAGAATGGTTTGGGACTCACTGGGGCAGATATGTTAGATCTTTTAAAAAATACGTGTATTTATTAGTTACCTGCTGGTGAAATCCATCACACTTGCAGATAAAAAACTGGGAATTTGCAGCAAGGAATTCATCAGCATTAAGACATTTTCTTCTCTGGAAACTAGTTAATATAACCCCAGCTGTGCCAGAATCTTTTAGCTTTTCTCATTCTGAAATTTCTTGTGGGGAAACTGGTTGAAGGCCAGGTTGAACTGGGCTTGGAATAACCTGGTCTGGTGGAAGGTGTCCCTGCCCATGGCAGGGGGGTGGAACTGGATGAGTTTTAAGGTCCTCCCAATCCAAACCAGTCTGTGAGTCTATGATTCAATCATTTCTCATTTATTTAGGCTCAGAGGGGTTTTTGTGTAAGCTCTGCCTAATTCAAATAGGCAAACACAATGTGCAAATATTTTGCCACCTATGCACAGGTGAACCTGTGCAACAAGTGATTCCATCTTCCTAGTCCTTTTCAGGGAGGACAGGGATTTCCTTTACAATATTTCAATATGTAATCTATAATATTACGTTGAATTAATAACTGAATTATCATTTTTTTGATCCTGTGGCTTTTAAGCAGATTGTAAACTTCAGCAAATTAAAGGTCGAGATTTTTCCTGCCTCAGCATTTATTTTTTTGGGCAGTCTGAGGTCAGCAAATTCCAAAGTCAAGAGCTGCTTTGTGCTTATAAATTATCCATTTCATTTTTCATACAATGAAGACAAAAGGGCTCGTTGCTGTTAGAGATGTCAGGCTTTTCTCGACTGGAAGTGTTTGGATTTATTTATTTCTTCATCTCAGAGGAAACAGGAGGTGATGACAAGGTAGGGTTTTGTCTCCCAGGACACTCTCCTTTGTCCCCTCAGTGAAGATTTGAGTGCTCCTGTCATGGTTTGGAGGTGAAGCTGATGGAAGATGCTATAGGACTGTGGATTTTGGGGATCAGCTTTGTTTTCCCTTTGCTGGATTTTGAGATCAGCAAGGTCAAGTGCTGTAGTGAAATCCCTTGCTGCAAGGCATTTCCATGAGGTTTAGCTCTTTCCCTCCACTGGGGAGGTTGGCATCAGCTGGGAGAGCTGGGGGTGTTCACCTGGAGAGGGGAAGGCAACCTGCAGCAGTGGGAGGTGTCCCTGCCCATGGCAGGGCTTAGAGCTGGATGATCTTTAAGGCCTTTCCCACCCAAACCACTCTGGTTTTCCTTGTGTCACCCTGATGTGTTCACATGATATAAAACCCTGTTACATTTCTATAACAGCTTCACTATTCTGTTTCACATGAGGGATGTTCAATCAACTTTTAAGGTGTCGCTAAAAAAAAGAATAAATTAAAGAAGAAGCTGCTCACTGTGGAAATGAATCTCCTAGCTTGTGCCCAGTGTCCCAGACTTTTTTGGGGAAAGGTGGGATATACCCTTGTAACTTGCCTAAATTAACCTTTACCAGATGAATTGGAAGGTAATTTAATTATTGTTTGGCAGATCCCAAGTGAGGGTCAAGCTTCAAACAACTTAAGTGAAAAATTGTCAGAAAATTAGTAGAATTTGCATGGAGTGTAAGGTCAGGAGGCCTTTTCATGTTCAAGGAGACTTTGGCTGAATCTTATTAGCATGCAATTTGTATAAAATTCATTTAAAGAGGTGATGTGCAGGTCAAGGAAGAAAAGTATCTCTTTTCTTTGTTCATACTCTCTCATGTTGGTTCTGTGCCACCTGATGTGAAATAAATTACTTTTGGCACATAGAGAAAATACCACCTTCTCTCCAGCATGTAAGGAATGGGTCTCTCAAAAGGCATTGCATCCCAGTGCCACAGAAACAAGGCAATGGGAGTTTAAAGGGAAAATCACCTTGACACAAGAAATTACTTAAAAGAAAATGGAAAAATGTCTGTTGTTCAGAACAGTGCCCATTTCCATTGTTTACTCTTTTCTTTTCAAGTTCAGAGCTACTATTTAATTTCTGGGGAGCCTGAAAGACTCACATATCTATTTCACTGTTTTAAAAACCCTGCAAAATGTATTTATTTCTCTGTAAAGATGTCATTCCTTTGTTCTGAAAAGAGGATGATAATAACTTTGCTAACTTCCACCTAGACCCATGAAGAAAGAAGGGTGACATAACAAAACCACTACCCTAAAACCTCCATCTTGCCTTATACCTACTACTATATTCTAAAACCTTAAATTCTAAGTTTTCCACCATGTGATATTATACACTTCTATTCAAACTTCACACTCGTGATCCCAGTTCTGTCATTCCATTTTGGAAGCCTTCTCCACGGCCTCAGGTCAAAAACTCTGTTTTCTTGGGAGTCTGTGCCTGTCAGCACAGAAAGTCTAAAATTCTCATTTTCCAGGGATCCAACAGGGACACACTCACAGAATCACAGAACGCTTAAGGTTGGAAAAGCCCTCCAAGGTGCTGGAGTCCAACCATTCCCCAGCACTGCCAAGGCCACTGTGACCCATTGCCACCTCCCCCGTGGCTCTGTTTGCCCTTCAGGTCGGAGCAGTTCCCTCGTGTGATGGGAGCCTGTCCTGCACTTTCACAGGAGGATAAAACAGATGAACATGTAACCAGGTTACAGCCACCAAGTATCCCAAGACTGTTTGCTAGCAGCTTATTCCCATGGCATTCCTGCTGGAGTTTCTCCTTGCTGGAGTCTCTCAGAGCAACTGAACGTTGCTGTCTCAGGGATTAGGAAGCACTGGAAGCTCCTGCAATAGAGCAGCACTGGTGTTTGTCTGTTTATAATTAATTTTTAGTAGTCTTTTTGTTGGGTATTCATGGCCACAAGCAAACTCTGCAGGTTCTGGCGGTGCAGGAGGTTTAATTTTGCTAATCCTGTTTTATTCCCATTTCAGTGTAGCTGTTTCAATGCCACAACATGGTGCCTGCAATGAATTTCAAATGTATTTTCAGATGGCATTGTCTTGCAGAATGGGAGAGAAAATCATCCCTCCCAAATGCCGTTTGCAGGGGCCCTTTCCTGCTGTCTGGAAATCCCACCCTGCATACAAAGCAGGGAGGAAGCACAAACCTCTTCCTCACAAGCTCTCAAGCCCCCACCACGATTACAACCTTTTTATCTGGGATAAAAAGCATTTTCTTTCATCCTTTTCAATAAGAGTGTTTTGCTTTTACCATTTGGTACAACACCTTATGCAAGCCACACATATGCAGTCATTTTTTAATGATTTTTTTCCTACTCTTTACACACACAAGAGTACAAATGAAATGATGCTGGCATTGAAAAGGCATTTTAGAGAAGCAACTGTGATTCCAGCCCTGTCTGGGAGCAGGTCCAGCTGTCACTGGGAGGTTTTTGGGGAGGAACAATAGAAAGGTGAAGAGTTACCCTCACAAATTTTATTTCGTAAAATCAAAGAATGATTTGTTTGGAAGGGACCTTAAATCCCATCCCAGCCATGGATAGGGACACCTTTCACTAGATCAGATGCTCCAAGCCCCAGCCTGGCCTTGGGCAGTTCCAGGGATCCAGGGATAGCCACAGCTCCTCTGGACAGCCTGCTCTTACACTGATTTTCTTAAAGACCTTCTTAATGCTCTGCTGTGTGTTAGTGAAGCCACTGATGGAATTCCGAGTCTCCCCATCTCTTCCCACGTGCCTCTAACCCTGATTTCCTTTGCTTTGAGAATGGCTCTTCCAGTGCTAACTTGGGGGTGGAGGGACAGCTAATTAATTAAGCACTAATTGTTGTCAAGTCAATCGGTGCTTACATTTAACGTTTGACTTGTTTACTCTCCAAGGTAAAGGGAAAGGAGTTAATGATCTAACAAATTGTGTCCCCATCATGAGGGGCTTGTTTGGAGAGAATGGTGTTATTTATGAACTGTAAAATAACACATTTTAACAAAACCCTCAGATTTTGAAGCAAGATGGGTTTGATTCTGGCATGAAATTACCACTAGATATCTGTGGAGACAAATGCATCGCCTAATAAAGCTTAATGACTGATTTTCCCATTAATCAGAATTGAGAATGTGCTTCATTAAGATAATTAACTGAGCCAGTTGCTTAACTGACAGTTAGGAGACACAAATTCCCAAGTTACTTGCTTTCCTTTTAATAAAATCCACAAGAAGCTGACCTGGCTTCATCTCCTTTATTGGAGGGAGGAGCAAGAGGGCTGTTGAAATCTCCTTGTTCACCTAAGCTCTGTGACAGAGCCTCCCTGTGGGACACTGGTGGGATGAAGAGGTGGCCCTGCCCAACCAACCCCACACAGGATCCAAGCCTTGGCCTCCAGGTTTTCACAGTCAGCTCACACTGAAAGCTCACCAAGACTTGCCAGCGGCAAATAGTTTTTTTTATCTGCTGCTTTCGGAAAGGTCAGGTCTTGGGCAGGCTTGGTTTTATCACCCAAGAACTGCTCATTCTTCCAAAGGGAAGAAATCCTTTTCCTGGCTTTGTGGCTCCCCCTCTTTGTTCATCATGAGCTGGAAGTGGGGTCATGAGTGCTGAGCCCCCCTGGAGCAGGGATGTGGAAGATGAATCTGCTCCGGGTACATTTGTAGGCGGAATACGCGGTGCTGGAGAAGTTGTGGGAATTAACAGAGAGATCCAAAACTTGAATTATTAAATATACTATCTGGTTGTAATGTCTGGTTGTAAATCCCTTCCTTCACAGCTGTCTGTGTCTGGAATTCTAACAGGGTGATGCTATCAGGACTCTGCACAGACAGCAGAGCCAATGTAAGGCAACCATCTCAACTCTGCTTTTCTTTTGTCCTCAGAGTTCCCGGTCTTCCACCATGAATCCTGTTTACAGCCCCGTCCAACCTGGGGCTCCCTATGGAAACCCGAAGAACATGGCCTATACAGGTAGGACAGGGCTTGTGGCTTTTCCTGCATGTCTGTGTGTGGTGGTGGATAATCCCTTAATGAGGGAGAAAGATTTCCCCTCAGGGAGCTGGATGGGAACGTGACTCGCAGGAAAAAGAGAAGAGTTGGAGCTGAATTCATGCAAAGAGGATGCCCTGGAAATCCTAAGGAAAAGGATCCAAAGGGGTTTTCTTTAGATTAACAAACATGAAAACAGGTGCTGGGACAGTCAGCAGGAGGGCTCCACTCTGGAGCTGCACTGAGCCACAGGGATGCATGTGCTGGAATAATCCAGCTGTGGAAATGAGAATCCCACAGCCAAGAGCCCCTTGCTTGGAGAACATCCAGGTATTGTGATAGGGGGTCACTTCAGCTACATTATTGACTGATTTTTTTTTTTATTTCATATTGTGCTTTGCTTAAGTTAATTTTATGTCTGATGTCTGTTTGAAACCTTCTTTAGAACTGAGTTGTCTAAAAATGTCATCCTTAATACTCGAAAAAGGCTGGCCTTGAAAGATGTTTACAAGAATTTTGTAACTAGTGAGGAGCTAAAGTGTACTGATATGGGAAAAATTCATCTGGGAGAGAAATGATGCTTTGGAAGAAGAAAATCCCAGTTGAGGTGTGTCTGGTTTTCCCTGTGGATTATGTTCATCTTTACTTGCTCTAATCTTGTAACCCCCTTACAAAATCAGCCCTGGAAAACTCCTTTTTATACCATTTTGAGGAATGTAATCAGCTATTGGGTGTCATGTTGTGTTAGCTTTTCCTGCTTTCTATTTGCATTTCCAGTTGGATGTGTTGACTTTCACTTAATGTGTGGAATTATTTGGGAATGTGCTTTTGTGGAGGAGAATGGTCACCAGCAAATGGGAACGAACATCAAATACTCTCAGACACTTTGTGCATGGAATATTCTGGTTGAGTTTGGCAGCTCTTCCAGCTGGTGGATCAGTGGGGCTGTGAGGAGCCCTGTCTGAGACTCTGCAGAGCAGAGAGTTCCTCAAAGGCGTTTTGCCTCATTTTTATTCATCCTTTCTTTTTCCCATTCCAATTTATGCAGCTGCTTTGTTGGAGATACTGTAGCTTGGGGGGAACTTTGGTCTCACAGTCAAAGCACGAGAGGCTTGAAAAAAAAAACCAACCAATCTCTGTGAAAAAAGTCTCTTCAAAAATCTCCCCATTGTGAGAGGACTGTGGGCTCCAGCAGTGCTTGGGTGATAGAACGAGCTCATAAGTGCACAGTTATTTTCCTACTCTGGAAATAACAGGAATTTTGTGGCTTACCAGCACAAGAGGCTACTTCTCCCCGCCTTTACTTTGATTTTTTTTTTTTTTTTTTGGCATGTGCTTAAAGCTCCACCTTAATATCCATTCAATGTACATTTCTGTATCTGCTTTCATACAATCCTGGGTGTCTTTGAATCTGTTTTCTGGCACTTGAAAAGACAATTTAATTATTGAGGGGCAGATAGGTCAGAATTTGGACCTTGACCTTTCTAGAAGAATTTTAGAGGGGGAATTCTGCTTTAGATGAAGGGATTAATGGAATTCCAGAATGGTTTAGGCGGGAAGGGACCTTAAAGCTCATCTGATTCCACTTTCTGCAATGGGCAAGGACTCCTTTCATAGACCAGGCTGCTCCAAGCCCCATCCAACCTGGTCTTGAACACGTGAATTCTGCAGGGCTCCATTTGGAATTAGTCAAATGCCAACGTTAATGGGATGTTGTCTTCTAAAATAACCTGCTGGTTGATAACTGTGTAAAATTTGACTTGGCCAACTTGTGCCAGCTCTGATCCATGCAGAGATCAGGAGGAGGTGACCCCCAGAGACTGATTTAATCCCAAACCATCCTTCAGGCATTTGTCTTCCAGAATTTGTGGTAAATGCACAGAAATCAGGGGTGGATGTGCACGATAATCTTGGAGGAAAAAGTTGGAGGCAGGTCAGCCTGGAAAAATTCAAATAAGGTCCTCGGTTATGTCAATGGTAAAACAAAGAAACAAATGTAGGACAGCACAGTAGGAATATTCCAACTTTATTGTTCCATTGTCCAGGTGGAAGGTAAGGAGTCAGTGGGCTGAACTCTTACAGTGAAGTCTCAAAATAGAAGTCTAAAATCATTTAACAGCAGAGCTTTTTTTTTTTTTTTTTCCTCTGGGCAAATAGTATTACAAACTCTTTTAAATCTGAATTTGTTTGAATATGTAATGAAAGACCCAAAGTTCTGTAAAAGATGAGCAGGAGAAAATTTAAATTTTGTCCTCTGTTGAGAAAAGACAGGCAGCTCCTAAGGGTGGTCTGAGTAGCTATGAAAAGAGCTGTGGAGTAAAACTCAGGTGGGATAGAGGCAGAAAGAAAGCAGTTTGAATTCTGTGCTTTTGTGGGGTTTTTTTTGTGCTAAATTTGAATGCTTTATGCTACTTAATATTTTGTTTATTATTTTTATTTATATGATAACTTTAGGCTGAAATAATGAGTTTTAATCTGATTTTCTTCTCATGCTGGCTTCTGTGTTGTTTTCTGGCAGAGTAGGGAGAGAGGTCCTTTGCAAGATAAATAATCCAGGTTTTTTTCTGCCAGATTGGCTGTTAGGGAAAATAGGAAATCCTTGAGTTAGGGAGAATGGGAAATCCTTGGCACATACTCAAGTACTTGATGAACCATCCGTTTATTCAGATTCTTGATATTTCCATTTTGATCTTCCTTAACGGAAGGAAGTGAGGGACAGTTATTTCCTAAATAATTTTTCAAGTGTGGTCTGGATTAGCTGGATTTTTATGGGAAATAATAATTAGGTTTAAAAAAGGAAGTTTTAAAATACAGTTACTTGGTGAGATAAAATCAGAATTGTTCAACTGATAGGAGAAATGTTTATGAAAACAATCTCAAAGGGATTTATTAAGCACTGGTGGCTTCTCCTGTGTCTGATTTTTGGGGTCCTTAGAGCTCCCAGGTCTGAATTGCACCCTCCTTGCTGCTTTTCAATGGAAACTGGAAGAGGAGGGGAATAAATTCTGCTGGCAGTGTTTGCTGCTGCTCAGCTGAGGGAAGGTGACACAGGGAGAATATTCTGGCTTTAGGCAGAGCTACATCTGCCCAATGCCAGCTTTGTGCTCCAAGCCCTGGCTCCTCATGCCCGGCTGGTGACAGCTTCCACTCCGCTAATTCCAGGGATTTTGGAACATCAGCAGCAGCGCTTCAGTGTTGTTTACTATTTAATTAAACCAGACTGTAATTAAGTTGGATCTTCATGTAAGCTGTTGTTTTAATTGAGGCTAATTTTAAAATGCATTTAAGGCCTCCAATTTGCTTTTTTATTCTTGGTAGAATTCACTTTACCTGCCCTAGATGGGAGTTGCTGAAGCACCTGGTTTTCCTTTGGCATTCCTTCCCATTGCCTTGCATCCACTGCAGGAAGGCACCGGTGCTGCAGTAAATAGATCAGCCCATTGGTGTGGAATCAGGGGTGAAGAATCAGTCTCTCCTGGAGCTTGTTTGACTTCAAGCGTGAAACTCTAAAGTGTTTGTGATAGCTCACACCGTTCTCCCTCTCCCTGATTAATATGCTGATAAGATGCTGTGATTCATGAACCTCTGCTAGGCTGACTCTGTGTTCAGCAGAGTTATTCCTAAATAATAAATGGTAATAAAATCCGAGAGCAGGTTGGGAAATCTCCGAGGGGTTTGTGTCACGGCATTTCTCAGGTCATGCTGCTGCAGCGCCTGCTCAGGAGATGCTCACACAATCCTGGAATGGTTTCTGGAAGAGACCTGGAAGAATGTCTCATTCCAATCCACAGCCTTGGGCAGGGACTCCTTCCACTATCCCAGGTTGCTCCCAGCCCCAGTGTCCAACCTGGCCTTGGACACTTCCAGGGATCCAGGGGCAGCCACAGCTGCTCTTCCCTGCCCACCCTTGCAGGGAATAATTCCTTCCTAATTTCCCATCCATCCCTGTCCTCTGGCAGTGGAAGCCATTCCCTGTGTCCTCTCCTTCCATCCCTTGTTCTCAGTCCCTCTCCAGCTCTCCTGGAGCCCCTTTAGGCCCTGGCAGGGCTCTGAGCTCTCCCTGGAGCCTTCTCCTCTCCAATATTCCCAACTCTCCCATCCTGGCTCCAGAGCCAAGAGGCTTTCCCTGCATAAGACCCCTTCATGCTCCTGAAGAGCAAGACACATCCCTCAGTTGGGCTGTTCACAGCACTCCCAAGTTAAAAATTCCCAAGTTTTGTCATTTTTTTTTTCTTGCCCAAGGTGAAACCACAACATTTGTTTGGACATAATGATGAACAGAGGGAATCTGTGCCCTCCAGCCACTGGTTTTGTTGGCAGGACAGGAGGTGAAGGATTCTCACGTGTGTTCCTGTCCTAATCCCTGTCATTTGTATTCATTGTTGAACCTCAGACACAACAGCACATGTGAGGAGTGACCTCATTTACTCCTGACTGTTCCCTTAATTTATTGTGATGTTGAAAGTCAGTGGCCTTCGATGTTGTAGAAGACAGAAGGATGTTCTGATAGGATTTCTACTGTCGGCTTTTAATCCTCCTTTGCATACTCTCTGTGGGACACAGATAATTCTAGGCGTGATTTCAGCCTTCCTTATTAACTTACAATTATCATTTGCCTGTATTATTCTCTGGAAATGCTGGGCCTTTGATCAGCTCTTTGGCCAGACGAACCAAGTTCTTTCACAACTGCTCTGTGAAAGGGGATGCATTTTATTTTTTTTTTCTCTTTCTTTTTGGCATTCCTCAGCATTTTTGTGGGGAACACTGAGGAACATGAGCAAATGGTAGGGTTGAGGTGCTCTGTCCTTACTTCTCCTGCTGCTCTAAGATGTGCATGCACGTCAGCCCCTTCCATTGATTGGGAAATGCCACTCCTGGATTTAATTAGGCAATCCATCGCTTACCGGGTCTGTAAAACAGGAATTCTAAACCGTGTTCAGGGTGTTGAATTGATTTCAGGGTGATTAAAAATGTATGAAGTGGATACAGTGAATATTTTTCCTCTGGCATTTCTTCATGTTTATTAATTGGTGTGTATAGAGCAGACAGGAAAATCCTACTTGACTGGGAGAAGAATGAGCTGTGACTTGTGTAGGCTCTCATTGTTTTTATGTTTAAATGTGTGATTTTCGTACGGGAATACTTCCAAACAACTTGCTGAATTCCTCAGTGTTGGAAGCTGCTGAGCTTCAGCACTGAGATCAACAATGGATAAATCACCATCTTCCTAAAGAATTAACTCAGGGACTTTCTTGAAGTTGTAAAAAGCATAAAACCACTAAGGGAAGGAGGGAGGAGTAGTTATTTGTTTGGGAGAAGGAAGCAGAGGGGTTTGGGTGAGATTAGGGATGTTTGTGAGTGGCAGATGTTGCTCAGGGCAATGGTGGAATTCCATCCCTGGAATTGTTCCAAAGCCACGTGGATGTGGCACTTTGGGACTTGGGGCAGTGGTGGCCTTGGCAGTGCAGGGAAGAGTTGGGCTTGATTTCCCATCCTTGATGATTCTATGGTTCTAAAATAATTAATGGCATCCACTCAGCTCATTTGGAGATTGCTCCAACTGATACCAGTCTTCCAAGGAGGTCATAGGAACTTTGGGAAACATCCCTCACCCCTTGTTTTGTAACTGTTTGGAGAAGGTTTGACAGGCTTTTGAGTTCCCCTGTGTTGTGAAGAAACAGAATAGTCTCAGATCTTAAAAGCAAACAAAACTCAAAACCCATGCTCTGTATTCCCAAATGACCTCATTGTGGGCCTTCTCCTCCTCCAGGCTCAGATGAGTCCATGTAACTGGCTTATTTCTGCCTCATTTCTTGGCTGCAATATTGATTTTGGTTTTCCTCGTGGTGGGAAAGAAAGGAAAAGATTAAATGGCCATGCTTGAAGAGGGTTGGAGAAAAATTGTGAGGCAGAGAAGCAAAAAAGCCTAGGTGGGGAAAAAAAAGATGGCCTTGGAAGCATATTTTGAAGAGAAAAGTGCTCCATTTGAAGAAAATAAAAGATGAACAGAATTTTCTTGTGTCTCAATTGCTTTTAGAGAGTACAGGCACATCACTCACTTGAGGGAAAGAGAAACTTTATTTTTAAGCATGAGCCCCCCCCAAATTCCTGTCTTAAATTGCATATAGACAAATTCTAACCAGTGCTTTTGGCTTTTAACTACACACTCAGTATTAAAATTGACAACTGAGGGGGTTTTTTGTTGTCTTCTTTCTTAGTGTGTTTATATCAATATGAATGAATCTAGGTTTGGGTGGCTTATTAATTTCTAGTGTTTCTGAGCCATCTCCTTTTCCTTTGTTTTAGCCATGATTATTTGTTTTCCATTTAAAACTTCTTTTTTTGCATCTTCCCTTCACTTCCATATCTTTTAATAAGTTCCACTTGCTCTGCTCCTGGACAAGGAGCCTCTGTGTAGGAAGTCAAAATCACATTGGCCATTTCAGCATCACAGAATCATTGAAGCTGGAAAAGAGCTTTGATATGATCCAAGTCCAGATGTTCCCCAGCACTGCCAAAGCCACCACTGCCCCATGTCCCCAGGTGCCACATCCACATGGCTTTTAAATCCCCATTCCAAGGGATGGAGAATTTGGGAACCTCTGCCAAGGGCTCCATGGAGCTGGAGTGTGACCTTGTCGTTCTGCAAGTTGGAGATGGGGGTTCATAAACCAGGATGGAAACATCTCCTGGCCCTGGCACCCCACATTTCAGAGAATATCTCATCCACAGTTAAAATCTCACCCAGTCTAAAAGAAAGGCCTTTTCCTGCATATTTATTTCTGCCACTTGTGGTTCAAATTCATATGCTGGCTTGTTTTTCTCTGTGCATGTTTGCACCCCACACATTCAATGCCTCTTAAATCCCTAGGTGCTTCAATTAAATGATTGCAAATAAGTTCCAAGGCTGCCTTGTGATCCGTTGAAAACCCTTAATATTTGCTGCCTTTCCTTCCCCCCACACCTTTTTTTTCATCTTGCATAGCAAATAAATGGTCAGGTCCCTGTTATGTTTTTTCAGGCTGAAGGTAATAAATTAAAATTTAGTGGCTTGACTTCTGCAAAAATGTTTTTAGATTAAATATTGAGTTTTTCTTCCCTCCTGGTGTACAATTATTTCTCACACTGGGCGTAGTCAATGTGATCCAGCACAGAGGTTTGTACAGACAGAAACGTGAGTTGGCCCAGGCTTGGAAAAGACTTTTATAAAGCTTCAGAAATAATTCCCTGCTTTGTACAGGATCTGTTAATTACTGGGTCTGTTTTCCTACTGTGCTTTATACCTAATATCTTATTTCTAATTTAATGGGGATCAGCTTTCCTGAAGTGGAGCGGTTGAGTTTATTAATCACAGAATCCCAGAATGCTTCGGCTCGAGGAGGGACCTTAAAGATCATCCAGTTGCAGATCTGTTTTGCTGCTCTGTTTCATTAGACTTAGCCTGGTGTGAAGCCAAAATCAGGTGTTGCTTGTATGCAAATGCATTCATACAGTTATTTTAAAGTGTGTGTGTGGCTGCCCTTCCCTCTCCCTGCGCTTGCTGGCACTCGGCCTCGTTTCATCTGATGCAGTACTGGGCTAGAATTTTAATGTCTCTGCGGCCAGCGATGATTTATTAGATCCCAAAGCCCTGGCTCTGAGTGCAGGAAGAAAATATTGCAGCACTGAGCTGCCTTGGCACTGCTCGAATAAATGAGTCCTGAAAGACTCTTTAGTGTTGCAGCCTTTTTTCCCCTTCTCCTCCCCTCGCCCCCACTGCTCCTTCCCCCTGCCCGACCCCTGGATTTCTTCGGATGGTGAGAAGTGCTCCTTTCCTCACAGGAATTCCCATCTCCGGGTCTTTTTACAGGAATGTATTTGTCAACAGCCTCTTCATGTAAAGCCCTTTGAATTCCCAGAACGAGCTGCTCTCCTTGTTCTGGGAAATAATCGGCTGTTGTAGCAGGATGCAAGGTTTGGGCTCCTGGTGATGACCTGGTTGTACATGGGGAAGATCATGGAATTCCAGGGTGGTTTGGATTGGAAGAGACCTTATAGGTTCTACCCTCTGCCATGAACAGGGACACCTTCCACTATCCCAGGGTGCTCCGAGCCCCATCCAGCCTGGTATTGGACCCTTTCAGGGATCCAGGGGCAGCCACAGCTTCTTTGGGCAACCTGTACCAGATCCTCACAGGGGAATTCCTTCCAGGCTTTGTCCCCAGTCCCTCTCCAGCTCTCCTGGAGTCCCTTTAGGCACTGGAAGGGCTCTGAGGTGTCTCTGGAGTCTTCTCCTCTCCAAGTGAGCACCTCCAGCTCTCCCAGCCTGGTTCCAGCCCTGGGGCAGCTCCGGGGCCTCCTCTGGGAGGAGGAGCCTTGTCTTACCTGTTTCTGAGGTCATGTCTTAGCAGTGACCTGAGGAAAGAAAGCCAGCATTCAGTATTCCCAGGAACAGCAGCAGTGTGTGACCTCCTCTCCAAAGCTGCTCCCCAGCCCCTCCTTCCAGAGGTCTGGGAGCCCAGCAGCCCTTCCTGGGAGCAGGTCTGAGTAGTTTCACTTCATCTACAAAATAATTTTCAGGAACAAGTGGAATAAAGAAGTTGGGCTGAAAAGATGAGCTCTCAGAAGACTGAGAGGAGTAAAGGAGATGGTTTGGGAGAAGGACAAGGAAGAAACCCTGGAGTAGTAACAGGTGGAACTTTGGAGGTCACAGTTAGAAAGTTCATTTTATTAAGTAACAAAAGGAAATGTCCACTTTATGCTTGATTTGTTGCCATCTATTTACACTTAAAAATGACATTTCTGTGCCTCATCATTAGAGACCTCATATTTGGCAGCAAAGAGCATCCATCTCCAGGGAGAAGAGGTTGATTCTGTGGCATTCCCAGGAGATGCAAAGCACATGGTGGCTGGAAATGAAATCACATCGGGGAAAACTTTGACTTTTACAGCTGAACAATGGACAGTTTAATTCACAAAGATGAATGTGTTTAGGCATCTGAACTTCTGTGTGCCTCTAGTTCTTTTTATTTCAAATTAGGAACTCTGTTGAGGTGAAGACCATTCTGTGCTGTGTTGAAGGTGACGAGAAGCATGTTCTGTTGCCAGAATAATTTTTCTCTCTCCTTAAAACAGTTAAGAAAACAGTAGCATAATGGACTATCTTAGTAATTTCAGGGTAAGCAGAGCAATTTTCCACAAAAATAACAATTAAGTTGTCATGAAACAAGGCATGGTTTGCTCTGAGCCCATTAATAAAATTGAGGGTGTCATTGAATGCACGAGCAGCAGGTTGGTCACTTATACCCAACACCCCCAGCTCTCCCAGCCTGGCTCCAGAGCAGAGGGACTCCAGGCCCTGGAGCATCCTCTGGCCTCCTCTGGACTGGAAATCCAGATTATTTGTGTGTCTTGAAAAATTGGGCATTCTGTGATATTTAATGTGCTGTGAACTCTGGTTTGAGAAGAGGTTGTCAAGATAGGACCTGAGTCCCAAAATCCCAGAATGGTTTGGGTTGGAAGGGACCTTAAAACCCATCCAGTTCCACCCCCTGCCATGGGCAGGGACTCCTTCCTCTATCCCAGGCTGCTTCAAGCCCCATCCAGCCTGGCCTTGGACACTTCCAGGGATCCAGGGGCAGCCACAGCTTCTCTGGGCACCCTGTGCCAGGGCCTGCCCACCCTCACAGCCAAGAATTCCTTCCCAATATCCTTCATCTGTTGAAGGATATTCATCCCTGGTTGTTTTTTTTTTTTTTCCCTCCTGTGAGTGCTTCACTTAGGCTGTGGAGTTTTAAATTTTTCTTTCAATCCCCACAGTCCTTTATCCCTCCCTTGCTTCTCCCAAGCTCTCTGGTTCCTTGAAGGCACTACTGTGGAATTCTCCCATCGAAGATGCTGCATCCATGATGAATAAAGATGAAGTGGAATGCTTTCCCATTAATTTCAAACTTTGGTTATCATGACAACAGGTTACAACTCTCTTCATTGCCATGACAATATCCTGCAAAATTGTTAAAATGCTGGCTTATAGTTATTTTTAGTTTGTCCTCTATTCCCATGGAGACCAACTTTTCCTTGAAGTGTTTGATGCTTTGTGCTTGGAGCCTTTAATGAGCCCCACAGAAGTGTGGAAGTCAGGAAAGGCAGAGGCCTCCGAGGTCAACCCATCCCTCCATCAGCCTTGAGGGATGCTTGGTGCAGTGGCTTTGCTGCTGCTTTTGTTGTATTGTGGGCACTTCTTTTTTATTGTTATTATCTTCTCCTGTGTGATTTTTAACATTTACATTTCCTGTAGTGCCCGAGCTCTTGTGTTCTTTGCCTATGAGCCTGTTTTTTTATTCTATTCTTTGCATATGACCCTATTTTTTTGCACTAAATTCTGTCTGAAAATTTCACTTTCTGCATGGGCCACTGGGAAAAAAAATCTACAAGGGAAAATGAAAAACTATAGAGGAGCTTGAACAGGACACATTAAAGTGGTAATTTTTTAGTTGCTGGGTTGTTTTGGGAAAAAAAAAACTCCACAGAAATTAACTTTTCTGTCTGTCAATTTACTAAGAAGTTTTAATGGAGTAACATTTGCTCAAACATCTGAACATTTACTGGCTTATAATTAATATATTACAAATTAATAAAATATTACAAATCACCTCAAGTAAAAAGGGAACTAAAACTACTTTGTGATCTTCCTTTGTCCGTGGGCTTTTATTTTTTTTTCCCCAAGTCTTTCTGGAAGGTGGCTGAGACTATGTAGGCTTTTTATTTGTATCCATCACACCCTGAGTGAGGTTTTTCACTGAACTGGGGAATTTTTTCCACATCTAATAACTGTTAGAGGTATTCTGTAGTTTCTTAGATGTCTTAAATTGTTGTGTCATTAATACCAGCTGAACTTTGAGCTCCACTCAAAGACAGTTCTTCCACTATCCCAGATTGCCCCATCCAGCCTGGCCTTGGACACTTCAGGGATGGGGCAGCCACAGCCTCTCGTATAGATAATGTTTCTATCAATAATTTTAAACCTCTAGAGAGGCTCAGGAGCTTATCATTGATGGTAAAAAATATCTTTTTAAATGGTGTAAAATCTTTCTCTCTCTGGGATAATGAAATCCTTTTGCTGTTCAGGTGACTGAATCTTTTTACAGCTGATAAGAGCAATCAGAAGAGTTTTTAATGCCTCTTGCTTGCAGAATCTCAATGCTCATCAGAGTCCTTTTGCTCTCTGGTATGTCTGAGTTTGCATTTTCCATGGAGAATCCAAATAAAACATGATTTCTGCACAACACAGCCCTCATCTCTAGGACTATAAGGTTATTTTGGCAGCAGGATTTCCTGGGAAGGTTGATGGCTCAGTTCTACTCTGCAGATACAAGGGAGAGTGTGAAATATGGTGGATTTTTGCAGCACTGACAGCAGTGGTAAGATTTTTTATCAGGATGTTGCTCAGCATCCTGTGAGATGCAAGGAAGATAAATCCTGATGGTGAGGCTGGAGTACTTAATTGAAATAATAATCTATAAATTTTTTTTTTTTTTTTTTTTAGTACTGCTACTTGTAGAGGACATGGCATAATTACCCTGATTTTATCCTGATTTGATGTTGATGTTGATTATGAGGTATGTGGCTGTATTTAAGTGTTCCCACAGAATTCTGGCCACGTGCTGTTCCCAGAATAATTCCTTTGCCCTTTCCATGTGTGGTTAAGAGACCATTTAGCTTTCCCCAATCACTATTTTATTCTAATGGCTTATAATTGGTAATACAGGTTATAACTAATATAATATATGTAAGGTATTGATAACACTGCTTATCTTTTTGGGATGGGGTGGGTTTTGTTCCTTGGGTTTTTATTCTTTTCATGTTATTTAGGACTGCAAGGAATAGAATAGAACAGAACAAAATAGACCATTACTGTTGGAAGGGATCTCCAACAATCATCTCATCCATCTGCCTGCCTAATTCAGGGCTGATTATGTTATTAAGGGCATTATTATTTGGTTTTTATTTGCATGTCTGTGACCAGTGAATTAATTATATGAGACAATGTTGGTTATAAAATCCACCATGATCTGTTCTTTCTCCAACTTTGGGACCAGCAGCTATAGGGAAGTGCAATGAGAAATCTCCAGGCATGGAAAAATGGAGTTTCCTTCTACTTGCACATAGCAGAAAATTTGGGAGGTAATATGATTTTGGAAGGAAGGGGGAATTTTTCAGATTTTCCTATGGAAATTGCCCAGAGAAACTGTGGCTGCCTGGGAATGTTCAGGGCCATGTTAGACACAGCTCAAAGCAACCTGACCTAGTAGAAGATCCCTTCCAATCCAAACATTCCAGGATTTTTGTAACTTCTCCTAAATGCAGATCCTGCTCCAATGCCTTTAGGAGTAAACGGGCACAGGAAGAAAAAAAAAAACTGTGCAAAATTTTTACACACCCGGGAGATTTTCTCTCTGTGATGACACACCCCAAAAAACAGTCTTGGTTTCCTCAGCCTATTTTGATATTTTAACAAAATCACACTACATCGAATTTCCAGCTCGAGGAGATGTTTTCCTTGGTTTTAACTGAATTTGGAGTCATCTCTCCCAGGGCTTCCCTCACAAGCTCAGAATGAGGGACAACATTTTCACTTTTGTTTTTCCAGAGGGAAATTTTCTTCTTGCACCAAGAAGATACAAAGTAGTCTAAATCTCCCTGTATGTTCTTGTTTGAGGAAAGGAGTGGGGGGGAAAAAAAAAAAGTCTCCAGGATCATAGCCTGATGTAAAAGAGCAGGAAGAAGTCGTGTGCAAGCAAAGGGAAATTCCGGAGGCGTTTGTGTTAAGCTCGGGATCAAATCCTGCTGGGCACAGACTCAACTGCCATCGATCCATCCCCTTGTTTGCCTTCCAGCTCTCACATTAAGCAATGGTTAAATCATCCCTGGGGCTCCCTTGACTAATTGACCGCTCAAGGTGGTCCAGGTGCTTCTCGGCAGGTCCATCTGGCAGCAGCTCCAACCCATCTGGCCCCGTTCTGGCCTTGCAGAAACCTCTCCTGGGAAGTTTATCCCAAAATCGTTGCTTTCAGAAGTGTTTAAGGAACAAAGTGAGGTACTGCAAAGACCAGGAATTCCTGTCAGTCTGCAGGACTGGAATGGCTGTCACTGAACAAATGCACAAGGAACAACGGGAGCACACGTTCCCTATAGGAAGAGCCTGACTCCTGGATATTTAGGAAGTGTAGATGTTGAGGCTTCTAATATATTCCTTCAGAGCAACTTTCCAAAGTAAGGGCAAAGCCAGTCACCTTCAAAAGGCAGGGAATGTCACCCTCCATTTCTCTGTCCACCTTGCCAAGCAGGAGGACTTGGCATTCTCTGGAGTGGGGACATTTGATGGATGGCAGGACTTCTGATGTTGTTGGCAAGCAGTGCAGGTTCCATAGGATTTGGCAACGTTAGAGTCTTTTATTTTATTATTCCCAATTTCTAGAGGAATGTTGTAAATCAAGAGCCTCCACAGGGAGGTGTCCAGATATTTCCATGCATGGCAATTCCATACATTCCACGTCCCCAGTTTCCTGATCCAGTCACTAACCACGAGTCTTTCCTTTCCTGCCGTCATTTGTAACACATTTTTCCAGTGAAACCAAGGTCATTTCAATCCCTCAGGTGGGAAGGGGACCTATCCACAGTTTAAAATCACTACTGGGTGCGAGATTATTTTTAGGAACGAGGTGAAGCCCTGACCCCAAGCACCCACAGGTTTATCCCTGCCTTTGCTGTGTGGGACTGAGATGATGCTTCCGGCATCGCCCTCATTATTCCCGAGTGCCTTTGGCTCATCTGTCCGGGAAGCAGATTTATTCAGCTCGTGTGAGCCCCTGTATAATCATCCTTAGCTCTGCATTAATGTGCTGAGCAAGTGAAACTGGTTAATGAGAGGAGGAGAAAGGAATCTCTTTTTTGTCCGTGCAATGCTCTTGTTCCTGGAAGCGGAGGGGAGTGATTAACATTCCAGCCAGGAAGCCGGCTCCTTCTGCAGTGCCTATTGATGGAACGCAGGGGATACAGGTGAGCTGATCTCAACCAGCCACGGGCTTGATGTTTAGGCTCTGCCTTTGTTATATAACAGGTTTTTAGGTCTTCAAAAAAACCCATTTCTGGGCAGAAATGACCTTCAAGGAATGGTTAAAATAAGAAAGATGACGTCCCTTTGGTTACCGGTGCACAAACTCATCACTTACATAAACAGGACAAAGGCTTTAATCTCCTTTTGAAGTTATTTGCATATTTATTGAGGCTTGCAGTGCCTTTTTCTTTGGGATCCCACTGATCTGAAAGTGAAAACCCACTAGGTTTCCCTGAGGTTCACATCAAGCTCGGGTGTTAGTCCTCGAGGTGGGACAAAGTGGCAGAATTCAGCCTTGCTGTGAAATCATTAAACCAGGAACTTCTTGGTATTTTTGTGCATTTTTTTCTTGTTGTTCAACAACCTTCAAAGTATTTTTTGCACCTGTATCCCTTGTTACTCTTAAAAAGAAGAAAACCTTTGTGGCTTTGAAAATAATTTTGCTGTAGGTTCATTGAAATTCCTTTTCCTATATGGGATTTCAGCCTTGCTGAGCAGCACGTGACCATCATAATTAGATTGATCAACAAAAACGACAACTCCAAGACCTCTTTTGAGACAAAATGTGCAGCACACTCCCAGAAGGTGTTTGGGGAAGTGGTGTTACATTGTTCCTGTTGCTTTGCCATTAACCCCACTGGGAGTCTCCACATCTATAGGGTGGTTTTGTGGCTGAAGGTGAAGCAGGAACCAAGATCCTTCATGCTGCAGTGTTGCAGGCTGTCCTTCCTGCATGGAGTAGCCAGCAGCAGTTTTGAGTGCTCAGATTAAAAACCCCAAAGACAAACCCCAGAAAATTGCAGTTTTGTTAACCAGATCTTGCCAGGATGGGAATTCTCCAGGCTGCAGGATGAGGAAGGTGCTATGGACAGCAAGGAGTGCCATAATTACATTGCACAGTGCACCTGAGCATGGGCTATTGCAGTAATTAATGTTAAATACTGGCCTGTAATTATAATCCAGAGATATTCCCGGCAGAAACCTTTGTGTGGAAGCTGTGAGGAGCTGTTCTGCATTGGTGACTTGGAAGTAGTTGGAAGAAATTCAAAACATCTTCATATAAATTACATTTTGGTCATGGTCTGCTCATCCCCAGGGCTTTGCAGGCACAAGTTCTCCTGCTCGACTCCTCCTGGCTCTGAGGCTGCTTTGTCAGCTCATCTTTCCCTTCTCCCATCCCCACCAGCAGGATTTTCCTCATGGACAGCAGCAAGTTGGGAGCAGGTTGGGCTCTGCTCTCAGGGAACAGGGACAGGATGAGAGGTAACAACCTCAGGCTTTACCAGGTGAGGATCAGGTTGGATATTAAGGAAAATTTCTTCATGGAAAGGGCCTGTCCATCCCATCCCTGGCACAGCTGCCCTGGGCAGTGGTGGAGTCCCCATGCCTGGAGGGATTGTTGTGGGTCCCCTCAAACTCAGGATATTTTGTGATTTTACACTTTTATAAAACCTCATTTCTAAGCCTTGTTCTTTTGTGCTGCTCCAGCACTCTGCAGCGGAGGGCAGAGATCAGGTGAAATTCTTGGCATTAATGTGTGCCCTCCACAAAACATGCAGGCAGTTTTGGAAGAAAACTCCACACTTCCCTTGCACATGAACCATATGAAATTATTTTCAGGAGACGTTTGCCTGATTTTGAGCATTTCCCTTTTTTTTAATCATTGGCCAATTTATGTCAGTGTCAGGACTGCATCTGATTTAAAGCAGGCTTGAACTTGATGCATATCATAAAAAAATTGAAATGTTTATGGATTCCCATCTGTTTGCCTGGAATACACCTGGCTTTTGGGACTAGACACATGCTATGCCTAAATCCAAGGCTTTAGAGATAAAACATGACACTGGGATGCCTGACTAATCTCCTGGAGGGATGCTGCTGGGATAAGATAAGGAACTTGTTGGGAATGGTTATTATTGTCTGGGGGAGGGAGCTGGCAGGGCACAGGCTGCCAGCAACACCTGATAAGCTCCTGCAAGTGTGGCACCCACAGCTCCTGCCCTGCTGGCATCCCAGGATTTTCTGGGCATATCAGAACATAAACCAACATCTCTGATTGCAAACAATCCCAAAAGACAGCAGTGCTCCCCTGGATTTTGTTCCTGATAGAGACACTCCCTGCCAGGGAGTTGTCAAGAGTTCTCCTTTGCAGGCAATTCCAGGAAAATCAGAATGAGCTGTTCTTGAGATGATATTTACATTCCTGCTCTTTCCTAATGCTCCTCTGCAGCAGTTTCAGGGGGCTCAGCCTTGCAGTTATTATTCCCTCCAGTTCTGTGTCCACGCTGACATTCTCCTTATCTTTTAGTCCCATTGACTGATTATTTTTTCCATTTTCCCCCTCCCTGATTGTGGATTTACGTCACCTTTTATAAATATTGTATAAAACACGATTTTTTTTTCTGTGGGAGCAAATAGGATTCTCTGAAGAACAGGGCACGACATGGTTTCGAAGTTGAAATAGAACATTGAAAATTGGCTTTTTTCTTATAAAAATCATTTCAGGTATGTTCAGCAGGATGTAGAAAAAAACAAGGAAAATATATCAGAGGGCACAAAAAGAAAGAGAAATTGTTGTGATCCTGATGATTTTGGGAGGAAAAAGAACGGTATTTTTACTAAGTAAATAAACCTGTTTTAATTCCAGGCTGGATATTGAATAACTGTTGTCTGTAGTTGTTCCTAAACCCCAGAGGGATTAGGAAAATCCCTCTCTACCTCCTTGAGCTGCTTCAGCAGCTTTTCCAGGCCTTCCTCGAGGTCTTAGCTCAGAGCTGGGATTCCTGCAACTCCCCATTTTGTCCCAGTTCAGCCCAGTTCTTTTCCTGCCTATTCAGCTCAAGATGTGACAGTGATGTTACATTTCATTTGGCAAATAAACTGAAAACATAATAACAATTCCATTCTATTTAAGGAATAATTAATATTTATTCTTGCCTCAACACCCTATTTGCCTGCCAGCCAGTCTGCTTGAGTTTAATACAAATTATTTCATTCAACTCCAAATGTTTCATTTCATTCATTATGAGGAAATTAAAGGAAGTGAGTAGGGAAGAGAGTTGCTAATTTTCATAAAATCATAGATTCCCAGAATGGTTCCTGCTCCGTTTTGGATTAACAATGGAACAGGACCAGAGTCCAAATGAACTTGCAGAAAGTTCAGTCCTCAGGATATTTTTCCATTTGTACTATAAACTTGGAGTAGAGTCACTGGATAATTCAGGTTGCAAAGGACCTCTGGAAATCCTCAGGCTCAGCTGGGTTCAGGTTGGTCAGAGCCTTGTCCAGTGGACAGAAGTCAAGGAGGTTTTCCACTGCTGGGAGCTACGTTTTTGGCAGGTTTTCAGGTTTTGCTGAAGGAAGTTCTCCTGGCTCTGTTGCCAGGTTTTGAAAGCACAGGACTACCAGAGGATCCAGGATGTTGGCCAGCTGTAGCTGGATATGTGCACTTTTCTATATGGAGCCCCTCTGCTCTGGAGCCAGGCTGGCAGAGCTGGGGGTGCTCACCTGGAGAGGAGAAGGATCCAAGGAGAGCTCAGAGCCCTTCCAGAGCCTAAAGGGGCTCCAGGAGAGCTGGGGAGGGACTGGGGACAAGGCATGGAGGGACAGGACAAGGGGGAACAGAGAGCAGGAATAGTATGAGCTCTGGTAATCAAAGTGCAGCACTTCGAAACTGGCCCCATTTCTTCAGCCATGGCTGGACCAAAAGCTTTCTTCTAGTCCTTAACAAATACACAGTTCTTCCTTTTCATCCTTACAGATTTCCTTGGAAAATGTTATGGCTTTTATGGGCAGACTCAGCATCCTTTGCTGCAATAGCTGTCTGCACACTGGGTTGCTTGATTTATCTTTTGTGTTGTTTTTGTTTTCTAATTTCCCCAAAGTTTGCAGAATCTATGGACACAAAGCTTTTGCAGCTGGTGCTACTTTTTCAATGGATTTCCACATCCTCCCAAATTCAGGGGGATGAGTCACCTGGCAGGAAGAGGAAAGGAGTAGCAGTGCTGTCTCATCCCAAACACATCCTCATTCATACCCATGCCTTGGGATGCTGCATGTTGTGTGTGGGGAACATTTGCTTTGTTTGGTTTTCCAAGGATGTGCAGTTAGTGGGGATACAAAAAGCTGGTGCTGCTCACTGTTTCTGGAATAGCAAATAGAAGAGTATCAGCTGAGAGAAGGTGGGAATTGTAGTCGTGGAACTGTTTGGGTTGGAAGGGACATTTAAAGCTCAATCCACTCCCAGCCAGGGACACCTTCCACTGTCCCATGTTGTTCCAACCTGGCCTTCCAGGGATCCAGAGGCAGCCACAGCTTCTCTGGGCACCCTGTGCCAGGGGCCTCCCCACCCTCACAGGGAGGAATTCCTTTCCAATATCCCATCTAATTTACCCTCTGGGAAGCCATTCCCTGTGTTCTGTCCCTCCATCCCTTGTCCTCAGTCCCTCTCCCGGCACATGGGTGGCTCTGGGCTGCAGGAAATAAAGAAAGGAAAAAAATCTGCAAGAATAGCAGAATTTTCTCTCAGAGCCACCTCAGCTCTTTTGTTGGGACCCATCTCTGCTCTCTAGCAGAGCACTCTTCTCCCAAGAGCTCTGCCCAACATTTTCCTGCCTTAACTCACTCCAAGGCACATTTTCTGGTTATCAAGGTGAATCAGGGCATCGCTCAGTGAAAGCTCAGCTCAGTTTTCTTCCTGAAAAGCTGACTTGCAGTTGAGCTCATCTGGACTTTAATTTCCTAATAAATTATCTTCTTCCTTGGAAGCCAAGTACGAATCCAAGAACATGGATGATGATCATATCATATCCCTGTGCTGTCTGTCCCAGTTAGGACAGGAAAGGCTGGATCAGTGCACTGTGATATTGTCTTGTGTCAAATTTTGCACAAATTAAGAATCATGAGGAAGTGTTGTCTGCTTCTGTTAAAAATGCACATCCAGGGAGTGGTGACCGTGTCCCTGTGAGCTCCCAGCTTTTCCTTCCTTGCCTGTGTATATTCTCCTTATTCTTTATTTTCACAAGGTGAAGTGGAAAAGGGAATAAGCAAATTCAAGAGCCTGATTTCACTGGAACAGGTGATACTGATGCACACAGGTGGCACCTTTGTTTTTCTGACCAGATTCCTTTTGCATATTCAACTTATTGCTTATGACTGAACCTTTGGGAAGCAAAGACCTTCTTGAATATTCATGGAATTAGTCCTTGGAACACCCTGAACTTGCATACCTAATCAGGTGATATATTTACCTTCTTAATCCCTCCTGACCTTCTTTCCTATGTAAATGAGACAATTTGAAAGCATCTACTTCAGCACTGGGTAGGAGATCCAGCTGATTCCTCTTACAGTAATTGCAGTGCCTCTTCCCATAGTTTCTGGGAAAAATCTTCAATCTTAAATCTCACTTGGCTGTGCTATGCCCTTGACCACTAATAAATTAGTTTTAGTTCATTTCTGTTTCCTTTGGAAAGAACCTGCATCTGCATTTTTTGATTCAATCAAAATTCCACTCAAAGAGTGGCAGAAAATTGCTTTAAAGTATTTTCTGACTGGTAAGAGACCAGCTCTCAATCACACATCTTTTTGAGCTCTTTCTTTTTAATTCTTTTTGAAACATTGAGAAATTGTTCCAGTAGTTTCCCTGAACATCCCTAATGCCATATTTATTATCACAGAATGGTTTAGAGTTGGGAGAGACCTTAAAGCCCATCCAGTGCCACCCCTGCCATGGGCAGGGACACCTCCCACTGTCCCAGGTGCTCCAAGCCCCAGTGTCCAGCCTGGCCTTGGACACTTCCAGGGATCCAGGGGCAGCCAGGGCTTTTCTATCCTCACAGGGAACAATTCCTTCTCAATATCCCATTCTAATCCTGTCCTCTGGGAAGCCATTCTCTGTGTCCTGTCCTTACATCCTTTGTCCTCAGTCCCTCTCCAGGCCCTGGAAAAGGCTCTGAGTTCTCCCTGGAGCTTCTCAAAGCCAAATACCCCCAGTTCACTATATTAATTTTAGTAAGTAAATTTAATAAATTTTTAAAAAATCAACCTGGAAAAATACGAACAGGAGACAAAATAGTTGTGGAATGATTGGTGCATGTTGAGATTTGGACTAAAAATGCCACATCTCAACCTTTTGCAGGCAAGGTCTCGCTGTCATGGAGAATGAATTCAGCCCTGACACTGATTTGATTATCCACTCCAATAAAACAGGTTATTGACTTACACAGGTTAGAGATGGTTATGGGAAACAGGTACTGTAGGAACTGCAGCACTTCCTTCTTTTGCACTCTCCTGAGTGGAAATTGGGAATTAGAGTCAAGTTTTGGTGCTCTGAATCATGAGAATACCCCTGAACTTGTGTACCTTGTTGCTCACCTGAGATGTGATGGTGTTGAGACAGGGCTTTGTTGCTAGTAGTACTTGAAACCTCCAAGACCATCGAATCCAACCATTCCACCAGCACTGCCAAAGCCACCACTGGCCCATGTCCCCAAGTGCCACATCCACATGGCTTTAAATCCCTCTGGGGATGGGGACTCACCACTGCCCTGGGCAGCTGTGCTGGGACTGGACAACCCTTTCACTGAAGGAGTTTTCCCCTAATAACCAACCTAAACTTCCCCTGGCACAACTTGAGGCCATTTTTTTTGGTCCTGTCCTTTGTTTCCTGGGAGCACAGCCTGCCCTCCCTGGCTGCACCCTCCTCAGGGAGCTGTAAATTGGAATTCACTTCCCTGTAATCCTGACAGTGTTGTACCTCATTCCAAGAGATGATCATCAGGCAGTGACCAGTTGTGATTTTCTACTGAAAAAGGCAGGGATTCCTTGAGCTAGGGAAGGATAAATTCCATGAAAGGAGTCGCTGGCACCTGAGATGGTTGTTCTGGAACATAAACACTCCGAGCAATCTGAGTGTTTATCCATGCAATCACAGAGAATTCGGGGTGATGCATAAAGGGAATGTTTGTTGAAAAAGTGGGATGAGAATGATTAAGACAAGTCAACAGGCTGCTGAGAGGGATCTTAGGAGGGGGGGTTGAGGATGAAGAGAGGTAAAACAGGAGGTGAAAGTTTGGAAGGAAGATAAAGCACTGAAGTTGCAAAAAGCTAAATGAGGTAATTTGTGCCGTTTATAAAACTTCTGTGCTGTTGCAGAAGCTTTAGGAGGACTTTTTGATTCTGCTGAAGGTCTTCAGATCTTCACTTTCATGTTCTTTTTCATAATCTCTTTATCTTTTGATTTACCAACACTAAAAGAATCCTGCCAAGCTGTTTGAAACCATAAAGAAAAAAGTTGCTCTGTTTATTGACCTCTACTTGAAAGCTGGAAACCATACTTCGATTTTTCAGATGTTTTCCTCATTTCACATCCTATGTTATTATAAATATTTGTCTTTCAAGCATGGGAGAGGCTCAGAGCTGAAGAATTACCAGCCTGGAACAGGTCCTCAGAGTCCACCTGGTTCCTTCTCTCTGTGGTAGGAGCTTGGAATGTCCAAGGTCCATCCCAGAATGGTTTGGCTTGGAAGGGACATTAATGCTCATCCATTCCCACCCCTGCCATGGGCAGGGACACCTTCCACTGTCCCAGGCTGCTCCAAGCCCCAGTGTCCAGCCTGGCCTTGGACACTTCCAGGGATCCAGGGGCAGCCACAGCTGCTCTGGGCACCCTGTGCCAGGGCCTGCCCACCCTCCCAGGGAACAATTCCTTCCCAGTATCCCATCCAGCCCTGCCCTCTGGCAGTGGGAAACCATTCCCTGTGTCCTGTCCCTCTGTCTCTTGTCCCAAATCACTCCAGCTCTCTTTGGAGTGTTTTTCCCAATATTTATTATTTTACACTTGTCACAAGTGGATTTTGTTGGTTGTCATTTTGCTTATACACAACTCTGTACAGGTGTTTTTTCCCCCTTATATTCCTTGTGCTCTATCTGGCCTGGCTGGTGTTAATAATATATTTAACTGGCAGCTTTCCTATTTTCCTACTCACTTTTCATTATTAATCCACATGTCAGCCAATTTTGATGGGTTTGGTTTTCTTCCATAAGTGAATAGAGAAGTGGTGCTACCCTGGATTAGTACAGAATTTATGGAGTGTCCTCCCTGAGCCAAGGGATCTCTGCTATCACAGCACCAGCACAAATCAGCTCCAGTGGGAGACAGACAGAACACCCTGTCCAGGACACCAAGCCCGGGTCAGCTCAGGCAAGGAGCTTTTTCCTCTTGTTTAAACCAGGAGGGAGCTGATACCTTTTCATGGAAGTACCCAGTGATAGCAGCAGTGATGTCTGGGACATTTGGTGGCTGGACCCACGGGAAGGGATGAGGATGCTGCAGAGGGCAGATTCATCAGTTTGGAGTTTAATTCTTCTCCCCTTGTTTTGCCTCTCATTCCTTTATCTCCTGCCAAATATTAATTTAAATACATTCTCGTTGCACTCTTGTTTTGTTTTTTTTTTTCCCTGCCAGAATGTCTATGCTCAATTCCCAGGTAATTTTCCAGAGTACAGGGAGCTGCTTGGACAGGGAGAAAAACTCTTCTGATGTACGAGTCTTGCATTGAATCATAAAGCTCCATTTTGTGTAATTTTCTGGCAGATGTAACTCACTGTGGGAATTGTGTTTGTACTTTGGGTCCTTGGGTCTAAAACACCTCTTCCCTACAAATCATTAGGAAAGGATACAGAAACTCTGGCTCTGATTGACAGCTCAGTCCCTCTCTCATTACTCCACTCTGATTTATTTACCTTTTTCATGAAGCTTAAGAGGAGAATTGCCCACATAAACAAAACATCAAGGGGTAATTAGCTTCAACAGGAATGATTAAAACTATTCGAAAATTCTAATTTATCCCCTATTAGCAGACAAATGAGCTGGCTCCATGCTCTTCCTCCACCACACTCTTCATTCTCAGTGTCACTTCCCATTACAGGAGGTCCTTGACACCACTGAGAGCACAGTGCCTAGAATGAATCCATCACTTCTGAGTGCCCAAATTCAGGTGGAAAATATATTTCTATCTCATATATGTAAACCTGTGCTTGTTGTAATTGTAAATATGGAACCAAAACACACCATTCTAGGGGAGAGAAGGCAGGAGCAGCAGGATCTGAAGTGCAGGAGAGGAGCAGAGGAAAGATAAAATAGCAATTTTTGAATAATTCTGTGTCAGACACTCTCTGGATAGTAAGTACCAGAATAATTTGGTTTGGAAGGTTACGATTTCCAAATTTGTGAATTTGTGGGCAGGGAGTGAGGCCAGCTGGGCTGGCATTTCCCTTTTTGAAGGTGAGTGTGATGTTGCCCTTTTCCCAATCACCAGGGAGGGACATTCCCCATCTCAGTGACCCTTCAGAAATGACAAAGTGGCAGTGACACCAGCCAGCTCCCTTGGCACCCTCAGGCCCTTCTCATCTGGCACCGTGGACTTGTGTATGTGCACATTGTTTAAAGGGTCTGTAATTCACCCATCCTTTATCAGCAGTTGTACTTCACTCTGCAGACTCTGCTCTCACAGATCCAGCAGCAGCTTTCCACAGATCCCATTGATCCCCTGAATAAGGCAAAGTCTGTTGAACTGGAAATTGATATATTCCTGTTTTTTGTTCCTCTCTCTCCTGCCATGGTAGCATGCCATTCCTTCTTTTTCCTAAAGTCATAATGTTGCCTACATCATCAAATAACCTCACTTCCCTGCTTCTCCTGCATGTTCTCCTCTGAATTCTCCTCCAGATCCATGGCATCCATTCAGCCTGCATGTGCCACCACCCTGGGACATTAAAGTGACAGGAGCTGCACTCCTGACCCAGGAGAAAGCACTGGAGTAGGTACATTTGTCACTGGATTACTTGGAGCCATTAGATTTCCTGCTCCCTACGGTGTCAGTCTTCTGCCCTTTGAACTCTGGAGACATCCAATAATGTGGATGGTGAAGTTCCATGGGAGAGGAGGTCAGGGAAAGCATCCAAGACAGGCAGAGAAGCTGAGATGGGCAGAGAAGGTGAATGAGAAACTGCAGGAGGGATGAACAGCCTGAGGGTTCCTCTGATCCAGACTTGGATGAATGTTTTAGTCATGTGAAAAATGCAGGTTTGGGTGAAGTAGAGAGAGGATGTGGTGGAGCTTGGCCAGAAAATTGCTACTGAAAGGAAAAGCTCTCTGGGGCTATTTAAAGATGCAGGTTTGGCTCCTCTCTTTTTTGCTATTTTGTGGTGTTAATTTGTTTTGCTGTTGATGCCTGACTGATGTCTTGCAACGCCTACTCCAGAGACTCTCATATTAATTCCTAGTAGGATTTGTTTCACAGAATCACAGACTGGCTTAGGCTGGAAGGGACCTTAAAGCCATCCAGTCCCACCCCTGCCATGGGCTCCACCGTCCACTGTCCCAGGCTGCTCCAAGCCCCAGTGTCCAGCCTGGCCTTGGACAATTCCAGGGATCCAGGGGCACCCACAGCTTCTCTGGGCACCCTGTGCCAGGTCCTGCCCACCCTCCCAGGGAACAATTCCTTCCCAATATCCCATCCTAATCCTGCCCTGTGTCCTGTCCCTCCATCCCTTGTCCCCAGTCCCTCTCCAGCTCTCCTGGATCCCCTTTAGACCCTGCAAGGGGCTCTGAACTCTCCCTGGATCCTTCCTTTCTTGAGCACCTCCAGCTCTCCCAGCCTGGCTCCATCCCTGGAGCAGCTCTGTGGCTTTCTCTGGATTCTCTCCAGCAGCTCCACATCCTTCTGATGTTGTTTATCATGAATGGGTGATATTAGGATGTACTTTTAATAAATGTCGAGGCTGACATGTGTTGATCTTGTCCCATCAAATAATATCATCTTTCCTGACGTCTATTTTCCTTGAGGGTTCTCTGGATGTGCGAAGCTTCAGCTTCTGCACTGAATTTTTGAGAGGTTTTTTTTTTTATTCCTTCCTGAGAAAACTCTCCAGGAATAGAGCACAGAAGACTGTGGAAGGCAGATTGGTGTTTGCTGTGTTCAGTTCATTTGCTGGAAGCACCTGGTGGCCATTTAGAGAAAGGGATAAACGCTGCAACTTCTGTCAAGCCCGAAAGGAAACACGATTAAGGCAGAATTGACAACTCCTGTTTCTCCAGCCATCGTTTGTCATCATGCTTTGGTGAACAACATCAAGAGGAAAATGCTTTGTTGTGATGTGGATAGAGATATTATTTATTTGTACTGGCACAGAGTGGCTTCAGCTGCCTGAAAACACAGCGAGATGAATCAGGCCTGTTGTTTAACTCTTACCTAGCCAGGCTCTTCCCAAGGATTATACAATTAAATTTTTGATTAAACTGAAAGTTTAATTGAATTTATTAGCTCTAGGGGGTGGATGAACAGAGTTCATTGATCTCACATGGGAAACACAGGGTGATGTACAGTGAAATGAGGGGCTCATGGATTGCACACTCCACTGCCCATCAGTGCACTGATGCTCTTCTAAAAACACATCAGGAATTCCATATAAAGTCTGAATTCAAACCATTTTTTTAAAGCAGATTTTTAAAACTCAAGAAAAACTCCAAACCTCTCATTTTGTCCTAACATGGAGCCTTTTTGCATGAAGGAGCTGGTGGTTTCTCCTTGAATTATCTAGCTCTTTGGAGTTGGGAATTAAGACTTCAAGCAGCATCTGCTACCAATTAACATTTTTCCCATTGTGATATCGCTGAATTTGTCTTGAGGATTTTTTTGGAGAAATCATGATATTTTAGAAGACATCCCTGCTGGAATCTGCTCCATGTTTTTGCTCTGGGAAAACTCAAATTTCTGGTCTATGCTTAGCCCAGAAAAGCACCAGGTAAAGTCTGGTTTGGGTTTCCAAGCAGTTCCCTCTCTCCATCTCCAAGGTCACATGCCTCAAAGATGGAGCTGCAGGACATGGATGTCTTACATGAATGAGAATAATCTCACAGATGGGGAAGGCTGGGAGTGAGATAAAAATTACAGTATTAATTTTTTTTTTCCTTAATTCTGAAGGACGACGGGACTTCATTATCCAATCTGCTTAAAATTGAACAACCTAATGAAATTTCACACCCACTAAATTTAATCATGGATTACTCATGTGGGATTTGAATCAGATAAAAAGGATGCTTCAGATATTTGGTAGCAATTGCATAAGGTAATAAAAAATCTGCAGTGTTCTTTGTCCTTTTCAGCAAATGTGAATTGCTTGACCTACTTTTCTTTTCTTTACTTTTTTCCTTTTTTTCTTTTTTTTTTTTTTGGTATTCATGACCCTGACTTCCTCCTGGGCATCACTGAACAGTCAGTCCCATGCTCATGTACAAACTGATGGATCTCAGGAGTGTTTCCTCCTGGATGTTGGGGATGCAGGTGGATTATTGCTTTTGCTGCAGCAGTTTGAGGCCAAGAAAAGAAAGAAATATTTTACAGTCAATATCTTAGCTGGTGTATTAAAAGGCCAGGCTGATAAGATGATCTTGTTTGATGATGGATTAAGGTTCTGCTCAGGGCTTTGGTTGTGGCTGCTGAATGAGCTTTTGCAGATCACTTTACCCCTCCAAACCTCTCCTGCATGGATTTTACCCCTCCAAACCTTTCCTGTATGGATTTTAGTGGTGTTTGACTCACAGGAATGTTGTGACCTTCCCAGAACCAGCAGTGCCTGGAGGAACCTGGACACAACACAGGCTCTGTGCTTGTAACCTGTGTTTTTGCCCTCTGTGTTCCTGCAGAGCTGACCAAAGGGTGAGGAGGGTTCTGGAAATAGCAGCTTTCCTGTATTTTTAGTGCACTTTGGGATTTGGGGCTGTTGTTCAACATCTATTTCAGGCAGCACCCAAAGCAGAGAGCAAAGCCAGGCCTTGCCCTAGAGGCTCAGAGAAATGGAGCTTGGAGTCACTTTTGGGAAGTGTACAGTCAAAGGAGTCTTTGGAAGAGATGTTGGGTATTTAGGAGGACTTCTGGATTTTCCTAGTGGGAAATAGAGCACACAAAGTTGGTTTTTGACATGCCCTGAGAGAGCAGCACAAGCAAGGCTGGGGTGCTGGGGGAACCAAGGAGTTGGTGCCTCACTGTGGAAAAAGGGTGGCTGAGTGAGGATTAGGTGATGGAACCTTGAAATAAGCCCAAATTCCTTACTTTTGTAAGAAGGAAGAGAGTAAGTCAAGTTGGGTAAAAGGAGAAAGACATGTGCTAAGGAAATGATCTTTCCAGCAGTATTTGGAGTAGGCAGTGGTGGAATAGCAAAACTTTTGTCAAGGAAGGAGGAAAAACAAGGTTGGAGGAAAAACTCTTTTGATAGTGGAGATGTGAGAAGCTCTGGTTCCTGGATGGGTGGGGAAGGCTGTGTTTAAGGATGTTACACACAAAGAGTTTGGAATCTCCCACCAGCAGCTGAGGACAGGGATGAAGTTTTCAGTGCAAGTGACAGGGAAAATGCTGGATACAGTCAATGGAAAAGTAATAGAAGCTTGTGGAGAAAATTCCTGTACTTCTACTCCCTGAGAGCTTCAGCTCTCAAATTGGCATCCCTGATGTCCATGAAGAGATGAACACAAGCTGAAATATTGTTTGGACAGGATGGCTCAGGTCTACAGGAGACACCACTTGAGCTTTCTGTTAGGGAGTCAAGAGCTTTAAATTCCCCTTCAGGAAAAGCTGAAGTTAGAGAAGCCACTTCTTGATTCACAGCCTGATTATCCAGAGTACAAAATGTGAGTGTAGGAATGGCTCAAGAAGGAGAGAGGAACAGCCTTTGTTGGCAGATCTTTCCTGCTTTTGCAGAACAATTATTCCAAAGCTTGTGCAGTCCCTGCCGGGTGTCCACTAGGTTCACCTTCATCCTCAAAAAAAAAAAAAAAAAAAAAGCAGCTTCAGGCATTTAAAAGGATCCATCAACAAACTGAACAGCAGCTTCAAATTTTTCATCAAGGAGTAGGAAATCTCATCACAGCTGGATTACCTACAAGCTTCAGGGCTCTTTAAGGTCAAAAAGTAGTTAAATCATAGGGAGCAGTGGGAAACAAGGGCACTGAGGCTCCTCTGGAGGCTGCTGGGTTTGAGTCCTGTCTTCCACGCATGGCCCACAACATTTTTGTTCTTATAATCCCTTCCCACAAACACTTTGCAGGCTTAGAGGATTTTCTTTTTGTGCCAGTCCTTTCACACAGCTAGAATGAAGGAAATTTGATGTCTAAAAGGTGTTCTGTGGTCTTGACAAAGACTTTGATGTTCTGAGATGGTGGCAAGAGCTTTTACCACAATTCTCCATCACCCTGCAGAATGATGCTGGGGCTTTTTTTAATGGAAATCTGTGATTTTTGTTGGCATCTGTATATGCACATCTGGAAATGATGGCCATGGTGGACAGGAAGGGTTTCTGGCTGTATTTATGTGCATCTCCTGCTGCAGCAACTGTGATTAGATGACTTCCACCATGCTGTTAGAGACCAGAGCATGTCCAGGGAAGGAAACAGAGCTGGGGAAGGGGCTGGAGCCCCAGGAGAGGCTGAGGGAGCTGGAAAGGGGCTCAGCCTGGAGAAAAGGAGGCTCAGGGGGGACCTTGTGGCTCTGCACAACTCCCTGACAGGAGGGGACAGCCAGGGGGGGACAGGGACAGGAGGAGAGAGAACGGCCTCAGGCTGGGCCAGGGGAGGTTTAGATTTGATATTGGGAGCATTTCTACATGAAAAGGGTTGTCCAGCCCTAGCAGTCACTGCCCAGGGCAGTGGTGGAGTCCCCATCCCTGAAGAGATTTAAAGCCACGTGGATGTGGCATTTGAGGACATGGGGCAGTGGTGGCCTTGGCAGTGCTGGGGGAACAGTTGGATTTGATTATCTTTGAGGTCTTCTCCAACCTAAACATTTCCATGTTTCCACTGTGTTTGGATCTGTTCACTGCTACCAGTGACAACAAATCTCCTCCATTGCCAGTTTCTTGGGAAATAAATAATCAGTGGTTTAAATCAGATCAGTGCCAGTCACAGATTGTACAGCCTGTGTGAATAACACGTGTAAGGCCAAAGAGTAAAGGCAGTGATGGATCAGAGGGAGCTGAGGCTCACATGAGGAGTTGTTGATGCAGGATACAGGGGAGATTTCTCCTTCTTTTTCAGTCTCCTGACTGCTGACACACACCTGCTTTACCTGCAGAGGAGTTCATCCCTCTGCTTGGGAGACACCCCTGCCTGTCTTCACTTGTGCTGCACTTTTAAAGCCCTGAATTCATTGTGTAGTATAAAACCAAAATATGAGCTGTCTCTTCCTGCATGGAATACAAATTCTTTGTACGTGTGATGTGCCAAGGGTGTTCCTCTGCTGAGACACCCTCAGAGCTGCTGTGGGAGGGTGAGGACACTGAGAAGTGGCAGAGGGTGGGGTGTCCATGCTCATTAGGAATATTTCAGAGTCATAAAATCACAGGACAGATTGGGCTGGGAGGGATCTTTAAAGGTCATCTTGTCCAACCATCCCATCATGGGCAGGGACACCTTCCACTATCTCAGGTTGCTCCAAGCCCTGTCCAATCTGGCCTTGGGCACTTCCATGACCAGAGCCTGCAAAGATGTGGCAAGTGCTGGAAGGAGGAACAGCAGGAGCTGTGGAAGAGGAGAGAGTCTGGTCTGCTGGAGGGGAAAGGAGGAAGCAGCAGCGACACTTTGAATGGGTGCTTTGAAATATGCTCAGAGTTAATTTTATCCAGTAGCATTTGACATGAATTTAGATTTGAAATCAGTGTTTGCTCATTACCGAGCGACTGATGAATGCCAAATCAGGTCATTACTCTTGGAGTGGGTTTTTATCTTCTCCCATTATCTGGGGTTGCTCAGATCCTCTTCATTCACAGTTGTCTTTTCTGGATATAATTGGGTTTAAGCAACTAAGATACTAAATGAAGTGTTGATAACGAGAAGGATTGTTCATCTCTCCAAAGATGGTTGGCTTTTTTTTCCTTTCTCTCGCTCCTGGTGTGCTGAGGGCTGCTCAGCAGTAATTGTTCTAACCTCTGTGCATTCAGATGTGTTCCATCACTGTCAGGATGTATGTACTGACCCTACCCTCCCTGCTGGAGCACATGATCTGTAGGAATCTGCCTGCAGAGCTGAAGTTCCTCTGTCTCCATTCCTGAAGGCTGTTCCGACAGCTCAGCGAGTGCTCGGTGGGAGAATAACAAAACGACCTTAATACCTTTGGAAACTGAACTACCTTGTTTTAACTCAATAACACTGAGAGAAAATTGGTTTCCCTTCCTAAAAATGTCTCCTCTCCTCCTGGAGGAAGGGATGAGGTTTCCATTTATCAGAGCAGTGGAGATCAACAGGAAAATGTTACTGAGTTCCTGCGGCGCTTTTAATAGAATAAGGAGGCAGTGCCCTTCAGCTGTTCCTTATCCAAACAAAATGTTTGGTGAGCCTTGCTAATCTATCCTGGCAGGACCAGAGCCACCTAACAGCAGGAAATGTCACCATGGCCAACTGCTAAAATAATATTATAATTGTGTAATTTGTATTCCTGTGGGAGAATCTAGCCACACGCTCCAGCAGCCCAGATCTCCCGTGTGCTGGGCTGATCCCACAGCCTGGGCAGCAGGAAATGGGGGATTCTGTCCCTCTGTCCCTGTGCTCAGGTAAGACCCCACCTGCAGAGCTGCCCCAGCCTTGGGGACAACAGCACGAGGACGTGGAGCTGCTGGAGAGAGTCCAGAGGAGGGCACAGAGATGTTCCAGGGATGGAGCCAGGCTGGGAGAGCTGGGGGTGCTCACCTGGAGAGGAGAAGGCTCCAGGGAGAGCTCAGAGCCCCTTCCAGAGCCTAAAGGGGCTCCAGGAGAGCTGGAGAGGGACTGGGGACAAAGGGTGAAGAGACAGGACAATGGGGAATGACTTTATATATATATATGTATATGTATAAACCCGTTGTACTCCTGGATCCCCACTGAACGTGACAATGTCACTGTGTATTTTTTCTCTCCAGCACACAAAGCTGAACCTTTGAGTTTGCAGGCTTCAGTATTTTCCCACATCTAAATCAATTTTGGACATGCCAAGCCTCGTGCTCCCACATTGTATCTTTACACTAAATATCCTACTCCCACATCTTACCATTTTTAAAAATGGGAGCATGGCCCAACAGGTCCTGAAGGGCTTTTCCTCTCTTTACACTGAGCTTTTGATTTCTGGATGTGTTTGAAAGTGTCTGAGAGCTTTCAAGATAAAATGCAGTTGTCTCCTTTTCACTCCTCTCTGGTAGGCAGAGTCAATGCCTTTGTTTCCAGGCATAGCTAAAGTGCTGCCTTTCCATTTGAAAATCCCATTAATCTCATGCATCCAGTGATAACATAAAAAAGTAGTACAATATATGGTTGGTTTTCCACAGGCATCCCGTTATTCAGTGAACACACACGGCTCTGTGGGAACAGGGCTTTGGGGGGACTTCACAGGGAACTCAAGGGAAATTTCCCAGGCTCAGACCTGCTGGGATGTCCTTTTTTAACTCCTAAATCATCTCCACTTTCCTCCTCCTGCAGGCACTCCAGGCAGGAAGATGGGGCTGCTGATATGGCTTTGAGTCTTTATCCCCAGGTACAGAATCCCAGAATCCCAGACTGGTTTGGCTTAAAGCTCATCCCATTCCACCCCTGCCATGGGCAGGGACACTTTCCACTGTCCCAGGCTGCTCCAAGCTTTCTCCATCCTGGCCTTGGACACTTTCAGTGATCCAGGGGCAGCCACAGCTTCTCTGGGCACCCTGTGCCAGGGCCTCACAGGGAACAATTCCTTCCCAATATCCCATTTGACCCACCATCATTCAGTTTCATGTCATTCCCTTTTGTCCTTTCACTCCATCCCCTTGTACTTACTTATTTCCCTCCACATTCTTCCCTGCACACAAATAGGAGCAGCTGGATGTCACCAGATTCTTCATATTTTCACCCATTAGAAATTCTGCTGAATGGTCATGAGGAGTATTTCTTTTTCAGCAAGAACAGCTTTGAATTGGGAACAAATTAAACCATTAAATTAACTACTAAATTTCTCCTCAAACATAGGAAGATTTCTTTGCACCATGTGGCCTCTTCACCTTTTTTCTTCCCCTCAGATAAACTGATGTTCTCTGTTCTGTGGGGATTTAACTCTCTTTGTCTTCAGCTTGAACACTCCCTTAACTATATTAATCACATATTTCCATCAGAAGAGATTTTTGAAAGTCTTTAAACATATTTTGCACAGGTTGGAAGACTCAGTGAGCTGCCAGCTCACTCTTGTTACTCTTCAGATTTGTAATTCCCCAAAGATAAAGCAGCATTAGGAACAGTCCCCAGTTTTCTCTGGAAAGTAATTTCTGATTTCCATATTAATCAAAAATAGCTTTACCTTCGTCCTGCCCTAATCCTAGGAACAACACAGGAAGAAGATTACATTCTGTAGATGTCAGAAAAGCAATTAAAATTTGCACAGAGGAATCGAAGGGGGAAGGAATCTCACCTCTTTATTCTGTGAGCTGAGCAGGGAAAGACCCTGACCTCAAACTGTTTCTTATTGGCTCCTTTTCTTTTGAAGTGCCTGCTAGAATCGTCTTTAATATTGCAAGATTAAAATACTGGGCTTTGAGTAGACTGAGAGGGTTATAGTGATGAGAAGAGACATTTAAGGAGGGTGAGGATTGGCTGTGAAGAGCCTGGAATTTGCAGTTGGAGAGGTGAGTGACTATTAATAGCTCTGTCTGCAGAGATGGATATTCCTTGATCCTCAGGGACTGGAGTGTGTGCAGGAAGAGCCCGCAGCTCCCAGGCTGGAATAAAGGGAGCCAGGAGAGAGGGGGCAGGTGAGGCAGTGCCTGCCTGGATGGCAAAGGTTCTGCTGTGGAAATGTGCAACTGCAGGAATTTGGGAGGTCTGAGAAGCAAAATCTGTCATAGCTGACAGGAGGATTGTGGAGAGGAACGTGGAGAAATGTGGTGGGGATGGCTTTTGGGGTTTGGCTTGGTGACCTGTCACATGTCACCAGATTGGGTTCAGCCAGGGTATCCTGTGGGTGAATCAGGGGGTGGGAAGGGAGGTGGGATGTTTACCTTGGCTCTTTGGGATGATAAACCAGATACAGGTTTAGGTGTAGGGGAGAAGAGAAAGGCACAACAGGATGGGATAGGATGGGATGGGATGGAATGGAATGGAATGGAATGGAATGGAATGGAATGGAATGGAATGGAATGGAATGGAATGGAATGGAATGGAAGTCTGTGGAAGCCCTGTGGAAAGGGCAAAGGAGCACATAAGTAGATGCTGCTGGGGTATGGACTGTGTGTGTGTGGGATGGATTTCCCAGGATCCTGCTGTTGCTCTTACCTTTGAGGAGAGGGGATTTTCCCAGAGCTGTTGTCCTAAATATCTTTTATTCTCCAGTTTTTCAGGTTCCTGCAGGGTGAACACTGAAGCTGCAGATATCAATTTATACTGACTGAACCTTTGAACTGAACCCAGTTTGCAGCTGGACTGATTGTTGTAGATCCCTTCCAACTGTACAATTCCATTCTAATCTCTTCTATTCCTTCCATTCCATTCTTTCCTTTTAGTGAGCACATCTAAGTGTTCTCTGGAATGTGTGACATCATAGCCACAATAATTCTCTTCCTTCTGCTGTTAAATAGACCCATTCTGGAAATTCCTTTACTCCACTTGGCTGATAACCCTGGACCAGTCCAAGGCACTGTGATCAAACCCTGGTTTTTGATCCCAAATCCCAGTATTGATTGCAGTAAATTTCTCCAGCAACTTGCTGTGTGACTGATGACAGTTCTCAACACTGAACTTTTTCCCCTGCTTTCCACATGCACTACAACTCACAAGAATATCATCATGGAATGTCTTTAGTCAGATGGGATATTGGGAATGAATTCCTCCCTGTGAGGGTGCTGAGGCCCTGGCACAGGGTGCCCAGAGCAGCTGTGGCTGCCCCTGGATCCCTGGAAGTGTCCAAGGCCAGGCTGGATGGGGCTTGGAACAACCTGGGATAGAGGAAGATGTCCCTGCCCGTGGCTGGGGGTTGAAATGAGGTATTTTTTAAGGTCCCGTCAACTCAATACCAACTTTGGAATTTTATACAAAATATTCTGTTATAGAACCTTGCTTCCTGTTTTATGGCATTAAAAGCATTTTAAGTTGTGACTTACAGCCTCTGAGAGCCCTTTATAAAGCTATTTTAGATTAAAACTCTTGAGCTATTTGTGTGTTAGTTTATTTTTGATAGGGAGAAAAACCCGCTGCAAAAAGAGATGATTGTCTTCATGCATTTTTAAAACTTATTCAGCCAGAGCTTTGACAGTGACAAACTGGCCTCAGGTCATTTCTTCTCCTTGATATCTGCAAGTCTGATACATTTTCCAAGCTGTGGCTGCCCAATCTCTGGAAGTGTTCAGGTTCAGGTTGGATGGGACTTGGAGCAGCCTGGGATAGTGGAAAGTGTCCCTGCCCACTCCAGGGGGTTGGAATTGGATGAGCTTTAAGATCCTTTCCAACCCAAACCATCTGTGATTCTGTGATACTTTGAACTAATATACATTTCCTGAAATGTTTCCAACATAAATGTAGAGAATTCCAGATTTCTAATAGAGTTCCCATTAATTTGTTTTACTGGAAATTAAATGCTAAAACTGAGTCTTGCTATTCTTGTTATATTTCTCAATTTCTTTGCTGTTGGTCCTGTAATTTTTGAAAAGGATTGGGGCAGAAAGCCCAGTTCTTGATGGCAGTGCTGGGGCATGCTTGACTCCAGCTGGATTTTGGATCTCAGGTCTCATTTTACTTTATTTAAGGACAACAGCTTAGATTTGAGCCATGGGTGACCTGGGGAAGCAGGGGGTGAGTGCCACACGTTAGAATTCCACCTAGGAAATGAAGCTGGTCTTCAGTCTGGTTTCCCTCAATTTATCGTGGTGAGGAGATCCTGCAGGACAGTCACTGGGAAAAATTGATTGTAATGCATTGATTTTGTCCTGGAAATCAGAAATTCATTAGCATTGAACAGGAGCCCTGCCTGGTGGGTATTTGACCAAAAGGAATCAGTTTGTGCCAGCAAGGACACCCAAGATGTCCCCATGCACTGAGGTGATATCAAACTGCCTGAGACCCACTTGTGTTTGCCAGGTGACCTGGAACTGGCACCTGCCTGTGTTTAAAAGAAGCAGCAAAATCTTCAAGAGTGTTTCCTAAGGCTGCTCCATTGCCAATCAGTCTGTTCAAACCATATTCCTGGAGGAAATTGCTGATTTCTTTAGGCCATGAAAAAGCTTCCTCAGAGCCTCCTTTGCCATCACAGGCAGGGATATCTCCCACTATCCCAGGTTGTTCCAACCCCCAATGCCCAGCCTGGTCTTGGACACTTCCAGAGATGCAGGGGCAGCTTCTCCAGGCAATGTGTGAAATGTGTGAATCCATGAAGAGCTTAGAGCTGAGGATTTAGAATAATTTAAATGCATTCTTTACATAGAGCTTTTAAAATAACCCTATCCAATAAAATAGATGCTGTTTCAGCTTGCCCTGCTTGGAAGTAGACCAGGACTTTGTGGATGATGGGAGGTCTCCAATGTGCTGAGATGGAGTGGGAGGCACAAATCCAGGCAGAGGAGGATTTCAGGGGATCTAAAGGGAAAACAGCACCACTGCCTACAGAAGCACTGGTGAGGGACTCTGTGCTGTGCCAGGAAAAATACAAACTTGGTTTATTTTACCTATTTTAGTTATTTTTAAATGTAGACACAACCTCGGCCGATTCTTTATTTCTCAACTGTTCCTGTTAATATTTTTAGGCAGAAGACAAAACCTGCCAGGAGTTTTGGCTCTGTAGAAAAAACAGGGTGCCCAGAGAAGCTCTGGCTGCCCCTGGATCCCTGGAAGTGTCCAAGGCCAGGCTGGACAGGGCTTGGAGCAACCTGGGACAGTGGAAGGTGTCCCTGCCCATGGCAGGGGGTGGCACTGGATGAACTTTAATGTCCCCTTCCAACAACCATTCAATGATTCTCTCCATAATCCATACTTCAATGAATATATTGCTATTTTCCAAGGGCCTCAAACAATACTTTATGAAGTATATTTGATGCCATGAATTAATGGCAATTTTATACTGTTGGTTTTTTTGATAACAGTTTGTAAGTCCATCCCAGAGATTCCTCTGGATGCTTCTTCCCTCTCCTTATCTACCCTCCTCGCTTAAATCATCCCTCAGGTTCTGCTGGTAAAACTGAAGCCTGCTGATATTCTGAGTCCCAAACCATAATTAGTCATCTTCCCTTTTTTAAGCTGATTTTTCAACCCAGCAGCCCCTAGTACAGAAGGGGGCTGATGTGAACCCTCTGATTTTATTTTGCTCGACATCGTGCCTTTCACTCCTTGAACTTCTGAGCTTTTCTCTTTTTCCCTCTCCCTTTTCCATCCCAGTCCATTACTCTAATTTGCTATTCCTGGAGGGAACTGCTGATCCTTTTTGCTGTTTCCCAGCCACGCTGGATGTGTTATTTTTAAGGCAGCCTCACTACCTGCAGTACAATGACTCATTTTGGATTTGCCAGGTCCCCACGTTTCTGCCGAGAAGTCCTGGATTGAGTTCCTGAGAGGATTGTTAGGAGCACAGCACAGAATCCCCAAAATCCCCAAATCCTTGGAGGATGTTAAAGTCACAACTATTCCCTAAACACAACTCAACACTGCCCTTCTAAAATGAAGAGCCCCAAGGAGCTTTAATTCCCCCTGTCCCTGGAAGTCTCCAAGGCCAGGTTGGATGGAGCTTTGAGCAACCTGTCCTTTTAAATCCCTCCAGGGATGGGGACTCCTCCACTTCCCTGGGCAGCCTGGTCAATCCTTTTCATGGAGAAATTTTCCATCCTCTTCCCTCTCTCTCCATCTGCCATCCATCCTGAGAGTCCCAGTTATCCATGTGAAATCATGGCCCCGCACAAATCTTGGGATTTTTTTTTTTTAACAAGCCTGCCTGCTTCCCTGTGTCAAAAACAAGTCAAAGAGGGGCTGCCAAGAATTCAGAACTTTTTACCTGCTTGAGCAGCCAGGAGGATGTACCTCAGTGATAAAATGTAATTTATTTAATTAGTAATTGCTTTGCTGAGTTGGTAGAAATCCTAGTTTTAAATCAAGCAAATGAAAACTGTGCTAAAACATCCCAGGCTGTCACCCCTTAGCTGTGAGGTTTATTATGTTTGGAGTTTCTTCCAGGCTTTTTGTAAGGAATAAAATATTTACAGGGTGGAGGGAAGGGATTTCTATTTGCTTTTTTGTAGTTATTGTTTTTCTTCCCAAGCTTTCTGATGAGATGCTCTACCAGAACACCTGGTGCAAAGACATGACTCTAATTCAAATATTCCCAGAAATTAGATTGGTTTGTGGGGTATTTTTTAGGAGAGGGATTACAGGGCATGAACATGGTTTATAACACTTCTTTAGGGGTTGAAAAATTCACTTTATGAACCAGAAGTAGTAAATGCTGCACGGCCCCACGATTCCAGTGCTGCTCTTCCTCTCTGGATTTTGGGGAATATGGGCAGGAGCTGATGGGGTTCTCAAGGTGTAACAGCCAGGGTATCTCATGCCAGCTCTTGGCTAGAAAATCAATAACAAAACCTTGAGATAAGGGATCTTTGTGGGATCAGTGTATCCCTGCTGCCTTTCTGACAGAACCTTTGCACTTCCAAGCTGGTGAAATCAGATTTTATTTCCAACGGAGCTGGTTTTTAAACAGCACTGTGGAGTTTTGCCAGTTCAAATATTAGGGATTCTCAGCTTCCCCCAAGCACAATTTGAATCCAATCTCCTGGCCCAAATATATGTGAGAGACCCATTAAGCCTTTTAACACCCAAAACCTGCTTTTGTTAATATTCTCTGTGTGCTCCATCTGCTGCTGTGTTTGTCCATAGCCAATGGATTTGAGAGCAGTTCATTTCTCTGGTCTGAGGCCAAAATGTCCAAAATACCATATGGACATTTGAAAGTTAATGAGCATTTTAAAATTTCAATATCTAAGGCTGTTGTGATCCCTAAACCTGAGTCTTCCTTGAGTTTGGCCTCTTCTTGTAACCCTCAATATTTTATTGTTTTGAATTTTTATCCTTGCAAATGAAAATCACTATGCTCATGGTTTGAAACTGGCCCTTTGGGGCAGTAATTTGATTTGTAACTGTTTTTTGACTGTTCTGGAGTTGCCTATTACTGAAATGAGCTGGAATAGGAAATTTGGTGTCCCCAGAGATGTTGTTTAAGGGTGTGAATGAAAGATGAAATCAGGAGGATGCTGCCAGTGCCAGAGGACAAAGTGGAGTGTAGAAAGCAGAGATGGGAGCCAGGACAATGTTAGACTTAATTAGTCAATTAATTGATTGATTACTGATTAATTGATTAATTACCAGGCAGTTTCTGTTGTGTTAATAATTGACCATGTTCAGGGCAGTGGATTTGGCCACACACCTGCAATACCATTTTTAAAGGCAGTTCCAAACCTGGCAAATTCAGTTCAAGCATTTGGAATAAGAAAAACTAAAAGCAAGGAGCTTTCTTCCATCACTTCTTTCAATCCAAACCATTCCAGGATTCTATTTTGCACCCAGGTGTTGCAAACACCAACTTGGCAGAAAAAAGAAATGATGATAGACAGAAAATAGGGATAAATTCCCAGTTCCAGGATCTAAGAAGGCATCAGGAATGCAGACTGGAGCAGTTGCCTTTCCTTGAAGAAAGGAGGTTTTGCATGGACCACACTGTCTGTGACAGAGCAGGAATTACAGCTGGAGCAAAACACTGGGGCTTGAGCTGATTGCCTTTTTAGCTGCTGGCTTGGGAGCAGAGCTGGAAAGGATGGAGTGAGAATTAGCCAGATGAACAAGTGCATTTTGGACATCACAAAGGGCTGCTTTCTGAGCAGTTATTGTAAATATCCTGCTGTAACCTATAACCTGAGGGCATGGAGAGCGTGGAGTCCTGCCTGCATTTCCACTCCCAGCTCCTCCAGAAAGGGCCTTCACACCCCCCTAGAGCTGCCATAAAAACTCTGCCAGAGCAGACCAGCAGCATCCAGGTGAGGCTCTGCTCCCCCTCCACGAAGTCAGGGAAATGGCAAATTCCTGATTGAAAAGCAAATGAAGGCATTCCTGGCAGTGCCCAAGGCCAGGGTGGATGGGGCTTGGAGCAGCCTGGGACAGTGGAAGGTGTCCCTGCCCATGACAGGAGTGGGAATAGGATGGGCTTTAAGGTCTATCCCAACCTAAACCATCCTGGGATTCTAATACTAAATGGTCTGTTTCAAGCTGAGCACTCTTCTGCCGTCTTAATTTATTTTAAATCTTTCCAGCTGAATATTTCCCTGGGCAACTTTATTGGATAAGGTTGAGCCACAACTGAGTATTTAAAAACAGCTGCAAAGGAGCTTCTTTATCTCAGGCTTCCACTTTCAGTGGAGCAACACACCCTTTTATTTTATCAGTAGGGGCTGTTCATATCTTACTTCGGATTCTTCAAGTACAGAATGAAGTAAATCATTGCAAGGAGAATCAATATTGCATAACTTAAACCTTTCTCCCGAACTTCTTTTCCACAGAACCTTGTCTAAACACAGGAGAGGATATGACACATGTCTCTGGTCCAGAAGTGATATTGATTGACAGTCTGACAAGTTCTGTCACTCTGGTTTATTTATAGTGTGTGCACTAAGCAATCAACAATCTCTCTAATATTTTTGGACAGTTGCTCCTAGTTTTCAGGATGAGTTTTGCTCCTCCAAATGCATCCCATAGCCAGACAGCTGCAGTAAGGCCTGGGAGGTTTCTTTTGGATGTAGGTGGGAAGTAACACTGAGGTGGAATTGAAATAAGAATCTCTTTTGTGAAACAGCTTGCAACTGTATTGAACCTTAAAAACAGGTCTGAAAGCAAGTTTGTTCTGAGCAAGAGAAAATCAAGGCAATGTGTGTCCAAAGCAGTGCTTCTGTCATTGTCTTAAAATCTTTTTGGGCTCATAAATTCTCCTGATTCCTGGCATGATGAAGGGAGCAGCTTCCAGCTGATGTATGGCATCGTGCAACCACGAAGTCCCATGGAAGAGCTCTGAGTTCTGTGCAAAATCATTGCTGGCCCAGCCAGGTTCCCAAGCAGCCAGGATTCTGCAGCACCTCAGGGCAGGCAGCCCCACCATCCATCCCCTTGTCTTTGACCTCCAGCTGGGAAAAGCTCCTGCAGGCAGGCAGGACCCCATTGTGTCAACACTGTGACCCTGTGGAATGGAGACAAACAGGCAGTGCCACGTGTCCAGGCTGTCCTTCCAGGGACTGGAGGTTTTCTCTCTCCATCACCCCACGCCAGAGGCACCTCTGCCACTCCCAGCACTGCCAGCTGTGCTTTCTTAGGAGTCTGTGCAATATAAAGGAAATGGGCATCAAAAGGAAATATTTCCTGCCAGATTCCTGTGGGTTTTGTCAGGATTTTGGGGTGGTTGGGTTTCTCCAGCTGTGTTATGGGTGATGCCTGTGGAGTTCCTGTCCTCGTCCAAGTGTTGTGCTTGCCATGTAAAATGTGGATAACCCATAAGGAAAATTCCTTAAGGAGTGTGTGCTTTCACATAAATGGAATTCACCACCCTCTAGATCAAGCTGTGATCCTGGGAGGGAAAGGAAGGAGACAGAAGGAGGTACAGACATCTTTTCACCAGGGAGGACCTGCACTCTTCCTTCCTCATCCTCTGCTCTGCAAGTCCAGAGCTGCCTCCCCTCCTGGGGAGCCTGCCTCCCCCTGTGGAATGTCTTCACAATCCTGGGAATGTGGAGCTGGAGTGATGGGATACTGGGAAGGAATTCCTTCCAGGGAGGGTGGGTGCCCAGAGAAGCTGTGACTGCCCCTGGATCCCTGGAAGTGTCCAAGGTCAGGTTGGACAGGGCTTGGAGCAGCCTGGGACAGTGGAAGGTTGGTTTTGGATGGCTCTGGGTAATGAGCAGGAAATACTGGCTGTTGATATAAAGGGAAGGACCCTTCAGGGGAAAAAAGAATCAACTGTAAAAGGTCTCAGGGAGTGAGATTGTCAAATGTGAGAGCAAATCTTTTTTTAAAGCCGTTGCTGTGTCTGGTTCATCCACATTCATTTGACTGCTCCACTCTTGGGCTGATGAGGCTTGAAACAGTAATAAGGGGGTGGCATTTTTTCATGAGAACAAATGTATTTATTATTCTCAGAGCCTTCAGAAATGCTGGATTCTCAACCATCCATTAACTTGCTGTTCAGAACAGTCCCACCCTTGCTTTCAGCTTTTCCTCTATTTTTACATCCATTTAGCATGAGTGGGCTGGAATAGTTTCATGGCAAGGCGGCGAGTGAGTGATGGGGTAGCTGTGGTTATGTGGGATGATAAGTGGGAAATGAAACCTGCTCCAGCCCCTGGGCTCCTGCAGCATCCAGGTGCTCTTACCTGGCTGCTTGTCCAAGGAGAGGCATCAGGAGAGGTTTGGGTAGAACTTGCCATGGAAATGTGTCCCATCACACAAATGGATTAGTGTGATGAGGGAAGAAAGGAAAAGTTATCCTGTCCTTCCTGCCCTGAGCTGGCAGAGCAGGATTCACCCAGAGATGTTTTAAACAGTTCCCACACTGAGCAGGGAAGGTCTGGCAATGCCCTATATAAGAAGCTGCTGAGACATCACCTCCCTAAATCCCATATGACAAGGGATATTCCCTGGGGACAGCTCCCCAAAAGGCAGGAGGAGATGAACAGAACTCTGCAGCTGTGTGAGGAGCCAGGCAGGCTGGGAAAATACTTCTGGAATGAGATTGGCTCATGCCATGAGCGAGCAAGCTTTGATGACACCCCTGCTGCAAGTCCTTTCAGAAATGCTGGAGCTCTTCATCTCTGGAGGCTGGTTTCCCATGCAGAATGAGTTCCCAGATGTCCTTCTCAGCTCTTTTCCCTGTGTCCCCCCTCCAGCACATCACCAGGCACATTCTTTCCGGTGTCACTGCTCCCAGCAATCAATGTTCAAGAGCCTTTGCTGCAAGTCTGGCTGGTGGAGGCTTTGGTGGAGCTGTGCCAGGGAGCCTACATGGTGTCTGCTCTCTCATTTCTCGCTTCTGGGGTAATTCCTCAAGTACCAAATCTGCACATTCATTTCCCAACGTGTGATTTTCTGCAGGAATAAATTCCCCATCACTCTAAAGGGAATGGATTTACAGCTGCATGAAGTTTCTCATGTTTTTGTCCTGAGAAGGTGCTTGTAAATCCTATTTTTGAAGAGTTTCTGAGGGCTGGGCAATAAAGAATGAGAAATGCTGGATGGGCTTAAAATAGAACATGAAAGTGGTTTTTTTGCAGGGGAAAATGCTTTGGCTCCATCTGGCTGACCCGAGGAGGTGATCATAAAGCAGAAATGTTCCTGGGGCTGCTGCAGCTTCAAAGCTGTCACTCAGCAGAAACAAAGGGGTGGACAGAAGTTAACGGGGTTTAGAGGGAGGACTGGTAAAACAGAATCACAGAATCAGGTTGGAAAAGCCCCAGAAGTGCCAAGGCCACCACTGCCCTTTGTCCCCAAGCACCACATCCACATGGCATCAGCCAAGGGCAACAAATCATCTCATATTTATCTGTAATAGTGGTGGGAGTTTTGCACCACTTAATTAGTGGTGTGTTTTCGTTTCTTCTGTTTTTACTTAGAGCTAAGATTAAAAAATACACGAAGGAAATCAATTTTCTTATGTTTGAGCTTGGTTGTTTATTAAATCTTATTAAGAAGTACAGAAAGTTCAGCAGCATTTCTAGCCACCTGCTAGAAACAAGCAAAATGGAGCAAGATCCAGCTGCTACAAGGTCTTTTAAAGTTAAGCAGTCTAATAGAGAATTAACACCTATGTTATTTATACTTTTGACCTAATAACTAACTTCCTGTGACCTTCAGTGTGACACTGTGTTCAACCAGAAACTACTGCCTGAAACCTATGAAGAAGAAGGAAGATGAGCATGGAAAGAGACACCACCCAAAATCCTCCATCTTGTCCCATACCTATTACTGTAGTATAAAAACCTCAAATTTAAAACCCTTTACCACGTGAAAGCACACACTTCTATTTAACTACACACCCGTGATTTGAACTAAATCACTTTGATTTAGAAGCCTTCTCCAAGGCCTCAGGTCAAAAGCAGTGTTCTCCAGGGGCTCAGTGCACAGAAAACTCAAAAAGCCCAGGTTTCTGGAATCCAACATTTACTCATTTGGGAGCAGTGAATGCCACCAGAGGGACAGGTTTGTGTGGCTGCCTGGCTTTTCCTCCCAGGGGGTGCTGGTGTTTAATGAGCTCTCAATTGCAGCAAGTGTGGAGCTGGAGTCCTTGGCAGTTCAAGGAGCTGAAGTGTGGTTTTACAGTGCTTTGTCCTGCCCTTAGATAAGGGACTTTATCATCTGTCCCTCTAAAAATCCTTGTGGCACAGCCACTTTCAGGAGTCTGCACTGCTTGAGACTCACGAAGAAAAAGAATGAAGGAGAATATTTTGTCTTGTAAATTAATGTCAGCTGCTTGTAGCAATTAAGGCCTTGATCAGATAATGGTCAATGAAACTATTCTTGAAAAAGTGAAATGGCATATTCTGGAATTCAGTGTTGTAAGTGACAACTCCCAGTGGATGGGAGGCTGAAACATGAACCAAAGCATGGGTCCTGTAGCCAAGGAGAAGCAAATTCTCTTTCAAGAATTTCAAGAGAACCTTCAGAGCCTTAGCAGTTGTGTATTGTCGTTTTTGGGGTGTTATTTAGATGATTTCAATACATGAAAAATTAAAGTTGGCTTTTAATTCCTCTTTGAATGCAGCTTTTTGCTTTGCACAGTTATTGTGTGGTAATTTTTAATGCAGCTCAGCCATTGCTTCCCAGAGCTGGAGTGCTGTGTGTTTTCCTTGGGGAGGAGATTAAATGAACACTGCCTTTCTTACTCCTATTGATTGTGGAGATGATATTAAATTAAAATAAGCCACAAAACAACTTTGGATTTCTTCTGTGAGGAATCTAATAAATTTTGTTCAATATTTTCCATCTCATTTTCTTTCCTTCTGCACCACTGCAAAGCCTCAAGCCCAGCAGAGTCCTGTCATGTGCAGATCCATAGAAAGTAAAGGATATTTTCTTTCTGTTCCTGACATTTGCATGTCAGGTGGGTTTGAGTCTCTTGCTGTTATTTTTCATTCAAGGTGACGAGGCAGGACAGACATGGCAGGAAGGGAGCAGTGTCAGCAGCAGGAACAAGAATTCACAGGAGGTCTCTTAGGTTTTCCAGGGGGACAATCAGAGCAGGATGCCAGAAGAACTGACAAACAAATCCTAAAGGCTCAAAACCAATAAGATATAAAAATTATAGGACTATGAAATAGTTTTGAGTCAGAAGAGACCTTTTAAAGGTCATCCCATCCCACTCCTGCCATGGGCACCTTCCACTATCCCAGGCTGCTCCAAGCCCTGTCCAGCCTGGCCATGGGCACTTCCTGGGATCCAGGGGCAGCCACAGCTTCTCTGGGCACCCTGTGCCAATGTTTTATCACCCTCACTGTAAGAAATATCTTCCTTATATCCAATCTAAATCAAGCCTCCTTCAGTCTGAAACCTTTCCTTTGTCCAATCACAACAGGCCCTGCTAAATAAAAAAATGTTTCATGTATTTTTAAACCTGCTGGATTTTGAGTGCTGGGAATTTCCAGGCATGTTTCTTCTGGCACAAATTGCCCCAGATTCTGCTACTTTCTTATTTTTCACTATGTCCAAAAAAAGGAGCAAACGACATTAATTTTCCTGTACCTTTCCCATCTCTGCTTTGCCTTAAAATAGAAAGGACAAGTTTTCTTGCTGGAGGTCAGCACTTATCAAAGTTTATGAGATCAGAGTGGAAGACAGTGCAGAGCAGGGCTTCTTTTTGCATCCAAAGCTATTAAAGCTTCCTTGATAGAAATCGTATTTATTTGAGCCGAAATGAATGCAAGTCCAGCCATAACTCACCTTCAGAAAAACAAAATATATCACAGTAAGGAAGAGTCCTGCCAAGCAGAAACTAAACCCTAAAGAAAGCAAGGAAGACCAACCAAGTCCCCAGCCCTGGAGGGTTTTAAATTAGGTGTGGATGTGGCACTTAGGGACATGGGTTAGTGGTGGCCTTGGCAGTGCTGGGGTGCAGTTGGACCTGATGGTCCTGAAGGTTTTTTCCAAGTGAAACAATTCTGTGATTCTATAAATACACAGTTGCCTCCATCTGCCTGAAATAAATCCTTCAATATTTGTCTGGATGGAAAATCTTCTCAAAGCCACACTTTTCCTCTGGTTTGACTTATTCCAGGTTGTTGGGGTTTTTTTTAACATATAACCCAAATGTTGCAAATTTTGGTCTGAGTAAAGGAGGTTTTTTTCCTGGATTTGACAGTGGGTGAGTGCTGGTGGCACCTCAGAGGGCGCAGGTGAAACATGTGTGACCCCACTGGACTGTGTTTGTCATGGCTGGTGACTAAGGACTGTTAATTAAGGATTGTAACTAATGACTGTAGCAGTCTGTGGGATTCAGGGCTTATTTGGGGGGATTTTCCAGCAGCAAAGCTCAGAAAAACCTCTTGGAGTTCCAAGAGACTTGTGCAAATGAGCAAGGGACTTCCTGACACCATGGCACACACAGCCATCATCCTCTGTGCCCATGGCCCTGGAATTAGGGTGATCTTTGAGGTCCCTTCTAGCCCCAGCCAGTCTGGGATTCCACTAAAGCATGTGCCAAGAATGTTAAAACCTCATGGAGAAACACAAGTGGGAGAATTTTAGGAAAAATACACTTCAAGAAGTGAGCTGGAGCTGGTTTAGCACCCCTGGCCAGATTGTCAGGAGAAAAGGGGAAGAATGTGGAGCAATGAATGTCCTGGAAAAGACCTGGTTATCTTCTAATGAACTGGAGGGAAGGGATATTTCTGATTTAAGATCCTCACCATTAATGCTCTGCTTGCAATCACTGCATCTGCAACTAACTTTCTAAGGAGCTTCTTGATTGCTGAAAGGCTTTAGATATTCCTGGATATGACAACATGGTTCTGTGTAGCCTAAAAAAAAAAAAAAATCTGTTAAACTGCTGCTTATCCAACATTAACTACAGCAATTTTTAATTAACCTGATTTAGAAGCCAAATATATCACTGATGAAAATGAGAGGGTAGAACATCCAGTCATTTATTCCAGTACAGTGGTCATGATTGTTGAATTAGATTTATTCGAATGAACCTCAACATTTTGCCACAGAAGTCAGTGGTGCCAGGGTTTGAGAGCAGTGGGATTTGGGGCATGGGAGGGGGGGGACTGTGCTGTGGCTCTTTTGGTGCTCAGAAGAGGAAAGTACCAACTCATGCTTACTTTTATTTAATAAAATAAAATATTTTAAAAGATGGGTGTAAATCCACTGGTAATTACCTCCTTCCAGTCTTTGCTGGCAGCCAACAGCCAGGATCAGTAGGGCTTGGCATGGAAACCCTCTCCAAGGGTCATTCCATTGGCTCTGCTCTGGGATGATGGCCAAGGGGACACACAGATAAACTGGGTGGTGACAGAATAGCCAAACTGTCCTCCAGCAAAGCAGGATTAACATGTCCTGTTCACTCTGAGGGGGATGCACTCAGTGGCACCTAAGAAGGATGGAGTTACTCGAGTGTTACTCTTTACCATAGGGAAAACTTGCAAGGAATTGAAGGAAATGAAAAGCAAAATGGTGACTGGTGACAGGACCCCAGGGAAGGGCTGGAGCTGTGCCAGGGAGGTTTATGTTGGATATTAGAGGGTGCTGGGCACTGCCCAGGCTCCCCAGGGAATGGGCACAGCCCCACAGAGCTCCAGGAGCGTTTGGACAGCACTGCCAGGGGTGCCCAGAGTGGGATTGTTGGGGTGTCTGGCTGGATGATCCTGTGGGTCCCTTCCAGGTCAGGACATTGTGTGATTCTGTGGAAAAGGAGCAGACTGAGGTGCAGAGCTTGTGTCTGTGGCCTCCACAAAGGACAGGAATTTCCAATGAAGTTGGATGCTGGACACCTGCACTGTGTGGATGCACACAGGCTCTGGGGTGTGCCATTATTTCCAGCCTCCCACTTCGATCACTTAATTTCCCTGAACTCCCTCTGACCTCTCTGAGTGAGGCTGATGCAAGCTGAGGATGCTCTGCAACCTTCCCCAAAGTGCTCATTAAACCCTGCATGGCTCCAAAGGGTCCGAGTGTGTTCCTTCCAGGTGGCCTGGCAGGTATTCCCTCCTGGGAATGGCACTTGTGCAGCCATGGGTGAATACAAGGCTGGCATATTTTCCTGCAGGATCCCTGCCTTCCCCTTCAGCAAGAAACTCTGCTTAATGCAAGTGCTGAGCTCTCCAAAGTGCTGCCAAGCAGCCCAGGAAAACCTTTCCAGGATTGCTGTGCCAGTGGGGTTTTGTACCTGAATTCCATGAGTATGGAATTTCATAGATTCAGAGTAGGGATTTTCCCAGCAGTTTTCTCCAAAGTGAGCACACAGTGAGCACACCTGCATTCTTCATTCTGATCCTTGTTTCCTACAGGAATGAAGGTGAAATGTTGATGTGGAGCACATTCATGGTCCTTCCTATTCTCACAGAATCCACCTGTGTTTTCCCCAGGTGGCCTCTGTGCTCACACAGGGTGTTTATTGCTTTTCAGGGGTACCATCCTTGCTTGACTGATTGATAAAATCCTAATTCTTGTTTTTCTCTCCTTTCAGGTTATCCAACAGGCTATCCCACTGCTGCCCCAGCCTACAATCCCAACATGTATCCAACCAGCAGCCCTGGCTACGCCCCAGGTAAAAATACTGAAAAAGGCCTCAAACATTCCTAGAAAAACATTTTAACACTTCCAAATGGAGCTGCCTTTTGAGCTCCATGTGCAGCAGGAAGAGCTGCTTGCATAAGGAACACAAAGCTGGACTTTGTGCCAGTCTTGCTAAACACTCTCTCCCCTTAATTGCCAAGTTTTCAGTCTCCCAGTTGTCATAAAATCAGTGGATCCCCAGGCTCAGGCGTTTTCCAAGGCTGATGAAACAGGAATGAGGGGTTTGTTGCCAAAATCTTTTGGTTTTCTCTTCTCCACATCACAGTTTACACATATTCCATAAAACTGTTTATTGTGGATGATTCTGGAAGAGATCTGTTGTGTTTTGTTTGGGTTTATGTGCTTTTAATAAGGTCTTTAGCTGCATTTCTTCCCATTAAAGCCTTAACATGGAACATGAAACAATTTTTGTTCCCCTGGATTTGTACTGGCCACCCTCAAAATCCCCTGAAGGATAAAACAATGGAGGGATTAAATGAAAACAACTCCATAGGATAAGAAAAAGCCCATAAATTTATTAGTAGCATGTCCTGCCAGAGGCTGGCAATGTTCTCCCTGCTCAGCCAGGAATGTAAATACTGCAGCATTCCAGCATTTTGGCCTGGATATTATAAAATGTCACTTGTCCCCAGTCATTCAGGCAGTGACTCCTCCACTGAGAGGGCAGATGGCCAAGGGAACACCCAAGAGAGAGGAAACCCCAAATCACTGCAGGCTGGGGATTTCTGGGAGAGTCTGCATTGCTTCTTGTACATCTTAGACACCATTTAATAATTTCCATCTTGGAAATCTCCTGATGTCCAAAGAGCTGACAGGTGGTTTTGCATGGAAAATAAAAACCTTCCAGTGGGTAACACAGCCAAGCACTGAACTAGTGAGGAAACTATGAAGATTAAAACTCAGAAATTAAAATTGGAATGAAAATGCTCAAAGTTCTATAGAGTTTCCCATAAATCTTGAGGCCAAGTTGGAGAGACCTGGCTTAGGTAAAGGTGTCCCTGCTCAAGGCACAGGGTTGGAGCTGGATTGTCCTTAAGGTCCCTTCCAGCCCAAACCATTCTGTAGTTCTGTTATAAACAATTTTTACAGCTCTTGAAGTCAATACAATTTAATATCACAGCATGATATTAAACCATGTTAACCACTCTGGGAAGCAGGAGCAGACTTTGCTGCTCAGGACTTCCCAGCACCACACTCAGTGGTCTCTCAGTGGTCAATGGAAAGCAGACTTCCAGGAGGAAAAAAAATAAGAGATTTTGAGAGCTAACTGATGGAAAATAAGTGCCATAAAATCTCCCAGCAGTGGGGACATGTGACAGAGTGACAGCATCCTCAACTGTGTTAAATGGAATTGGGCTGAGCTAATTCTGTGGTTCAGTGGCTGAGTTAAAACCTTCATCAGTACAGAGAGTGTTTCCTCAAATTGAAGGAGCTGCTGTCACACAGGAGGCTGGAAAAAACCTGGGGAGGAATGTGCTCCTGGTGTCCTTCAAACACACTGGGAATCAGCTTGGGAGTTAAAATCTTGGACTTCTGAAACAGCAGACTCATTCAAAATGTGTTTTTAAGGGATTTTAGACATTGAGTCTAAAAAAGAAAGAGATGCTGCATGTTCCCAGCAGAATTACTGCTCCTGAACATCCCATCCATGGACAAGGTCCTGTTCCAAAGCTCCCAGGCTGGGAAGGAGGTGGTACCTGCTGGCAGAAATCCCTCCAGCTCACTAAAAAGCAACCACAATTCAAGGGTTTATCTGATTCTCCATATGGAGATTAACCAGAGAAACATTCCCCTCAACAGTGCTTGGAATAGAGGTTGGGAAGAGTGGGAAGAGCTTGTGCTTTCTGAATTCTTGGGATGTAACTGCAAGCAAGGTCTCTTGGACAGAACCATTCTTTCCCAGCTCAGTCACCCTCTCTGCTCCACCCTAAAGATGCTCCTGCTCACTCGCAGATGTCTCTTGCCTCAAACCTCCTGATTTTTGCTGGATTCCATGCAAAATCAACCCCTGAGCAAAGATAATTCCAGTTTTCAAATCCCACCCACTTTTGTCCCTGATGTTCTCCAAACACTCCCTGATGCCTCACTGCAAGTCAGCAATGCTCCTGCTCTTCTCTTCACCTCGTGGTTCCCAAAATCCTGGGATCCACATGGGAGATTAAATGATGTTGTGACCAAAGCTTTGTGACAGCATCAGAAGGAAACAAGGAGAGGAACTTGGAGAAGTCTGGAGTCCCCTTGGTCCAGTCCTCCAGTGAGTAAAGGGAGATGGTAACTGAAGCCAGTCTTGATTTATCCCTCTCCCAGTGCCAGGTTTTTAATGGATATTTGCTGGTGTTTGAGCCCAAAAGGTGTTAAATTATTCCTCAGATTATTCCAAGAAGCCCTACAAGCAAGGGCATGAGTTGGACTGGATGATCCTCGTTGATCCCTCCCAACTCAGGACGTGTTGTGATTCTGTCAATTCCTTTCCATTCCACTTCAAGTTGCTGCCTTGTGTGATTTTCCTGCTGCATTTTTCCACCATTTGTAGGGGGAGGGACACAAGGCAAAACACCAGCATTGCAAACTCAGACTTGCAATAAGCCTGTTCTTTTAGGACACTGTTCTTAAAGAATCCCTTTTAAGTATGCACAAATGAGCATCTAAACTCACTCTGCTGCAGAGACACAATTAAAAAAAAATAAAATTATGTATGTGTTCATTAAGCCTGGTGCATGTTCCCTCGCAGGCATTCTATCTTCCTCTTGGTTGTTTTGTTTTAACTTCCTTCATTAAAGCTTGCCTTTTTATTTTCCTGAAAGTAGGACACACACTCTGCTCGTGGAGGCTGGCTGAGGCTGGAGCTGTGTTTATTAATAATGTAGGGCAGAAGTAATGGCTTTGCTGTAGTGCCCTTACAGAGCAGAGCTAAAATCAGCCTCAGAAATTAGGGATCTGTGTGGGAATGTCATGGCACAGGACAAAGGCTCCAATTCTCCATTCCTGCTTCTGGATCCTGCCCAGAGGAAAGGCTCATTGGAGCATCAGCAGTGCTCTGAACCATCCTCTAGAGGTGCCATCAACCCTTTGGGGACACCAGTGGGTCCCCTAAGGGGTGTTGTGGGGTCTGGAGACGTGAATATCCTATAGTGCTTCACGAGGCTTTCCAAGGATAAATGTTCCCATTGTTTTGAGGCACTCAGGCACGGGACTGCCTGGGGAATTCAGCTTATTACAAACTTCATTCAAGGCTACAGGCTCTATCCATCACAAATGAGGTTGTCAGAGAGAAGCAATGGTTTGAAAGGGTTCGTGTTTTTGTCTTTTCCACTTCAAATATGTCCTGAACACTCCCACCTCATCTAAAGGTCCTGTCAGGAAAAAGGAGCAGTCCCAGTGCTGCAGAGACCCACAGCTTACATTGTTTGCTCAGTTACCACTGGTTGATTTGCCAGGGATTAATTTGATAATGAATAAAAACTCTTTCTTTTATTTATATTTAGGTGAGAGGATAAACCAAATCCAGAAGACACTGATTGGAGATAGCCATGAAATGATATTAGATAGTCATGGCTGGATTGTGATCCCTGTGGATTATTGCAAAGGACCAGGAGGCATTAATGTTCCTGGAAGCCTCCTTGATCCACCTTTTGTGTAGTTTTAAGTGATGGAGTCTCTGAGGATCCATGATTTAATAAAGAACATGCAGAGCTATGGCAATCTCCCAGCCCTCTCCAACCCAAATTGCCTTGATTTTTGTGGCAGGTTTAATGTGGAGAGGGAAAAGCACAGAGGAAGGATTCGTGTAACATTGGAATGAATTGTCTCATCAGTCTCAGAGATTAAAACCTCTGTGAAATCCAGAGGCAAAAGTGAATCTGATTCTGAATAAAAGCACAAGTGAAGGAATGTTTCTGTCGCAGTGCTGGGAGTTGCTCTCTGGTGTGATGTTCCTGAGTGCAGCCTACCATGGAAAATAAAGCAAGGCAGCCTGGAAATCCTTAATAACTCCCAAACCTTTGGGAGAGGGCAGAGACTTGGAGCAGAAAATGATCAGTCACTGAGTAGAGGAGAAATTGGGCTTGAATCTCTGCCTTCCCACAAACCTCCTGGTTTTCTGTTGAAGGAGGAGGAGGGAGGAGCAGGTTTCCACATCTCCAGCAGTGGAGCAGCATCCAGGTGGATCTCACACCCATGAGTATCTCCCACAGCTGAAAATGGCTAGTAAAGCAGCACTGCTGAGTGTCCTCCATGCTCCCCATTCCTGTTTGGGTGCAGGAGAGTCTCAGGAGGGTTTGGTGGAGCAGCAGACCTGCAGCAGTGGGTTTGCATCCACTAGGATGTGTCGTGCTGCTGCAGGCTGTTCCTCCACTGCCAGTTCCTCCTCACCCTCCTCAATCCCTCATTGCCAACTTCCAGCCCTGTGACACTCCAGATTTACAGCTGTACCTTCAGTCTGAGCAGATGTGGAGGGTGTGAAACATCTTTGCTCAGCCTTGGGACTCCAGGAAGATTTCCAAACCCTGAACAAGGTGTGATGTCCCTTCCATGGGGGTAGGATCTTGAGGGGAAGAGATTAGCGAGGTGATTCCAATGTGACATAAGTGTGGGAAGCTGTTCCTCACTGCTCTGTGTGACACCTGTTCTCTGTCTCCACTCAAGCCACACTTCTGATGAAGCAGGCCTGGCCCCAGACCTCCTCGTCCTGTGCCACCGAGGGCACCTTCCACCTCCCGGTGGACACTGGCACCGAGAACAGAACCTACCAGGCTTCTTCTGCAGCATTCAGTAAATAAACCTTTCCTTCTGGGCTTTTACTGGGTTGGTTTGTGCCTGTTTGCCTCCCATGCTGGGGGTTGATTTGTGGACAGTTATTTGGGATCACTGAATCAAAGACTGGTTTGGGTTGGGAGGGACTTTAAGACCATCTTGTTCCAACCTCCATGGGCACCTTGCTCTAGACCAGGTTGCTCCAAGCCCCATCCAACCTGGCTTTGATGGATTAAAACCGTGAAGGATCATGAAAAGGAGAGCATTGACCCTCCTGCTGCTCCTGCAGAGGAATTCCAGTGGAGAAGGTGAAACCTCTCTCTTAGCTGAGTGTTTGATCCCTGGGAGCAACCTGGGGTTATTCACAGCTGTTTATCTCCAAAGGGACATTATTCCTCATTCCCTTAAAATGGAAAGAATTCCAAAATAAAGCCTGATTTTCAAGGCACACTGTTGAAACTCCCACCTTGTGACCCAGGCTGGCTGAGCAGGAGCAGGGGGAGGAGATGCTGTTTAGTGATTGCAGTCAAACAGGCTTTTCCAGTGCAGCCTTGTCATCTCATCCCTGAAGAGGATAAGTAGTGCCTCCAGGAGGGCTGATAAGCTCCCTGATAAACCCTGGGATGCTTTCCCTGGTATGTAGAGTGTCCTCTGGCTCCTGCCTGACTGTTCCCTGCTAAATCTGGGGCATGAGTGGCATGGGGTCAGAGTGTTCTTCACCTTCCAGCTACTCCAGACTCCTTTTTCCTACTAAATCAAATCAATTCCACAGCAAGGTGAGAGGAAGAAATATATATCTATTTTAAAGAGTTATTAAAAAGAAATATTTAAAAATCCTTTGGGAGACTTTCTTTTGGAAAAGGGATGTACCTACCATTCCTTGGGGTAGGGGCTATACACCAGGCACGGTCCAGCCCTCGGAGCATCTCTGTAGCCTCCTCTGGACTGGCTTCAGCAGCTCCACGTCCTTCTGCTGTTGGCCCCAGGGCTGGAGGCAGAGGGGCAGAATCTGGATGTGGACATCAGTCAGTTCCTTGCCCAGTTGAGGAATCCTGCTTGTGGTGAACCCTGGCAACAAGCGGCGATGGCAACACAAAATTCCCCACTGAGCTCTTTTCCCCTCCAAGCAGCCTTTTATAGAAAAACATTTCTGTGCAATCCAGGGCACTTGTGAGCTGCAGGATCAATAAGGCTGAGATTTCTCGAGTGACATGAGGGATTTAATCAGCAATTTTAATAGAAGCTGGAGCTTAAAGGCTTGCTGCTGCTGAACCACAAAGCGGCAGCAGCACGGGCCACGCCAGCCTAATCCTAATAAGGTGTTAGTCATAATTAGGTTTTAAAATTATCTGCCAGACAGAGAGGAGCCTCCATCATCTTGTGTCATTAAACCTTGGTTTCACATTGTTTTACCTGCAGGTTGTTCTGTTTTTTCCCCAGTTTATAAACACAGCAGATTACATCTGCCTGGGTTATTATCTTTAATACCTTTTTAATATAGGAGATAAATTGTCCGTGATTCATCAATCAGGAAACAACTGCAAGCCTTGGTATTCCAAGTGGTGAAACCACGCAGCTTGAGCAGGTCCACACCTCTAGACACCCCTCAGAAATGAAGTGTGATGCTGAGAACTGGCAGCCTCTGAGGTCTTTGTTTGAAAAAAATGAGTTCAGAATAGAGGAAAAAAATCCATTCGATGGAAAAACAGGAGGTTGGTTGGGTGACGAGTTTCTGGAGGAGTCTTTTTGAAGGAGGCATCATTTCTGCACTGATCAATATTTCAAACCTTGTCCACTTCTCATTCAAAGATGGTTGCTCTCCTAGTAATGTGAGGAAAAAAGTCACAGCTATTCCCTTTGTTAATTAACACCTATTTTTCCAATCTGCAGTAATCAGGAGGGGGTGAGAAGATGTTTGGGAGTTGCTAAAAGCTCCATGTGTTCTTTGCACTGTTTCAGTGCTTGGAGGATGATGTTGGATATTAGACTTGCAATCTTGGCTTTCTCTAATTGCTGAACACCGGTGGAGTAAATAAATTAATTATATTTGAGTGTTCTGCTTGGGCTGAGCCACGCTTGGGAAGACTCGCAGTTGGTCTTCGGGGCCCATTTGCTGACAGGGTGGTTTCTCCCAGACCTCCTGGCAGCCCTGAGCAGCCATTCCAGGCCCTGACTGGGACCCTCTTGTGTCTGGCAGGGTACACTGCGGGGACTCCCTACAAGGTGCCACCGACCCAGAGTAACAACGCCCCTCCTCCCTACTCGCCGTCTCCGAACCCCTACCAAACCGCGATGTACCCCATCAGAAGTGCCTACCCACAGCAGAACCTGTACACCCAGGTAGGTGCCACCTCCCGGCCCCTCAGCCATGCCCCAGCAGAACCTGAGCTTCCTGCAAGCCTCTCTGGCCAAGCAGCTCCAGCTCAGTGGGATGGAGGTGCCGGTATCACCTTGATATCCCTTCCCACTGAAAATCCTCAGCTGCTCGGAGCAATGTAAGACAACTTCCCTGGCTTTTCTCCTCCTCTTTTATCTTGATTATTCAACTTTTCCAGCAGCTACAATCTCATGGAGGGATTTCCCTGTGCCTTGCTAAGACTGGAGCATCTTACTGCTCCACTGTCACCAGGAACTGAATAAACCATTGGGGCCCAACCCACCCCTGCACACTGGCTCTTCTCTGACCCCAGCCACAGATTCTGCCATTTGTCCTGTGAACCGTTGTAGCTCCTGAAAGAAACAAGTGATGGAATTGTTGCCCTGCACCTCATTCTCCCCTTAATCCAGACCTTCAGAGGTTCTCTAATGGCTTTCACTAATGCACAGTAAAATGTCCCCTTTGCTGATTCAAATCCTTGTTTTCTTTCCTCCCGTGCCTGGTTTGCAGGTCCTCACAGCGTTGCTGCCTGTCCTGGGGACAGCAGTTCTCTCCCTCATGCATCTCCTCATGTCAGGCCTTTCATTACTTTGCATGTGAAACTTTTTCTGTTGCCCCCATTTATTCCCATGCATCCTTCTCCCCTTGTTTCAAAACCCTGTGAGACTTGGCAGCCTGGATTTTGGAGCCCTGTTGGAAACCCAAGAAGATGACACAGTTCCTGGACCAAATCACCTTTGCATCATCCAAGAACCATGGCTTGTCCTTTTTTCCAATCCCTTTCTTCTTTTTCTGCACCAGCAATTGTTTGTGTCCTGTTTCATCCCATCAAAGAGAGGCAGAATGGTTTGTCCTGGATGGATTGACTCTTTGTTGATTCCCTCCTCATCCACTCCACACATCCACAGGTTCAGGTCTCCAGGCACAGGAGCTCATCCATGGCAAACACCAGCCACCAGCACCCTTGGGCAGCGCTGGAATTCCAGAATCAAGGACTCGTTAGGTTGCAAAAGAACCTGGAGTGATGGAAATTTTTTTTTCCCCCCCCTTTTCCAACAGGGAGCTTATTACACCCAGCCCGTGTACGCTGCCCAGCCCCACGTCATCCACCACACCACGGTGGTGCAGCCCAACAGCATCCCCTCGGCCATCTACCCGGCCCCGGTGGCCGCGCCCCGCACCAACGGCGTGGCCATGGGCATGGTCGCTGGCACCACCATGGCCATGTCAGCAGGTAAGCAGGGAACCCTCCCCGTGCTCTGACAAAAAAAAAAAAAAAAAATAACTCCCCTCTGGACAAAAAAAAATTCCTCCGAGTGCTGCCTCAGCCTCGCAGGGTGTTCACTGCTCACCCTCTGGTTTTGCTCGCTGGTTACTGCTCCTTTGCAGGCAAAAATGCAGTAGTTTGCCCCAAATCCTGATCTGACTCAGAAGAGGAGACCTTTGGTTTGGCTCACTCCTGCATCTTTAGATAAATTATTCTGTATCCATAAATATATTGTTCTTTCCTCTGTCTATTCCATAAGTGAAGGAATAACTGGGTTGGTCCATCCTCAAGCAGTTGTATTTTTCTCAAGCTCATTTTTTAAAGACACTTACTGTTAAGTTTTTGTTTGACAAAATGAATGCTAATCTTGTTTTATCTGTCCCAGTTCCTCCACATTTTATGTGCAGATTCTTACTGCAATTAATTGTTAGCACATTAATTGATAGTTCATTAAGATAGGGGCTGGTTTTATTTTTTCCAAAGCCTGTATTTTTCTCCTTAACAATTCTTAGGATTGTATATTGAATTATGCCACAAAATGCATCATTCATCCTTTTGCATCTGCATTAGCTGTGAAACAGCAGTCTGCAAAGGGGGACAATCCCTATTCCAAGCAGAGATATTGCAGCCTGGATGTGACAAGAACCACTCTGAGAGAATTACTGTTGCTTATATTGAGAAGTGGATAAATGTAATTAATGCACGTGGGATGTGTTAGAATTTCATTAATAACATTTGTAGAGAGATATCCAGAAACCGAGAATTTAGTTTGAGCACCCAGTTGCTCCCAGAACAGAGTAGTCCAGGGCTGTGTTCTCCCTTCCTATCAAGGCACTGTGCAAATTCTGACCTAAAATCCTTCTGTTGACCAGCTGCAGACTGAAAAAAAAGAAAAAAAGCTCATCTCAATTTTCCCTGGAAACGTGTTGGGATTTTTTCCTCATCGCCCATGTATCCCTCATACCTTCCAGTTTGTTTCAGATCTCCGCAGTGATTTACAGTTAAGCCCAGTGCTTTCAGCAGGTAGATGTCAGGTCGTTGCTAGCTCTGCTGCTGCTCTTTAGGAACAAGGAACATTGGAAAAAAGCAAGGAAAACCCTTAAGGTTAAGGGCCAGAGGTAGGATGGAAAATCTGCTGGAGCTTCAGGTGTTTTTATTCTCTTTGTGGTGCTGGCTGGTCCCAATCACGTGGGTCCAACACCTTCGAATCAGGTCTGGCAGGCAGAAGAATGACCTGGGAAAACGGAAAAGGAAAAAGGAGGCAGTGATGCTGTTCCTGCCCCTCAGATGAGCATCGTACCCTCGGGTGCCACCTCCTGTGCCCCATGACAAGTGTGTGTCCGTGTCCCTGCAGGAACCTTGTTGACCACCCCCCAACACACCGCCATCGGAGCACATCCAGTGTCCGTGCCAACGTACAGGGCTCAAGGAACCCCCACCTACAGCTACGTACCTCCACACTGGTAAACCACTGGCCAATCCATGTGAGTGCTGCCTCTCGCTCTCAGTGAGCCCCCAACCCCATCCAGCCTGGCCTTGCACGCTTCCAGGGATGGGGCTTCTCTGGGAACCTGTGCCAGGGCATTCCCCCACCCTCACAGGGAGGAATAGCTTCCCAAAATTCCATCCAGCCCTACTCTCTGGCAGTTTGAAACCACTAGCCCAGCCTATCACTACATTCATCCCTCCCCATCTTTATGTCACTGGAATATTTCTTTTCCCCTGCTGGGAGATCACACTGTTCATTAGCACCAGGGTTGCTGTGCCTGTACCTGTGTGTTGCTGTCATGCTCAGGATCCCAGAAATCCCAGCTGCTTGTTCCTGGAGCCCTTGGCCCATCATGCCCAATTACCAGGACAGGCAGTTGATGGGAACACGATGCTGCTGCACAGAGATCCCATCCAGCCCTGAGGTTATCTAAAATCTCTCTGTGCCACACAAATTACTACTGGGCTAATCCTGCCCCTCCTAAATTGGTGTGCAATTAGCATGGAGCATCCCATCTGCATATTTGTAATCCTCTGCATTGGATACCACCAGTGAGCTGCTGCTTTCCCAGCTCCCTTGCCTGAGAAATTGCCCACAGGGATGGTTAAATTCCATATGGATCAGCTCCACGTGGTACAGGGTTGCAGAGAGGAGGAGAACATCCTTCTAACTCCATTTTTAATGCATTTGCTCTCTTCCAGATCCGGAGTCAAACATTGTATGCAACTACACAAGTCTTACATCGGTGCTGTGGCCGCTGGGCTGCAGCGCCTCGTCTGTTTGCAAGAACAAAAGAAAAAAAAAGTGCAAAGGTCACTTTATGCATTCTTTAGTGGTTTTTGTAAAAGCTGCTTTTTCTAATCTTCTGCCTCTTTTTTTCCCCCCTTCCTCCCCCTCCCACATGAATTGTGTAACACACATACTGACACTGAGCAATAGTCAAGTTCTCTCTTCGGTCCTATCATTTGAAAGCTCAGACTCTTCACTTTTCCAGCATTGCCCAGCTGAGTGGTGCAAAGATCCCCCCACTTCTTGTTTGTTTGGGTTCTTTTTGTTATTTTTCTGTTGTCGTTGTTGTTGACAAGAGCCTAGATTTTTTTTGGCTAGTAAGAGTGGTTGATGTTCAGGGTACTATGTGAAAAGCACAGCGCTGGTAGGCAGGCTTATTCCGATTTGGTTTGGGTATTTTTAGTTGAAGAATATAAATTATTCAATCTTCCATAACATATTACAAGAAAATTGGTGTCTTCCAGATAGCTGTTGTGATAGATTATAAATGCATTATCTGCAGTGGAATTCTGAACTCATCCCTTCTTTTTGTAGGAGTAAGAGAATATAAATATAATTAGCGACGTAACACACTTGTCTTAGGAAGCACGAGGACTGGTCACCAGCGGGTCTTTGGTCTGCTTTTTCCAACTGGGCAAATGGATCATGCGTGATGGGAAGGGAGGAGCAGGAAGATGAGTGCCCTGGGAGCATCTGGAACCTCTTGGGAAAACGGGATACTCCCCCTCAGCCACATCCTGGGGCAGTGTGGGGGAGAAGGAGGCTCCTTCCTTGCATAGCTGCTCTTTGCAGGCAGAGATGTGCTGGGAAGCTGCTGAGGGAAGCAAGGACATGTCCAGAAGTTGGGCTCAAGAGCTTCTTCAAGTCCAAGAGTTGAGCTGGAGATCTTCTCTCAGTTCAGGGTTTGGTCTGAAGAGCTTCTCCAGGTTCAAGGTTTGGTCTGAGGAGCTCCTCCAGAGTATGCTGGTGTGGGAAAAGAGGGTGTCTGGTCGAAGGAGAGGAGCCTTCAAGGCAGAGCAAAGGGAAGATGGATAGCTTCACCTTGCATCCATGGTGTTGGCAGGGCTGAGACCAAACCACGCTGCTGCCCTGGCAGTTAAGGTGTCCCCTTCCCATTCCTTGGGTCGCAGCTCCAAGACTTCTAGGAGAAATATTCATCCAAGCACAAATACCAGCACCATAGAAAAAGGCCAGGGAGGGGGATGATGTCTGGCTGCTCTGCTTAGGGAAGTGGGAAGGGAGGAAGCAATAGCAATAAACACGTTGTCTTCTTCATGGGAAGGCACCTGAGAAGAGGTGACAGCAGGGAAGGTGATCCACAGTTGATATGGACCAGGATGGAGGACACCAGGCACAGAGAGGCTGTGGGCATCAGGGTCATTTGGGGGGGGTCTGGCTTACCTAGGGACATGTGGACAGGAAGCTGGTGACATCCCCCTCGGGATGTCCAAGTAGAGCAATAAGTTGTCTTGAGGGCAACAAAGGCAGTTTGGATTTGCAGACAATGCTTGTGGCCAGTTTGTTTTTAAATCCTTGTCACTAAACCCAGCGTAGAAACAAGGTTTTTGGGATTTTATTGTGGTTTTTTTTTAAGACAAAAGCGTGGTCGGATTTTGATTTCTTGCCTCAAGTGTGCCAAAAGTGTTCCATGCTCTCAGTGGAGTCAACCAGTTCAGCTTCTGCCACCACTGGGAGGAGCTCCTGGAGCTCCTTCCCTTGAGCATGGGCCAGGGTAGGCAGAAACAAGCCTAGGGATCCCAGGGGGACTTTCCCTCCCACTGGCTGCTCCCGGGTGGTTTGTCAGGTTGGGTGTTGGCACTTCTGTTTGGGGGTCATTTGGTTGATTGTGCTGGTTTTGAAGGAAATCTAGAGCAAAGCTCTGCTTGACCTCCTCAGCCTCAAGGGGAACAACTGGGGGAAGACTGGACACCAGTGCTGTGGGGTGGGGAAAGGGAAGCCTTGGGCTGGACTTCAGGTTTGTGTAGAGGGACAGGAGAAGGAAAAAAGAGAAAAGGAGCCAATAATCAGTGGGCCCCATTTGGCTTGGCAAAGCCAAGGATTAGTAAAGAGCAACAGGACCTTGGGAAATAACACCACCACATTGTGCTTCCACTGTTTGAAGCACATTGCAGTTAAACTTGGGCCAAAAAATGCCCAGTAAATCCTAAGAATTGAAGACTTCTGACATGCCCTGTTTTCCCCTCTCACATTGACTTTGTATTACATACCAGGAGTTGTCTGTCAGCATTGAGTCAGGTCTCCCAACATAATGGCACTCTGGTTTGTGGGGTCCAGCGAGCTTTGGGATCCCAGCCTGGGCTCTGCAAGCCACCTTTCCCAACAGACATCATCCCACCACTGTCCCAGACACCCTGCACCACTTTAGGAACCACTGCTAAACTTTAGGCCTATGTGTGGAAAGGAGATGTTGGGCTTTTTCCTGGAAGGAAAAAAAAACATTAACGGTGGAGGAGAAAGCCCAGGAGTCGAGCGTGGTGGATCACCCAGTGCTCCCACTGACACAGGGCAGTTGGGCTTTAATTCCTTTGCTTGGATCAATAGCAGGTCCAGTGCTCCTCATCCCCTTATTCCCAGGCAGAAATACTCATTAACCAAGGTGTAGAGAGGTGAAGTATTTGCCACGTGTTAGGCCAGAGGCTTTAGTGAGGACATTTGGTGACCCAGGGCCACCACACGGCTCTGGGGTCACCACACAGTGCCAGGCTTCAGTAGCTCCTTCCCAAGGTGGCTTCATGGGGCTGCAGTGGTGGGGAGATGCTCCCTGCCCTTTCCTCCATCCCAAATCCTTCCCTTGGTCAGGCCATGGCTTAAGTGAGGGTCCTGGGAAGGTCACAGTGGGGGACACCGGTGGAGGCCACCAGCTTCTCAAATATTTCATTCCAGCAAAGCTTTGCTGATGTTGGTTAAGGAAAAGGGTTTTCCACGGGGAAGGATCACACCAGGCATTAGTGGGGAAGAGCAGGAGGGGTTAAACCATCCTTAGCAGCCACAAAAGTGTCTGAGATGAAAATTCCAACTAAAGAGGAAGGAAAATAACTCTGAACCATTAACCCATCCCTGCCCTTACCTTTTCTTCAAAACACAAGCTGCAATGATCTGAGGTTTGGGGGGGAAAATAGGATTTTAGTGGTGGTGGTGACCCCCAAACCCCAAGAGGCCCTTGAAGCCTGAGGCCATCGTGCCTCCAAGTGGCTGAACCCTCCAGGCAAAGATCTGCTCCTGCATTTTATGAATAATAAACCACTCAATTCAGCACTGTTGCAATTTTGGGATGTAATTCCCAGGAAATGTTATTTAAGGGTTTGTTTTAATGAGGAATGTTCAGAGCATCAGGTTTTCCTCTAGCAATTGGCATCCCACTGAATCTGGTCCTTCCCAGAGAGACCTCCCTGACTCCTTGCCATCCCCTCCTGCATCCCCACAGGAAATGTGAGATGATTTGGTTCCCAGCTGGAGGGCATGAAATGGGATCCTGGTATTTTAGGGGGTGGAAAACAACATTTAAGGCTTTACTTTTGGTAAAATCCAACCAGCCAACAATAGCAATAAGAGCTGCTGGATACCCCTAAATCCAGGTATTTTTGGTTTAGGTTTCTTTTTTTTTACATTACCAATGTTTTCAGGCCCTCCAGCTCTCGTCCCCAAACTGTGGTGACCCTCTTCCCTTCACTTGGATCAGCCTCCAAATATTTTCTCTGCTGTGTGTTAGCATTCCCCTAGGGAAAAAAGGAAAATAAAGCCTGTGATGGAGCTTGGGAGGGAAGAAATCTTGGAAAAGGCATTTCTGTGGCATGTTGCACCATGGCCCTTGGAGATTGTCTGGCAATCGGGTAAAAGAACTTGTGGGACTGTTAGCAGGGCAGGAATAGCAAAATATGTGATTTGACAGGAGCGATTCCCATTTGCAAACGCTCGATTGTGCTGCTTGTAGGGAATTATCTTGATGCAACATGGCCACCTGCAGCCTCCCTGCATCCTCCTGCAAGACATGGAATTTTCCTGGGGGCTAAGGGGTTCAGGATCAGAGGAAGGATTTGTAGGGAAGCATGGCAAGGTGCAGGATCACACCCAAACCCTCCCATTCCCACAACATGGCCTCAACCCACACCAGGCTCCCACTCCTCTATGTAATTAATTTTAAATTAATTTTAAATTAATTTCGAACGTCAGACCAGCTCGTTTTTAAGTATTATTGGACATCTTAAATAAAAATAAATATTAAAAAAAATTCCCTGAAAGAACAACAACAAAAAAACTTTAAACCCAAGAGTAACCACGTCTTCCAAGTCTACATCTCACAGGTGTGTAGGGAACATGGCCTTGGACTGATGCCCTGGAGAGCCCCACAGCCACAGTTTGTCCATCTGAAATGTAAATTTGGGGTTATTTTCCCATTTGTTTTCTGTTCTGGTTTTGATTCTGAAGATCAGGTCGTGATCTCCCTGACAGATTTCAGCCAAGAGTTTGTAACTGTACGATATTTACTGTAAGATGTAGAACATTCGATAACTATTAAAATGTTTCCAAAAAAAATTAAATAAATAAATAAAAGAGCCCGAGAGGGTTTGGTGGTCGGTTCTTTGGCACTGTCATGTTGTGGAGAGGTGAATGGGACCAGCCATAAACCCATTTTTGGGTTGATGGTTGAGGTTGATGGTCTCCAACCCAACCTTGGGTGGGTTATTCCCAGTGATCCCAACATGGCCAAGACAGGCAATTCCTATGGAAAGTAAAATGTGTGATCTTCATGGTGAGCATCACCACCATGTCCTCCTGAACTAAGACTTTGGAGAGAGGATGGATGGATGCAGGAGACCAGCTTTGCCCAGAGCAGTCTGTGCCCCAGCTGGGTTGTTGGGAAGGGAGGAATCATTCCGTGATCCAGTGATTCATTATTCTGTGATGCTGAGTGCTGGCACCAGGTGATGGAGGGAAATCAGAAGTTCATGATGGTCCTGGACAGTTCAACAGACCCAGAGGGTGACCATGAAACGGCACCCAGTGTCCTCTGTGCTTCCAGTGGAGCTGTGTTGTGGCATCACGGTTCCCAGAGAAGATGATTCCTGTGGCCACCAGCACTGGCGTCGCAGCTCCTGGAGTTATTGTCTAGCAGGCCACCAGGCCGTGGCCACCATCAGGCCTCAGGGACAGAGAATCCTTCTCACCAGCCGAGCGAGACGCTGGATTTGCTGCACTGCTGTGGGACACCTTGGTGGCAGGAGCAGCAGCTGAGCCGCCACCTCCAGCACTTGGCAGCTCTGAGCAGGACTGGCTTGCACACGATGCCCAGTGTCCTCCATCTCCTCCACGGGGTCCTTGCGGGTGCCACTGACCCCTGAGGCAGCCCCCAGGCCAGCTGCCTGCTGTGAAGGACAAGGGATGGACCACAGGTGAGCCGGGATGGAGCCACTTGGTGTCACTCATCCATGGCTGTCACCACCCAACCCAAACGCCCCCTGGCACAGCTTGTTGGAGCTGTTCCCTCTCCTCCTGTCCCTGTTCCCTAAGAGCACAGCCCCTTCCCCAGCTCCCTCAGGAATTCTCCAGCCCCTTCCCAACTCCTTTCCCTTCCCTGGACACACTCCAGCCCCTCCATGTCCATGTCAGGAGGCACTCAGAGCGGGATGGTCACAGCAGCAGTGCTGCTGGAGGAGGGGACACGGCGATGTGAGCGAGGGCACGTGAGCCCGTCCAGCTGCCCATGAGTCACGGAGCAGCCCCCAGCTGTGCCACCCCGTGCCAGGCCCTGCCAGCACCCTCCATCATCCCTGCAGCAAGGGACACCCCCTCCCTCCCGCCTTACTATGTCCCTACGGCGTTCGTGCTTCATTTTCCAGCTCTCAGAATCCCCTTTCCCCACCATCCTCACCTGGTGGGGACCGGTGGTGCTGTTCCATCACAGGGGTCACATCCCGCTGCCGGCGGGGAGGGGACCACGGAGGGGCTCAGCCCCCGCCTCGCTCCTCACCTCAGGGATCCGGGACACCCGAAACCTGTTGGGGAGCATCACATCAGCCTGTCCCCCCGCGCAGAGGGAACACACGCCAGGGGCCTGTCCCTGCTTACCTGCCAATGGAGAGGATGGTCACCTCGCTGGGATGAGCTCCGGGTTTGGGGACTTTGGTGGCACTGAGCGATGGCAGCACCTCGGGCCACTTCTGGCTACAGCGGGCACACGGGGCCGGTCCCTGCACCGTGTGCAGGTGCTGCTGGTGGTGGCAGGTGGGGGGAAACTGAGGCAGGAGGTGCAGCCTGGGGAGGGGGGAAATGCCGTCAGCCTGGGGGTGGTACCACCATGAGGGGTTCTTAGTGCAGCCTTAGGGGACTCTCACTTATTGAGGGGGGCACAGCTCGGTGGCATCAGCTGTTGCCTCTGATGCTCCTTCAGCAGCTCCTCCAGTGCCGCTGCATTTTCTGTGTGTGGGAGGACACCAAGGAGTCGGGGGTCACGAGGCTGTGGCCCAGGTCACCCCCTCCTCCCCCTTCCCAGGGACCCCTGACCTTTCTTCTCGGTGATCAGCCGCACCAGCACCCCAATGGTGTCCTCGTTGGCATCCTCCAGCTGGTAGATGGAGCTGGGACCTGGAAGCAAAAGTTAAGGAAAGCTCAGTGATGGGGGACAAGGCACCCCAAGGACAAGCAGGATGCCCTGGGACAAGGAGTACAAGAAACCATAGGAACGGCCTGAGCAAGAAGAGATGGATGTGGGATCACCAAAGGCCTCATGGCACAGCCAGGGCTCACCGGTGCCGCCGGGCTGGGGCTCCTTGCTGGCAGTGCAGTGATAACCCTTCTTCTTCAGCAGGTTGCAGACCAGGATTCCCAGCAATCCCATGGCACAGAAGACCGGGACGACGGTCAGCACGGCAGCCTGTGCTGCTGCTGCCTCCTCCTCTTCCTCACCCAGCAGGGTCACTCGTGTCCCGTTGGCTGCCGGTGCCCTGCCCGGCATTTCGGGGCTGCGGGCTCGCCGCCGGCCTGTCGGGAGGAACGAGATCAGCCTCGCAGAGGGGCTTGGCTGGGATTCTACCCCATTTCCCCAGGAGCCCTGCACCAGGGTTGGACCCCAGGGAAACAGGAGCTCCTTGTGCCGTGAGCAGAGGTGTCCTCAGCTGCCACATCCCAGCAGGACCTCGTGCCACATCCCAAGGGGGACACATCCTCTGGTATCTCCGGCACAAGCTCCTCCATCACCTCCAGCCCTGGGGTGACACCTCCGGCTCCAGCACCCACCTGGGCACCCCGGGGTGCTGCGGGGAGCGGCGGCGCAGGGCAGGCACCGGCCCCGGGGCTCCCTCTCCCCTCCAGGGCTGTGAAACCTGCGGGAAGGGAGGGGAAGATCAGGACAGGACCCCCGAGCGAGGGCAGGGCTGGGGCTCGGCGTCCCCCGGCTGGGCTCACCCCGGCAGGCAGGCTCCGCACCGGCTGTCGCTCGCCGCGGTCCCCGCTGTCACCAGGACCCTGTTCCCTGCCCGGCACTGGGTATGAGCGGCGCAGGACGCGTTCCCCAGGGAGAAGGTGCCGGGGGGACAAACTCGGCACGTCCCCGCTGGATCCTGCGGTGAGGAACAGGGGATGAGCCATGGGCGGGTCCCGCAGCGTCCCTCCGGGGGGAGCTGCCGCGGGTGGGCACGGCTTACCCCGCTGGGCTCCTCTCCGGGCGGGCATCCCGCTGTCCCCTGCTCCGGGGCACTGCAGCTCTCCTGGGCAGGTCTGCTCAGCACCTGGGGGAGCATCAGAGAGCTCAGGGCCGGCTGCTGCGGCTCCCCTGCCGGCGGTGGCACGGTGGCAGATGCCACCGTGTCACGGGTGATGCCATTGCTGCCACGCTCTAGCCTGGCCCACAGCCAGCAGACGGCCTGTCTCCAGTGGGATGAGGGATTTGAACTCACTGGATGCACCACGAGGGATGCAAACCCATCCTCATGTCCTAAACGGCGATGGGGTGGTGTTTGAGCATCAGAGAAGCAGAGGGATGGGATGGAATGGGATGGACGAGGCCATACTCACCCCCAGGACAGTGACCAACCACCAGTGCATCCTGCTCCTCTTCATCACCCAGGGAGACCTGCCCAAGGGGGAGCACTGTGGTCATTATCCAGGGAAAACCCCACGGGAGAATTAATCTGGGGGCCTTTTTTGTCCCCTCTGGGATGCTCCAAGACATCTGCCTAAATATCCCTACAGCAGCAGTTCTGAACCATCCCTCGAAGATTTTTTTAGAGATTTTATGGAATGCCCAGCATTACCCCTTTCCTTGGAGATCCCAAGCTTCATCCCAAACTGGAGAAGGACCAACCTCAGCAGTGGAGTCACACCATTCATGCAAGGAGCAGATGATGGTAAACAAAGTTAAAGAAAGGTTTTTCCTGCTCCAGAGGAAATCCTTTTGCATCTGTCACAAGGAAATGAAGTCACTAAAATTTTTTTAAAAATATTTAAAAAAAACTCGAACAAAACAAGAGGTTTTTCCCCAAGTCTCATCCCCTCTCTTCAGGCTCAGCAATTGGTTGTTAAAATTAAAATCTATGCTAACAGCACAGGGGAAGGAAGGAAAAAAAAATAAATAATAACCCAAACCCGGATCCAGCCTCCGCATGGAAATCCTGCTGCCTGCATGGAAATCCTGCCACCCGCATGGAAATTCCCCCCCGGTCGTCACGGTCCTGTGGGAGCCCCGGCAGAGCTTCATTACAGCCTGTGCCTGACGAGTGTCTCCTAATTAGCGACCAGCACCACCCCGAGATGCAGCTAATTACTCGTGAGAGGGGTCCCGGGGGCCAGCGGGGCTGAGCCAGGTGGTTCTACGACGTGAGCTGGGACACGATGGCAGAACCCCAAATGAGCCACCCCCGTGCTCCAGTTCCCTCCAGCAGCTCCCAGTACAGGAGCACTTCTTCAGCCGGCCAGCCCAGCTCCTGAATCCCCCGGGATTTGGGACGTGCCCCTCGAGGACAAAGGGATGCTGGTACCCGTGCGAGCTCTCCACCCTGTAATCTGATAAAACTCGGGTTTAAACCTAACGTGAAGCGTTTTAATTCTCTGGAGCTGTGGAATTCAAACACTTCAGGGACACACCGAGATGGCCGGGTACCAGCTCTGCTGGGGACAAAGTGGCATCAGGAGGGGATATGAAGGTCCCACCGTGGCTGAGGGACCACGAGCATCCCGGCTCACCAGAGCATTCCAGATCATCATAACTGGATCTAAACATCACCAGGAGCAAGGCTAAAGCTGATCCGATGCCAAACTTAATCCAGGGAATAAGGACATCCCTCAGATGAACAAAACGCTGCCATAGAGATGCAGGAGGTGCAGGGACCAGAGGGTGCCAGCCCCTGGTTGGCACTGAAGCTTTGCCCAGGACTCAGCACCCATTTCTGGGGGCAGCTCGGGGCCATCCCAAGTGAGGATGGGGTATGCACAAACCCTCAGCTGGTGATGCTGGGAAGCCCAGCTGCCCTGATACACTCCTAAAACCGACAGAATTTGCCCCTCCAAGAACCAGAGGAGACCAAAAAATAACCCCACCAGTGCCAGACCTGGCTGCTTTTGGGGACCCTCCAAGCTCCACCAGACCCGTACCCACCTGGCTGGTGAAATCAATACCAACACACCAGAAGAGGCAACTTGGTTTTGGAAACCTCCCCAGATCCCTCCGAGTCACATGAGCCCTGCGGCCCCCCTTAATTCAATTTGTAACCTAAAACTGCCCGCTGGGATTCCAGCGAGGGCTTCCCCTCCCCGTGGGGGAACAGGGTTTCAGCCGACGGCTCCTGCAGACAAACACAGGGAAAAAGCAGCAACTGTTCGGGAAAACTTTGGGGAACAGCTGCTGGAGACAGCCTTGGACAAGGAGGGGATTGTCCGGCAGATGGAGCGAAACTCGGCATTATCGCAGCCCCGGGTCCCATCGGAGCTGCGGCAACAACCCAGCCGCCGCTAAATTCCAGCCTTAAAAGTCAGATGATCCCGGGGGAAGCGCTGGGACGGCGCCCAGCCCCGGCAGCGGCCCCGTGCCGGGGTGCAGCCCCGCGCCGCAGCATCCCGCAGCATCCCCGGCCCTTTGGCTCGGAGCCCTGGGGTTTTCCAGCTCCGGGAAAAAAATTTAAAAAAAAATAAAAAATAAAAAAAAATATAAAGAGAGACCCGATACGGCTCCTGCCTCTCTCCCCAGGCAGCTGCTGCTGAGTATTCCTTAACCTACTTTTTCTCCTCTCCACCCTTTATTTTAACCTACTTTGGTGCTGCAGCAGCCGCAGCCTCCCGGACCCGCGGGGCTCTCCCCAGCGCACCCCACTGCAGGCTCCAGGAGCTCCCCCAGCGCTCTGCTTTAGGGATAAGGCCAAGACAAAAACACCGCACACCTTTTTTAGGGCACAGAGGGGGTCGAGCATCCCAAAAAGCGCCAGACCCCCCTTCCTTGCACAACCCAAAGCTGCAGAAAGCTCAACCCCAGACTCCGCCACGGGGGAATAATCCCCTAATGGGGAATAACCCGAGCTCCCCCCGGGCAGAGGGGGGTTCCTGTGCCGGGGGTGTCCCCTACCTGTCCCCGCCGCGGAGCCCCCGGGCTCCCCCCGGGGCGGCCCCGTCGGTCGCGCCTCCTCCTTATGAATGAACCCGAGGGCGCGCGGCGCCACAACCCCCGCCCAAATCCATGACGTCACAGATAGACCACGCCCCCGAGCCGTCTGGCCACGCCCCCTCGGGCGCCGCGGCAGCGCCACCTCCCGGAATTGGGAGCGGGAACGGGCCCCGGGATGGGATTTGGGATGGGCTTTATCCCACCGGCGGGAGGGGCTGGAGGGAAAACAACCAGATCAGGGTGGGTTTTACCTGCCCAGCGGGAATTAAAAAAAAAAAAAAAAAAAAAAAAAAAAGAAAAACAGGTGGTTTTATTTCTCCCCCATGTGGGCTCGCAGGGGGAACCCATGCGCCCTGCTTTCCTACCTGTCCTACAGCACACCGTGCCTTGTCCTCTTCCCTAGGGGACAGTTTTCCCACAGTGGGGACACCCGGTTGCCGTCAGGTCTGGTGTTCCTTCTATTCCCGTCGGTTTTCCCCAGGACCACCTAGTGTCCCCTGTCCCGGCTGTTTGTCCACTCACGGAGTGCCACGTCCCGATGCTCTGGGGCACAAGGGCTGGATATCCTGATATCCCCCTCAGGGTTATCCAGGACAGAATAACTGCACCAGGTTTCTTCTTCCCACCTGAATCTTCCCCAGCAGTGGCACCAGTGGGTGACAGCCCCAGTGACACCAGTGGGTGGTGGGAGCCTTGCCCGTCCTCACCCTGTCCCTGCCACCCCGTCCCGAGGTGAAGGCTGAGACCACGCTGGGATCATTCTGGTGCGGGTGACCTTTAATAACAGAGCCCCCGAGTGACCGAAATCGCCCCCCCCGCCGCCTCCTTTCCCAAAATATCCTCATCATCCCAATTATAGCACACACTCACTCACCCCGCTGATGGACAGACGGATGGCTCCATGTGGGATGGCAGCATTCCTGTCACTCACCCAGCTGTGTGGGATTGGGGACACCCTGATTCATCCCTGCCACCACGGTTGTCACGTCTCTCATGGGGACAACAGGCTGTCCCAATCTGGGAGCACTGATCTCGCCTGGATCCTGGGGTGAAAGCAGGAAAATGGGGGGCGGAAAGGGCAAATGGGGAAGGGCTGGTCCAGCACAGTCTCATTTTTGGGGTCTCCCACACTGTCACCCCATTTTAAGGGTGGGGGGACAGCCCTGTGGCTGGCAGGGAATGTGAAGACGATTGTTCTCATCCTGAGATGCTTCAAATGGCAGCAGCGCCTTCCTCCCACTTCCCAGGCTGCGAAATCCCACTGGGAATCACAGAGAAGGAGAGGCGGACACTCTAATTTCCTTCCCTCCTCCCCTCCATCATTTCCCCCATCCACCAGCATGGTCCAGCTCCACCACTGGGGTCAGGCTCTCCAGGAGGTTTTAACCCCTCAGCTCCGGAGTGGCGGGACCGGCAGCGCGGTGATGACGCCCCTGACCCCCTCCAAACCCCCAAATAAATAAGGATGTTTATATATATATAATATATATATATTTAAAACAAACGAACAAACAAACAGAGCTATCTGGGTGCTGGCGATGGAGCGAGCGGGTTAGCGGGAGGCCCGGGCCGGGGGGGACACGGCGGGCGGATTGTCCCTGGGGTGGTCCCGCGGCGTGGCCGGGGGTCCCGGGGGCCGGGGGGGTGACAGGCCCGCGCCCCCCCGCCCCGTGAAGCAGGCACACACAAAACCGGAGAGCAAGGCGGGTTCCTGGCTGTCGGGCATCCTCCGGCCGCTCCCCAGGGATGCTCGGTACCGTCCTCCTCCTCCTCCTCCTCCTCCTCCGCGCCTTCCCAAGCAAACCCCCGCCCCCTCCCCATCTTCTGGAGGGCCCCGAAGCGCTGTGTGTCCCCCCCCGAGTCCAGTGCGGCGGCCGGGGGGACGGCGGGGGGACCGGGGCTCATCCCCCCCAACCCCGAGCACACAGAGAGCAGCCGGGTCGGAGATGAGAGGTGCTGGGGCGGGGGGCGGTGGGAAGGGGGCCGGGACCCCCCCTCTGCACACAGGGGGTCCAGCACCCCCCGTTCCTGGGGGCCAGGGGCTGGTCACGCTCTCCAGAGCAGGAGGTGGTTGGTGCTGTCGTCCCGGCCCACGGTCTCGCTGCTGCTGGTCAGCCGGAAATCCTCGTAGCCGTCCCCGCCGCTGATCACCAACATCTTGGGCTTGGACAGCGCCAGGGCGGGGGCACGGGGGCGGGACGGGTCTCGTTTCTCGGCCTCGCTCGGCTTCTCGGCCCCTGGCAAGCGCAGAACCCCAAATGCTGCCACCCGCGCCCCTGCAGCTCCGCAGGCCCCCACCAGATCCCCACCAGCATCAACCCTCCACCGCTTTCCCAGGCACCACATCCTGGCCCCAAAAACCTCCTCTCATCCCAACAGCCCCTCCCACCCCAAACCGGTTCCTGTAACCCGTGTTAGCTCCTCCCTTCAAACCGGCTAGCCCCCATCCCATCTCCTCCTTCTTCCCATCCCACCCCTGCCTTAGAGCTGGGCTGGCTGACACCGTGGGAATTTGGGTCTCCCTGGGAATTCTGGGGTTGCTCATGCTGGTAGAGCGCAGTTTAGCACCCAGTTCCACCTTGGATTTTAACAAGGTAAGAATGGAACGGGGGCTCCGACGTTTCAAGTCTGGTCATCCAGTGCAGCATTCCCAGCCCCAGGAACGCTGTGCTCTGCTCCTGAAATGTGCCACGGTTGGGACACGCCTGTCACCCCACCTACCCGTGTCCCTGGGCAGCGGGAAGAGGACATCAAAGCCGTCAGGCAGCTCGATGGCTGTGAGGAAGCGAACGTGGCCGGTGTGGCCCTGGGACAGCCCCACCAGCGTGGGGGCTGCCTTGGCCGACACCGACAGGGTCAGCACCACGCCGGCGCTGGTCCCGATCCACAGCAGGTCCTTGCACACCAGCAGCGCCGTGATCCGCAGGCAGGCGGCCTTGTGCTGCCGGATAATGGCATCCGAGCCTGCCGAACATCCCAAACATCAGCGCCTGCTCCCGCCCCCTGCCCGCAGGGATCCCTTCCCAGGGGTGTCTGTGGCACACGGGACCCCACAGCCCCCCTGGCTGCTGGCATCACATTGGGTTGACAGGACGAGGGGGGATGGCTTCCCACTGCCGGAGGGCAGGGTTAGATGGGATACTGGGCAGGAATTGTTCCCAACTGTTCCTGGCACAGGGTGCCCAGAGAAGCTGTGGCTGCATCTCTGGAAGTGTCCGAGGCCAGGTTGGGCATTGATGCTTGGAGCAACCTGGGATAGTGGAAGGTGTCCCTGCCCATGGCAGAGGGTTGGAATGAGATGATCTTTAAGGTCCCTTCCAACCGAAACCATTCTGGAATCCGGTTATTCTATGATTATGGGATTACCGCCCCATTTCAACACGGGATTATCCATTTCCCCAGGGGCTGCCCTATTTCCATGTGGGATTACACAGCTGCACTCGTATTTCCTTCCTCAAACTCAGGATCCCAAATTTCCCAGCACCGGATGCTTCAGGGCATTTTCCAGGGAGCACTTGGCACCCACTGGAGACGTGTCACGGGTGTTACTTACCTGCGAGCATCTTGTGCACCGGGGGGGTGATGTCTGCCTCTGCCAGCTGCTCATAGGTGGTGGCATGGTACAGCCGGACCTGGGCACTGCCCTGCAGCGCGACCCACACGCCGCTGCCCGCGCTCACCATGCAGGTGACACTGCGCCCGCCGTCCTGCCCCACCTGGAGCGTGTGCTGTGGGGGGGAACAGAGCCACAGCAGTGCCGTGGTGATGCCACTGCTGCCCGTGGTGCCACCCCCGTGCCCTCCCATGCCACACCATACCTCCTGTGCCAGCGTGGTGGTGTTGAGGACGATGACTCGGTTTTGGCAGCCGCACCACAGCTTCCCTGACACTGCCACCATCTTGGTGATGGGGCTCCCCGGTGAGCCCAGGGACAGCGACTTGGAGTTTTGGGGGTCCCAGAAGCGGCCTGAGATGGTGGGGAGAGTGGGGTGGGTAGTTAAAGAGTTCCCCCAAAAAAGTCCAACTCAATACAGACAATGGGGTGTAGTGGCTGAAGACAACTTTCTCCAGGTCACCCCTCAGAGGGGACATAAACTGATGCCACTATGGGGTTCCAGTGGCAGGCAGGGACCAGAAGAAGAGTGCCCACCTCCACCTGCCTCTGAGTGTGGTGTCTCCAGCATTCCTCCAGCTTCCTTGGGAGCAGGGAAGCCACCCTGAGCATCCCTCCCTAGAGGCTGCCCAAGCCACCCCCCAACAGCCACCACTTTGTGGCTGCATTTTTGAAGTCCCAAATCCAACCTCACCTGCTTCCCGCTGGTACACAACGAGCTCCCCGTTGGCCAATGACACAAACACCTGGTTATCCAGGTACCTGTGGGGACAGACCACCTTTGACATCCAGCTGCAGAACCCTACTCTGGCCCCCGCAGAGCTGAAAATCCCACTTCCCCACTCACAGGATGCACATGACAGCAGCAGCGTGTTGCATCTTCATGCTGTTCTTCCTGTTCCGGATGTTGTCTGAGGACTGATACACGTGGATGCTGCAGGAGGAGAGCAAAGCTTGAGGCTCCCCCAGGACCGGCATCCTTCCCGTGTAGGGATTCCCACCCCAGGGACGTACCAGCCATCCTCGGTGCCCAGCCACATGGAGCTCTGGTGGGCTTCGGGGTCCAGGCTGAGGAGGTCCTCGAGGCTGCCGCGGGTGAAGGAGCCGCGGCTGGAGCGGCGCAGGGCCCGCCCGTCCGTGGGGCTCTCGCCGTGCCGGTTCTGCCCGTAGGTGCCCGTGATGGGCATGAAACCAGGCTCCTGCTCTTCCTCCGAGCTCGTCGTCTCTACTGTCGCCTCCTTGCAGCTCGGGATCTCTTCATCTGTGGAGAGGGAGGAGGAGGAGGAAGGAAAGGGTCAGACCACGACCATCCAACACCCTCCAAAGTGATGGAGAAGAGACCACGGGTGATATCAAGCCCAGGGGACAGCATTGGGATGCTGATCCCCAAAACCCACAAGGTTTCACCCCAAACCCCCCCATCTCAGTGCCACACTGTTGAGCTGATGCCTCTCAGTATCTCTTTTCCCAGGCTCAAAAGCCTCCACCTGCAGATTGCCCTGAGGAATACAAGGCACAGAGGCCAAAACAATGAAGCTACCCATAATTTTGGGGCTAAAAAGTGCATTTCTCCCTAAGCAGGGGCTGGGGAGGACTCACTGCCAAAGCTGGAGGAGATGGTGGAATGGCTGGCTTGGCTCTGCAGCGTCCCGGAGGGACTGGGCGAGGACTCATCATCCGTGTCATCGCTGTCAAAGGGCACCAGCTCCCTGTTGCCGCCCTCCACGGGCTCCGAGAGCTCCAGCGACGAGCCCGAGATGGAGATGTGCAGGCACGGCTGCGGCCCCGCATCCTCCGGCTGCGCCGGACCCAGCTCGGCCGAGGGGCTGCCCAGCGGCTCCGCACGCTCCCTGCTGCCGCCGCGGATGAGGGAGGGAGGAAGGAAGGAAGCGAGAGAAGCAGCTCCAGCATCGCCCTGCATCCGCCAGCTCCGTGGGGCCGGGGAATGTCCTACCTGTAGGTGCGCTTGAGGCCGGGCACGGAGGCGATGCAGAGGATCCTGGCGGAGCAGACGGCGATGCAAGCCTCCACCGTGGGCTCCTTGCGGATGCTCAGCAGGCACACCTGCCCCACGTAGCCGTCGCTGTTGCAAACCCAAACCTCGTGCGAGCTCTCCGGGCTGCCGTGGCTGGGAGAAGCGCAGGAGAACTGCCAGGGAGCAGAAGATTGGGTTATTCAGGACTGATGCAGGAGCTGTCAGCATCTGTTAGCAAACACTGGGACGGAGAGGACCTGTGAGGTGCTTGAAGCCAGACTTTGAGTACCTGCATCCCACTCCGTGTCTTCATGATGGGGATGGCTTTGAGGAACTCAGGGTCCAGGCAGTTTCTGCTGGAAGCTGGGAAAATCAGATGGGGGGATCAAGAAGTGATGGAGGAAAGGGGTCTAGCAAAGAAGGGTGGGGGGATGCCAAGATTGCCACCATGTCCATCTCCCCCCTCCCTGCTGTTACCCAGCTTTTTCTTGGCATCCTCGAAGGCTTGCTCGAAGCTGAGCCGGGCGTCAGGGTTGGGGAACTCGAAGATGAAGGACTCAGTGCCATCAGCTTTGGTGGTGCTGAGCTCCACCTTGTTGGGGGGGAAGGCCATACTGAAGGACAGGGATTGCTTCTCCGACAGCTCCCGGTGGATGGCGGCCATCAGGTCCTTGATCACGTCATCCAGGCCCTTGGACAGGGACAACACTTCAGTCTCAGGGACAGGCCACGGCAAGCCACATGCTTGATAACCCCCTGTCTATCCCCTGGCATCCTTCAGAGACCGTCCCAACCTCTTTTGTGGCTTTAGGGCTGGGCACTTTTGGCCACCAGCCCTTCCACAGGTTCTCCCCTCTCTGATGCTGAGGACATCCTGTGTGGTCCTGCTGGGAATGTATCCAACCAGGGGACGGCTCCAGGGCTGCCATTCCCATACCTGGTGGGGGAAGCTGAGGGTCTCTGACAGCTTGCTGACTTGCCCCAGCGTGTTGAGGTCCTCATCCAGGCGGCTGATGCTTTTCTGGATGCTCTCCCTGTTGGTGGCTTGTGAGGCACCTGTGTGGGGACACACGCACAGCATTAACCCCTCTCTCCCTTGACACTACCAGCCAGGGGGAGTGATGGGTTTTGGACTGAGATGGGACACTCCATCAGGCAGTGACAGACCTTTGACAATGTCCACATCCTCCAGGGGCAGCTTCCAGAGCAGTTTGTACTTGCTGGCGGTGTCGATCACGCTGGCTGCAGTGTACCTGGGAGGTTGGGGGGGATGGCCGAGCTGCACTCACAGCCACAGCCCCCTAAAGCCAGGCCAGCTGTCAGGGACACGCAGGGGCTGTCCCCGAGCCTGGGGGTACTCACAGGCTCATGGAGCTGCGGCGGAGCGAGCCCGACTTGCGTTTCAGCGTGGTGCACACCAGCAGGTCCGTGAAGAGGAAGAATGAGCGGTCCTTCTTCCCACCCACTGCCTTCTGTGGAGCAGTGGGAGACACCAGCGGGTTAATGGCCATCCCTCCTTTGTACCAGTGCTGAGAGAGGGCCCTGCCTCAGTTTCCCCATGTGCTGCCTTGCCCTTCCATCTGTCTGTCCCATCCATCCAACCATCCATAGCCTCCCATGACCTGCAATCCTCCCACAGCCTCCCAGTGCCCACCCAGTGAGTGGTCCCATGGCCCCACAGGCCCTGCTCTTACCACTTCCACGACCATCTCCTGGCGCAGGAACCTGCGGAGCGGAGCCTGGAGCTGTGGGGACAAGGAGACCCGTGGGTGGGAAACCATGGTGGGGAGCTTTGTGGCCTTGGTCCCTGCCCCTGCATCCCCCAGCTCAGAGTTGGAACCCCAGTCCCTTCCCATACCCCCAAGAGCCCATCAAGGCCAAATGATGATGAGGAAAGCTGGAGGAGAAAACAAGTGACCCAGCCTGGGGTGACCCAGAAGGAGCAGAAATGAGGACATTTTGTGGAGAAGGAAAGGGTGACCCCCTCTAAGGCCCCCCATACATACATCCTCCATCCCTTCGATGTGGGACTCAATCTCCTGCACGATCCTGGCGTTCCTCTCCACCTCCTCTGCGCTCTTCATGCCCTTGTTGATCCTCTCAGCCACTTGCTTGATGTTGCGCTGGGCGTCGATGAGGAAGGGGTGGTCGGGGTGGTCCTCAGGTGTGTGCTTCAGCAGGTCCTGCCACGGGGACAGAGCCAGGGCGTCACCTCTGGCAATGCCTAGACATTGGCAATATCATTGGTGTGACACCCTGGTGTCACCCACCTTCACCAGCAGCTCGTATCGTGGGATCCTCTGCACCGGCTTGATCATCAGGTCAGACAGGGCCTGCTTCTCCTTGTTCTCCCGCATGCTTTGCTGCAAAACACCCGTGAGGGACAACGATGGGCCCCTTGGTGGAACACAGCAGGGACACAGCCTCCCACTAACCCAGGATCACCCATTTTGGTTTGGGGTCACTTCCTTCTGCATCATCCAGAGTGATTCTACTTCATTCCAACTGACCCTCTTTGCAACAAAACCAAGAAGGTGGGGGGGGAAATTCTCAGTGTGGCAATAAATTTACTCCCATTAGCTCCCATCCTGCCTGGCTTTAGATCGTGGGCAGGATCTGTGGAGGCAGGAACCAGGACCCACCTCCAGGAACTTCATGAAAGCCGGCCGGGCTTCCTTGGCGATCCTGACGGCATCCTTGGCATTCAGGAAGTTATCAATGTAGGCAGAGTAGATGTTCACCAGCACATCCTTGGAGAACTGGGAGGGAAAAACAGGGCTAGATCCAGCATGGATCATGGACATACTGGGAGAGCCTGGAAGGAGCTGCCCCAAGGGTTAACTCTGGCTCTGGGCTGGCACAGGGAGGGCTCACCCGCCGTCCGCCCACCTCGATTTTTCAGCCCTGACGTTTGTGCTCCTGAGGCAGAAACACGGAGCTGCAGAGCCAGCCGGGAGCAGCAGCTCCCACCCTTATGCTAAGCAGACAGCAGGCCTGGAGATCGTCTCCTGTTCTCCATCCCAGGCCTGCTTGGCCTATCCTTTCATCACTCCCCTGCCTCCTGCTCCGAAACCTCTGCTCTGGGGCCGTGCCCAGGAGCGGGCACACCCGCATTCCCGGGGGAATCACCCTGCCAGGACCTACCGACTGCACCAGGAGGTCGCCCACTTTCTGCTTCTCGTGCCAGTTCTGCACGCAGTCGTGGATCTGCTCCAGGAATTGCTCGTGGTGCTCCAGCAGCTCGGGGATCTGGTCGAAGATCTCGTCCACCAGCGAAGGGTCGCACAGCAGGGAGTTCTCTGGCTGCTTCAGCGGCTTCATGTAACCCTGCGGGCAAGCATGGGGGGATCCATGGAGCTCTCCCTCCCCAGCCAGTTTGGATCCCTCAGCCCATGTAGATAAGGGGATGGATGGCATCCTGCAGCAGAGGGTTCCTCCAGGGGATGTTGGGTTGTGGGTCCTGCCAGCAGGACCAGACAGGTTTTGCAACCCAGCCTCTCACTCAGTGAATGCCCACAGCTGTGTGGGGAGGGGGGCAGGTCTGCACAAGGAATCCACATAGCACAGGATCCTCTGTCCCAGGGCCTTAAGAGCCATCTTGGTTCTCATGAACCTTCATCACCTCCATCTGCCCAACCTAGCTTGGAAATCACAGCAACACAACCCCAGGATCCAAATGCCGGTGTGTTCCAGGTGGGACTGAGGGTGTTTGGAACCAGGAAAGGCTGGACCAGAAGGATGCAGCTGCTGGATCGTGACCTGGACCACCACACAATGGCTAATGAGCAACACTCAGGGCCAGCAGGTCCTCAGCAAGGCTGGGTGGGTGGCTCTGCTATGAAACCCCTGCCCTCCCTCCAGAGCTGCAGAGTGGAGCAGCGGCCCTGGAATGGGAGAGATAGATTTGCAGGGGGTGTAGCAGGATGTGGAAGGTCCTCTCAAGCCTTGCCACCCCCTCAGTCAGACCCTCAGTACAGGGTGCTGGTGGCTTTCAGGATGTGTGGAGAACCACACAGCTGAGCAGTGAGGACAGGACCCATCTTGAGTGGCTTCAGACCTCTCCAACCAAGCCGGCAAAGGAGGAATCCCCAAGGATCAGGTTCCTCAAGCTGATGCCAGATATCTCATGGAGACCCAAGTTAGAAAGACCAAAACCATCCTGAAGCTCCTAACCCTCTTCACCTATCCTACTGTGTGCAGCACCTCCAGCAGGGTTGGGATGGATTGTTCCATGCATCCTGTGCTTCCCACGTGGGGAAGGAGAGCACGGAGACAGCCCTTGCTGCAGCACACAGGAACAGCAGGCAGGGCTTGCCCATGTACCACCTGGCTTGGCTGGAAGATGATGCTCCAAGGTGGTCCCGTGCCATGTGCCACCAAGCCACGTCAAGGATCTGAGCACCTTGTCCCAGCTGAGACAGGGAGCTGGAAACACCTGGAGCTCCCACCCGTGTCCCTCCCACTTCAGAGGATGCACAGACTCTGTGCATGCCAAGACCAGCAGGGACACCCCCCAACCCCAAATCCTGTAGAGCTCTCCCCAAAATCTGCCTCAGAGCCAGGGTCCGCTCGCCCCTTTAAGCCAAGGTCTGCGCTGGCAGCAACCAGTGGGTCCTTCCCCCCTGCAGCACATCTGTGCCCACCATGGGGGCATCCTTATGGGGGATTTACGGGATTTATGGCAGTGCTGGGATGGAGTGCCCCATGCCCTTGTGGACTGTCACAGAGGTCCCACAGGCACTGCTTTTGCAGAGCTCCGAGTTTTTGGTGTTTCCCCGGCAGGGATTCGGGTGGACAACCCACACCCCTGCCAGGTGACGTCTCCAGGGCGTTGACCATCATTAACCTGCTGAAACACCTTCATTAACATCTGAAACGTGGGCTGGACCCTCCGGCCAGGCTGCTCCAGGGGGTTTGGAACCAGCTCAGCAAAAAAGCCTGAGAAAAACCTTTGGCTCAGGTCTGCAGGTGAATATCCGAGCAGGAAACGGGAGCACGAGGGAACAGGGGTTTTCAGGGGTCCCCCATCACGGCAGGGCCATCAGGAGATGGGGTGCAACTTCAGGAAGAGCTTTTGTAAGGCAAGCACAGCAAGAGACTGGGGGACATGATACCTTCCAGGTGACAACACACTGGGAATGTTACAGGCTCGCCATGGGGATGGAGGTAACTCCCACACTCACACCCCGTTCTTGGCACTGCTTCACAGTGCTCCCACTTCTGCTTCCGCTGTCCCCAAAATATCCCCCCTGTCACCCCGATCCACACAGGTCCTGGTACAGCACCCACAGCCCAGGCTCCGACTTGGGGTGACCACGGTGACCCCGCGCCACGGTTGGGGGTGTCACACCCCGGCCGCGCCACCTTACCTGCATCAAGGTGCGCAGGGACTCCACGTAGGACTGCTCGGTGTCCAGCAGGGTCATGATGACGTGTTTCCTCATGTCCTGCCCGGGGAGGAAAGACACACGAGTGTTTTGGGGTGACCCGGGGCGGGGGAGCTGCGTGCCGGGGGTCGGGGCCGGCGCCGGGGCTGGCTGGGGAGGCTGAACACCGGAGGAGCCCGGCTGGCGTCCAGCTCTCCTGCGCTGCCTCTCCACCCCGATGGAGGAATCCGGGAGGATTAGGAAGTACATGACACCGAGCGCACAGACGCCTGGTTTCCTCGGCGGCCGCGTCAGGAGCCCGCCCTGGAGCTCACAGCCCTACATGGGTCGGTGCCGGAGCCCTCTGCCTCTCCAGCGGCTCCGCTCCGAGCGGACCCGCAGGAATTCGCCTCCCGCCCAGCACCCCGGGCACCCTGGGCTGGGCTGTGGCCCCAAGGGAGGCGGATTAATGGGGTGGGATGGGCCACCAGCACCAGATGGGTCGGGGTCTTCTTGGCTGCGGGGCTCAGGGACCCCTGTTGTGTGCACTGCCTGCAGCTCAGCCTGGGGGCCCAATGCTCCAGAGCCCAGGGCATGAGACACCCCAAAAGTCTTGGGTGCAAGGTGTTTCAAAGGCCCTGAGTGCAGAGAAGCCCCAAAAGCTCTGGGTGTGAAATGCTTCAACGCTGCTGGGTGTGAGACACCCCAAGAGATTTCAGTGAGAGATGCCCCAAGGGCCCTGGGCCCCAAAAGTTTTGGGTGCAGAAATGCTCCAGAGGTGCAGTGACACCCCCAGAAGTTTAGTATTTGGATGCACTACAGAGATTCTGGATGCAGAGACACTCCGAAGGTTTTGCATGTGGAGGTGCTCTGAGAGTCCGGGTGCAGAGATATCCCAAAGGCTTTTGGTGCAGAGATGCTCCAAAAATTTTGCATGTGCAGAACCTCCAGAGACCCTGGATGTGAGACACCCCAAATGTCCTCAGTCTTGTGGGATGAGCCCCTGGACACATGGGGCTGTGTCCTCCCCACTGGGGACACGATGAGCTGTGAAACTGCTCTGCAGCCACAGGAAGAAGTTTGACCATCCTCACCATGGAGAGAGGCCACCATGCCCCTCGTGGTCCCCAGGGAGCAATGGAGAGGGATCCTGGTCAGATCCTGCTCATTGCTCTAGGACAGAGCTGTGCCTCAGTTTCCCTGCTGCCCACCAGGCTGCTGATGGAACCAAGCATGCAGGAAACTCTTGCCTAGAGCCAAATATTGGTGACGGGTCCAAGCCTCTCCAGGAACCAGGAAACCATGGTGATATTGGGGACACTAGCTGAGACCTCCCCACTTGGTTAGAAGGCCTAAAAACACTCTCACTGCCGGATTAATTTGTTGTAATTATGGCCAGACAGGCACTCACTGGAGGACGGAGCTTAGGGGGGAATTTGATGTCTCAAACTGCCTCAGTTTCCCCAACCTTCAGCCAGCCTGTAATTCCCTGCTGCTCCTGTTTTTCCCTGGAGCCGTCCCAGCTCAGGACCAGAGCAAAGGGTCAGGAACAGGCTCAGCACCAGACCCTGCACCAGCAGCAGTGGGGAGATGCAGGATGAGGCCCAACTGTTGGCAAGGGGATTTTTTCCACTGTTACAGCACCTGTATTACCCCGGCAGGGGCAAATTCCCAGTGGGATGAGCAGGAGCTGGGGGTAAGGCACCATCCCAGCAGGGCACAGCGATCCATGGGCAAGGGCAGGATGTGCCCCACTGCATTGCTTATCCCAGCAAAGCCTCTCCGCCGGGGGGCTGATGATGCTTCAGTCTTCCATCTGCTCTCCCTGGGGACGCCCCCGCCTCACCCCGGCTTCATCCTGCCTCCCCCGAGATGTTCAGCACCCCCGGGGACCAGCCCCTGCCGCCATGGGAATGGGGGCATTTCCCACCAGCCGACGCCTCCGCCGTGTAAATCAGCACTGGGGGGGGGCGGTGGCAGCGATGGCTCCGGCCCCCCCATCACCCTCTCCGGGGGCAGCATCCCCCCTTCCCCGCAACCCAGAGAATCCCGGGGGTGTCGAGCTGAGGATGAGGATGGAGGCACCGTTGCCACGGCAATCGCGGCGCAGACCCCACAGGTGCCGGGTTCCGCACACGTGTCCAAACATGACGCATCCATGCACCCCCACCTCACCCCCGCATCCCACCGGCGCCCCCCCGCCCCGTGCCCGGGACCCCCTTGGCCATCACCTCGGTGCCACCGCGGCTGCCGCAGCTTTTCTCCGGCAGCTCCTCGGCCGCGCCGCTGAGCCCGGAGGTGGCGAAGGCCGCGTCGATGCCGTCCCCGATGTCTCGCATGTCCTCCAGCGCGATGGTGAACTGCGCCAGAGTCCTCACCATCTGCAGCATGCGGGTCCCGGGGGTCGGTCCGTCCCACGCGGCCCAAGGAATCGCGCAGAAATTCCCTCTCTATCCCTCTGCCTCTATCCCCAGGTGTCCGCCCGAGCCGGAACGCTGCGCCGGGATGCGGCGGGGAGGGGAATAAAAAGCGAGGCGCTATTTATATCGCCGGGGTTCGGTGTGGATGTGGAACTACGGGGATGTACGAACAGCCCTCCCGCAGAGCGGCTGCGGGGTGCGAGGCTGCGCCTGCGTCCGTGGCCACGCCAGGGTCCCCGGAGCTGCCCAGGCACGGGCGGGAGGCAGCGGTGGGAGCGCGGGAGGCACAGCCGAGCCCACACGGACACGCGCGGATCCCGCCGAGGGATGCTGCTGGAAAGGCTTTGCCCAGGGAGGATGCTGGGGGTGGGGTGTGGGGGGGGAGCTTTCTTGGGGGCTTGCGATTTTTTGGGGAGGGGGGATGCGCGGATGATGCTGGGGTGCTCAGCATCCTTAGGGGCTCCATGGGTGTGAATATCACCCCTCCCTGACCTTGCAGACAGGGAAACTGAGGCACACTCCCTTTCCCCCACGGCATCATCACCTCAGCACCCACATCCCTGGTGGCCGGGTGATGCATCCTGCCCAGATCTGTTTGTAACGCTCCCCTCCTGCTCCGTTAATTAAATCTAATTAGCCGCTCACCCCGTTTCCACAGCAACGGCGTGCAGCAGGGCTGCATCCTTCCATTGCAGCCAGTAAATTTCCTCTTGGAAATGAGGATGATGAGCATCTCACCCCGGGAAGGGTGCGTGGCAGAGAACGGACCACTCGGGGCATGTAATGAGAGCTGCAGCAGCTGTCAATGCACCCAGGGATCAGGGAAGAGGGAATGCTAATTGCAAACAGGTAACGAGGCTGCTCTCAAGGCAGCAGCTCCTGCAACTGCAACTGCAGTGCCCTGGTCATCCCAGCTGTTGGCATGCTGGGTTTATTTGATTTGCAATCCCAGATCTATTTGGGTTGCAGTCCTGAGCTCTTCTGGGATCCAATCCTAGATCCATTTCTGCTGTAATCTCAGATTCCTTTAGGCTGCCATCCTAGAACCGGTTTTGTTGCAAGTTTGGATCCATCTGCATTGCAATACCAGAGCCATCTGGATTGAAATCTTGGGCTGTTCTAAGCTCCAATTCCCGATTCATTCTGGTGGTAATCCCAGACACATTTGGGCTGCAATCCCAAACTCATCTCAGTTGCAAGCCTGGGCATATCAGCATTCCAAACTGGGATCCATCAGGGATAAAATCCTGGGCTCTGCCTAGAATCCTCATGCAGGTATGCTTCTGTTGCAATCCCTGTTTTATTTGGATTCCAATTCCAGACTAATTTCTGACGCAATTCCAGATCCATTTGGGTTCCAGTCCCAGAACAAAATGGGTTGCTAATCGAGGTCCATCTGGATTCCAATTCCAGACCCTTCTGTTTGCAATCCTGGGTGTTTTGGTTTGTAATCCCAAACCCACCTGGACTGCAAATCCAGGCCCAGCTGGGCTGCAGCACTCTGGCTTGCGATCCCAGGCCCGTTTATTTGCCATTCTGGGTCCCATCTGTGTTGGAATCCTGGGCCCATTTGGGTTCCAATCCCAGACCCATCTATCTGTATTCCCAAATCCATTCCTTTGCAATTCCAGAGCCATTTGGGTTGCAGTCACAGACCCATCAAGGATTCAAACCTGGGTCCAGCTGCAATGCAATCCCAAATCCATCTGTGCTGCAATCCCAAACCCATTGCTTTTGCAATCCCAACCCCATTCCTGTTGCAATATCACACCCAACAGGGAATCAAACCTGGGTCCATCTGCACGGCAATGCCAGATCCATTTGGGCTACAATCCCAGAACCACTCCTTTTGGAATCCTGGACCCACCTAGGACGCAGTTTTGGACCCGTTTTTTTGGGCTGTAACCCCAGATCCGTCTGGGTTGCAATCCCAATCCCATTCTTCTTTGCATCTCGAGGGATGCAAACCTGGGTCCGACCGCATTGCAATCCCCAATCCTGGTTTGCAGTCACAATCCCGTTCCTCTGGCATTCCGATTCCCACTGCTCTGGCAATCCCAACCCCATTCCCGGGGCAATCCCAGCCCCACTCGTGCCGCAGTCCCTGTCCCGGTCCAGCCCCGGGGCTGTGACCCAGCGGCTCCGCCCGCAGTGACGCCCCCGAGCCCTGCCCCGGCACCGCTCGTCCCCGGGGCGAGCAGGGAGATCCCTCCATCGCAGGAGAGCCTTTCCCACTCCTCGAACGCCACCCTGGGATCAATCCCTCCATCCAAGCCAGCGTTCATCTTCCCGCGGGAGCACCGCAAGGAGACGCTCCGCTGCCGGCTGCAGAGGCTGCGCTTTCCTCCCGTGCGTTTGGAACCCTCGCTCCAAGCCACCCAAATCCCTCGGGATGTGGCACGGGAGGCAGGATGGCTGGAGGAGGGTTAAGCCCGTCCTGCCTGGCGCAGGGAAGGAGCCGGGACGAATCCCGCCGTGCTTTGGGGGGCCCGGTGGGGGTCACCTCTCCATCACCAGGGAAGCAAACTCCGGAGCGATGCCGGCCAGCCGAGCCCGGACCCCCCTGCAAGCGGCCCGCAGCCCACAGGAAATTCCTGGGAGTGTTTGGCCACTCCAACAGCGCTGCCTATTTTTAGGGCTGTCTAAAATATGAGCCGGTTATTTTTAGCAGCGCGGCTCTTTGTAAACACCTTTAGATTTCCTTTCGGACCAGCCCCTGTTGGTTCTTTTTTTTTCCCCCAACCTGGGCGTTTCTTCCCCCAAAACCCCAAACCCTCCTGGGAAATGTATGCCAGTTCCTTGGGATGGAGCCAAGGGGACTCATCTCCCATTCCAAGGCTTGAGCCAGCGTGGCAAAACGCTCCTGAAAACCCAAAGATGGAGAGGATCCGGCACCAGGGGTTTGGGGGTGATTCAGCAGCACCCCAAACCTGGGATGGGGAGCCAAGGAAAGGCCTTTTCCCCCTGCTTTCCCTCTGACACTGGAAATACAACCCCGAAGAAGGATGGGAACTCTCTCCTCTTGATTAATTTTATTTTTTAATTAGGCTCAGCGTGCAACCCCATCATTTCCTCTGCGCAGGAATATTGATGCAGGAGGAGTTCGACCATCCCCAGGGGATTTTAAAACATCCTAAAATATTTGGAAAAGGCCATGGTATATTGTGTCCTGCCTCCACCCCCGCAAACAAAGAGGCATCCATGGAGGGAAGTCCTAAAACATCCATTTTTTTAAACAAACAAAGGCCAAAGGGAGAGTAGGAATGTACATTCCACGAGGAATCACAGCTATCACACAAATTCTGGCCCTTGAGCCCGGGCTGAGGCCATGCACACATCAGCACATGGAATGATGATGTTTTCAGCCACTCTGAGGACTCCCCCCACTCTCCCAAATCCCGGGAATTTGGTCGGTGTGGGAGGGTGTTCCTTGTGCTAAAGTCACATCCCATGGGAAGGAAGATCCCTGTATCCCCAGAGACCATCCCAAAATTCCCACAGCCACAGCACTCAGTGTTTTTCCCTTTCATTGGTGTAATGACTTGTGCCAGCACCCAGCCATATCCTGAGTGAACTGCAGAAAGGATTTTATCCTTGAGACCCTGTTCTGGGGCAAAAATATCCTGATTTAGGGGGGAAAATTGAGTGTTTTAAACCACTTTGGGAATGGGATTCGCTGCTCAGGGCCTTCCTGCAGCTGCCGAAGGAGGAGCTAACCCTGCCTCGAGCAAAATTATTCACACCCCTCCAAAACTTGCCAAAATTTTAAGAGTAAATAAATACAACTTGTTTTTCCCTCATTACAGCCCGCTCCTGCTGCCAGCTCCTGATGGGAGAGTCTCTAGGGTGTCACAATAGGGTTGTGCTAGGAGCTACCTGACTCTTGGCACGTCCTTGAAAACACCATTCCCAGTTTGAGAGAATCTGGAATTTCTGCACCTTTTCTTTCCCTGTGGCTTGTTCCCAGGGTAGATCCCACTAGAGGGAGCTGGGACATAGTGGGAGCCACTGGTCCACGGGGAACAGTGCATGGTGAATTCCCAAGCTTAACAATTTTACCACATCCTCAGCTCTATTTCTACCAAAACCCTGGAAAGAAAAGGCTTGGAAAAAAACCCTGGACCTGCTTCCATCCATCCCAATGCAATGAGCAAACATCTCTGCAACAAACAACATCATCCTGGCATGCAAAACTTCCTCGTGCAGCCAGAAAAGCCCCTGGCTGGCACCATCTCCCAAAACAGGATGATGCTATTCCATCCAATCCTAGTCCATCCACCTCAATCACTCAGCCTCTGGCAGGAAATCACTGGGGGAAAAAAAATCACATTCTGTCCACTTGGGAAGTATTAAAGCAGGATTGGGTTTTGGTCGGGTTTTGTAGGGTTTTCAAACCTCAGCAGCCTTTCCCTAGGGACCAGCGATGCTCTGCCCTATGTGCCACACGTGCCATAAAGTTGGCGAGGAGAGGATCAGCCACTGCCGTCCCTGGGTGCCAATCACCTCCACTCCATGGTGCCAGTCACCTTTTTGGGGCATGCTAGCCCTCCCTGGGTGCCAGTCACCTCCATCCCCGGGTACCAACACTGCCATCCCTGAGCACAAGTCACTTCTTTTCCCAGGTGTCACCTCACCCCTGGCTTCCATTCTCTCCCTCCCTGCTGTCAGCCTCTCATCTCTGAACAACAGTCAGCCCATCCTTGGGACCACCAGGTCTGAGGGAAGCCACTCCCATGGGAACGGGACCTGTGGCACAGAAGAGGGGCCATGCCCGAGTCTGCCCGACGCCGTGTGGAATCACATCCGGGGCTGCATTCCCTGCCTGCCCAGCCTCTCCCTGCTCTCCCACGGGTAAGGAGAGTCCAAGCTGCTCTCCAAAGAGTAACTTCTTGAAAGGAAGTAAGAGCATAAATCAGCAGCTCTGATTCAGCCCCGCTTCGGTTACTAATAATATTCCCGTGTTTATTCGCAGGCCCGGGGCTGGAGATGTTTGCTTTTCCCTCGGCCGTGGTTTTTCCCAGGCTCCCAGCTCACAGAGGAGCATTGATTTGGTCAGGGATGCTCCCATGGAGAAACCCGGCAGCACCATTGCCTCCAGGATGAGGAGGATGAGGAGGAGGAGGAGGAGGAGGGGGAGGAGCAGGGCAGCTTCAGCCCCAGTGCACGGGAATTCAGTTGTTTTCCCTTCTTGGACTTCTCAGCTGCGGTGATTCATCCCGAGAGGACACGGCCTGGCTGCAATTCTGCTTTTAAAGTGTGAGGAAAAAAAAAAGGGAATAAAAAATAGCGAATAAAGGAGTAGAGTTTTTCCAAGGCAGGGTGGAAGGATGCTGGGCATCCCTGTGCTGTCCAGGGGAGCAGCAGCACCGGGAGCGGTGCCAGTGGATGGGGAACGGGGAGCTGTAGGGGACTCATCTCCCAAAGCAACAAAAATTCCTCCTCTAAATGCACAGTGGCGCTTTTCCTGTGGGATTTTGGGGTTTCCACCAACGGCACTGGGGTGAGGGGTTCTTCCCTCTGCCAAAATTCAAAGCTCAGGATTGTGCTGATGCATCCTCCATCCTCCCTGCACTGCTGGCAGTATCCCATGGATCCCCCCTCTCCATGCCCCCCTTGCCACATGATGGGAGATGCTCACCCCAATTTAACCCTCTCTGATTACCATCCATCCCCTGGCACATCTGCAGAGCCCTTACAAGACCAGGGGTCCAGGGCAGAGCTGGGGGCTTGTGGCCCCCCATTAGCTGCCAGCCTTTGCCGAGTCCTGGAGCAACTTTCACCAAATATGGAAGGCTTTTTTTGCCTCCGGTTTTCGGCACGCAGGCCACGGCCCAAGAGCGCAGCTTTCCAGATGCTGAGGTCAGCCCAGCTCTTCTTCCCTCCCCCTGCTCCTTCCCTGCTGCCTCCCAGTGGGCTTGGCCCTGCACCCACCGGGACAGGAGTGATTCCACCCCCTCAACTCACTGGAATCCCTGGATCCCCCACCAGCATCCTCTGCTGCTGGAACAAGACTGACCCCACATCCCATGCCACCCTAAAAGCAATGGTTATTAGGATTTTGGGAGACAAGGAAGCCTGGGAGAAGGGTACCTGATGCTGGCACTCCCTGGCATCACTGCTGGATGCCAGCCTGGCTGCCTGGTGGAATGGGGCCAGGAGTCTCGGGATAGCCAGGAGGGAGCCAGCCTGGCATGCAGGGAGTGATGAGCACCAGGAGGTGCTTGGTACCCAGGAGCTGATGGGGATCCAGGTTTCCACGTGGAGCTAGAATTCCAAGCACACCCAAAGCCAAGAGGTATCCAGGAGCCAAAGATGATGGATGCTTGGAAGCTGATGGCTGCTCAGGAGCTACCCTGGAATCCATGGGCACCCAGAAGCCAATGGGGACTCCCTGAGTACCCAGGAGTTGATGGATGCCCAGGATCCAAAAGAGACTCTGGGCACCCATGGATCCACAAGCACAAAGGAGCCAAAGACACCCACAGGCTTGTGGGCATGCAGAGGCCATGGGCACCCAGGAGCTGATGGATGGCCAGCATCCAACAGGTACCCAGCAGTCCACGGACACCCAGAAGCCAGCGGGCACCCAGAGGGGATGGGGATGCAGGAGCTGACACATTCCTAGGATCCAACAGGTATCAGGAGTCCATGGACACTCACAACCCAAAAGCAATCACAGGCCTCCATGAGCTGATGGCCCCCCAGGTGCCAAGCAGTACCAGGAGTCCATGGGCACCCAGAAATATCTCCCAGTGGCTGACAGATAGCCAGGAGCTGACAGATGGATTATTAGGATCAAACAGGTACTAGAAGTCCGTGGGCACCCACAAATCCACAAGCACCCAGGAGCTGATGGACACCCAGGAGCTGATGGAGGAGGCAGGAGACCTGAACACCCCATTCCATACCCCTGCCAGGACTTCTGTCCTTCCTGCCTGGATCCACGTCCTGGAAGCAGCTGAGGTACAACCACCAGCCTTCACCCAGCTGTGCCCCACAGACTCCCAGTGCCTGGTGCTCTGCAAGGATCTGGGGAGGGAGGGGGAACCACAGAGCTCGCCAGGAACGCCCACAGCCCACGTCACATCACAGTCAAGGCGAGAGGTGACAGCTTCCCTGCCCTGTCATTGTCACAGCAGCACCCTGGGGTGGGGAGGGGGGGCGGAACAGGGGGGGTTCAGCATCCACTGACCTGCGCCAGGCTGGGACGATCGAGGGACGAGTCCCCTCTCCGCTCACCGAGGCTCTGAGCCATCTACATCCCATCTCACCGGGGTTTTGGGCAACCCAAAAAAAAACGAAAGGACCAAACCCGATCCCCTACCGCTAGCAACGGTGTTTCTGCCGAGGGGTCAGGATGAAACTCTTCCAAAAAAAAAAAAGAGCAAGAAGAAGGATGCCAAATCAGGGCAGGCCAACGAGTCTGCTGCTACTCCAGCTAAAAAAAGCAGGAAACCATATCCCAGGCTCGGAGATGCCAATCTTCCCATGCAAACAACTCCCTTTTTGTTTTTTTTGGAGAGTATCGGAGGGCTCGGGAACAGGCAGTCACAAATAGCAACCCCACGGCACCACCAAGGAAACGTTCTCCAGCCCCGGGGACCAGGCAGGGATGCTGGTGACCCCACAGCAGGATGGTGGCTTCTCCAGGGGGCACCTGGTGGTGTCCACTGTCCCCTCATTGGGATGGTGACTCCTCCAGAGGAAACCTGGTGGATATGACCCACAGGTGTCCTTTTCCCAGGATATCCATGCAGGGATGTCCTGATGGGGCTCACTGGTGTCCTGGATGTCACTGGTGGGGTGGAAGGTGGTGGTGGCGGCCATCTCCTGGTTCCCAGAAAGGGACATGCCTGGGGTTTCTGGGACAACACAGGACTCGGGAGTCACACAAGCCCAACATCTGCTCCCATCAATCCTTCCACCACTCGGATTAAAGGCATTCTGCTCAAAATACCCTACACAAGGTACAGGGGGGCACCAGGCTTGGGGACAGCCCCCAGCTGCACCCAGGAATGGTGGTCATGAGGGCAGGAACTGGGCAGACTGGGATCGGCCTCCTGTCCCCCGGAAGCTGAGCAGCTCCAACGGGAATTTGCACAGAGAGTGAGTTACTGGAATACTTTTACCCAGATGCTGATTTTCGTTCTCCCTCCCATTGGCCGGGCCACAGTTCCCAAAGAACCAAAAGCAAACACACTATTTTTAGAGAAGAGTTCACTTACTGGAGCCATTCCCTTTGAAATTCCTCACTCATCCTCTCCATGGAAACGAAGGGAGTCCAGAGAAACAGCCCCACCGGGACCAACCATCTGAGCTTTAAAAAGAGCCACATTGAGGGAGAGGGGGTGGAAGTTGCTGATTTTCCCTCACTGGACACATCCTGGCCTGGAAGCACCATGGTGGAAATGGCAATCCTTTTGTTTTAGTGGGCTCTGTCTGTGCAGGCTGGGCTTGATGCCTTCAGGAGGAGACATCCTGGAAGATGGACCATGTTCTCCTGGAAAATCATGCCTGGATAGTGTGTGAGGATTGTTGTCTTGGATGGGTGGTGGGAGTGGGGAGAGGGATGGCTGGATGGGACCATGAACATGGATGGGAGGAGATGGATGAAGATGGATGGATGGGAATCTCCTTCCCTTTTTTCCAGGGCCTGCCCTTGAAAGAAGAGAAAACTATACTGGCCAAACCCCAGTGCTGCCTTGCTGCACCTTCCCTTTGTGTGAGGGCACCTCCTTCTCCATCCTGGATTTAGGAGAAGCTCCTGCTGCAACTCTGAAGCTGTGGGATGCCCTATGGGACCTGCTGTGACCAGGTGAGGGAGCTCAGCAAGGGGAGACCTCAGCACATCACCTCTCTGGACACTCCCATCATACAGGGATCAATATCCAGGGGAAATCTCCCTCTTCAGAAATATCCCGGGGAAAGGCTCTAGATCAGAGAATGAGAGAATCACAGAATGGTTTGGACCAGATTGCACCTTAAGTTCATCTTGTTCCAACCCCCTACCATGGGCAGGGACACATCCCACCAGAATAGGCTGCTCCAGGGCCCATCCAGCCTGGCCTTGAACACTTCTAAGGATCCCACAATGCTTGCAACGATGGATTAAGGCTGCAGGAACAAGCCCTTGGGAGCTTTGAGCTTTTATCCCAGCTGGGTATGGCAGGAGGTTACCTGGAGGTTACATCTCAGAGAGGCCGACCTGCTGCTTCCCTGGCAAGAGCAGATGGAAGAACAAGGCCACCTCCTCCCAGAAGCTTTGGAGGCATGTGATTTTCCATGGAAAAGCCTAGGCATCTGTGCACAGATGCAGGCAGGGTGCAGGCAGGCTGCCCAGTGCATCTCTGAGAATATATCCCAGCACCAGGGATCTCCCTGTGCCTATCTGGGAACACATCCCAGCACCAGGGACCTTTTCCCTGTACGTGTATCCCTCCACTCCAGGACTCCCTGTGCAGGGATGCACATCCACACAAGTTCCAGAACCAGCCACTCCCTGTGTACCCCTCCATGCCCACCCCAGCCCCAGGGAGCTCCTGGTGCATCCCAGCTCCAGGGACACTTCACAGGCTGGAAGCCGAGCCCATTCCAGCCTCCTACCCTTGCTGCAGTCCCTGGATCCTGCCAAGAGCCTGACCTTTGGATCAGGCAGCCACAGGCCAAGGCCAGCCCCCAGGACCAGCTCAGCCCAGTGCTAACCCTGTCGCTCCAAGGCTGGATCCTGCCCCACAGCACCATCCCAGGCCTCAAAGGATACACATCCCACGTGAATCATCTCCTCTGGTGGAGCTTGCTGCCTAATTAATTAGAGGCTTTTAATTAAAGTGGGGGGAACAAGGGACAAAGCAGTTCTGTTCAAAGCTCTGGCAGTGAGGAAGGGAAGGGGCAGAAATGGGCAGAGTTAAGGGGATTTTGGCCCACCAGGGAAAGGAAGAGACAAAAATGGGCAGAGATAAGGGGATGTGGGCTGGGTCATCCCCCTGGACATGTTGCCTGGCCCCGTGCCATTGATCCTAGAGTCAATCCGTGCCACTGACAGGCAGCATCCCCTGATTCCAGCCAACTGCTCCATCCCACATCCTACCTCTCTGAAGGGCTGTGTGCCTCAGTTTCCCCCCTGCTCCAGCATTTTGCTAAGCATGGCAGATCCAGGGACACAAAACCCGGGCGAACCATTGGAGCAGGGAGAGGAAAGCCAAGATTTGCCCATTCCCACCTCTCCCCTACAGCTGCTTTAATTCCAGATTTCCAGTAAAAAAACAAGACAATTCCCACCCAGAGCCCCAAACCCAGTTTCTGTGGGGATTTACAGAAATGGAACAGAGGGAAACTAATTCCAAAGTGACAAACTTTAGGAACATATGGGCAGTGCGTGGATTTAGCCTTTGAGCCTTTGAGCTGTCCCCACAGCAAGGAGGAGCTTGTGGAGCGTCAGGGATGAGCTGGGAGGGAGGATGCTGGGGAGGAAAGGGGGTGGTTGACGCAAGCATCCCTGGGAACGTGACCCCGATGACGTGATTCCCTCTGGGATCCCCCTCCATCCCTGATGGCTTTTCCGGGGTGCGGCCGCCCCGCTCGGGGAGCAGCAGGTGGGGAAGGCAGCGGCCAGGGCGCTGGGGGGGACAAGTTCCCACGACTCCTGTGCTCCCCAGAGGTGCTATATTTAAATCAATATTTTCCTGTTTAATCCAAGCGCTGCTAAGTCAACAAACACAGCATGACAGCGAACATACCTAATTTTCCATCCCCAGACGGATTCAGCCGTGGGGGGGAAGAAAGATCCAAAGGGTTGCCGGTGTGGCATCCTGCTCATCCTTTCACTGAGCAGCAAATGGACCCCAAATCCATCCCAAATGCATCCCTGGCTTGCTGCTAGGCACTGTGGGGCTGCACATGGGTGTACACATGTGTGCTTGTGTTTGCTACCCATTCCAGTAGCTTTTGAGATACTGGAGGCAGGAAAAAGTCTTTATTTTGAGTTTTGGGGTTTTCCTCTCCCACAGGATCTGCCAGAGGGGGATGTGCTGCTAACGACCCCTGAGGAATGAAAAGCCTGGTGTCCATCATCAGGTACAGGGTGAAGGAGTTCCTCTGCACCCAGGATGAATTGGATGGCTCCAGCTCCATGGAGAATTGCTGGAAAGCACCCAGCACAAACAGTGCTGCCCCCGAGGGAGAACAGCATGTTACCTCTCTCAGGGCAGGATGTCCTGGATGCACCGTTGCCAAAGCCACCACCAAACCATGGGAGCTGGGAAAATATCCTGAGGGAACGATGCTGCAGGGATACTTAACCCCAAGAGACTATCTTGAGGGTGAAAGATTTTGGGAAAGAACATTTTAAGGGAGCATCACCCCAGAGGTGCCAGACCCCATCATTAATCCCTTCCCAGTACAGTCTGCTGGAGATGGACATCATCTCACCATCACAACCATGATACGAGATGGATGATCCCATCCCACAAAATTCCCAAGTGGAGGTGACCATTTCCCCATACGGACTCAGCCTCGCAACACTGGCCCTTTCCATTGAGTTAGGGAAGGGGGAAAAAGTCTCAAAGTAAAAAATAAAGCTTATTTCTTCTCTGCTGGTCAGGGAGCACATAAATCCCTGTTCCCAGCCAGTCACCCCAGTGCCAAGTTATATCCGGTCCTCAGTGCTCTCACGTAGAATTAAAGCAACTCCCTTGCAGGGCTCAGTCCCCCTCCACTCCCCCCAGGCAAAGCTGGTGCCATCTGAAATAAAACATCCCGGCTCCACCATCTAATAAATCAAAAGGAGAAATAAAAAAATCCTGTTTTCAGTTAGGATATGGCTGGAGCACAAAGAAATCCCAAGGCAGGAGAGAGATTTGAAGATACAAGCTGTGGTGTTGCCCTTAAAAGGGAAAATTCGCACCCTGTTCCCCGAAGCCCGAGGGTTCAGGCAAGGTGAGGAGCAGCATCCTCAGGGTCTGCTTCCACTGCATGGCTGGCCCATCCACCTGAGGACATGCTCGCCCAAACAGGGCTACCAGCTGGTACAAATCCACCCCAAATCATCCCAAAGCTGGGATCACACTGACCAGAGCTGGGGGTGTGGGCTCAGCAGAGCATCCCTGATATATTGGGGCCATCAGGACACCACAGGGACCTCCCTGAGTACGAAATATCTCTCTATAAATTATTAAGATAAGCCATATATTATATAAACTGAACATATTAATTATTTAGAAATGCCACTGGGTGCACAGCCTCGTCTTGGGGACCTGCCAATGTCCCCAAGGCGGCACCAGCCAAAGCTCCAGGAGGTTCCTCATTAACTCATTTTAATTAGAACACCCGATGGTTTCATAGCACTTTTCAGCCCATGATTGGAGAAGACAAAAAAACTAAACCTAAACTGGTCCATCAGGCAAAAAATGCTGCCAAATTCACCCAAAACATTCCCAAGGATGTTTCACACAGTGGCCAAGAGTGGCCATCCCTGTTCCAGCCACCAACGGTTGTTGTCTGGCAATGGGAACAACAAGGGGAGAAGGAGCTGGATGGGGAGCAGAAATCCCTGGAGAATATTTTGAGGGGAATTGCAGGGTTGCTGCAAGGATGATGGATTCCAAGAGAATAACCTGGGGGAATGATGCTGTGGGGATGCCAGACCCCAGGAGAACCTCCTGGGGACAACGATGCTGCAGGGCTGCTGGATCCCACGAGAATATCTTGTGAGGAGGAAGCCAGTCCCCAAGAGAATATCCTGGGGGGAAGACGCTGCAGGGCTCTGGATTTTGGGAGGATCCAAAGAAAAGCAGCCTTGCTCCATGTGGCTCTGCCCTGGCCAGCAAGGGTTACACAGCCGGGCTCAGCCGCGGGGACTTCACGCTTGGCTGCCGGCGGCTGCTGGAAGGGAATGGTCCAGCCCATCCTCTGAAACCGGCATGGGAGCAGGGGAGAGAGCTCTGCCAGCATCATTCCTGCGAGATCTCGGCAGATCCCCCACGGGAACGGGTATTTCTGGGCTTCTCCCAGAGCTATTAAAAGCCCCGTGGGTGCTGGCACTGCTGTGCCGCAGCAGGAGGTGATGCTTCCAAACCCTTCCCGGCACAAACACTCGGAGTGATGGGAACCCAAGTCCGTGTTCAAACAACAGCCAAGGGGCCAGCAGTGCCAAAAACCCATCCCAGGAAAGATCCCAAAGCACGCAGCTGCGCTTCAAGGTGAGCAGAGCACCTTTGCATCCCCCAGGCTGCACCAATTCTTCCCCAGAGAGGATCAAACTTTTACCTATCAATCAAATATTCAGTGCACGCACAAAAATATTTTCCCCACCCACCAGCATGGCAATGCTCATGATCCCAAGTAGAGGGATGGTGTTTTTTTGGGAGAGAAAATGCAGATTTGCTCAATAAGGGGTGTGACGTGAGGAATCCCAAGAAGGATCATTTAAGCCTTCCCAGCCAAGGAAAAGGCAATTTTTGCTTCAGCATCTCAGGGATGGTCGATTTATGAGTGCCTTATATAGCATCCCTTAGACATGTTATATAGAAACATAAAATTATAAATTTATATATTTATACATTTATATCTTTATATCTTTATATCTTTATATATTTATATATTTATATATTTATATATTTATATATTTATATATTTATATATTTATATATTTATATATTTATATATTTATATATTTATAAAACCTTCTTCCACCAAAACTTCCACTGAAAGCTGCTTTTTCCCATCCAAAAATTGCCTTTTAATCAGGGAGGTTGCTCCAACAAACAAGAGCTTATCCCCTGGGAATCACCGGAAAGGGCCGGGAGGCCTCCTGGCCATCCAGCCTCTGCAGATGGGAATTTGTCCACCACAGGGGACACGTGACAGAGCCCTGAGGCACCAGTGCTTTGGATGGGTGGTGTACCCCATGAAACAAAGGTGCTTTTAGGATGGATGGGCACTTACCACCTGCGGCTTGGTCCTGGGGCCGTGTTCGTCGGGCAGCCGCGAGCACCGGGGCAGCCGGGGCGGTGGGGCAGCGGGTGGCGAGCGGGGTCCGTCCCCAGCACTGGGGGATGTGTCACCTGAGTTGAGGGCCAGCATGTACCGCTTGGTGACATCCTCCAGCGAAGGAGGCTGGAGGGTCGGGAAGGATTTTCCAGGTGAGCGGCCGGCAGCCGGCGCAGGGAGGTGGCCATGGTGGCCGGAGGGGACGAGCGGCTCGGGGACGGTGATGGGGACGAAGGTGGCGGGCTCGCTGGTGTGACGGACGTGCTTGGTGGCCGGGCGGCTCTTGGCGAGGGCGGCGGGCGCCGGGGGCGGCTGGTTCTCCTGGTGAGCCGCACGGTTGGAGCGCTTCTTGGAGCTGCGGCGGGCGACGCGAGGGGACAGCACGTCAGCCAGCTTGGGGTCAAAGCCGTAGCCGCGGGTGGTGCCCGGTGCCGCCGGCTGTGCCGAGAGGATGGGCTCGCTGCTGGACGGGGGAATGCTGGGCTCCAGCTCGCTGATGGCCTCGCCGGGACCCTCGAAGGCGCCGGGCGCCAGCTCGCCACGGCGGCTGGGGTCGCTCAGCGACTTCTTCTTGATGGTCTTGCCATTGGCCTTGTCGTCGCCCAGCTTGGCCATGGCGCCGGGCTGGCTGACGATGGTGCGGATGAGGCTGCTGTAGTCACGGGGCCCATCGCTGCCGAGGGACAGGTCACTGCCCGCGCTGCCCGCGCTGCCCGCGATGGCCGCGGGCTGGGGGATGCCCGCCTTGGCGCTCAGTGAGCCCAACAGGTTGCTGTCGACGGAGAAATTCTTCGCCTCCTCCGCCACCGAGCATCTCCGGTGAGGCATGGGGTCGCTGAGGGAGCGGTAGGGCTCGGTGCCACCCTCGCTGCCGCCTTCCATCCCATTGGCGCCTGCTGACGGGAACTTACGTCGGCGCCGCAGGCTGCCAGGGGTGCTCGGCGTCTCGGCTTTGCCAGCTGGAAGGTCTTCAACAGCCGCCGTTGGGTGAGCGGGCAGCGGCATTTCGGAGTCACCGGCTGCCGGCCCAGCGCTGGGCAGCATCCACGCCTCCACAGCTTCATGCAGGTCTTGGAAGGGCATCCCCGCAGGCTCCGGCTCCGTGACGATGCCCTCGTCCGTCACGCTCGACTCATGACCCGACAGCTCCTCCACGGATTTAGCGTGAGCAAGGTTCTCCTCCAACTCCACGTCCTTCAAACACCGTGCGCTCTCCGCCTGTCCCCGAAGGGTCGCGTCTGTCGCCCCTGTCGGTGCCACCACCTCAGCGCCCTCCACACCTCCGCTGTCCTTCTGCTCGGCGGCAAAGCCGTAGTCCTGCTGGGAACCCATCCTGCTGATCTTCTCGAACACCTGCCTCGCCTCCTGGATGTACTGGTCCTGGATGACCATGGGGAGAGGATCCTCGTCCCCCTGCTGTCCCCCATCTGGAGCCACCCGGTCCTGGCTGTCCGTAGAGGCCAGAAGGAGCTCGGAGGAGCTCTGCTTCATGGCGCTCTGTAGGAAAAGCCGCCGCGTCCCGGATTTTTCGGAGCAGGTGAAGGATTTAGCACGACGTAAAGTGGCTGTCAGGTCTTTGAGTGTTGGCCGCTCGCCCGGCGCCCAGCGGTTTTGGGGATGAGTGGCACCGCAGCTGCCTGGGGAGGGGCTGGCAGCGCTGGAGCATCCGTCGGAGCCCACGTCGAGGCCGACCCTCACCCCTTTCTTCTTCACCTTCAGCTCGGAGAGGTCTGATTTGAGGAAGCTGAGGAGAGTCAGGGTCTCGGTGGCAATGTCGGGGTTGGACAAGGACTTGCGGTGCTTGGCCCGCTCCCCTTCCAGCCCTGGCTGGTGCAAGCTCTCACTCCCATAGTCCGGTTTTGCCTTGGCCACGCTCTGGGGCAGCTTGGGGCGGACGCGGACCCCCGGCTGTCCCCACGCCAGGCCATCGCTGGCCCCGAAACTGGGCGATCGATAGATACCGTAAGCTGCCTGGAGAGTCCGTCCTTGGCTGGGCCAACAGACTCCAAACTGCTCCTCTTCCTTCAGCGTCTCCGTGCTGGAATAACGACTGCTGCTGCGTGACCCGCCGGGGCTGCCGAAGGGCAGGATGTTCACCTTGGAGACGCGGGCCACTATGGGCAGCGGGTGGCGGGGGACCACCCTAGCGCAGCCTTCGGCCTCGGCATCGCCATCAGCCGTGCCCTCCTTCTTCTTCTTCCGTGCGGCGCGGGGCCGGTGGGCAGCGCTCTGCCCTTCGCCTTCGCTGCCCGATGAGGCGCGGGGAGAACGGGCCGCCGCCGCTTCATCGTCCCCGTTGGAGCGGGGTGATGGGGAGGAGGAGGGTGGTTGCGGTCGAGTCGAGTTATGCCAGGAATGCGGGCCGGGCTCCGGCGGAGCTCCGCGGGGAGAGCGGAGCGCCGGGTGCGGGACGCGGCTGCGGGGCGGAGGCGGCGGGGGAGCTCCGCGGGCGCTCCCGCTCCCGCTCCCGCTCCCGCTCCCGTTCCCCATCCCATTCCCGGTGGCCGCCGTGGGCTGCCGGCAGCTTTCCCCGAAGAGTTTCCGCATCGCCGGGACGCTGGGCCAGCGCGGCGGCTCCGCGTTTAACCCCGGGCCCGGCGGCGACGGCGGCGGCGGCGGGGGCGGCGGTGGAGCCGGGGACGGCGGCTGAGCCCCGGCATGAACCGGGCCCGGCGGCTCCGGCTCGGTAAAACGAAGAGAAAGCTGCCGTACCGACGGGGCCAGGCTGCCAAAAGCCCGGCCCGGTTGTTGCTCCGCGATCGGCGCTGAAACTTTCCTACCCGGGAAGAAGAAGGAGGAGGAGGAGGAGGAAGGCGGGGAGGAGGCGGGCAGGAGGCACCGAGCCGCCGCTACCCCCCGGCCGCTGCCCCCCTCCGCCATTGTCGGTGCCCCCCCGCCGCCGCCGCCGCCTCCGCCCGCCCCCCGGCCCCGCCGCCGCCGCGCCCCGGCCCCGGCCCCGCCGCAGGCACCGCCCGGCCCCGCTCCTCCTCCGGGCTGCCGCCGGGCTGCATCCCTCCCGCTTTGTTTTCTCTCTCTCTCCCCCCCCCCACCCCTTTTTTTTTTTTTTTTTTTGGCTTTTCCTCCTCCCTCGCCCCCTGGTTTTTTATTTGTTGCATTCAAATAAACTTTCCTCCCCGGAGGCGGGGTTTGCTCCCGCAGAGAGGGAGGGTTGAAGTTTTGCTCCCTTTTAAAAATTATTTATTTAATTTTTTTTTCTTTTTTTTTTTCTTTTTTTTTCTTTTTTTTTTTTTTTTTTTTTTTGAGGGGATGGAGGGGAGAGGAAGGCGGCTTTAGGGCTGCCCTCTCGCTCCCGGGCTAAGCAGGAGCACCTCGCACCCCCCTGCATCTTTCACCTCCCTTCCCTCATCCTTTCTTCCACACCCTCCCACCCCCAGCATCCTTCATCCCCCTTCCGTTTTCTAAAGAGGCTTATAAAAAAGGGGAAGAGCAACTTTTTATATGGGCAGATAGTGAAAGGATGAGGGGGACAGCTTTAAACTAAAATAGGGGAGATTTAAGTGGCGTATTGGGAAGGAATTGTTCCTTGTGAGAGTGGGGAGGCCCTGGCACAGGGTGCCCAGAGAAGCTGTGGCTGTCCCTGGATCCCTGGAAGTGTCCAAGGTCAGGTTGGACGGGGCTTGGAGCACCCTGGGATAGCGGAAGGTGTCGCTGCCCATGGCAGGGTGTTGAAATTAGATGGTCTTTAAGATTCCTCCTAACTCAAACCATTCTGTGATTCCCCTCCATCCCTTCCCAGCTTTTTCTTTTTAGGGGGAAACGAGATAAATAATCAAAGACGTGAGTGCCAGTGAAAGATTCTCCCCATTGCAGCAGATTCCTCCAGCCCCTGCTTTCAGCTCATCTCAGGGAAGAGAGAACACCTTGTTCCCAACTTGCACATCTCTGCAGTGAAGCACTGCCCCGTGAACAGACTTTCTCGTGGGTTTTCAGCATCGCTTGTCAGCGCTTGCTATTTGAAGCCTATAACCCTTTTTTCTCCCAAGACAGCAGATTTGTCGCCGGGGATGTGAAAAATGAAGGTGGCTGAGAGGGCTGGTGAGTGAGCTGTGGCCTTGGAGACATGGATGGGGCTGGAGAGGTGTCCTGGCCGTGTAGGAGATATTGCTGGATCTGACCCCGAGGCACCAAAAAAAGGGGGGGAAAAATCCAACACTTCCTGTAAATGCATTTTTCAGGACCTCAAAAACGCCGGCAGCGATGCCGTGAGATGCTCCACCCCAGCAAGTATTCCTTCCCTGGCTCTCCCTTCCCACCCTCCGCCCTGCTTCCCTGCTCCCCCCAGGCCTGGGTGTCTCCTGGCTGCAAGGATGACATCCCCACCGTGTCCCCCCCAGCTGTCATTTTGGGATGTATTTCATCCCCGCTTGGTTCTGTAGGAGCTGTTCCTCAGCTGCTGGCTTTGAGCATCTGACAAGCAAAGGAGATTTGTTGAAACGCTCATCCCATGTCTAAGGCATCCCTTGATTCCCATCACCCTAGCTTCTAAGCTTGGTGGTGCCAAGGGAACTGCTGTCAGCACCCCAAAGCGGGGCAGGACATGGTGAGACCCAAAGAGAGCTTTATGTGTCCCCTTCTCCTAAAAACATTCCAAATTAGTGATTCCAGTATCAGGACCATCATCCTGAGGCTGTCGGATGTGACCACCAGAGCCCATGCAGCCCTTGCAGCCACCACCAGACTTTTTGGAAGCTGATATATTTTTTTTTTTCCGCCCTCAGAGCTTTATTGTGGTTCGATTTTTTCGGCACCTCCTGCCATGGGTCCTATCCAGGCACTGGGTGCTCTGATGGTGCAGGGCTCCTCCCTCCCTCCCTGGAGCCGGGTGGACACCCACAGATCAGACGGCTTTCTCCAAATCTAAATATTTTGCGCCCTCTCCTGGGTCCAGATGGCGTGGCCCGACCCTCCCACCCCGTCACCTTCCTCCAGTCTGGGAGGAGATGGGGACGTCAGGCTGGGCTTGTCCCTCCAGCCACCGCTATCGCAGCCCCCCAACATTTTGCCCTTCCATTGCAGGAACCAGAAGATGCATCAGAGGGGATTTGGGCGTGGCTGAGCTCAGGCCAAGGGAAAGCACAGGGCTGCCTTTGCCTCCTCCATCACATTCTGTGCCCCAGCCCAGAGTCATTGTCACCACCAGGACAGAGACACAGCTCCTGTGACACCAGGTAGTTTGAGCTAATGCTGCTGCAGGATCCCTCTCTGTTCCAGCTCAGCCGTGATGCTGAGATCTCTGAGCATCATCCAAGAGCCTGTGACCACTCTGGACATGCTCCTGATGCTCATGACAGCAAGGAGACACACTGGGACTGCCAGCACTGCATGCTTGGGTGGCCATGCTGAGGGGACACTGGGTACCTGCAGCGAGCAAGTCAGGATGGAGCTGCACGCTTGGCCAGCTGCAGGCAGCCAAGCTGGAGGGGTGCTCAACCCTGGAGATTTGAAGGAAATTACTTAAATCCACTTAGGTGTGATTATTACAAGCAGACAAGGAAAATGCAGTTATCCACATATATATTTATATGTATATATATACACTGTATAGATACATATATTGTTTTCAGGCAGAGAATTTCTGCACTGCAGAGCCTGTGCTGGGCCACAAACCTCCCTCTGCTCAGATATATTCTATGTACATACAGTGGGTGTATTCACCCATCTGAGAAAGAGCAGGGAGTTAATTCTATACATTCTATATGTTATAGAAGACTCGCAGAGCTATAAGTGCTGCATCCACCTGGCAAATCCCTCCTCGCTGGGAGGGAGCAGCATCCCAACAGAGGCTGTGGGAGCAAAGCTCGATCCCCAGCCCCATGGAGAGACCAAACCAGATGTGGGATGTATGCTGACATGACCAGGATACTGAGTAGCTCTCTGTGGCATGCATCTTCCAACTCCAGGTATTGTGTCCACACATGCTGCCTCTGATTGTGGTGGATCCTGGTTAGGAGGTGACAGCAGGACACCACTGACACAAGGATGGGCCAGATTTGGGGTACTGGGCTAAGCAGGGAGCTGGACTCAGATGAAGGTCCTCAGGCAGGTGACAGTGCTGCTGGCCTGTGCTAACCCAGCCCATGGTCGTGGCTTCAGTGGGAAATCCAGCACGAGTGTTCCAGTTACCCTGATGTCCTCTTTCCCTGCTCCCACACTGTCCAGGGGTGCTCCTCCCACCATTTTGCAGCACCAGCAATATCAGTGAGCCTGTGTCTCCTGCTGGTGTGGCCTCATTCCTGGCACTGGGGGACAGGGATGTCCCAGTGTTACCCAAAAACCATCTGTGACACTGATATTGAGCCGGAGAAACATGACCCCATGATAGGGGCTGGATCAAACCCTGCCCAGTCATTGCATGCTGTCCCCATCAGGGAATTTTTAATTGAGTATGGGCACAAATCATCCCCCAGCAGCTCGTCCTGAGCCAGGGATGTCTCCTCCATGGTCCCATCTTGTTCTCCACGGTCCCAGTGGATTTTTATTGCATCGGTGGCTTGACCACCAAGGTGCTGAGCTGCTCCAAAAGAGACACTGGATCTGTGGTGGGGCCGATAGTGCACCACTGCAGGCTGGACATAGGCTGAAAATGCTGAAAGCTTGGGAGATGCCATCCTGCTCTCCTCCAGCATGTCCCCAGTGAATGATGAATGAAGCCATCTCTGCTCTGTGGAGCTTAGAGCCGAAACTGCCCCGTGCCTCAGCACCACCAAGGTGGCCTCGTGCCCCCCTAGGAGCCGTAGGTGATGCAGTGGTCGTGACGCCACTTGGAGCTCATCTTGTCCAGGAGGTAGCGGGTGCTCTCCCGGAACTTGCGCTGGGTGAAGTAGAAGAGGATGGGGTCGAGGACGCTGTTCATGCTGGCGAAGGGCCGCGTGCACTTGTAGGCGATGGCGAAGGCCTGCAGCTCCGGGCAGGGCAGGGTGGGCGAGGAGCGGACGATCAGGTAGATGGTCTTGGTGAGGTGGAAGGGGAAGAAGCTGATGGAGAAGACGATGACCACGATGATGACCATCCTCACGGCTTTGTCCTTCCTCTTGTGCACGGCCAGGCCGATCAGCTCGTCCTTCTGGCACAGGATGCGGGCCATGCTGCAGTAGCAGGCCAGGATGGCCACGAAGGGCAGCAGGAAGCCGGTGAAGGTGAGGGTGATGCCGTAGGGGAAGTAGGCGGCCGAGCGGTCGGGCGGGCTCAGGTCGTAGCACACCGTGCGGTTCCTCTGCGTGCCCGTGGAGGCGAAGACGAAGGTGGGCAGGCACTGGGCAATGACAATGAACCACACGGCAGCACACACCAGCCACGTCAGCTTCTTGCCTTTCTTCTTGTGCCACGAGGCCAAGGGGTGGCAGATGCCCAGGTAGCGCTGGATGCTGATGCAGGTGAGGAAGAAGATGCTGCTGTGCAGGTTGGTGTAGAACTGGAAGCGCACGAATTTGCAGGTGAAGTCCCCGAAGGGCCAGTAATCCTTCTGGGTGTAGTTATAGATGAGGAGAGGCAGGGAGCAGACGTAGAGCAGGTCAGCCATGGCCAGGTTGAGCATGTAGATGGTGGTACGGCTCAGCGCCTTCCTCGCCAGCCAGATCTGCCCGATGACCACGGCATTCAGGGGCAGCCCCACCACGAACACCACTGAGTACACCAGGGGCAGAAGGACCTGCTTGAACTCCTCGTGGTAGGTGCACGAGTTCCTCCCGGTGCTCACGGCTGTCAGGTTGGCCATGGTGGTGTTCCCACCCCTCAATGTCCTCTGTGCTGACGTGGCCACTCCGCAACACCTGTGAATGTCAGAGGGGGCAGCTGGTGACTCGTCTGCGTGCTGTCACATACACCCTCACAGAATGAACCTGGACCAGTGTTCTCCAGGTTGGGGCAACCCCCAGTACCCACACAGGCTGGGGGATGAAGGGATGGAGAGCAGCCCTGAGGACAATTTGGGGCTGGTGGTGGGTGAGAAGCTGGACATGACCCAACCATGTGCAGTCATGTGCAACCCCCCGTGCCCTGGGCTGACCCCCCAGCGTGGGCAGCAGGGGAGGGAGGATTCTACCCCTCTGCCCCTGTGCTCAGGTGAGATCCCACCTGCAGAGCTGTCCCAGCCCTGGGGCCAACAGCAGAAGGACGTGGAGCTGCTGGAGAGAGTCCAGAGGAGGCATCGGAGCTGCTCCATGGCTGGACCCAGGCTAGGAGAGCTGGGCTATCCAGAGAAGCGGCGGCATCCCTGGAAGTGTCCTGGCTGGACCGGGATTGGAGCGCCTTGGGCTAGTGCAGGGTGTCTCTGCCCATGGCAGGGGGGTTGGAATGAATCTTTAAGGCCACTTACAACCCAGACCCTCCTGTGATTCCATGATTCTAAGCCACCACGATGGATTTAGGGGTCTAACAGGAAGGCGAAGGCAGAGTGAATGGCCACACTTGCCACCATCCCAGCTCCACTTCCCGTGGCAGTTATCCCCAACAGAAAGGTTTGCACAAGGCCAAGCCGCTGTCATTCCCCTCCGGCAGAGGAAATTGCAGCAGGATGCGCCGGTAGCCGCCGGCACGGCTTCCCGAGCTTCTGCAGGGGGTGCCAAAGCCCTGCAGCCAGCCGGGCTCAGCCCGGGAGATGCCACCCGCACGGAGCCCTGCGCGACCCTCGTGGGCACTGCCAACTTGTAATTGGCATTGGCGACAACGAACCCGGCGCTTTTTAATTTAGTGGGCTCAGAGAACCCACGCAATGTCCTCAGAGCTGCTCTGAGCAGGGGAGGAGCACATCTGCTTTCCTCGGAGGCTGAGAGCAGTGTGGCAAAGTGGTCCCGCAGCCCCATGAGCCCCCTGCCCCAGCCGTGTCACCGGGCAGCATCTCCCTCCACTCCGCCCCTGGGTACCACCCGCGCCCGGAGCGCAGCAGGTCCGGGACAGCAGCACCGGGAGAGCCGCTCCTCATCCCTGCCCTCGCTCCCTGCCCTGCCCTGCTGTGCCCTGGCCGGAGACACCGGGCCAGCCCTCGCTTGCCCTGCTGCCGTGGGCACCAACCTGCCTGGACCGGGGTGGCCACTGGGAAGGGGAAACTGAGGCAGCGAGGAGGTGCCAAAGCTCCAGCCGGAGCATGGGGCACAGGGCACTAGGGAGAGAGAGACAAACGAGTCCAGGGGCCGCCCCTTCAGCTTGTACACCCCTGTTTCAGGTGTTTGGGGATTCAGCAGTCCCCAGAGCACAGCCCAGCCATGGCGTCGGTGTTGGGGACACAATTCTGGGGCTTGTGAATCAGTCCCCCTGCTGCTGCACACACCTCGTGTCCCCCTGGCTCCCTGCCGAGTCCCCCTACACCACCATTCATCCCCTCACACCCCATTTGAATCCCTCTGTCACCTCACTGAGCCCTCATCACCCCCAGCATCCCACTGTGCTCCCCTAAACCCTGCTGAGCCCCCCTGCATCCATCCCACTGTCACCTCACTGTCACCCCAGCTCCAGGCAGTCCCGGCACTCACCACTCCCACCTCCAAGCCAATAAATGCTCCAGGGCTGTGAACTTCACTGTCCCCCGGGTCCCCTTAAGCCTCCGCTGGGTCCCCCCAAGCCCAAGGTTGGGGCAGCACCCACAGGAACCTCTGCCATTCCTTATGTGTCCAGGGGAGTATCAGCAAGGACACTGGGGACAAGGGCAGGGGTGTCTTGGGGGTCCTCTTACCTGCTGGGTGCCCCAGGGTGCTGGCACCACTGCTCTGCCAGCTCTTGGCACATCTGTGGGTGCTCATCCCACTGATCAGCACTTCCCTTTCCTCTCAGCGTCAGCAGCACCCCAGGGAAATAGGGAACAGAAACCCAGCTGGCAGGGTGGCCACAGGGCTGCCTGGAACGGCTGGCACTGCCTGGCTGTGGCACAGCACAAATGCCACCAGGGCAGGGGATGCTCCTGCCTGCATGTGCCAGGATGCAGCTGGCTCAGGCCATTATGAATTATTTTCTGTAATTTTTTAAAATTTTCCACCTCATTTTTTGGCCACTTTGCCTCATTGTTGAGTCTCCTCCATTTTTGCCTCACTCCCCTCATATTTGGCTCCTTCCAAGCGTGGGTAGATGTTGGGGGCAGGGAAGTCCCCTGGCACTGTGGCACCAAGAGGAAGAAAATGCTCCACCTGTCCAGGTGCTGTAGTAAAACAAGGGAAACTGAGGCACAGGCACTGAGTTTGAAGTGAACCAGTGTGGCCTACACCCCTTTTTAACATATTGTTCCCCCAAAACACCCCTTGGAGGAGTGTTGGCAGGGCATTGCTAAGGGCCATGCCCAAGGCTACCTAGGCCTTCACTTATGGAGGCAAAAAGAAGAGATCCCCCCAAAAAATGGCAAATGAGGAGAAAAACCCTCTTTGTAAGAGTGAAACCATGCTGCTGGGTTTGGAGGGATGGGAAAACTGGAGGAGAGGAGGAAAAATCTTTCTTGATCCCAGGGAAAAGCCAGACACTGGAGAATCCCCATCCCAACTCTATCCAGGGCCTGCAGCTGCCCAAACCCCCAATCACATTCTACCAGCAGTCACCAATTAATGAAACCAATTAATGAAACCACACTGAGACCCGCAGCCTCAACCAGTTTCTGTGCCCAGGGCATGTTCCTACCTCATTGTCTGTCCAGGTGGATTGTCTCAAAAGTTCCTTTGCTCACCCCAAAACCCCATCATGGGAATCCCTGCCAGCTCTTGGAGTGAGGGGGTTGCCAACTCTCAAATCCATAGGAGCTGGTGCCCTGCCACCACAGTGATGGGCACTGGCTGAAATCCACTTTTTCATGGAAATGAAACTTTTAGGGGGAAAATGGGGCTTTTAGAGAGGGGAAAAAAGGAGATGTCTGTGGTGTTGGGAAGGGTCAGGATGGGGTCACCCTCACCTCACAGGTTTAAGGTGCCTGAAGAAGAGGAACAAGGATCAGGAAAGAGAAGTGGGGCTGCTCTGTGGCCAGATGGAGAAAAGATTAAAAATAATCTCCAGCAGCCTCGAACTTCCCCCTGCACATGCCCCCTCCAACCTCTTTGCTTTCAAACCAAGCCCTTCTCCAGTGGAATTCGCTTGAATTAACACCCTGCTATTGATTTGAAGGGGGATTCTGCAAGCTGGATGCACTGGGAAAAGCTTTTGGATGTTGCTGCCCTTGAATAGGATGTGGGGGAGGGCTTCCTCCATGGTTTATCTTTCCTCATGCTGGTCTTTGTGGCTCGCTGGCAGGGCTGGAAAGCTGGGCTGGGTGGAAGTGAAAGCTCCAGCTCAGCAAATTTCTAAGAGCATGAAAGGGGGATGCTCCATCCTGCATGTCACTTGGCCAAAGCCACCACATCCTCATCTCCAGACATCTCTTGGATGGTGCCAAAATATCTTGAGTTGCCCATCTGCCCACTGGGAACCAGGCTTGGATGTTTTAAGGGAAATCTCTATTTAGTGAAGACTGAGGGTGTAACGATGTGGAAAAATTGGGACAACACTGGGAATTTTGAGGTACTAAACATGGATTGTTGGGAATGGGGCACAGGGTGGTGACAGAGCCACTCTATCCTTGGGTGACCACCTTCATCTCCCCACATCAAACCCCACAATTTGGTGCCCCAACATAAATCAGCACCTCAGGGAGGCTCTGGGCAACCTGGGCTGCAATGCCGTGCTGGAAAGGGAATGATGGGGACAGGGAAGGTGCAATGAGCTTTCCCAATCTCAACTGGCCTATACCTGATACATGTAAATATAAATACAAGTACATATACAAATATATACCTCTATACATAAATACACCTCTGCACATCTCTCTACATATATCTCACTCCATCCAACCATATCTATGGCTCTCCACACACACGGAATTCCTATTTGTAAATATAAATCTCTCCACTCACACACACACACACACACACATACACAAACTTCTAAACCCCTATACACAAAGGTATGTCCCTGAGCACATGGAGTCACACTCATGTTGATACATAACTCCATCCATATGTACAGAAATCCATTTATACATCTATACACTCATGTCTATGCAGACATGCTCATATATAGGAATATATTTATACCTCTGGATGTATACATGCACAAATATATATAAATATATATAAAAGGTAGAGGCCAGCCTACTGACACCCACAGCAGAGGTGCTAAGGAAAACCAGGTCCTCCAAGCAGATTTAAGCACATTTAGGTGCAATACAACCTCTGGCACAGGGCTGATCCCTATGGATGCCTGAGGGATGCAGGCACGCCCTGGGTGCACCCCAGACCATGGGAGCAGAGGGACAGAGGAGAATCCACACTGCACCAGCCCTGCCAGGGGAATCACGGCGGGATTTTGAGCCCTGCTCCATGGTAAGAGCTGCCAAACCTCCCCGAGAGCAAAGTCGGGCAGATTCCGTTTGGAGTGGCTCTGGGATCGCCCCAAATCCCAGCTGAAGCACGGATGTTCTCTGGATCTGACCCCATTCTCTCTTGTTCTGCCTCTTCCTGCCCAGTTCAATTCCATCTGTTTGGGTCCAGTCCTGCCCAGTCTGCCCCATCCTGCCCAGTTTGGTTTGACTCAGTTGGATCCCACCCTGACGAGTTCAGCCTTACCCCTCGGGTCTGATCCTGCCCGGTTCGCTCTGACCCACTCGGATCCCATCCTGCCCAGGTGGGTCTGATCCCGTTGGGTCCCATATTGCCCTGTCCTGTCCCATCCTGCCCACTCGGATCCCATCCTTTCCCGGTTTGGTTTGTCCCGTCCCCCGCTCCCCATTTGCGGCATTTACCGGCAGCGGGATGTGCCGGGAAAGAGCGGGTTCACTCTGACCCTGTAAGATCCCATCTTGTCTGGGTGGGTCTGACCCTGTCCCTTCCTACCCGGTCCAGTCCCATACAGTCCGGTCCAGTTCCATCCCGTCCTTCCAGCCCTACCCTGCCCGCTTCACTCTGGCACACTTGAATTCCATCCTTTCCCGGTTCAGCTTGTCCCGTACTCCCGGTACGCGGCACTTACCAGAGAGGGATGCGCCGGGAGACAGTGGCTTCACTCTGACTCTGTAGGGTTCCATCCTGCCCTTTCCAGCCCCATCCTGCCCTTTCCAGCCCCATCCCGCCCTTTCCAGCCCCATCCTGCCCGGTTCGCTCCGACGCACCAAGAACCCAACCTGGCCGGTTGGTTCTGACCCTTTAGGGTCCCAGCCTGCCCGTTTCACACGGACCCTATCGGGTCCCATCCCGGCCCCATTCGGTGGATCCCATTCCCACCGTTCGCGGCACTTACCGGCAGCGGGATGCGCCGGGAGCCCGCGGCACGGAGCTCTCGGAGCCGCCCCGGTGCCGCCGCCGCTCCGCCCCGGGGCCGCCCCGCTCCGCCCCGCTCCGGCCCGGGCACCTGCGGGAGAGCCCGGAGGGGGCTGGGGAGGGCTCACAGCTGGGCTGGGGCGAGGCAGAGGGGAGAAACAGCTGGACTGGGGGCGGCCAGCATGGAGGCTCCTGGGCAAACATCTGGCTCAGGGTTTTGGGCGAGCAACTGTATCAAAGCAGATGTCGCGGAGCTTCCAACAGCCCCGAAAGTGGGGTTTGCAGGGTGGGATGCCCACGCCCTAGGGAACAGCTGGATTGTCGTGGCCCTGGGTGTCGGGGACAGGGTCTCCCCGCGGCACCGGGGCACAGCCAGAGGGCTCGGTGCCTCCCGTACCCATTAACCCGGCGGTCAGTGCTCCGCGCTTCCTGAGCAGGGCTATTAAAGAGCAATAAGGCAAAGAACCCCGGGGGGACGGCTTGGGTATGGAACGGCAGATGCATAAACAGCGCTGGGATGCTGAGATTTCCCGGGATGACGGGCTTGACCCTTTCTCTCCCTGAAAACCCTCCAGAATTATTCCCTGCTTTCTCTTTAGAGGTTTGTGATGGGTCTCGGTGGATGTGGAAGGGAAGCAGGTGCTGAAGGCATTACCCAGATGATGGAACTCCAAAGGGGGGCTTCCCAGTGTCACCTCATTGAGCAGGCAGCCAGATATGCCGTGAGAGGGTTTGGAATGGATGGTGCAGTGGAATGAGGCATCTGGATCCTGCCGCAGTGGACAACACGGTCTTTCATCGATCCTGGCGTGAGCCCACGGCCCAGCCGGGCAGCGTGGCCGCGGGAGAGATGGGCTCTGGCAGGATCCGACACGAATATTTGCAACCACAGCCAGGCTGGAGCCATCCCTGACATCCCGGGACTGCCCGGGCTTGTGGGGTTGGATCGGCGATGGCTCGGTGCCCCGGTGAAATTCCCCGCTCCCTCAGCCTCCAAGGGTAGAGGAAAACTGGGGAGGAAATATGCTTTTCCCCAGAAAACACACCTTGTGCAAACAAGCCCAACGTCCTGGGATGGGGAGCTCAGGACTTCCCACGAGCATCCGGGGAATGCAGCTGGGGATGGACTCATTCCCCCGGTGAACTGACAGTGAGGGAACCTATCCCACCTCCAGGGCTGCCTCTGGCTTTAGGGAAGGCGGGTGTTCTCCTCCCTCCCGGCGCTGCGGGTGCCCTTGCAGGTCCTCAAGGTGAACAGCCGGCTGTCCTGCTGTGGGGACACTGTAAATAGTGGTGGGAGTGTTAAAAAACAAAATATATAATAGTGGCTCCTGGCTGCCTGCCAGCTCCAAACGCCTCCACCGAGCCACAAGCCCAGCCCTGGAGCACCTGGAATTAATGGGAAATCCCCAAAAATGGCATTTTGGGGGCTGAGCGGGGATAGAAGAGGAAAATTTGGAGGCCTTAGCTGGGTCTAAAAGAAGAGATTTCAAGCAAAGCATTGTTTCGATACCTCTTTTTATGCACACCGAAGGATCATCGGGAAAAATAAGTGGGGAAAGGGTCTAGCCTGGGTTCCTCTTGGAGTCTGAGCGAGTGAATTAATCCTTGGCAGAAGGGCCTGGCACAGTGGCTGGATTTGAGTTTCCGAGCCCCTGGTTTCTGTTCCTCCGGCTGGACGTTGCCAGTAACTGCATTAGCTCCTGAGTGCAGGTGACCTTTGCCACTGCTGCTCCCGGGGGTAATTGCACCTTCCCACTGGTATCCAGGCTTCCAGCTGCCAGCAGATCCCAGAATGGCTGGATGTAGACAGGACCATTTGTGGTCAAGGCCAGGGAGGCAGTTTGGAACTGGGACCGTGGTCTTTCAATGGCTGCCAAACCCCTTGGGAGTGAAAAGCAGCACTTTTCAAATGCTGGAGCTTTGTGGGAGCCTCGGGGCTGGGATGTCCCCACCGACAGATGCTGGCTGTCCCTGTGGGGAGGTTCCTCAGAGCTCTCAGGTTGTTCCCGAGCACAGACATGCAGGGATCAGACCGGGTCCCTTCTGCCTCGGGCTCCGCCGTGTCTCACCAGACCGGAGATGCCTTGCATGAAGAATTTCATTACATCTAAAAGCTATTTATAACGGAAATTGAGTTCATTTCTCATGTTCTGACAACTCCAGCCTGCCAGGGTGGTGGATCTGGTTGAGCTTGCTCATGAGGAAGTGACATTTGATGACAACTTTCTCTTTTTAAGCCAGCTCAGAGGATATGGTCACCCCAGACTCCTCCATGGACAGCTGCCATCCCAGCAATTTTGAGTCCCTGGATTTTTGGCAGAGAAGGTGTTTGGTGCAGAAAGTCTCATCTCCTGAGGTCTACTCTAATGGAGCCCTGCACCTTCTTGCTGCAACCAGAGTTCACCACAGCCAGAGCAGTGCAGCCAGCTGGGGGGAAGTCGGATGAGTCCTCTCACTGCTGGACTTCTGAGGTGGAGAAACTGCTCACCCTCCACTGCCATGAGGGGTCCTTCACAATTCACACCTTCACAATTTGAACCTTTGTGGTCAGCTTTCTCTCTTCAAGGACAGAGCTGGGGGCTGGGATGGGGACATCTTGAACTTTTCATTGATGGGTGGAAATCAGATGCGTCCAGGTTGGCCACAATCCTTCCTTTAGCTTCTTGCCCTCCATCCTGAAAACCCTTTTGGGTTTTCACCCCTCTGTGGCTCTTCCCATCCTGGGAGACAAAAGAATGTCCAAAAGTAGGTTCAGATCCCTGTGGGGAGGATCTGTCCATGCTGACTGGGGGTGATGGCAGAGCACCCCACATCCCTTTGGACCACCAGCTCCTCTTTCCAGAATGTATCCACAAGAAGGAATAAGGAGCTCAAAGCACATGGGACCTGGAGGTGCCTTTGGGATTTCCCATCCGGGAAAGACTTAAAACAACTTCCCTCAGCTCATTGTTGTTTCCTCATCAGTTTGTTTGCTTTGGCTGTGTGAGCTGAGGCAGTTCTTCAGCTGGAGACCCTTCTCTGGGAAATGATTTATCCCAATTAGAGGAAAGGATCAAGTGTGGAAATGCTGGTGGAGATGCCTGCACCATCCCAAAGAGACACAGCCAAGGGGTAAACCAGTTACTTTGAGGCTGAAACCCAGCACCTCAGGGATGAGCCACCCTGAGGAGCTCCATGATCCTGGTCCATCACCACAAGCCAGGGCCAAACACAGTTGTCCCAATTTGCCATCGTGTGGGCACCCAAGACACTTGGATCTTATGGATAGGTGGAGACAGCACAAGGACAAGATGGTTGAATTTCACCAGGAATTTTGTGCAGCACAAATGTAATGCTTTGCATTAGAAACTACTTGGTGCAACTTGCTGTTGCCTCCCTGGGAACCCTGTGCTCAGTTCCAGAAGCACAATAAGCAATTTCCATGTGACTTCCAAACCATGGATGGAATCACCCAGCTGGATTGATCTGCAATTTTTAGTCTGTGCAACGAGTCTGTGCATTTCTCTAATGGGAATTGTAAGTATTCTCTTAAGGAATTTTTCAGGTCAGTTGAAGTTATTTCCTCATTAATACCATTCAATGCAGCGCTGTTGACTCAGTTTGCCCATCCCCTCACCAAGGGCTGTAAGGATGGGGCCTTGGAGTTTCCTGAGAACCCAAAATAACTTCAATGCATGAGGCACCTCCCAGAGGGACCAAAGCTTCCCAGGAATTCAAACTCAGGGCATGGACTGCCTGTTTCCAAGGAGAACGCAGGGATCTGCTCAAGTCTTGCACTGGTTCTCACTTTCATGAAAGTGGGTCCATCACATCCTAGCCACCACAGCAAATATTTAAAACACACTTCCCTGTTCTTTCCACTGCAGAGGAAATCAAACCGGACATTTATTTTGGGGGGAAAAAAAACTCCGTTTCATGTCTGACATCACTGATGATGCTTTCTGTGGGAGCTACTCAGATGTCTTTACTTCTCCCTTTCGATTCTTCTTCTCAGAAGATCATGCTGTAGCCTTGAAGAAGATGAAAAGGGAAGGCATGTCCCAAGTGATTTATTTTTTTGATTCCAAGAATTGGTCTCTTTCTTCTAAGAAGGAAAAGTCTTTGTTTTTTTCCTTTTTCTGTGGAAGAGCAGAATTACAAAAACAAGGCGAAATTGAGTCACAGTTTTCTCTTCCACCAGTGCCTGAGGTTTATACTTAGCTGAACCAAACGTGATGGTGACATTTTATAGGAAGATTTTGGAGGTATCCCAGGTAATAATACCCCTTGATTCAGGGATAAGAGGTTTTTCTGCTCTGCTTGCTGGGAGGTGACTGAACCACCACTTGTTGGAGGTTTTACCAGGAGCAGCCTCACAGAGGGACAGTTCCATGTCCTCCATTTCCAAAGGGGAATTATTTCCATTTCCAGCATTACCTTGGCAGCACCTTCTAAACAAAGCTCAGAGCAGAGCCAGTGTTCAGACACTTCATCCAAACACCAAGAGGAAACCATAACAAGGGAAATACAATCCTGGGGGGTCCTGGCCATCAAGTGTCTGTGTTTGGGCAGAACCAGGCACGGTTGCTGAACCTTCTCTTTTGATGTGGTGGCTTGCACGTGTCTGGGGGCTTGGGTGGCTGGGATTCAGGTGGGTGTCCAGCCCAGGAGCATGGCCAGGAGATGCTGATGGATGCTCAGGAGATGCTGATAGGGATGTCAGGCGTAGCTTTGGGGGGTTGTAAGACCATCCTGAGCAAGGGGGTCTGTGCCTGTTACTGCTGGGAGTGACAGGGTGGACCGGGGAGATCCTGTGATGATCCCGAGCTGTGCCTCAGTGTCTCCAGCTGCACAAAAGAGTGAATGCCCAACTTTCAGCTTCTGGGTGACAGCTATAAATCCTTCAAACAGAGGGTTGGAAGGTTGTATCCCATGCCTGCCTTAGGTGAAACCTCCTGCAGCAGCAGGCAGGGCCCTCCTCCCCTCCACCCTGTGCCATTCGGGACACCTGAGACCTGCCCCAGCCAAAAATGCTCAAGCAGGTCCATCCCGCTGGGGATGTGTTGCAAAACCAAGGCAGTGGCTGAGTTCTGCACCTCGGCAGGGAGGGAGGAGGGGACTCTGACGGGAAACAAGATCAGCTCGTTGCCCTGGAGCTTGCATGTGCTGGCAGGCTCAGGAGCAGCGGGTGACCTCACTCACAGCACCTTTTGTAGTGTTTCAGCCTCTTGAATTTGTTTTTTAAACATTTTTCCTGCAAACAAGGTTCTGTCCCATTCTTTTCTATTCCAAGTTATTATTTTTAAATCCCTTTATTCAGGCCAGGAGCTGCCAGTGCTTGGGTCACTCTCTGTCCATGCACGTCAGCCCAAGAGTCCTGATCTCAGCAGGGTGGTGACTCCTCTAACTTAAGGGATAAATACCCAGACAAATCTGGCATAAACAGAGAAAATGATGAAATGGGTTTGATTTAATATCTCCAGTAATCCTAGGCATTCTCACTTCCTTCCCGTTATTATCTGATGTGCCTTCTATTCCTGGATACTCAGAGAAATTTGCTCAAAGGAAAACCGAACAATAACAGCCGGGAGATTAAAATAAAACCAGAAAAATAATGGGAATGGTGGACAAGAAATTGGTTGGGTTTCCAGGAAGGTTCAAGGGAATCTCCTGTGCAGGGATGTGACTGTGCTGTGCTCTGAATCCCTGCTGGAGGGAGAAGTGATGGTGCTGTGCTCCCTTCAGGAACAGCTTGGGTGTCCTTGATCCAAAGTGGTTCATCTCAGCAGGGTGGCTGGAGAAGCAGCCCTGGGATGTTCTCTGGGATGTGCTCTGGTGGGCTCTGTCCCTCACACGTGGCTCTGAGCATGACTTATTCCCACCCTTGTCATCCAGAGGCCAAGATGGGCTGAGACCAGGCGGCTGTCATTAAGCAAATCATTAAATCTCTGTTTTCCAGCCACTTGGACATCTGGTTTTTAATCTAGCCACGAGAGGAAGCGCTGGTTTTCTTCCCCAGGATGAGAGCAGGTGCAAACCACCCTTGGCTAAGCAGAACCTCGTGGTCTCCTCTCAGCCTGGCACACCTGGACGTGCCAGAGTGAGGGCTGAGCTGCATCCCATCTCCTCCTGGGTGAGTGTCCGAGTGTCCCCACCTCTGGGACGTCGAAGGTACCCCGTGGCCCATGAGCCAGCACAGCAATGGTCTGCTTTGGCCATTCCCAGGCTGGGAACCTGCAAAGGGAGCCCTTCCCTGTGCTCGTGTGTGTACAAGGCTTTCAGTGTGCAAACAAGCAGCACAGCTCAAGGGCTTGGCTCCCACTCTGCCAGCTCCTGGATGTGTCTCCACTGGCTCTTCCTCCTCTCTGTGTTTCAGCAGCCCTGCTCCTCCCTCCTCTCCTTGCTCGTCCCTTGCCAGGCATTACCATGGGAGAGCTCCCAAGTGTTGTGGTTTTGGTTTAGTCAGGTAGAAATACTAATTTTGTGTAGTGGTTTGGGTTTGTTAATTTGAAATTTTTTTTTTGCTGTGAGATAGGATTAGGAGGAAGGTAAAACAGACTTCGCTTTAAATGGTACTAAGAGAAACTTTATTACTAGAAACTATAAGAGTAAAACTCAGAATGAAACTTCTAGATTACTCTTCCTCCCCCCCACCCCACTTCTTTTTTTTTTTTTTTTCACACTGATAGCAGAGGTGCTGTGGTTATCACGTTGTCCTAGATTGTCACATCATCATCCTAGGACCAGTGAGGAAGACACCTCCACACCAGTGGGCAACATTAAACAGGTCACTGGTGTGGTGGTGAAGGCAAACAGCCTGGCTTCTCCTCCTCTTCCTCCTCCTGCTCCTCGGGTGGTTAATATTGATTGGGTTTATGAATTAACTTCTCTCTGAGCAGGTTGGCAGAGCTGGAATGGAGACATTAAACAAAAAGTGGCTTGTGACTCACACCGTGGCCCCGTGCCAAGGCAAGCACAAAAGCAGAGCCCTTGGAATGGTTCACTCTTCAGATCCACATGGTCCTGGGGAAGACACTGGATGGGCCCTCTCACTAAATTCAGCTGGGGCAGGTGAAAAACTTCTCTCCTTCCCAGCCCTGGTGCTCAAGAACTCTGCTCCTCACCCAGGGCAGAATCAGCAGAACAATCCATGGAGAGATGGCAGTGGGAAGATAAACCTCGTCCCTGAGGGCCACCCAGCTCCCACAGTGACACAGACCTCATCTGGGATTTGGGATTTGGGAAGATCCCTCCCCCACATGCCACAGGGCACTGCTCCTGCATGGCATGGTGCAGCCTTGTCCTGCAGACTCCCAGAGGTCTCTATTTCTGAGGAAAATGAGTAAGAGTTGATTGTCCTTTTGGGTAGGAATGGATCAAAGAAGTTTTAAATAGTAAACCTGTCCTTTCCTATGGTTATTTCCCTCTTTATTCCCCCTCCTGGCTGCCGGGAGGTTTGTAAACATTTATTAAAATCTGCTTTGACATGTCACGCTGAGTATTTCCTTTTGGCCAGCTTTACACGTTTGCCTCCATTCAAATTCCCATACAAGGACAACGGGGAGCCAAACCCCTTTCATCCCTCACAGCCTGCCCAGAGCCCTCTCAGGGGTCACAGCTGGAGGGCAGGGAGGCTGAGACCTCCCCAAGGTCCTGGCTCAGGCAGATCCTTTGCTCAGATGGGCTAAGGAGGGGGAATGTCTCCACTGGCTGTTTGTAAGGCAAAAATCCAAAGGCAATGGGTAAGGTGAGAATAAGAAAATGGAGCCAGAGTCTTTGGCCATGAACACCAACTGAAACATGAGGAATCCTGTTCAGACATGAGAAAATGATTTTGCTACTGTGAGGGCAGTCAGCTGAGGCTGTGGAGATGCCCAAAATGCATCTTGACATGGCCCTGAGTGACCCACTCCCAGTCCCCACTCTGGAGCACTGGACCAAATGGTCTCCAGAGGTCCCTGCCAGCCTCGGGCCCTCTGGAAAGGAAGGAAGGGGAGGACACCCCTAGGAAATGAACCCTGTCTGCATGTGTGGGAAGGGGGAATGTCTCCCGTGCCTGGGAGGTGACCAGGGAAGGCCTTGAAGGGTGTGATGAGGATGTGTCTGACCCACACTTGTGCACGATGGAGGGGCTGCTGATTCCAGCCCTTCCCAAGCGTTTTTATGAAGCTTTCTCCCACACCCCACAGTGCACATCGGGAGTGCAGTCCCCTGCCTTGGCTCATGCAGTGGCCCTGCAGGGACACAGTGAGCTCATCCTCCTCCTCCTCCTGCCTCCCCATTAAATCCCAGACATCCTCCAGATGTTCTGCAGAAGGATGAGCACCACATTTTTGTCATTAGATCAGAGATTAAAGCTCTGGCTGCAGCGCATGAACTTGTGCCCTCTGAAGCAGGTGCCCAAGACCAGATGATCACTGCACAGGCAGGGAGGAAATGAGGGAGAAGATTGGTCCAGGAGAAACATCTGGGCACAGTGGCTGCTTGACCTGCTCTCCTTGGAGAGGAACTCCTTTCCAACTGGTTTGGAAAGGCAGGCACAAACTCCTCTGCAGATGAGAAGCCCCGGGAAGCACCTGCACCTCTCACACTGCCATGCAAAAAGAGCCACGGGCACATTTGGTGTGGGGAAAATGCAAGTGAAATATTGGCCTGGTGAGAAACTGCAAGGCTGGAGAAGGATTTGTGGCATGAAGAGACATCTACTTTCATAAAATCATAGAACAGTTTTTGGTTGGAAGGAACCAAAGTCCAAACCCAGATCAGGCTGATCAGAGCCCCATCCAACCTGACCTTGAGTGTTTCTACCACGTCTCTGGGAATCTCGTGCCAGTGTTTTGCCACCCTCATTATAAAAAACCCCAAACCTTCTTGTCTCTAGTTTTCTGTCTTGCTTTCCTTTTTCTGTGCCATAAATAATCTCACAGCTCGCTGCCCATGGATGTGGAGTGAAGAAAGGAACAGGGCAGGGAAAGTTGGACTGGAGGGAGAATCAAAGGGCTGGAGCTCAGTATTTTCCTGGGAGCTGCTCAGAGGAGGTGTGATGTCCCTCTGCTCCAGCTCCTCACCCTTGTCCTGCAGCAAAATCAGCTTTCTGAGGGCCTTCAGCAGCTCTAATCAGCTCCTCCCTTAGCCCAAACAACCCCATTCTCTGGCTCCAGCCTGTGCTTGCCCTCCAGGGCTGCTTGGTTCAGTGCCCTTCGGGGCATGCTGAGTGTTTCACCCACTGTGGATAAGGGGACAGGGTCACAGTGTCCCTCACTGAGCTGTGCAAGGAGGAGGAGGTCCCTCTCTTCCAGCAAGGCCTCCCAGCACACTCCCAACATTGCTCCCGGTGCCTCCAGCCTCCTGGTTTGAGAATGGAAAATGTAGAGAGAAGTGGTGAAAGAAATAAAGGAGGGAAATGGGTACAGCCATGTATTTACTGCCCCAAATCACCCCTCTGTGCTCACCCAGCCTGCAAACCCACCTGGCAGGAGAGGGATGTTCTCCCAATTTAAAAGTGCTCCCAGTTAAAGATTCCTCCCAGTTTGTGAGCACAGGGAGAGTGTTTGGGGGAGATAAGGGCTGGTACAGACACAGGGAGCTGGGCTGAGATAAGAACAGCCATTGGCTGAGCTGCAGAGCATGGAATTGTTTCAGCTCCAGGAAGCTGCATCCAGGGCCAAGCAAGCCTGGACTGCACCAGAGATAGGAGAGGGACACACTCTGCCAGCCCTGGGGGCATGGACAAACCCTGCCCCTCTGGGACTCAGTCCAAAATCATGGATGTTCCAGCTGGATTCCTTTGCTCTGCTGCCCTTTGCATCCCCGGGGTTACAAATCACAGCCATAATTAATATAAATAATAAATATATTATGATTTAAAAATGATAAATAATTATAACTGAGAATCCTGCAGCACTTTGATCCAGGCTCTGGCTCCTTCTCCAGCTCTCTGTGGCATTGTGGCTGGATGCAATACCACGCTCAGGGGTGTTTCCCTTGGGAAATCACCCTGGCATTGAGTGTTTCCCTTCCCTTGGCCTTGCATGGAGGTCAGATACCCCAGGTCCTTCTGCTTGGTCCAACATTAATGGCTGGACTTGATGATCTTCAAGGTCTATTCCAACCTTAATGATTTTATGATTCTACAATGTGCTGCAAACGTCTCTCTCCTCCTTCCCTCCCTCCCAATCCATCTTCTTTGATTTCCACATTGTTCCTTGCATACAGGTTGGTGTGCACTGAGGATTTACCTGATTCCCTTTCCTTTAGGCTCAGGAAGGATCTTGCTTCTCTTATCCCTTCACCCAACTGTAAAGCTCATTTTCAAAGGACAATGCAAGTCCTTAATGCCACACACCAGCGATTTCTGAATATTTGGGGACAAGGCTTGGGATTATGCAGAGCTGTTTGCTGCCTACCTCTGAATTGCAGTGACCTCCCACGAGCAGCCACAGTGGGAGCACCAGGGAAATACCAGTGCCCCAGAAATACTGCACACAAACAGCACAAAAAGCCAAATATTTGTCCTTTCATGCTCCCCGTGAGGGCTCCTTCTGCAGAGCTCTCCTGGTCCTAGACTGGGATGAAAGGGAGGGGAAAATGTGGAGGGGAAGAGAGGCTGGAGGGCAAATAATAACAGGAGCAAACAAGCAGCACCAGCATTTGAGCCAGAGCCTGGACAGTGAACTCAGATCCTGTTCCTGATGTTTCCTAGGACACCAACTCTTCCCTGCTAATTTTAATGGATTATTTTAACCAGGAATTAATGTGTGCTGCTGATACTGGCCACATTTCTCACCACTTGCACTTGGGACACAATGCCAGAGAAGTGAAATAGAGAACAGAAATCCTAAGGATCTTGGAAAGAAGAGCTGATGCTTCAGCAATATCTCTAACAATGGGTATCCATCCACTGGGTGCAGAGGAGCTTCTCCTCTCAGTTTGGAGACTGGGAAGTGACAATTCCTGAAGTTTCAGCTTTCTGGCCCCCGTGGGGATGAGGGATTAAAAAAATCCTGGAAAAACCCTGTGATGAGAAGATGAATAGAGAGAATGCATAAAACAGAACACGTATTATTCTTGTGTTCTCCAAGTTGGTTGCATTTGATTTTGGATGGGCTGATGGTGGCTTTTCTAAAACAGCAGGCGTTCATGAGCACACTGGAGTGTGCTTCAGAGAATCCTGGAATTATTTGAGCTGGAAGGAACTTTAAAGTCCCTCTTGTTCCAACCCCACACCATGGGCAGGGACACCTGCCTCTAGACCCCAAGCCCTGTCCAACCTGGCCTTGAACACTTCCAGGGATTCTGGATCAAGGACCCAGGGTTTCATCTGCCTCTCTCTGACCACGGGCTCATCACTTCAGGCCCTTCCTGCCTCTGCCTCCGTGGTGAGGAGCAGAGCCTGGTGAAAGGTGACCCCCCAGGTCAGCCTGCCCTGGACTTTGTGTCCCAGTGGTCCCTGTGGCTTCCCAGCTGGCCCAGCCTGGTCCATAACCAGGGACAAGGAGCCGCCTCACTGCTGCCACAGGACCAGGAACTGTTCCCTCTCCATCCTCCTTTCCTCAGGGCTCTGGGGAATTTCCATTTTTGCTCCCTGGATTATATTCAAACCCTCAGGCCACACAGAACAACAGCAACGAGTCGAGCTGGTGTTGGGGAATGGCGTTTAGGGGACAAAGGAGATGTCCCCATCCTTGTTCTCCACGAAGAGGGAAAGGTTAGGAAAGGTGTTCATCTCTCAGGATCCCCAAGATACCCACAGGGGATTTTTATCTCTTCACGTGTGCTCAGCCAAGCAAGGAGTTGCACACCTGGAAAAAGGATCGGGCTGCCTATCAGGGGCACTTTCTGTGCCCATAACATTTTGGCAACACAAAGAGGGACTGGTGTAGCTGCACGAGACAGCACTTTTACACCCTGGTAAAAGTGTGTAATCCATGGATTTTGACCTTTCCTGGGCAAAAAGAAAAGGCTGTGTCTTGTTTTAGGGGTGTAGAGACACCATTCAGCCAAGTAAACTTGCGGGTCTTGCACTGATAAAAGTTGAAGATTATCTTCCTTAACTTTTCCTCTTCCTCTGGAGGATCCGTGCACAAGCTCAGGGTGCTGCCACCGAGCTCTGGGTGGCCAAGCTGTGACAGGCAGAGCCAAGGACAAGGCATTTGTTGTGTCACAGCACTGACCAGGGCTCGGGTTGGGAAATTAAAGTGTCCTGGCCCACAGCCAGAACAAATATTCCCCTCAGGCTCATCAGACTGAGGCTACACGTCTGGAGAGTCACTGCCTGCCCCGAGTCTGCTGGCCAGGGCACAGCTCCAGAGAGGCTGGCCCTGGAGGATGGTGGTCAAGGGGCACCTAGAGGCGACCACACTGGCAAAACCCCAAGCTCCAGAGGAGAAATATCCACAGCAATGTGCTCCTGGCTGAAGCACCCTTTGGTTCCCACTGGCTCTGGCTGTCCCAGAATATTGTGTGTGTCAGGGAGGGTTCCCCAGCACACCCAGTTCAGCCAGGCTCTCACCACCTCCACCAGCCTTGCCCCAGCAAGATGCTGATGGGGGCGAGATCCTGGACCCTGGACTAGATCGTGAAATACGAGAAAAAGTCATTTTCTACAGCAATATTTGAGAGAATTTACTTTTCTCTCTTTTACTGAGACCATCCAAGAGATGCTTCTGCTGCAAGATGCTCTGGACTTTTCTTTGTAAAAGTCCACAGCAGTTCAACCTCTTTAAAGCTCTCAGGTCCTGGAATCCCTCCTAGTTTAGCCATGAATTAGTGCTCCATCCTTGGAGATGACAAATTCACGGCCAGCCCATGGGGTTGACTATCCTTGGGCATTATCTTGATGGGCTTGATTTGGCTCAGCTAAACCCCTGCCTGGCCACGGTTAGAAAGTTGTTTGGATTTAGTAGAGAAGGTTCAGTATTGCTGCAAAGTATTTTCAGTGGGAAACAATTCCTGGTACTGCAGTGTTTGAGTGCAAAAAGGAAAATGACAAAGAAATGAGGAAGCTCCTGAGAATTAAGCAGCTGAACAGGATGAGATGTTTGCAGAGGGAGTGGAAGTGGGCTGAGGATGCAAATGCAAAGCACTGATTCCAAAAGGCCCAGGGCAGCCAGGTCCAAACAGCAGGCTGAGAAATGTCACCAGGGGAAAGAAAACCTCCTGCAGAAGATCCACAGCATGTCCAAACAGGATGCACGGCAGAGGTGATGGACACCAAGCAAGTTGAATGTGAAAATCCTCTTCAGAGTGTGGAAGATTTTTGAGGAACAACTCACTGAAAGCTGCCGAAGGAGTTAACAGGAAGCAGAGCCCACAATGCAGAGCTTGGTGGTGGTGGTGGATAAAATTAATTGTGCTGAATTGCACAGTGCTGAGGAGGTGGCAGCATCTCCTGCCAGCTGTCCCTGCCCTGCTGTTCCACAGGGAGATGGGCTGGAGATTTGACACGTCCCAAGGGGAAATGAAGACCTCAAACTGTGATCGAGCTCCTCATGGCTGCAAAAGACCTGTCCAAGACCCAGGACTAAGATCCAAGATCACCTGGATGGAACCCCCCCTGTTCCATCACCCCCCAGCACCCACCTAGAGGAGGTAGCGTGACGTGTGGAGGTTGTAAAAGCAGGACAGTTTCCAAAGCAGGGAAATTTTCTGGGGATTATCTAACTTACCCCACCTCCTTCTCACAAAACCCTGCAGCCACAAAAGCGGGCTGTGATTCAGAGCAGGTATCACATTGCTAATTCCTTCCCCCTGTCCCTTTCTCAGTGGCCTCTGCCAGCAATGGGGCACTGGGGCTTATGCAAATATGTGTGAAAAAAAAATGCACAACGCATCTCAAAATACATAAATATGCATTTATCCATATAACAGGTTTCACAAGACATTTGAAAAGTGTCACTGCTGTTACCAGGATATCTCCAGATATCCGTAGGAAATTCCCCAGTGGGGACATCTCTGAATGGCAACCTGAGAAATACAAAAGAGGCCCTTTTCAGTGGTACTAAACCATGTCATTAAACCTGAGATTACCTGGGGTCACTTGGTATCGTGCAGGGTAAACATTTGCTCTCATTGGAAAAGGATTTTTTTTATCCCTCCCTGCTTTTGTGAGTGCTTTATCTGCAGGGTAATGAGGGCACTGAGTCTTTCTCGTGCTTCTTTTCCTCCTAAATCGAGTTTCTTACAGTCTTCAGATCCTCCTCCCACACAGGGTCGACGTCAAGTGTGCGTCCACCAGTTTCACAATAATCCCATTAACTTGAAACTGGATAAAACCCACAAAGCCGGCCCTGGGCAAGGCTGGGGCAGGAGGCATTTTGTGACTGGGTGGCTGAACCAAAATTTGGGAGGAAAACATGATTCCGGTCAAAGGGAGGTCAAAGCAAGTAGTTTCTGTTGATTTCTTTTAACCCTTGCCTATTTGGGTTAAATAAATAAATAGAGTGGAGGTTTTTTTGCTTGTTTTTGGATCGTTTTTGTTTTTGCTTTTGAAAAAGTGTCTTTTTGAAATGAGAAGTCAAGTGCTTTGTATCAGAAAAGTAGGAAGGGGAATAATTCTATCTCCCAAAACGATGATGTTTCCTGGGAGTTGAGGTATTTATAGAAAACACAGAATCATTTGGGTGGGAAGGGACCTTAAAGATCAACCTCCCTGACACAGGAAGGGACACCTCCCTCTATCCCAGGTTGCTCCAAACTCCATCCAACCTGGCCTTGCACATTTCCATCCCCAGCTTCTCTATTCCTTCCCAAAATATTTCCACCCTCAACTAAACATCAGTCTCTGAGGGGCAGTGCAGCACCTTGGTGGTAAATCTGTGTGTGGTGCTTGCCTGGAATGATTCAGCCTCCTTGGACATCACCAGCTGGATCCACAGCCCTGGGCTGGGAATGTGCAGATCCATCACTGCACCACCACTGGCATGGCTTGGACACAAACTCCTCCAAAGCAGCTCTTCTCTTTTTGGGGGATACCCATCTGGATGTGGCCACCTGGGCATCCTGAGTGTCTCAGGAGGGTCCGTGGGGTCCTGGAAAGGCCAGCTCTGTCTTGTGGGTTCATACCGGGGTCTTGTGCAGGTCACAGCCAACATCTCTCCCAGGACGGGCTTTACCCACCCAAACCAAGCATGTGATGGGCCAAAGCAGGGGGGAGGAGACCCCCAAAACACCGCGTGCCCCCACCCAGCAGGCAGCTGAAGGAGGGACCCAGAGGGGGCAGTGCTCTTCCTCCATCTACGGGCAACCAGGAGGAAGAGCAGCTGCTACAAATCCGAATTTGCAGCACATTTCAATCCAGCTGCCTTCTGGGGATGCTCAAAGAGTTTCCATAACCGGGACAAAAAAAAAATGGAAATATTTTGATGATGAGGGGGATTTTGATGCTTCAAGGCATTGCTGGAACGTGCTGCTCATGCTCCAGGCTTTGTGCTGCCTCACATCACCAGCCAGATACTGAAATGCAGGGAAGGGCTGCAACATCTGGGAAGCATTGCCCGGGAAGGGATGATGGATTTCGAGGAAATGACCTCATAAAGTTTGGATGAGGGTCAGGACAGTGGGATATTAATCACCACATGCAATTGGCATCCTGGGACACGGGCACTCGGTGCTGCCCACGGCGCTGGCTGGAGGCACCCCCCTCACGTCACTCAATCCGGGCTTACAATCCCAAAGATTCCACGCCCCTGGCACTGCTGCTGCTCGCCATACCTGCTGCATCACCCCACAGAGGGGTCCCTGAGCCCAGACCACCCTGCTGGCAGCCCATTTGCCTGAAGAGGAGCAGATGGGGAGACACAAGCTGGGAAGATGCTCCGGGGCTTTTGAGACTTCCTCAGCAACCTCTGGCGGTCCCTCGGATGCTGTGGTGCATCCACTGTGTGCCAGAGGGCTTTGGGAGCCCAGATGGGCTTGGGGACACAGGTTTGGGAATGGTGACGTTGGTGATGGTGCAGTGACAGCGATGCCCACCCACCCACTACCCCCAGTGAGTTATTTTAGGGCTCAGCCCCGTGAGCTCATCCTCGGGGGATGCTGGAGGGTGAGACACGGGAGTATTGGCATCTTGCTGAGCACAGGGCTGCAGAAGCTATTTAGGGACAATTCGGGTCATTTAGCAGCTGCCAGCTGGGCTGTCTCCTTTGCCCAAGGAGGACCAGAAGAGTGTGGATCCCTGAGCACCTCCCCCTTTTTGCAGCCTTTCCACTTGGCCCTGCAGGCTGCACTGGTGACAGGGTGACACCAAAGACACCGCACACGAGCTCCCAACCTGCTTTTCAGCCCCATCCCAAGGCTCTCGGGCTTGTTTGGGACCAGATGGACTCGTTCCACAGGCCACAAGCAGCGTTGAACCCGCACCCTGTTTGCAAACAGGCTGTGCTGGCACCCACGCGGAGCCCTGTCCTGCTGCCAGGCTGCAAAATGCACCCAAGTCACGGAGCAGGAGCAGGGCAAGGACAGCATCCGGCTGGGGGTGGAGCTGCTCACCTGCAGAAGCTTAGGAAAGACATCCCTGGCTCATCCCACCCTCTTGCTCCTCAGCAGAGGAGGTTTGCAGGGAGTTTCAGGGCGCAGGTGAGTGACTGATCAGTGACATCTAAAATAAACTCGTTTCCAAAGGCAAGTGATGGTGGGGAAGCCCCACCATGAAGGGCAGCACCAAGGTCCTTCCCTTCCCTTCCTTGTGGGTGCCAAGTGGCCTCCACCTCCATCCATACACATCCATCCTTTCCTAATGGTGTCCGGACAGTCTCCAAACCACTTGTCCCACCTGAGAAAAAGGATGGCAGAATGTAAAATGAGCACCAAGACTTCCCTTAGGGGAAGGGATGGAGCAGGAACAGCAAGTGGGAGACTGGATGATGAGCTGATGGTGACCAGGCTCCTCTCCTGCCATTAAAACCACACATCACAGGAGGAGAAACCACACAAGGGAAACTTGAAAGTGAAAAGAAAACCTCCCCATTCCCACGGATGGAAATCATGACCCTGCCTTGAGTGGCTGTTGAGTGACACAGTCCCAGTCTGGGGACAAGGACCCTGATGCTGGCACATCCCCTTGGCACCAGCAGAGGACTCTGCTGCAGCAGCTGCAGCCTATTCAGCCGAATTGTCTCTCCATTAAAAATCAGCCCAGGATGGATTTTGCACTGCTGGGCCCAGGATTTTCCACGTTTCCAACCTCCCACCACCTCCCAAGGTTCCCCACAGGCTGAGATCTCAGCTGAAAACCCCTCACCCCTTTCTTCCCAAGTTCAAATACGGGAGCTGGGTGGTTTGAGGGCTCCCCCAGGATTTAAGGGGAGCTGGGAAGGGCTGGTGCCTTTCCATAGTGAGGGGCAAAAGCAGAGGAGAAGGGTCTGGTGGGAGAATCTCTCCCACCAGCAGCATCAAAAGGGGTTGCAAAACCCACCCACCCAGTCAGGATGGGGGTTTGGGGGAGCTGAGACCTTGCAGCTCATGTCATGAGTGAGGAGCCACAGCCAGGAAGATTTCAGCTGGCTGGGAGGATCTGTGGAATTGCTGTTCTTGTATAAATTAGGTTTTGGGTGGGTTTTTTGGCTGTTCTAAATGCTTTCCTCTGCCCTTGGCAATAGGCTTGAGGGTTCAAACCCTTCTCCAAACCTGGAGCATGGACAAGTGGGATTGTGGGCATCTGTGTGCTCACATATAACACATGCATGTGTGCCTACATGTGCACAATCCAGCTGCTCCCCAAATACACCCCAAAATGTTGGTGCTTAGCCAGGGCTTAAAACTGCAGGTATTTGAGGAATTTTTTATATTTTTTTAAAGGGGTATTTTAAACTTTCAGGTTTTCCTGAGCATTTATTTGTCAGAGTCTGCAAATATTGGTACTGAAGCTGTGAAAGTCTTCAAATAAACTCCTCACAAAGCTGGGTGATTGGCATGTTATTTCAAACACCCACTGGTTTGATTTCTCCCTGAGCAACTGCTGCCTTGGCCCATCCATATGGGGAGAATTTCTGCAGTAATATCAGTTTGTGGGATTTGGAACTCTCCTCCCAGTATTTGAACAAACCTTTGGCCTGCTGGGTGGCTTTGAGCCTGTCACCCTCCCTCACACATCATGGTTTAAGGGACACTCTGGCATGGGGGAGGTTTCTCTGGTGTCTAAAACAAATTTTGAGCCGTTGGGTGACAATTCCTTTGGCTCATTCTCCTTCACATCAAAATTTCCCATGAAATTCGTAGGAGCTCAACAGTGTGGTGACTTTGTCCCTGAATCAAACTGGCCAACCAGGTCAGAATTGACTTGGAGAGGCAGACAGACTTGTTCCTCAGGATAATCCAGCCCCAAGGCACAAAACCAGAAGAAAAATGGAGACAGGACTTGGAAAAATGAATGGATGCACCAAGTGTTTACAGTAACAACATGGCCCAGTGCCTGCCACTGTCCCATTAAGAGTCTGCTTCCTAGAAAGGCAAGGAAGGAAAAGCTCTCCACTTGGATGCTGGGAAGGTCCAGCAGAAGCGTGCATCCCTCCAATCCATGTCACAATTTGTTTCCTTGGCAGGAAACCATCAGTGCTCTTCACTTTTACTTCCTGCTCCCTGTGCTAAGGGATATTTAGAAAAAGTGGTTTGTAACCACTTGGCACGGCTGGGTGTTTTTTTTTTTTTCCTGCTTGTTTCTCTGCACAACCTCTGTGTTCCCCATCAGTGGTTGTTTTTCTTCCTTAATTCTCATTCTTGGGTTTGGGTGACTCAGTGCTGGTATGAGCTGTGCAGAGTCATTGCAGTAAAGATTTGGGAATGAAGTTAAATCTATTAAATCTATTCACGTGTGAGCCCTTGGTCCCAGAGAGAGATCCCAAAATTCTGGGCTGAAAATCAAGAGGGGCTTTTCAGAGGGTGCATCCTGGGATATTTAATTTAGCATTTCTGGGGCTCACAGCTATTTCTTTGGCTTTATGCTTTTGAGGCTTTGTGTTTTGGCAGCCCTAAGGGCTTCAAAGTTCTTGAAAAGAGTAAGCAGAGCAAAGCTTTCTGCCCTGGTGCAGGGGACCATGAAGGGCTTCTGTCCCACAGGGGGGTGATGAGGGACTGGCTGCCCCTTAAAGACATTACTGGGACATCAAGAGTAAACTGATTTGAAAACGGCTTCAGGATGAAAAGTGAAGGAATTCACAGTGAAGGAATTCACAGAACCAGAGAGTCATGGAATCACAGAAGGTTTGGCTTGGAAAGGACCTTAAAGATCATCTCATTCTAATCCCCCTGCCATGGGCAAGGAAACCAAGCACCAGCCCTGTCCAGCCTGGCCTTGAACATTTCCAGGGATGCACAGAGCAGTGGGTTTCCAAAAAATTGTATTTGCAGACATCATCCATAACCCTTGGGAGCTCCTCTTTGAGCTGCCCAGATTATTCCTGAGCAGAATGCAAGGTCTGGCCACAGTTTGGAATTAACACATCCATGGAGCTGAGTGGGTCCTGAGCCTTGTTTCACTGAGAGAGAAAGGCCCAGTGAAAGCCAGGCTGGGGACCGAGATAAATGGCAAACCAAATGAAAACTAAATTGAAACCAAATGTATTTTTTCATGGGGACTTGTGGTCAGGCTCAGGAAACCTTCTCCTGGTGTCTGCAGGGGAAGGTGAGGAGCCTCTGAAAACCAGAGGTTTCCAACATCTTCGTTTGGTGGCTTTTGAGTGGCTGGGAGAACTAGAAAAACAAATTTAAAAAAAGTCTATGGGCTGGGAGACAAATTATTTTGAGATTTGTTAATTAATTACTTCACCTAACAATTTCTTCTAGTCTTCAACAAGAGCAGCCTAGAAGCTCCCAAGACCATGGAGACACAACCAAAAGGGTTGGCTATTGAATTTGTCACATTCCAAGGGGTTTTGTCCCCTGGGAAGCCCTGGCATGACCACAGGGCTGTCTCTGCACCTGGGTGTTGCCAGAACTGGTGGCACCAGCCCCATGGACATCTTGAATCAAGAGTGGAGATAATGAATTAATTGAATTAGATGGAGATCAAGATTCACAGAGGAGTGGACAGCTGTACCTGGAGCTTAAAATATTTCCATGGAATTCAACAACTCAGTTTCTACCCCCAATACTCATCTTTGTACATACCACAGGAGACAGCAGAGAAATGCTTGTAGTAGAAATAAACTCATTTACTGTCAGAAATCTGAGGTGTCTGCATGTTACAAAAATAAAAATGTACAGTCACTGTCATAAAACTCACCTTTTTTTTTTCTCTCTCTAGTATAAGTTAGTGCTTTTACAAACAGAAACAAACAAAACAAACAAAAAAAAAAGTCTAGAGCTAGATTTCCAGCTGGTACCTCTCCAACCTCTCTGCATCTGGCCAGTGGGATCCCTTGGGGATGAGGATCACAGAGGGACACCCCTGATGGCACTGGTAGTGCTCAAAGCCAGCTCAGAGGGAGGTGGGATTTCCAAGCAGGATCTCAGGAGGAAACTGAGGCTATGTTTTTGTTGAATTATTCAGAGCACGTAGCTCTGTGTCCACGCTGCTTTTTGGCAAGTGTGGGAGAGCAGGCAAGGCCTGGCCTGGAGTGAGGTTTGTACCAGGTCAGTGCCCTGGCTGAATTCATTTCTCCCAGTTATTTGTCTCGCCCCAGTGACTATGCCATGACCCTCACCCCAAAGCCAAGTTCACTCCACAAGAACAAAGGAATAAAGGCCCTGCCATGGTCCAAGCCCAGCCTTAACCCAATCCTATCCTGAACACACTCGAGGCTGGGATGGCCCACCCTACAAATGTGCTGTTTGCCTTTGCCTCCCGTGGTTGTGACATTTTTGGCTGGGACAGGAGCCCCTCATTGGGGGTGGGAGCACAGGAACCTCCCAGTTAGCCCTGAATGGTCCCAGCCACCCGTGACTGAACACAACTGGTGACGTGGCACCGTGGCTTTGTCTCCAGAAAAACACAAGAAGGAAGGATGGGAGAAACCAAGGAGTGCTCTGAGGTCTTGGCCTAAGCCAACATCAAATGTGTTTGCCTAGTCCTGAAACTGAGCTTTTACAAAATGTGACTTGTTCAGTGCTGCAGCCCAAGCAATTTTCATTTTTGGGGAGAGGGATCAGCATCCTCCTGGCAGGGAAATCATGGATGTGGGCTCTGGGCTCTCCAACCCAACAATTACAGGGAAAATCACTAAGAGCACCTTCTGGTGAAATGCTTTGTGGACATTTTTTTACAAAGCCAGGCAGAATGGAGTTGAGCTCAGCACCACTTGCAGCTCCTCAACGCAGGGTTTAGTGCTGGCAGATTTTGTCACCTCTGAGGGACAGCAATGGGGATGTGGCAGTGCTCAGCCAAAGGGATGAAGGCTGGTCTTTGCTGCTGGGCTGGAAACACCAGGAAGGGGGTTAAAAACAAGACATGAACAGCTCACCTTAAATTTTAATGAGCTGGAGATAATTATTAAAGCCAGCAGCTGGAAGCTGTAGGTTCCTAAAAGCTTTTAAAGGGTGACTATTGGGAAGCATTCTAATGGGTTTTTTGGAAGATGTTGGCCCCACTGGAGAAACCTACAGGGGACCTGCTCAATGGTACCAGTAAACTCAGTGGGCTGCTACCAGTGCACTCCAGTGAGATGGAATATCCATCAGCACCCTGGTTAATGGGAATCCATCCCTGCTCTGCCAGCTTGAAGCTGGGAGACAATTTCTTCAGGGACACAAAGCTGTGGGAGACCCTTTCCCTCTCTGGGTGTTACTTGTCCTTGACATTTGCACCAAGCTGTTCAGCAGAACTGCAGCTGACTCTCCCCATCCACCCAAAGCCCTTCCTGCCTTGCCAAGGCACAAAGAAATTCCAGCTCCCCCTGTTCCAGGCAACGTGCAGACGGAATTCTTTAGGGGGACCTTTCGTACAAGGTATTTTTGACTTGGAAAATGATTCAAGGCACTCAGGGCACGATTTTTTTTCCCAGATTTGGTCACCTCAGCGTTGATGAGAGGGGCAGACTGGGATACAGAGCCAGAGATCAGGGTTCACGTGTGCAACCACAGCTGCATCTTTCCGAAAAAAATACAGCAGAAGAGACAGAGGAGTGCATTTCACACAGATCACACTGGAGTGAGTGCAAGCCCAGGCATCCCAAACACCCAAAGCCTCGGGCTCCAGAGCATCCTGTCCTGCCTCCACGCCCAGAATAAACCCTTCTATGGAGCACAGCTAGGATTTCAGATCCTTGGAGAGCGTGTCTGTGTCGCTGCTGGTTCCCAGGTGACTGTTGGGCACAATGCCCAGTGCCACCTCGTTCTGAGGCTTCCCTGGCATTTTGTTGCCTGCAAACTTCATAAATCGTTGCCCTGCTAAGAAATACAAAATGGGATCCAAGCAGCTGTTGGTGCTGGCCAGGGGACGAGTCACCTTGTAGGCCAAATTGATGGCATTGAGGGTCTGGCAGCTGAGGTCCCAGCTCCGGAAGGAGTAGTACAAGGTACGGGTGACGTGGAAAGGCAGGAAACAAACAATGAAGACCACCAGGACGATGATGATCATCTTCACCGACTTCTTTTTGGAGCGGGACAGGCGGGAGATGCCCCGGGTGGGCTGGAGCAGCCGCCGGGCCATCAGGCAGTAGCAGACGATGATGACGAGGAAAGGGATGCAGAAGAGCAGCACCAGCATCACCGAGCTGTAGATGACAAACTGGCCGAAGAGGTCCTTGCTGGACGTGTCGTGGCAGGTGATGGTGTCACCCTTGACGCTGGTGGTGACGAAGAAGAGCACGGGGGACTGGCACACCACGGTCACGGCCCACACGGCCGCCGACACGCGGCGCGCGTGGCGCACGTGGCCCCAGCGCAGCGACTTCAGCGGGAAGCAGATGCCCAGGAAACGATGGATGCTGATGCAGAGCAGGAAGAGGATGCTGCAGTAGAGGTTGGTGTAGAACAGGAAGCGGACAATCTTGCACAGCCCCACGCTGAAGGGCCAGTTGTCCCCCATGGCGTAGTAGTACACCAGCAGGGGCAGGGACACCACGTAGAGCGTGTCCGAGATGGCCAGGTTGAACATGTAGGTGGTGGAGGCGTTCCAGGTCTTGATCCTGAAGATGAAGGCATAGAGGGCCAGCAGGTTGAGGAAGAGCCCCACCACACACACGATGCCATAGGAGACGGGCAGCAGGACGTATTTGAAGTCCTCGTCAAACACGCACTTGTAGGGATTGTCATCTGTGCCACCTGGGTCCGAGGAGCTGTTGGTGACCCTGCTCCAGGCTGGAGGAATTGTGAGGTTCTCCATCACCCTGGGGGGAAAGCAAAGAGGCTGTAAGGACATGGAGGCAATGGCTCAAGAGGGCAGCACATCACTGACCACAGACCCCTGGCCTCATGGTGTTGGTGACACAACTGAGCAGTCCCTGGCATGGAGTAGTTATGGTCAGGTGGATGAGGTGAGTTTTATTTAACCTCATTTTGCATCTGGAGCACAGAGGAAGAACTGAGCTGCTTTAAAGTCACCAACAAACACCAGGCCACATGTGGGAGTCCACCTCTGACCTCCTGCAGCCCAGTTCATTGTCCCAAACCAAACTTCCCACCAGGTTCACACAGAAATTTGGTCTCCTGCATCAGAGAATAGGAAAGATGCTCCATTCTGTGTTTAACCAGCCACAAGAAATGACTCAGCTGAGCACCAGTAAAAATGGGTCCTACTAAATCCCAGGCAGAAAGGATTAGAAAGTGGAATTTCAGCATGCAATCCTCGTGACTGGCCCCCATTTCAGAGGTCTTCAGCTCCTTGTGGTAGGGCAAACCCCACCATAGCTGCAGGCCCTGTAACCAAACCTTGCCAAAAGGATGTTCTCCACCACAGGGGCTCTGCATGGCTTGGCTGTTGATGAGGATGAGGGGTCTTTAATGGGTTTAGTGTCGGGCTGATGGTGGCCAGGTCACAGTCCTGCCTCCTGGCCTTGAGCCCTGCTTGTGCAGAGCTGGTTTCTGCACGGGACTGATCAGCTGGGAGGACAAAAATGGCCTTGAAAGGGTCTCTGCAGACACACAGAGCCCGGCCTGTCTGTGAGGAGGGACAAGGGCCCTTTTGTGCCCTGGGCTCTGCTGACACACGATCTCTGAGCGAGCCCATGGGTCAGGAATCAAATTAAAATGCATTTCCTCCCTTCCCGTAAGAGAAGCTGGTTTGATGTCCCTGCTGTCCCCTGCCTTACGGGAAGCCTGTGGAAATGGGGGTTACACAGAGATAATCCAGCCCAGGAGCTCAGGGACCAGGAGCTCCTGCAGGAGGAAAGGTGTCCATGGAATGAGTGTGTGGGATGTACCCTGAGCCAAACCTCACCAGGATTTTAGGAGGATAAGAGTGATCCTGGCTTTTTTAGGTAAAGGGCTCAGCACTAACCTGGTGCCACCATGCTGAGGGACAGTGGGACCATGCCATGCCCCTTCTTGCAAAACAAACACCAGATCCAGAGCTATCCTGCCCCTATGTCCAACTCAGACCCTGCAGGGAAGGAGGCAATGACAGCCTCCTCGAAGCTGCCAGCCTGGATGATCTCTCACCAAAGTAAAGCACTTTGGTACTGAAAAGCACCTTGACAACTGTTTGCTGAGGGAGAAGGGATGAAGTGATGCTTCCAGCTCACCCCAAGGGGATGACTCCAGTCCTTGCTCCAGGGACTGGATCAAACAACCTGTCCAGAAGTGCACTGACACCATCCCTGCTGATGTTTCCCCTTGGAGCAGAGCAGGAGCAGTGCTGGCTGAGGCTCACACTTCCCAAGAACAGGGGTGGAAACCACGCACACACTCACACCCCCACTAATCTGCAATCTCTGCAAAAACCCCAATAGAACTTTGGGAGCCACTCTGGGATGACAGTCAGGAGCCAGCATTGTCCTGCCCTCAGGGTGTTGCTTTTCCTGCACTCAGTTCAGCCTTGCTCCCATCCTGCATCCCCTAAGTCCTCAGCAGTGTGGCTGTGGATGGAAAGGGTTAACAGGGCTCTGGAAGACGGGAAAACATTTTCCAGCTGCTGTTCTCTGCAGTTTTTTTCCTTCCCTCTGAGCTTTGCAGATCTGTGGCCAGCCAGAGAGAGGTTGCCCACAGACCTGGCAGCTGATGAAACGGGTTGGACAGGCCACCGTGACCGAGGGAAGCCACACAAGATGCCCTAAAAGGCACAGGGAAGGGTTACAGAGCCCCAGAGGCTTCAGCCTGGCATGGGATTTCTCCATTTGCATTCCCTCTCTCCCCTGCACATAACCCAGCACTGATGGGGGGAGATCACCCTGAATTCCAGCCTATCTTCCCACAGGTTCCAGCAAGAAAACCCAACCCTAATCCACCCGTAAGCCAAGGTGGGGAATCTCCTCTGGCTGCCCAGGGATGTGCCAAGTTCCTCGTCTCCATCTTCAGGACAAGGAGCAAACAGTGTTTGCTGGTTGGTTTGAATGGAGCCTTGTCCTTGCTGTCGTGCTCTCCCTCCTTTCCCTTCTGGGAATGCAAAAGCCTTTCTTTTTCCTTTTTCACCCTTGTTTTGCCCAGAATCCCTGGGACAAGCCCTGCTGTGTGTGCCGGAGCCATGGCTGCAGTCCACCCCCTCGCTCAGTCCCGCTGCATCCGCAGGGAGCGAGCTGCAGAGGCCAGGGCCAGCCAGGGCACGTGAAGGCACAAGAGCTGGCAGTGGCACTGCCCTTTGCTGTGCCCACGGGTGGCACAAATGCCAGCCCCAGCTGTGACACCCCGAGCCCCCGGCAGGGACGAGGGGAGGGCGAAAGCAGCGACAATCCCTGAGGATGCCAAGAGGGATAAACACTTCTGTGACCCCCAAAAACAAGCAAACCACGATGCTTTGGTGAGAACCACCTGCATCTGCCTCATCACTTCATCTCCCAGCCCTTCCTGAGGCCACAGTGGGAGTTTTTTTCTCTGGCATTGGGTGCAGGTGACCAGGAGCAGCTTTTTGGGTGCCCTCCAGCCATCCACACACATCCATGATGAGGCTGCAGTGGCTGGACCATCTCTCTCTCTGCAGTGCGACCTTGGACCTGTTTATCCTGTGGGACATGGGAGTTTTTCCCCAGAAAACACCTCAGTGCCAGTGGATGAAGGCAGAACAGGAGAGGAGCTGGTGATGAGAGGAGCCAGGGCACATCACTGCCCTCAAATAAAGCACCCACAGGCATGTGCACGTGAAGTCAGCATCCCAAAATGCTCCTGTAACTGTATCTGCCAGCGATATTTAGATCAGCCAATGTGGAAAGGAGGGGGCTGTCATGGGAGAAGGTCATGGGCAGCTGAGGGATGGGCACCACTCCACAGGGAGACCACGGGACAGGCAATGAATTACCAAGTAAAGGCCTTGACTCCTGATTTCTGCTCCATTTTTCAGCATTCCCAGTGCCATCCCAGCCATGCTTCATGCTCAGGAACTTGCCAGGCAGCAGCAACAAAGAGCAACCAAATCACGGCTGCCATGAATACGTTTTCACAGGGGGCTGATGAGGTTTAATTTGCCTTCCCGAATAATTAACATGGATTCATTTACCAGCAGGACCTCACAGAGGCAGCCCTGTTGTGCCACAGCTCCCATGGTTTTAGGCTGAAGGCTGAAACCACGATCCATTCACGGCATCTTCTCCCTGACTCCCTTCCAAAGGACACACGGAGAACGTGGGTGTTTTCCCTGCCCTAATTCAGAGGCATTTCGTGGACTCATCAAAATCCTCGCTCAGGATCAGGAACTACTCGAGACTCTGGGAAGCAAACGACCTAGAATAGTTTTTCACTGTTCTGGGACTGTGGTTCAAGCCCTTTGTGACCAAAAGCAAACAGGCAATGTGTTCAGATGCTCCTGAGCCTCTCTGCTCAGAGCCATGAGACAGGATCTGGCCGAAATCTGAGCCTGCCTGGTTGTCATCTGCCCTTTCCCTCTGGATCCTTTCTGCCACAGTGACCTTCAGAGCCTTTCTCCAGTGTGGGCTGAGGGCCTCTCCAGCTGCCCCAGCTCCACCATCCTCAGTGCTTCTCTCCAGCCATCCCAAGGCAAGACACCTCCAAAATTCATTTCCAGGATAGCCAAGCAGCTTAAGGAGTGTTTTCCATCTCCCTGTTTTATCCTTGATGGGTGGGGTCTAGCCCTTCCTTCACCCCCAAAACAGCCAGAACACCTTATTTAAACCAAAACCTTGCAAAGAATCTGTGTTTCTGTCCCTGCAAAAAAGCACCTTTGGAGGGCAGCTCCACTCCAGAAATGGAGCCACTCCACTGAAGCAGCCATGTGCCTCAGTTTCCCCTCCTGTCGCCAGGATGAGAAACAGCAGAGTTGAATTTGTCTTCAACAAATTCAGTTGAATATTTTTCAGTGAAAATTATTTTTCTGGGGGTGTTTTTGGTTTCCTAGAGTGTTTTTAAGTAATTTGATCCAAGCTAAAAAGGGGAGAGTCTGGAGAAAAGACACAATGAGTTTAAAAGAACTTTATGACTTTGCTTGTAGGTCAAATAAAATGTTTTGCTGTGAGAGAAATCATTCCTAAAAACTTCTGGTTTCCCCCAAGAAACTCCCTGAATTCCTCCCTGAATCAATCCCCCTTCCAGCCTTCACTTCCCAGGGGGTACCAAAAGCTCCTGCCTTGCTCCACACCATGGGAAGTCAATCGGGGTAAACCAAATCTGTGGCTTTAAAGTTAATTAAAAAAGCATTAAAACCATCAGTGAAAATGGTCATTAAGGCTACCTTCATTCAGTTGAACCTGACTCAATTCCCAGCATGGCAGGGCTCTGGAGATGGATCCTTCTGGAAGCAAACATCAATCCTGGCCAATAATTAATCCCTTCATCAATGCTTCCCTTCCTGCTTCAGCAAAGGTGATGCTCCCTGCCTGTTTTCCCCTGATGTGGGATTGGGGTGGAGCCTATCTGAGCCCTCAAACTTCCAGTTTTACTTATTCCATGGGGGAAACAGAGCACTTGCATCCTTTAGGTTCTTTGGAGGGAGCAACAGCCAGAGAGAAGAGTGTGGGACCACAACTTGGTAACCCTTCAAGCCCCGAATCTGGGAGAAAGGACATTTCCATGGAGACCTCCCAGCCTGCTGCCCACACCCAGGGAGTCACAATCACCCTGCAAAAACCAAAGGCACAACCGGGATAACACAATTACCCATGGCACCACCAGAAAGCCCCACAGCAGGGGGATAATTTTTGGCTCCATCCCGTGGAGGAAACAGAGTCTTTGCTTCATGGGAGGTTCCCATTCAGGTTTGAGTGGGGGCAGCTCAGCAGTGGGGAGGGAGCCCGGCGTGGCCGGCAGCACGCTCCGCTGCCAGAGAACTATTCATGGCTTTGGCTTCATGTCAACAAACCCCAGATAAAAATCGCACTGGGCAGAGACAGGATAAAGTCACTCAGTGCCACAGAAATCCTTCTGGGCCTTTTATAACCCGCTAAGCCCCGGTACACAGCCATGTTTTGGGGCTCAGCACATTTTGGGGGTCTCTCCCTTTGCACTGGAGCCCCTTAACCTATCAGCCACCCTTTGCTTGAGGGAAAACAAGGAATTTGGTGGTAATGAAACAGCCCAATTTTGGCAGCAGCCACCACGAGCTAGGGCCACCAACCCCCAATGCTGGTGGCCCTCCAGAGCCCAGTTTGCTGCTCCTCACCTCGTGTACAGGAAGGCAGTGGGCTGCCAAACGGCTTTTGCAATAAACTGATAAGAAAACTGGAAAGAAAGAGAAAAAAGATGTTTTGACCCCAAAGTCGTTCCTGCAGTGATGTCAGCCTGTGCCCAGCTCTGGGAAGAAGGATGTTTTGGAGGTTAGTTCCTGCTAGAAGGAGTCAAAGGGTTTGAAATCAGAGTATCACCCATTGCAGTGTAAATGCAAACACTCCAAAAGAAATTACATAGGGAGCCCAGCACGTAGAGAGGTGGAAAAACCCGCGGAGCAAAGCAAGGAGTCAGCTCCATGGTTTAACCAGAGCTGTGTACGGGAAATCACGGGTAAACAGCCAGTGAATTCCCCAGGGAAGGGAGAAACCGAGCAGCAAAGATATTATTGTGAATGAATGCATAAAAAATCCTACAATTCAGGCAAAGAGGACCAAAAGGAGCAGGAGGCTTCCCTGAGTGCCCAGTTTGAACCATTTGTGCCAGCACTTGCCCATGCCAGTGACTCCCTGCCGGCTGCTGGTGCCACTGCCCTGTCTTGGGGCACTTTGGGGCTTTTGGGCGGTTTTAGGAGCAGTATTGGGGTTGAGAGGAGGAGAGCAGGAGAGTCGATGTTCGGCTGTGTCCATGCAGTGCCCCACTCCCTGCTTTGTCTGCACTGGGACCCTGTGTCACCGATGTCACCCAGACAGCAACGAGTGCCACCACTGTATCTGCAGTGTGTGTCTGTGTACACATGGGGGTGTGTCTGTGCCCTATACATGCGTGTGTCCTCATTAATGTGTGTGTGTCCCCTATACATGCGTGTGTCCTCATTAATGTGTGTGTGTCTCTACACATGTGTGTGTCCCCTATAGATGTGTGTGTGTCCCCTACACGTGTGTGTCCCCTATACCTGTGTGTGTCCGTGTCCCCTATACATGTGTGTGTGCCCTAGACATGTGTGTGTCCGTGTCCCCTAGACATGTGTGTGTCCGTGTCCCCTACACATGTGTGTGTGCCCTAGACATGTGTGTGTCCGTGTCCCCTATACATGTGTATACCCCCGTGTGCGTCGCGTCCCCGCTATCTGCGTGTCCCACCCACCCGTGTCCCCACTCCAACCCCATCCACGAATTTCCCACTTGATCCTGGAGGCTGTCACCCGTCCTTCCCTGTCGTGGGCAGGACACGCACCCCCACAACCCCCCATGATCCCCTCCTGGTCCCCTCCATGGTCTCTCCACGGTTCCCCCATGGTCCCTCCGTGGTCCCCGCCCGCCGCGGCCGCGCTCACCGGGCGATGCCGAGCCCGGGGCTCCGTGCCGGGGGTCGTGCCGGGGGTTCAGCGCCGATCGCCCCGTTCAGGAGGGCGGTGGAGGCCGTGCCATGCCCGGCTTTGGTCCTTCCCCTGTCCCGGTGCCGCTCCCGGTGCCGCTCCCGGTGCCGCTCCCGGTGCCGCTCCCGGTGCCGCCGCCGCCGCGTGTGAGCCGGGATGGGGCGGGCGTGGGGCTGCACCGCCCTCCCGGGGCTGGGAACGGCGCTGGGAACGGAGCTGGGACGGGGCAGGACCGCGGCCAGAACTGCCCCGCCCGGGGCTGGGACCGCCCCTTCCCTCGGGGACGGGACAGGAGCTCTCCTGCCGGGATGGAAACGTGCGGGGGATCAGGGCTGGAGTCCGACCGCCCCCTCGCTTTCTCCCTCCAGGATGGCACTGTGGATGGGATCGGGATAAGGGCCGGAGCAGGATCCCCCCGCTCCCTCCCCTGGAGATGGGAGTATGAATGGAACTGGGGCTGGGACCGGGGCCGGACACCGACAGCTGTCCCCTTTCTCCCCCGGGAATGGGACCGGGATGAGGGCTGCGAAAGGACACCCCTCATCCTCCAGAAATGGGAGTGTGGGTGGCATCAGAATTGGGACTGACATTGGAGACAGATGATTGCTCCCCAAATCCTCCCCCGGGGATGGGGCCGCAGTTAGGACAAGGACAGGACTCCTCCCACCTCTCTGTCCCGGGAATAGGACCATGGATGGGATTGGAGCTGGGACTGAGACCGGACTGACTTCCATGGGTGCTAGGACTGGGACTGATGCCAGGACTGGGATGTTGGGACTTTTCATCATTGCTGGACCCAGGAGGACACGGCAGAAGGTTTGCTCGAGGTTTGCATCCTGCTGTGTCTTCTTTGAACTGCTGTTCCCACGGAGCCGTGGCACAATACAGCTGTGGAGGGCCACCTATCCCACAGGTGGCTGCTGCCCAAGGGAAGCAGTGGCCAGGTTCAACCCATCCCAGTGGGGCTCATGGACTTGGGTGAAAAACCTTCAGATTTGGGGGTCTGGAGGAACAGGCACAGCCCCACCGGATCATGTGCAGGTGGCCCAGTTGTTTTCCACTGCCGCCAGAGCCGAGCGAGCCCCGGTGCTCCCCCGAGTATTCCCCATCTGTGTCCCTGGGTGAAAGCCAGATCCTCCTTCCCCAGCTGGATCCGAGTTCATGTGGGGGTCCTTGGGCCCCCTGGATATGGCTGGGGGGACCATGAAGCCCCTGATGGAGGAGGGGAAGGACACCAATGGCATCTATTATTCAACAGCAGAAAGTGGCAGCTGGCTAAGGAGGCATAAAGAGGATATGAACTCCTGGCATGGACACAGTGCTGCAGAGATCTTGCTCACGGATCACCATGCCAGAAAAGAGCAAAAAAAAAATATTCCTGTTTCCTTCTTCTGATGTAATTTGTTTGAGGAGGGAAAACAATACATCACATCACAACTATTTGGGGCTGATAAGGGAGGAAGGACAGGCTTGCTGCTTGCCCAGAGGGAGGGAGATGCCTGGGAGGAGCTGGTGAGTGAGGCTCAGCTGGTGAAGCTGCCCAGCAGTGCCCTGGGTGCTGCCTTCAGCCCATCTCTCTTGGATTTGGAAACGTGTCTTGGGCAAAATTTGGGTTCACTCAACCACAGCACCTTGGTTTCATCCTCCACATCCTTCACCCTCCCGAGGAGGGATGATGTCCAGAGGTGATGGATGGACCTGTGGATGATGTCCAGGGAGTTGTTGCTGTCCTTGCCTGAGCTGTGACCCGTGGGGTGGTCGCTGCTGCTCAGCAGCCCTTGCCTGGCGCCATCTCCCCCAGCCTGGTCCTCTAAGGTCCGAACACCCACAGCTCTTCCTCCTCGAGATAAAGCCAAACAACTCTAAAACAAGAGGCAGGCGCCTTCCTCATCTCCAGGGGTGATTAATTATGGCCAGGCCAACTGTGAGATCTGCTTGGCAGCTCGGTGCTGGATGTTTCAGCAGGCCAGAGGAGATGTTTTTCTAAAAGCTGCCTTGGAATGGGGAAGTGTCCCCTGGAGAGCCCTCTTCCCATCAGACCTTTTCTGAGCCTGGTTGAAGTCCCAGCAAGCAGGAGTTTCCCAGTTTCACTGCCCACTACAAGGAAAAACCTTTCCTTTCCCTTCCTTTGCTTTTTCTCAATTTTCTCCTCTCATTAGTGCACGAGGGAGATGGAAGGAGGGTGTCAGCCCTAACCCACCTTACTCATCTCTGTCCTTCACGCAGGTCACCTATCACCCGGGGGACCCAGAACCAGAGCCTCCCTCACCCCAATTCTCAATTTCCCATCTCCACAGCAGCTCGAACAAGCCCAAGGAAGAAGCAGATGTTTTAAATCCCGCTGAAAAGCAAATGATTTGTGCAGCTGCAGCGCAGGAGACAGAGGCGATACCCGGCGAGCCGACCTGGAAAGCAGCCCCGCGTTTCCCCTCGTGCCTTCATTTTTCAACCGTTTTGGCAGCCCAGCAGGTTTCTAAGACGTTTTCAAAACATTTCCATGTTGACTAGCGGGCAGGAATGTGATACAGGAATGGGTGGACCGGGAAGGTCAGGCTGGCCACAGCAGAGCCTGCCCTGCACCCATGGGTGCAGCTCAGACATGCAGGGAGACACCGGCAGAGGTGCTGGAGACAAGGTGGCATATATAAAATCTCTTTTTTTTTTTTTTTTTTTTTTGACTTTTATTTTGTTTTTTTAAGCCTTAGGTGCAGCAAGTAAGATAATTTGGGAGTGTTGGGCTGAGACTGCCTCTCCTCCCCTCAATCTGTGCAAGTGCAAACCGATGCCCTGATCCCACCTTGATACTTCTCGAGGTGTCCTGGCTGGAAAGGTGCTCAGTCATGGACACAGAAACCTGCCCTTGTGAGACTGAATTTACAGGAGGGACATCCCATGGGAGCAGATGTGATTTTGCAGCTTCCCAGGATGCCTGAATTCTCCCTCCAGGATGTTCTTATTCAGGACCATCAACAACTTTCAAGGGGCAGCAAAAGCCAGTGCAGCTGGAGAAGGAAACCTCTGTTCATGGTGCCATTGGGTGTGCTGGAGATGAGGTCAGATGAGGCTGCAGAGAGATATGGGAGCACCTTCCCAGCAGCCAGGTGAGCTCCAAAATAGGGTGGGTTGGTTGGAGGTGAGAGCTAGGGCTGGAAAACATAGAGTGATGAAATTTGTAGGGCTGGAAAAGCTCTCTAAGATCAGGGAGCCCAACTCTAACCAAGCCCTGCTGTGTTTGCCACTAAACCACATCCCCAAGTGCCACATCCACACATTTCTTGAGCAGTTCCAAGGACTGTGACTCCACCACTTCCCTGGACAGCCTGTTCCAATGCCTGACCACCCTTTCAGTCATGAAACCTTTCTGAATATCCAATCTAAGCCTCCGTGGTGTAACTTGAGGCCATTTCCTCTTGTCTGTACCAGGAGCTGGTCCCTCTGTCCATCCCTCATCTGCAGATGCTCTGGGGAATCTCCTCTGCCACCTCTGAGGCTGCAGCACCCAGGAGGAGGTGCTGGGTGGGTGCTGAGCACAGAGTGACACTTTGCTCCCTTTTCCCACTAATCCCTTTAACAGGAGCTGGGAAATGGGCGCAGACAGGGCACAGGGGACCTTTGCTGTCTGAGGCTGCTGCTCTCTGGGGAAGAGGGAATTGAAGGAGATCCGAGGCACTTGGTGCTCTCTGGGGCAAGCAGCTGCAAGCAGCGAGCCTTGAGCACATTTCTTCAGTGCAGGGAGGGCTGTGCTTTGTGGCTGTGGCCGTCTGGGTATGGATTTTCTCTTCTCCACCAGCGGTTGGGGATTTTTTTTTTTTTAGCTTTGCTTTCATTTCCTCCTCACTGAGCGCTTGTGATGTTTCTCCCCTTCTTACCATCAGGAGGGTGATGGGGGTGCCACTCACTTTTCCTCTGAGCTCCTCCATTACCCAGTATTTTTTGATGGGTTTTCAGACTCCAAGTGCATTTTCCCCCCTCAAGATGATGATTGTATAGAGGGCAAGGGGTGCTGCCATCACCTCCTAGGCAGCAGGAGGTGCCTGCCAGGCCCTAAAACACAAGCATCCTGTTGTGGCCAAAAGTGTTGCTTCTATAATGACTAGGAATAAATAAACACTTCACACCAGGGCACGTGTGTTAAAATTAGCTCATAGGCTCGGGCTATGTGTGCTGTGGGTTCCCAGATATGGTTCTGCCCTGCAGCCCCTGCAGGGAGGGAGGTGTTGGGGGGGAATGGGTCACAAAAGTCATAAAACTCAACGAGCTCAGTTCAGGCAGGGTCATCTCTGCTTCTGCTGACCCCATTGATGGCTTTCTTAGGAGCAGAAATGCTGAGTTTTCTGCCAAATTTCATGACATTTCCTCTTCCTCTGGGACTGCCTAGAAAATAGTAAATAAGACTGATTTAAAAAAAAAACAAACCTAAACAATCAAACCCATTCAAGGTTTTATTCAAGAGAGTTTGAGCAAATTGCAACAGCAGGAGCTGCTGGAAGAGGTGTCCTGGGTGACAGAACTTGCTGCTGGAGGAGGTTTTGCACTGATCCTGGCATTCAATAACACAAATAAATACATGTCCTCAAATCAAGTCCTCCTAAAAGCAGCAGCAGCAACCCATCCACATAATGGTCCCAGGCTAAAATAGTGCTGTAGGAGAGGCTATTCTGAGAGAGGCTCCTTTCTCCTCATTTCTCTCTTTGCAGAGCTGCTGAGGAGCTGTGCAGGAGTGGTCCCAGCCATGCCTGGACTCCTGGCAGCAGCTTGGTGGGATTCAATGGGCATGGACAGCTGGATTGTGGGGTCCAATCATCCCCAAATTTTGTGGGGGTTACTGCTTGGCTGACCCACCAGCAGCTCAGCCTGGGGGTGAAAACACAGCCTGGCACCACAATGGATCTAAACCCAGCTCCAGCTGCAGATTGGATCAAGGGACAGAGTGGCAGGGCCACCATAGCATCCCATGTCTCCCAAATTTTACCTGATCCTCTTGAAATCCACAGCAAAGGAAAGCCACAGAGAGGCTCAGGAGCAAGTTCCCATTGGTGCTGGAGGAAAAGCCATTTTCCAGTAGTTTTGTTTTGCATTATTTTTGCTCTCAGCTCCCAGCAGTGAGACCATGGAGACCAGCACAGGGTCCCACCCTCTTTGTTTCAAACAAAAATACTTGTTCTCACTACGGGGCTTTTGAAATCACTTCCTTCCCCTTCTGCTCCAAAACAACTCTTGTGTCCTCAGGGAGATTCCCTGAGGCTGAGACACCCCCGGGTATGGCCCTGGACCCCAGAAAGCTGCTGCTCCCTGTGGATGCCACACAAGGAGGGTGATCCTTACCCAGCTCAGCCCAGAAAACAGGAGGTTTGCTCAGCCCCAATGAGCCCAGCCCGTGCCTGGAGCCTCCTCGGAGATGTCCATCTAAATTCACTTCAAATAAATTTTATTTGAAATTCACTTTGGAGGGGTAAAAGAGTCACACGAGCATCTCTTTAGAGCCCAAATTGATCATGTGGGGATTTGAGGGAGGGGTGAGGATGGAGAGGGCACCATTACACCTTCCCAATGTCCCAGCAATCCTCCTGGGTGACCCATCCTGCTTCCTGCCCTTTGGGAGAAGGTTGGTGACCTCCTCCTACACTCAAGTTGTCATTTAGCAGCTTCCCCATGGATACAAACCCAGTTGGAAGAAAACCAAAATTAGATCTGTTTCAACTGCCAATAAAAGTATCAGAATCATTGAGGCTGGAAAAGATCTTTAAGACCATCAGGTACAACCATTCCCCCAGCACTGCCACCAGTGATCCATGTCCCCAAGTGCCACATCCACACAGCTTTACATCCCTCCAGGGATGGGGACACCAGCACTGCCCTGGGCAGGAAAACCTCCCTGCAGAGGATGGATGCAATTCAGCTCTCCATTTTAAAACCCCTCTATCATCATTATTTGTTTTAAAATTGCATTTTCCTGTATTTTTTCATTTAACATACCAATTAGACCCAACCTAGGTTTTTGAAGCCCACCCTCAGGAGTGCAGAGTTCTGTGGCCCCTGTTTTCCTGGCAGGAGCAGAGAGGGAAGGTGGGAAATTGGGTCCACATGGATTTGTCCCACTTGGAAAAGGGAGACCAGCCCTGAGGTTCATTCCCAGCTGGAGTCCTTGTCAGGAGGCCAATATTGTTATCTAGGGCCTGGCTGGTGTTTCTTCTTTGGACCTGTGCCACTGCAGTTAAAATATCTCTCCCACCACTCCCAGCATGTAAAGGTCACGTTCCAGAGATTAATCCAGAGCCTCCTTGGCTCGAGATCCCTGCTGGGACCAATGTGGAGCAAAAGCCTCGGGATGCTGGCTGTGCAGTCCCAGTGCTGGAGATCCCCTGGCCACGAGTGTGCCTGTCACCAGGGCCAGGTCCAGCATGCTCTGTGAGCTGGACACGGAGCTGTGGACAATTCTGAGCTAAACAGAAGCCAATTCCCCCTGGTCAAATGGTTAATTCTGTGTAAATCTGCTCCCAGCCCTCAGCCAAGCAGTCCTGGGAAGTCCAAGTTTGCGAAATAAGCTTTGGAGGCATCGAGTGTGTTTGAGCAGCTCTTACAGCTGGTCCTGCACTTGGTTTTTGTCCAAACAAGTCCTGGAATGACAGGAAAGGGTTTCCAAGTTAAATACAAGAGGAGAGTAATTGAGTGCCTAATGAAATGGGTATAAGTGAGACATCTCTAAATGAAGGGATAAGTTGTGCCTAAGGAGCAGAGGAAGTGTGGGCAAGGAAGGAGGGAAGGGGAGCAGAAATTCCATTGTCCCCAGGGAAAGAGGAGTCCATAGTCTGTGGCACAGGAGGTGGGAAGGACTGTGGGACCTGCAGTGTGTCCTCTGCAGAGACACAAACCTTCACACCAGCATCATTCCTTCCCCAAATCTCCCAGGGCTGCTCCTGGTGTCAGCAGGGCTTTTCCAGGAGAGGTGATGGTGGTGCTCCCTGGAACTGCTGCCTTCATTCTCTTCTCCTGGCAAACAGACCTCTTTGAGGAAGTCTTCATTATCCTGGCAGCACTGCTGACATGGACACCACTGATATTCCAGGCTGAGGAGAAGGGAAAAGTGTTCCACCACAACCAGGTTGTGCAAGCTGTGTCCTCAGAGCTTTCCAAGACCCAACTGAATAAAGCCCTGCATAACCTGGTCTGACCCCAGAGTTGCCCCTGCCATGATGAGGAGGTTGGACTGAGACCTCCTGAGGTCATTTCCAGCCAGGTCCTTTGGGATCCAAGGATCCCAAACACATCAGTGATGGAGCAGCACCGTGACCTGGTCTCCTGTGGCTCCACTGCCCTGAGCTGTGGATCTATGTCACAAACTGAGGGAGTCACAGGGAGTTTTATTGATCCCTTTCTTTCAGCTTCCACATGAACTTCACCCTGAAACCTTCCATGGAATCCAGCAAGTCTGGACTCTGAACCCTCCAGCTGGTGACATTTAATCACTCTCACCTCGGGCTGGTAGCTGTCATTAAAACCAACCCACAGACTCGTGCAGAAACAAGAGAATCTCGTCATCACTGGGATCTACCTCTTCCTGGTTAGGAAACCCCATGAGGAAGATCCTTCCCTTAGCTAAGAGCCTGCAGGTGTTTCCTGATGATTCCAGGCATGGGGACTGTCCAAGTTGTCCCTTTCCATGAGTCAGTCATGGGGTGGCCAGGGCAAAGTTTTGGAGCCACAGACGGAACCCTCAGGGCTCTGTGATTTTTAGAACAAATAGATCATCTGATAAGAAAAGTCCAGGCAGAGATAATTTCGGGAGCAGGTCTTTCCAAGGGAAGTGGATGGAGATTTCTCTCCAGATAGATAATCACCAGGGAGAGGGACTGCCTCCAGTTTACACAGGAGTGAGTCACTCACCTTCCTGTGGCAGGAGGAAACCTCGGCAGACTGGCACTCCATGGACCTTTCCTTTGTAAGGAGGAATACAGCTATTTTGGGAGACAATGCTACAATGCTCTGTTTCTTCCCGTGTCCCTCAGGGCCAGCAGTGTGGCTTTGGGAATCCCTGATCAGTGGATTCCTCCTCACCACCCTGGCTCTGGGCTTCCTGCCCTTGCCCATGGCTACAGAGGGATGGCAGCAGCTGGGCAAGGCTCAGTCCTGATGCTGACCAGGACACAGGGAATGGCTTCCCACTGCCAGAGAGCAGGGTCAGGTGGGATATTGGGAAAGATTATTTCCCTGTGAGGGTGGGCAGGCCCTGGCACAGGGTGCCCAGAGCAGCTGTGGCTGCCTCTGAATCCCTGGCAGTGTGCAAGGCCAGGCTGGAGAGGGCTTGGAGCAATCTGGGATGGTGGAATTAGGTGAACTTTAAAGTCCTCTCCAGCCCAAACTATTCCATGAGGCCATGAGGAGGTGGGACAGGATCATCTCACACCAACGTGGTTTTAGGGTCTGTGGGAAGTTTGTTGCCAATCTTCTGGGTGCCCTCTGCTCTGAAATTCAGCTCTCACTGAGAAACCCTAAACCCCAGTGAGACAGAGCATAAGGGGCAGGATTGTGGGAGTAACATCTACAGGAACTGAGGCATGAGCTCTGCACCACGTCCTGGCCTCCTCAGAATAATGAGGGTGGGATGTTATCTGTGGTCTCTGCTCCAAGCCTGACCTTCAGTCAGGTCAGGTTTTGTCAAGGACAGGCTTGACTGCCTCCAAGGATGGAGCTTTTCCTACTCCCCAGCGGGACCTCTCCAGCTCCTCCATCAGCTCTGCCTCTCTCACCCCAACCATGCTCCCCAACCTGGTTCTGCTCCCAGACTCCCTGAGCATTCCCATTCCACCACGCAGGTGGTTACAGGAGTGATGGGGCTGTTCAAAGAGCTCTTGAGCCTATTCTGGCCCTCCAGGACTCCCTGGAGCATGAAGAAGAGGATCTCCCGAGTGCAGCTGCAGTGGGACATTGCATGTGTGGGATTAACAGCCAGCTATTGGGTTAACCCTTCACATCCCTTCTCCTCCCAGCTGCCCAGTCACTTCTTGCTGTTAGAGGACAGCACTTAGGCCATGTCCCTGTACCTCCCAATGACATCTTGATGTCACCTGGTGTCCCCAGGATGCCAGTGAGGAGTGGGTAGACCCTTGGGGAGGAGTGGGGATGCCACAGAGGGCTGATGAGAACATGGGTAAGACAAAGGGCTCTCTTTAGGTCTCAGCAAGATCAGAAGCAGGTTGGTCCAAGGGACAGCCTATCCCTGGGAAATGTGATGGGAAAAGGGATGCTCAGAAGACAAAAAATGTTCCCACATCCCGGCAAGGACAACCCGCACTCCCAGGCAGTGTTTCCCTCTGGTGAATCCATCTCACCTGGCACACAGAGGTGCTCTGTGTCAACAAGGCTCATCTCAGCCTGTGCAACCACGGAGTTGTGGTGTCCCACACACACCGATGAGTATCCCAGGTGCTGTCCTGGAGCCAGAGGCGGGAGGGCAGCTCGGGGCCGCCCCAGGGCGTTCCCACCTCGGAGGGCTCCGAGTCCTGTTCCAGCCTGAGTCGGGACACGCCGCCGCCAGCAGCCAAGCGTGGCACAGCAGGTGAGTCAGAGGTGCTCTGTGCAGCATGGCCAGCCCTGCGTGCCATTCCTGGGAGTCTGGGCATGTAGAAGAGCAAACTTTTCCTCTCCAAGCTGAATCCCCCCAGCTCTTCCAGCCTGGCTCCAGAGCCCTTTTTTCCTGAGCTGTCTTAAGCCACACATTCTAAAATAGGCATCTTCTCTCTGAAGAGCCGGTCTAAAGCTTAACCAAGCTCATGTTAATGCCTCCAAGTGCTGGGACTTTCCAGACTTAAGATCTGCATTTGTGGATGGGCAATGCAAACGGATTAAAGTATTTCATGGAGTTAAAAGCCGGCACAAATTCTTGTTTCATTTCCCCCGTGACTCAGAGATGAACACTCACTCTCTGGCATGGCTCTCGTGTTTGCCATTTTCCCCATCAGCTGTTCCTGGGGAAAAAGAACCTTTCCCAGGCCAGGAGCAATGCCCTCAAAGCAGGAAAAGCAATTTTAGCTGGAAAATCATAGGTCTTCGTAGTGCAGAGGGGCTAGTGATGTATGTAGGTGATGTATAAACCCAGCTGCCAGCTCAGCTGAGCTCAGGCTTATTTAGAATCACAGAATCATTAAGGTTGGAAAAGCCCTCTAAGGTCATCTTGCCAACCATTAACCCTGACCCTCTCAAGCACTGATAATCCACTAGGGTTGAACAAACTCATCTTTGGGAGGGCAACATGAGGCTGTTCCTTGCCTTTTGATGAGAAACCAGCACTGAATTTGTATTTCTAAGGGGTTTATTGCTGCTTTCTGGTGCTCAGGCTGAAAACAAAAATCCAACCTCATAGAAAACTCAAACCACTCAATAGATCTCCATTTTTACATTGGGATATTAAATTGGGGGATTGCTTATTGTTAAAATGCTTAGATTGGTAATTACAGCCATAATGACTTAATGCTCCAGGCAAACAAAAATTTCTGGGGCCCTTTCTTATTTCACATTTTGGGGTTTTCACCTCTCCACCTCCCAAAGCCTCATCATTTCACTGGCAGGAGTGGGGTTGGTGTCTGTGTCTTTGCTCATTTACAGCAGGGATAAACCACTTCTGCCCTCAGCATGGGAGCAGGATGCTGCAGCCCAGAGCATTATCTCTGGGAAGCAGAGAGGAATAGGAGTTAAATCAGCTGGAGGCACATTGCTCCCACCACTTCTCCTTCATTCAGGAAGTTTTGCTTCCCCTTTGTGTGCGAAGCTCTAAACCCACGTTTCTCCCACGCCCACCCTCTGGAGGGAACGTGCCAGGCTGTGCACGGAATGGGCAAAAAAGTGTTGAAATTGGCTTATGGTGCATTTTGAACTCCTATGTCCAGTTTCACTTCCTTCCTAGCCTGGGCAGAGGATGGGTAACTCCCGAGATCTCCATGGCTGGTGACTTCTGAGGCCACACATCCATCTCCTGATGTCCTCTCCTTCTGTCTGCACCAAGGAGCTTTCTCCTCATCCAGGTCCAGACTCCTTACAAAAGGAGATTACTTAGGAGCTTCTTCTCTTTTTCCTTTACTAGCACCCAGTGTCAGGGGAAGACTTGACACAGACACCTTTTGAAAAGGGAATCTGTGGATGATTTTTACCTTTATCTTTACCTTGACAGTGGTGAGGCGCTGGCACAGGTTTTCCAGAGAAGCTGTGGCTGTCCCTGGATCCCTGGAAGTGTCCAAGGCCAGCCAGGTTGTGGTATTTGGATTTAGTGGAAGGTGTCCCAGCTCATGGCTGGGAGTAGAATTGCATGAGCTTTAAGGTCTTTTCCACGGAGCATTTTGTAATTCCATGATTTGAGGCTACATCCAGAGCTCAAGGTTTGCAATTCCCCTTGGCTGGACAAGAGCCAAGCTCCCAGGTTTCACAGCTGGGAGAGTTTGGGGTTGGAAAGGGCTTTTCTTCAGCAAAGACACTGTCTCTTCCCTGCTTCCCTGGCTGTAGGAAGAGAGGTGGAAAAGGGATTTTAAGGCTGGCCTGTGTGAATGGAGGTCTGCATGAGAAAGCACCCAGAGAAACTCATTGCCAGGGTGGAGGGGTTGGCTGGTGCTGATAACCAGGGCTGCAGTGGGACGTGGCCCAGTGGGGGATACTGGAAAGGAGCCATCCCTGTCCAGCCCAGCAGCTGGGGGCTGATACAGTCCCTGTGCAGCTGAAGCCCAGGGAGAGCAGTGCTCTGATAAGGGCAGGGAGCAGCCAGGTGCCAGCATCTCCATCATCCTCCCCCTCTGGAGGTCAAGCAGCTCTTGCCACAGCACTTCTGACCCACACATGTCTGCTCTGGAGGTGCCCTGTCCTTCCTGAACATCCACCATGGATGCAGAAAGCAATCCAGCAACCCCTTTCCCTCTGCAGCTGTAAATAAGGAGGAGAAGGGCTCCCCACCTCTTCTCCCAGCCACGTAATAACCTTGAGCCCTGTGAAATGCCTGGTCCCCAAAACTGCTCCCAGACACATTTTTGTAGAACCTCCCTTCAGGTAGTTACTCACCCTCTGCCCAAGATGGAATTTTTCTCAGCTGCCCTGGAGGGATCACAGAATCACAAAATGGGTCATATTGGAAGAGACCTCAGAAATACAAAATTTCTGAGGTTGGGAAGGACTGGTAAGACCATCAAGTCCAACTATTACCCAGCACCACCATTATCACCTTTAAACCACATCCCCAAGTGCCTCATCTACACATTTGGAACAATTCCAGGGATCCAGGGGCAGCCACAGCTTCTCTGGGCACCCTGTGCCAGGGCCTTCCTACCCTCACAGGGAGCAATTCCTTCCCAATATCCCATCCAGCCCTGCCCTCTGGCAGTGGGAATGCATTCCCTTTGTCCTGTCCCTCCATGCCTTGTCCCCAGTCCCTCTGGAGCTCCCTTGGCACCTCTTTAGGCACTGGAAAGGGCTCTGAAGTCTCTCTGGAGCCTTCTCTTCTCTAAGGAGACCTTATAGGAGCCTTCCAAAGGAAGGATCCAGGATACTCAGCCCTGCTCATGTGCTGCCCTTCACATGCCACCATCCAGATAAAAATACCCAGGTTGGAGCAGGCAGGGATGGACCTGGCTGGGACAGATAATGCAGGGATCACAGCAATGTGCCCCGGGACAGATAGTGCTGGGATCACAGCAATGTGCCCCGGCGAGTTTTGGGTTACACATTAACAAGAAAATGGGGAGAGCAGCCCTGAAGGTGACGCACAACCAGGCAGGGAATTTATAGCAGGACTGCACACAGGACAGGGACAGCCCCATCCTGACATGCTGCTGGCAGCAGCAGGTTCTCTGTGATCTGGACACATTGAGACTTTTGGGATCAGATCTGTCTTCATTAGGCCAGAGCAAATTTACAGTAGCATTTGTCAGTTTGACAAATTTGCACTCCCAAGGAAAGTGTGGGAAATCAAATGGGGACTGTAAGAAAGATGAGGATAAACTTTAAAGCAAGGCCTGTTATGATTATACAAGGGGTCATGGTTCCAAACTAAAAGAGAGGAGATTTAGTTTAGATATGAGGTAGAAGCCTTTTATAATAAGGGTCCTGGCACAAGTTGTCCAGAGTAGCTGGATGCCTGGAAGTGTCCAAGGCCAGGTTGGATGGGGCTTTATATCAGCAGAGAGCTCACATCCACTTCAAAGCACCAAGAAGCAGCTGGAGAGCCTTGGAAACACAGCCACACTGGGAAGGGACACAGGGCAGACACCACATCCTGCTCCAGATGTCCAAATGCCTCGTGTTCACATCTGCTCACATGCAATCAGGGAAAGACAAGGAAAACTGCCAGTTCCTGGAGGAAAACAAACCCCACAAACCTGCCAAGCATCCCTGCTCGGAAATATTTACACTTTCATCGTGTTCTCATGGAAATTAATCCCAGTCTCACCCCTGCAGGTATGGTAAACATGAGAAGTGAAGAATGGGGAGAGGCCAGGACAGCAGAGCAAGGGGAACAAAGGTGTTTGGGTGTACCAGCCTTGCCCGAAATGTGGTGGAACAGGCCCAAGCAGGACGTGGCAGGGCTGCTGGGGCTCCCTTCCAGCCCGGCTGGACCTCCAGCCCCCCCGCGGCCATCCCGGCTGCCCAACGAGTCCTTCAGCCCCACGGTGACCTGGAGGAGGCTGATCCCATCCCCTGGGCATCCCCAGCAGCTCCTTCAAGGATTCCTCAGTCTGCACCAGGTTACAACAAGCCCCAAAGAGGGGTTGGGGAAAGCCAAAGCGTGCAAGAAGCAAGGAATTCTGTATATGGGGGAGAATGCATCATGCCCTGTGAAACTTATCTTCCCCCACCTGTAGAATTCCGTGCTTCCTGCATGCTTTATGAATCTTATCCTTCCCAACCCATATATTCTCTTTCCTCTCTTTCTTTACATTTTAATATTTATTTATATTTTTGTTTCCTGGCTAAGAGCAGTGGGCAATGCCAGCCACTGAGCTGTCACCTGTCCCCTTCCCGTGGCTGTAGGACTGCTGTGATCCGCATCCACATGGCACCCCCACGTGGGGAAAGCCTGGAGGCTCTGGCTCCGTGGAAGGAAGGAAGGAAGGAAGGAAGGAAGGCTGGAAACACCTCATTCAGTGCCACTATCAGCTTTGAAGGCCTAGAAGAAATAGCACAGAATTGTGGATGTCAAATAATGTCAAACTCAGTTCCTGGCTTTACCTGCTCCTGGGAGCAGGTGGGAACATTATGGATTTATGGCTAATTATTCCAGAAAATTTTGTCCTTGCTTTATTTTTTATTTTTTTATACTTTTACTCACTTTTTTCCTTTTCATTTTTTCATTATTTTATTCTTATCTATATATGATCTTAGATCCATTTTCCAATATAAATTATGATTGTGTGCATGTTTCTCAATCTTTATATCCATTAAGCTTTTTATTACTTCTATATTCATTTAAATATAAAAGACATTCTTATACATTCATATATGTCCACACACAATATAAAATGAAGATTCCTATATTTTAGTTTCCTATACAGAGAGCTGGAGAAGGACTTTGGACAAGGGATGGAGGGAGAGGATAAGGGGGAATGGCTTTCCACTGGCAGAGGAAATGGGTGGGATATTGGAAGGAATTCCTGGCTGTGAGGGTGGGGAGGACCTGGTACAGGGTGCCCAGAGAAGCTGTGGCTGCCCCTGGATCCCTGGCCAGGTTGGATGTGAGTGGAAGGTGTCCTGCCCATGGCAGGGGTAAAATGAGATTTTTTTTTTAAATTTCCTTCCAACAAAACCATTCTGGGATTCTACGACATTCCTAAATATTCATATTTACCACAATTAAATACCATACATTCCATACAAAAAGCTGACTTCCCTGGAGGAAGCTCCTCAGGACATGGCAGCCCCTTCCCTCCACAGTCTCTACTGTCGAGCAAACTCTTCTGCCAGGGAAAAAAATCCCTTTTTCCAGCAGTGCCTGGGATCTGGTGCTGGAGAAGGAGAAGCTGCTCTGGCAGCTGGAGCTGCATTAAGCACGGGCCCCGTGCAGGTTCCAGCTCGCTGCATTCCACTTGGAAGTGCAGCCTGGCAGCCAAGAACCCTCCAACACATCGACTTTCTGCATTTAAATAGGTTTAAACTCCTGCAGGGATTAAATTCAGATATGAAGAACGAACAGGCCCAAAGGGACACCAGGGCAGCTGCCTGGGAGCTGGGATCCAACGTGTTGCCTTTGCCTGAGGATGGGAATCAAGGGAGCTCTGCTCCCTAAAGTTCCTCTCCAAATTTTGCTTTTATGGCCAAATTATTGTTTTTTATCTTTTTCTTCTGGATGAGGGAGTAATCTGCTGTTTTCAGCTGTGGGTTGTCACCATCAGCTGGAATTTGGCTCTTGGGGTTTCCAACCTTGATGTCTCATCTCTGTTGGGGCTCCCTGGGAGGTGTGCATTGCTCTGGGACTGTATTCTGTACCCTCCCTCATATAAAATGAAATAAAATGAAATGAAATGCAATGAAATGAAATCAAATCAAATCGAATGAAATGAAATTAAACTGAATTAAATTAAAATAAAATAAAGGTCAATAAAATATAAAATAATAAGTGGTCTAGTGGAAGGTGTCCCTCCCCATGGCAAGGGATGGAACTGGATGATCCTTAAGAGTCCCTTCCAGCCCAAACCATTCTGGAATTCCATGAGACTCAACTGCCTTCAAGTTCCCAATCAGAAAGGAGAAATCAAGGGACAAAGGCTCATCATAAAATTATGCTTTGAAAACAAGTATTTTGATAAAATACACAACACTTAGACATTTACACTATGGACTTTTTGATAATCTTTATTTCACATCCTTTTTCTCCCCTATTATCAGCGGTATTATTAAGATGTGGAAGAGCCATGGGCAGCTACAAGAGGCAGCTCCATCAGGATTTATCATCCCAGATGCAAAATCCTCCAGGATTCACATCGAACCTGCAGCACTACATGAGTCAGGCTTCAGGGGAATCTGTGTTCAGATAGATAAAACGTAATTATTCATGGAAGAATACAAGCAAATAGTGGGAAAACAACTGCATCATAAGGGAGGATGATGCATCTGCCTGTAGGTCTTGTACTAAAGAGCTTCTCAGTCCTGCATGCAGAAGTCTGGGCATGATTTTTTGAGCGACCTGGGCTAATGGAAGGTGCCCCTGCCCATGGCAGGGGGGTGGAATTGGATGAGCTTTAAGGTCCCTTTCAGCCTAAACCATTCCATGATTTCCATGAAGGGCTGCACACACAGATCCCACCCCCTTGCAGCCCTAATAGAGAGATGAAATATATTTTCACAGTATCTGCTGGTGCACCAGGTCTCACTAATCATTTCATGTTTCCCAGGGAGAAAGAGTTAAGACTAATTAGCAGCACTAAATAAACTAACAGCTGGAGGGGAAAGCAGAATTCAAGTTGCATTTTGGTTCTAGAGGTGGTTAAAGTGTCTTTAAAGGCAAGGGGTCATTTTCTGGGAGCTGGAGCAAAGCAGCTCATCAATAATGAAGGAGCCGGCGATGGAGCAGCGGCAGCAACGCTGGAGCACTCGGGAAAATGCAATTATGGGAATTGCCTGACGATCTGCAAACTGCCCTGGTAATTTGCTTAAGGGAAACAGCGAAATCCACGTTAATATTTCAAAGACGTTGTTGCAGCAGAACTGATAAGCAAAGGCCAGGAATTTCAGTGCAGGAGAGGGAGGTTAAAATCCTCAAAAGTACTTCTGATCAGGGTTTTTTAATTCACACCCAGTGAAACATGACAGTGCTGGGAGCATCACTTCTGCCTCCTGGGCTCTCTGTGTCTGCAATGCTGAAGAGTTCAGCTTTATTTTCCTTTGGTTAAAACCAACCCCGTGCAAAGGCTCGTGTCCAGGTGCTCTGCTCCCAGGGTGCTGCCTTTGGGACACACCAGGATCTGGGTGCCAGCATCAAAGGATTCTCCAGCTGCTGTCAGGGAGTGGTGGTCCCTCATGTAGTTCAGCTCCTGGTGCCCAGCTTTGTTCGGGCAGCCTGGAAAGTGCTGGAGGGAAGGGGATGGCTGCTCGTGCTGGGGAGCACCCCCGGGGTGTCACCAGCTGTGTCCTGCTGTGTCCCCAATCCCGGTGCGTGGATTCTGCACTCTACTGGGTGCCTCGGAGGGCACTGCACTCCTCTGGGTACCACCCTGCACCCCTGAGCACCCCAACAGCATCCCCGTGCACCCCCATTCACTGCCCCGTGCACAGCCTGCACCCTCCCTGTGCAAACCCCTTCACCTCGGAGCACCCCCTTATGCAAACCCCAAACCCTTTGTCTACCCCCTTGTGCACCCCCTACACAGCCCTGCACCCTCATTGTGCCCCACCGTGCACCCCATACACATCCCTGCACATCCTATGATCCCCCTTACACCCCATTGTGCAAACCCTATTGTGCACACGCAGACACACCCCATACAGATCCCATTGTGCACACCCCATTGTGCATAGCCCATACACACCCCATTGTGCACACCCCATACACACCCCATTGTGCACACCCCATACACAGCCCTGCACACCCCATTGTGCACACCCCATACAGACCCCATTGTGCACACCCCGTGCAGACCCCATTGTGCACACCCCATGCACACCCCATTGTGCACACCCCATACACAGCCCTGCACACCCCATACAGACCCCATTGTGCACACCCCATACACAGCCCTGCACACCCCATTGTGCACACCCCATACAGACCCCATTGTGCACACCCCATACACAGCCCTGCACACCCCATTGTGCACACTCATACACACCCCATTGTGCACACCCCATACACAGCCCTGCACACCCCATTGTGCACACCCCATTGTGCATACCCCATGCACACCCCACCGTGCACACCCCATACACAGCCCTGCACACCCCACCGTGCACACCCCATTGTGCTCCCCCATTGTTCCCCCCGCATTGCGCCCCCCCGCGGCCGCCGTGCGTCCCCGCACCCCCCGCGCGCGCCGGGGGCGTTCCCGCCCCGCCCCTGCCCATGGCGGCCGCCGGGGGCGGTGCAGGACCCCGGGGCGGCCGCTGGAGGGCGCGCGCGGCCGCCGCGCTCTTCTCACGGCACCGGTTTTGTGTTTTTTAAATATTTTCTTTTTCCTTCCGCCTTTTATTTTTTTCCCCCACCACGTCTTTTCCCAAAGTCTCTCCCCGCTCTCCCTCCGCCGCCTCTTTTCCCTCGCCGCTCCCCAGCGCCGGGACGCCGCTCCGCTGCCCGTACGGAAGAGGCGCCCTCCCCGCCTCCATCCCTCCCCGCCTCCATCCCTCCGTCCCTCCCTCCCTCTCCCGCTCCTCCCGCCGACCGGGACTCGCCCCGAACCGGGAGGGAGACGGTCGCTACCCGCTCCTCCTCCTCCTCCTGCTGCTCCTCCTCCTGCAGCGGGGGCCGCATCCTGCTGCCGGGGGGGAGGGAATTGATGTGGATACCCAGCGCAGCACCACCATGCAGCCGCCGCCGAGGAAGGTGAGACCCCCGCCCGGCGCAGGGGGCTGTGCGCGGAGGGGCCGGGGGTGGTTCTGGGGGGCTGCGGCTTGGGCTGGGGTAGGTTTGGGGTACGGGGGGGATGCGGGGGTCCGAGGGCGCGGGGAGGGGTGGGCTATGCGGTGGGGGAGGCTGCAGGAAGGTTTGGAGAGGGAGCGCAAGTGTTGGGAAGGGAGCAGGGGGGTGCAGCGGCGAGTTGGGGGCTGGGGGGTGGCTCGGGCTCGGGTGGCCCTGCGGGGTGGGTGATGGGGAGATGTCGGGGGGCTGTTGGGGACTGGGCACGGAGGGATGGGGTGGGAGTGAGCTCTGGAGGTAGGACAGGGCGAGGATGGGGAGTGGAGGTGCAGGGGGGCAGCGCTCGGTCAGGGACCCCCGTCTGCAGCGGAGGCTCTCCAGGAAGGGAGCGATGGAGGGCTGGGAGGGGGTCAGTGCCTGCGTGGAGCCGCTGAGGTTTGGCTGCTGGTGGGGGGGTGCTACCACGAGCATTTTGGGGCTCGCGTGGTGCGTTGGTGCCAGCAGCCAGGGGTTGGTTGTCTTGGGGGAAGAAGGTCACGTCTGGAGTTGGTCCAGGGACGCAGACTGTCCCGGCGTGTGCCAGCAGCACACGGAGCAGGGAACAGCGGGAATTGTGCAGCGTTTTTCACCCGCCTTCCCACGTGCGATGGGAACGACCTGCAGATGCACCGGGCAGGCTTTTGGGTGACCCTGCGGCCCGTGGGGATGTGGGGTGCTGCCCGCCGTGGGGGCTGGTGTGGGAGCAGAGGCAAGCAGGAATGGAAATTTGGGATAAAGGCTGTGCCCGGCGTGGCTTGTCTGCCTAGGCAGGTTGGTATCGGGGAAACGCGAGCTGCAACGGGGTCTTGAGCCGGTCCGTGGTGATTTGTGGCGATTTTGGGGGCTGTGCGGGCATGGTCGGGGTGTGGGGAGGATGGAGAGGATGGAGAGGATGGAGAGGCTGCTCCTGGCAGGCTCCAGGGAAAGAAGAAGGAGTTCCGTGGGGCCGGGATCTGTGCCTGGTCCATGCCCCTGATGCTGCCCGCTTTGGGGTGGTCCGGTCCGTGGTGGTTTGCAGCCCCATGGAGATTTTGGATTTTTCTCCGTGGCGAGAGGAGATTTCCCGCTTCTCCTGGGTAATAAACCCCTGCAGTAGTGACCAGGAGAGGAGGGAGCATAAACAGGATTCCCTTGTCATGCCCAGAGCAGCCCTGGCAGGCAGCTGCAGTGAAGGTCTCTCCTTGGCTCATTCCTGCCTCCCAGCCTCTTATTTTAGGGGCAGACTCTGCTTTTGTCAAACAAAACCGATTTAATTTCAGTTACTTCGATTTTAGTCCGTGTTTGGTGGTTTGTTTATTTTACATGTGTGTCGTTCTTTGCCTCTGCTATTTCATTTGAGCTTATTTCCATCACCTGGGTTGTGTCGTTTGGGTTTATTTATTTTGAGTTGGGCTTTTTTAATAGACAGATAAAATCAAAAATGCTGAAAGTTCGCGTTAAAAATAGATGCTTTTTCTGCTTAAAGTCAGGGGCATACATGTGATTTATCTTTTGATGTCATGTGAAAAACTTGTCTTTATATGATGTTGTAATTAAAGGGTGCTTGTTGCTGGGCATGGTTTTCAGAGTTAAAATAGAGAAGCTGATAAGAACCAGGATTTTTTTTAATTTTTTTTTTTGCCTGGCTAATGAAGAAGAGGGTGATGGGTGCCCTCTTCCTCTGAATTTCTCATCCCTCTGCAGTAACAGTTTGGCATTTCTGTCCTCATTAATGCATAATGTGTTCAGAGATATTGGTGATCGTTTTTTAGGCCGATATGTGGATTCCCTGTGATCACTAGAGGGCTTAAATGGCAAGATCTCTTGTTTTATAAAAAAACAAGAGCAAAACAATTCCAAGGTTCCCTTCCAAAACCAAATCGTTCCCAATACCCTGTGCCATTTGGTGCCTTGTGCCAGTTACCCAATAGGACCCCAAAATATTGGAATTTTAGCAGGATCACAGGGCTCAAAGGAAAAATACATCAGTGCTAAAAATGTAAAGCCAACCTTCTGAAGCCTTTTCTGGTTTGTTTGTTTGTTTTCATGTTGAAATGTGACTTGCAGAAAATATGAGTGGTCCTTGGGTTGGTTTGTTTGTTTGCTTGTTGAAATGTGACACGAATTACAGAAAATATAAATGGTCCTTGGGTTTGTTTGGGTTTTTTGTAGGTGAAAGTTACACAAGAGCTGAAAAACATTCAGGTTGAGCAGATGACAAAACTTCAGGCCAAGCATCAGGCAGAATGTGACCTACTGGAAGATATCAGGTAAGGCTACAGAAAATATTACCAAAATTCCTTTAAGGTCCAGTTTTTGGAAGAACATTTGAGTTACAAAATTCAGGAACTGACGATGGAATTTCCTCTTTGGATTTCCTGCTTTTAGGCTGTTAAAGTTTTGACACAGCTGGAAATTATAACTGGAGCTAACACAATGCAAACCATTTTTTTCTTCTCTTCAATGGGGGAAATGTTAAAAGAAACTCACAAACAACATCCAAAAAGCATTGGTCTTTTCAGCAATATTTATTTACATAATATGCTGAGACTTTGATTTGCCAGTTGTAAAAGGCTGCTAAAATTACTAAAATATTTTAAAGCCGCTGATGATTTATGTCTCACTAGAGATAGCTTTGAAAAGCACTTTCAAGCAGATTGCATTTTTTTTTTTACCAGAAAGTTACAAGAAGATATTTGCATGTATAATTTAAAACTCTGCATGGGTTAAAAACAATAGAGAAAATCCACATGACATCAGCTGTGGGGGTTTCATTATCCCTTTTACCTAATGTGGTTTGCTTTTAACAAAATATGGTGGGAGTGGGTACCTGGCATTATATGAAGGATTAATCATTCCATGTCCTGTAAAATGTTCAACACAAGTCCATTGGCAGTGGATAGTCCTCATGTTAATTATTTAAATGAGATTTCCTGCTCGATGTTTGTATATTAAATGCAAGTGTTTGGCTTTGACAGATGAAGTTCTGTTTGTCTCACTATCAGCGTCCTCCATAAATCAGAATGTCAAGGCTGGAGCCTTTTCTCCCCCTTGTTTTTTTGGGTATTGAAACACTTTCTTTTTTTTTTTTTTTTTTTTCCGTATGGGAAAGATCACAGTGTTCATTTCCTCAGATTAAGATTATTCTAGGGAGTGTATAACTCACAAATGCTGAGTAATAAATAACAGACTGATCCAAGGAATTTTCCCCCCCTTAGATGGAAACTTATTTTTACAGCATCTAGGCTGGGTGCTGCTGCTCTAGCCTGGGTTTTGTTAGCACTTGCTGTTTTTCAGGAGCTTATGATCATTCAGTCTGTATTCTGCTGAAAGATGTCATAAGCCTGTGGATACAAACCCAGGAAAACCTGAAAATGCCGGCTTAAAATATTTTCCTTTAATGTAATTTAATTTCTGCAGTTAATTAAATTTCTGAATTTTAATGTTGGGGATTAGGAAGCCGGGTTAATATGTTTGATTCACTCCCATGGTCGCTGAGTGTGTTGAGCACTCTGGCTGCAGAATTGCTGCATGGATTTACAGATTAAACATCCTTTCAGTGTGGGATGATGAGATGGGGTGTGACAGCTCCGCCGTGTCAGTGATTTGTTCCAATATCACATAAGAGAATCAGAACCAGGGAATTTGGGGTTAAAAGCACCAATTGGTGTGTGAGGCTTGGAATTGGGAAGGGGGAAAGCTTTGGGGGCTCCATGGTGTTGGTCAGGGTGTGATGCTCTGTGAGAAGCTGGGTGTCAACCCTGCCCTAATATCCCCTGTGATTTATGGCTGGATTCGGGATATGCAGCCACTGTGGTTCTGAAGCATTCCAGAAAGCTGGAACCACACACACAGGATCTTCTTGTCTCTGGAAGGAAGGTTTGTTTTTATGGAAAGCACCCTGCTCTGTTATCCACAAGTGTGGAATTTTTAGCAGAGTGCCATTTGTTTTTCAAGACTCAGAAGAATTTGGGTCCTTTGGTAGCATTTTTGAAGCTTTTGGGCACTGCAGGAGCACAGCTTTGCACTCAGAATTCCAGAAACTGCAATGGCAACAGGAAACACTGAATCAGGGCTTGCGAGCCAGTGATTAAAAATGCATGTTTGAAAAAGTTACTTTATTGTGAATAATTGCTTCGTTTGTTGGCACATAAATGTAAGCATTCAAATCGCATTTTTTTGTATCGCTTCGGTTGGGTTTTATGTGCAACTAAAGAGAAGTGATAGGAGGAAAAGATCAGAAAGTTCTCCAGCAGAATGCATCTATTGTCTGGTGTATTAGCAGATGATTTTTGGCAGTGGACCAGCCCATAAAGCATGCTTGCAGTTCCAGCAGCTTTGATATCTTTATGCAAAACTGGGGATTCTTGGTCAGGGTTGAGGAATATGTGTGTAACTACCCTTTTTTTTTGGATGGCTTTTGACACTATGTAAAATTCCAGTATTTATTTTAAAAAATACCAAATATCCATTTCAGTCTTAACAAACTGTGTTGTGTTCCTCCAAGGAAGCTCAGTAGCACTCAAGCTGAAGTCTCTTTCCGTGACTTGACAAGACTCTAATAAAAAATGTGTTTGAAATGTGTTAGCAAATAGATTTAAAAATACATTTCTGTGTTTGTAATCTCTGTTTGGCTCTTTGTGTTACATTTCTTCATGCTCACTGACTGGGGAATTTGGGGAACAAGTGATTCAGAATGCTTTTAGGGTCTTTGGCTTACTTTTAGGCATGACATGTGTTTATCTTCTGTAGCTCACTAAAGCTATCTCATGCCTTTCTGGGGGAGATCTGTGTTGGCATTACCATAAAAAGGTTGTCATTCTGCCACTGGGATGGGGCAAAAGGGTTTTTTTTTTCTTGACAGGTAAATGTAGCTTTTGTGGCTGTGATCCAGAAACCCTTCAACATTTATGGCAAGGAGTCCTTCACTCCATCCACACTGGCTGCTTTTAGGCAGTGAGTTAATTATCATTTTGTTGGGCTGTGATGGCTGAATTTATTAGAGGTGTTAGCAATATTAATGTGTTTTATTTTGGTTTTAAGATTGCCTTTTTTGACTGATGATAGTGAGTAAGTCACAGCCAGGGTCTGCAAATGCTCTTGGTTTGCTGGAACACAGGGATGCTCTCCTTTTGTGTGTGAACCAGTGCCTGCAGAATTGTAAAGAGCTCTGTATGATTCACATTTTAGTTCAGCTTGGCATTTCTGTGAGGTATTTATGTGCTACAGACTTTATAAACTCATTAAGTGATAATTGCTTTACATTAAACACTGGGGCTTGCTTTTTCAAAGGCTTGGGGTCTGCTTTTCCAAAGTGCTTGTTATGCCTTTTCAGGTTTTGCTGAGGTACCTTAAAATGTTCTTTTTGAAACTTCTTCACATTTGTGTTTAGCTAGAGAGAATGAAGTTGTGCTTATGTGTCTTATGTGCTTATATTTTAACTTTAGTCTGGATTAAAGATGTAGGGCCAGGGCCACTGTCCCCAGCTAATTCTGCTGCAGCACATGGTGGGTGAGTTCTGTGGATCAGGAAACCCACCCACCTAAAATCAAACCTTCTTTGGCTTTTCTCCCAGTTTTTTTTTGATAAATCCAGTCCCCCCGGTGTGGCATGAGAGGGAGGAGGAATGATGAGTACCTGAGGAAGGAGAGGGAGAGCAAAGCTGCTCAACAGCAGCCCAGGTTCACACGGGTTTAAAGTCACTGTGTAACCCCAGCCTGATGCCCCTGCAGAAGGCACAGCTGCTGCTTTGTGAGTTACAGCTCTGGAAAATTCACCTTATTGAAGTCTTAACTCGTTTTGGCTGTCTGGATGTGTTGATCTACGTTGCTTCATCCTTTTAAGTCATTTGAAATGAGATGTAAAGATTGCCTGATTTCTGGCTGAGACAGACTAACAATGCAGTCCTTTCATTTGCTGGCTCCTGAATTTAGTTTTTTTCAGGGTTTTTTTTCATATTCATCGTTTAAAAGGAATTGCCAAAAAGGCTCACGATCTACTTGTGCTTCTGATAGGGATGCGAATCTTAAGTGCAAACTCTTCTGTTTCCTTCCCTCTTCTGTCCTTGTGGTTTCTGCCTCCTGACATTTTCTTTTTGATAAAGCTGCATTTCCCTGTGTCATTCAGAGACTTTTTTCTGCTGCTGCCTTGCCCTTGTGGGGTGTCTTTGTAGGTCCCTCCCAGCTCAGAATATTCTGTGATTTTCTGTCTTCCGCCTTCTCCTCCAAAGCTCTGCCTTCTGACAATTCCCTCTCCCTTCCAATTTGTCAACTTCTTTCTTTGTTTTTTCCTCCCAGGTGCTTCATCTCCTCCTTTTCTTTATCCAGTTCTGACCTCGTGAATTTTAATTAGTTCTCTGTTTGAGATTCTTTCCTATTTAATGTTCAGCAGAGCCACTGAAGATGTGTTAAGCCAAATGGGGAGATCTTGTGGCTCTTCCTTTCCAGTCTGAGCCCTTCCCTGTCTTGGATGCTGTTGCTGGGCTGTCCCTCCTGCAGGTTATTAGAGAAGCAGTAATTCCAGGGCAGGATTTGTGTTTCTGTGCCCAGGATGAGGACAGAGAACTCCTTGGATGCCTCAGCCTGTCATAACAAGCCAGAGCAGAGCAGCACACATATTTGAAAAAAAGAAAGTAAAAGTATGAATGAATTTACATCTGTAGCCAGCCAGTTCCTGCTCGTTTTAACATGTCGTTTTCTGTGCTCAGTTATGCTCCCTGCAAGCTTTTGCTGTTGGATATACTTTGTACTCCCTGGTGGAATTTGTGCTCCTGGAATCTGGCTGGCTGTGTTGGCAGGTTCCTGATAAGGTTTATGGCAGCTGGGGCTGAGTCTGGACTAGAGACCAGCAGCAGTTCTAGTTTTAAACACAGCAAATCTACAAGATCCCTTAAAATATTCTGTGTTAGGGAAGAGCCTTGTGGAGCTGTGGAAGGAGGAGCAGATGGAGAATAAAGCTGTAAGATAATAAGTATTTACATGTGTGTGTAGCCATATGTATTAGAATTCCTTAAGAAATTCGGAATAATTTTGAGAAATCTCTGCTTTTCCTGCCCCCAGGCACAATGGTGGTGAGAAGTTTACCTTTCTTCCTGTTCTTTCTGGTCTCCAGCTGCAGGGAATACAATTTATTTGGATATTCCTGAACCTGGGCTCCAGAGCATGTTTGCCTCTGGCTACTGGGTGCCTGATAAAGCCCCTTTTTTAAAAATTCATCTACCCACAAGCAGGTCCATCTTTTTTTCCCCTTTATCCTGCTGAGAAATGTGTCCTTCCTTTTTCCTTCAAGGTCATCCCCTGCATTCAGCAGATGCAATTCTTGCCTCTGGTGTTTGGGGCTTTATTTCAGTAGGAGCAGAGTGATTTGCTGTGCTTACAGGTTCTGAAACCTGCAACCTGCCAGAGCAGCAGAAGAATCAGAAAAATTCCCAAAAACTGTGTGCAAAATTTTTTTTTTTTTTTCTGGGATTGACTCACACTTGAGGCTTCCCTTTGTGTGACTGGAATATTTATTTCTCTAAAACTTTCAATTTTCTTATGAGCTGATAACATTTCTTTCCTCCTAGGCTAATCTTTCTCCCCACTAGTGATTATTGTGACTTCGTTTTGTACTTTCAGGGGTTTTTTTTTCCCCAGGCTCTGCTAATTAGTTGAGGACACACCATTCTTTGCTGTAACACTAAATAAGCAGAAATTTCAGGATTTTTTGAGAAAAGTCAGTGCAGTTTCTTCTGAATAATATTCCATATAAAGATACCACAGAATCTGTGGTCTGGGCACGTTACCTATAATTAGGCAGGGCTTTAATGAGATGCTCACATTCTTGATGGAATTAAAATCTGGTGATGTTTTGACTGGAACTGTTTGAGGGAAGCTTGGAATGTGCTTTAAAAAAAAGCTGTTGCTTACTGGGTGTGGAAATCCAAGTTCTGAGCAAAAAAAGAAGAGTTTTAATATAAACATGGCCACAGTGTAATGATTCAGGCCTGTCTTGGCACAGTGGAATTGAGAAATGGACCACATTCCTTCTTTTTTTTTTTTTTTTTTTTTATCCTTAACAAAAATTAATGGATCTCCTGCTTTCGTATTTCTGAGGACCTTTCAGCTGATGAAAGTTAAATAATCAAAAGATGATGATTTTTTTTTTGTTTGCTTTTTTGTAGCAGAACTAATAGTGTAAAAAACGCCCAGCAAAGCATTTCTCACATCAGAATGAAAATGCATTTCTCCCCCCCCCCCCCCCGCCACATTTTTTTTTCTCTGAGGTTTGCATTTCAATGAGCTTTTTTTTCTTAAAGCAATTCCAACACATGCTCTGGAAGTCTGATTTTTTTAAGGACTTTTAGGAGAACCTGGGCTTGTTCTGTTAAGCTGTGGCTTTAGTGTGAGTTTGTCTTCCAAGACATAACAGGAGGATTTGGGTTCTGAGTACAGCTCCTTGCCAAAAGTTGCATTTTCACTTTTGACTCATGCCTTGTTTTTAAGAACGAACTCTTTGGTTTGCAGAAAGTCGTGTGGGTTTGATTTTTTTTTTTTTTTTTTTCTGAATTTTATCCGAGCATGGCTTTTCCTGGACCTAACTCTTGTTTTTCACCACGATGTTACTTGGCAGAGCTCTGGGAAACCAGCAGCTGCCATCGAGTCCTGTGAAGTTGCCTTTGGTGCAGATTTTTACAGGGACAATTGATTTTATATTAAAATACCTGGCACAGCATAGTTCTAAAGGATCAAAAATCTTTTCCTTGGATCCACTTGTCCAAACTCAAGGTGCTTCTTGGGTTTTCTTTCCTCCTCATCACATCACTTGTGTGATGAAGGTTTTTCCTTTTTCCTGGAAACCCCTGTGTGTAAGGGGGGATTGAAGGCGTTGGGAACATCCCACAAAAGTCAGGATAAGCTGTGTTGGGAAGAGGAAGAGCATTCTTCCCATTCCAGGCACTGTCAGTGTGGCCTGGCCTGATCTCCTATGGTGGTGTGCTGTCACAGAGCCATGGAATATCCTGATGGAATGGGGCCCATCAGGATCATCCAGTCCAACTCCTGGCCCTGCACAAACACCCCAAAAAACCCCCCCCTGTGTCTGAGAGTTCTCCAAAGGCTTCTTGAAGCCAGGCTTGGTGCTGTCACCATTCCCTGGGGAGCCTGTGTGTGCCTGATCACCCAGTGGGGGAAGAAAAGCCTTTTCCCATTATCCAGCCTCAACCTTTTGTTCTGTTTAGTTTGGTGCCCAAAGGTTTATTTTGCAGGTTTTGCTGCCTTTGCCAACATCCCATCAGGAGACCTCAGGAACCTTTTCCATGCTAGCATCCTGAAAAACGATGGGAAGGGGATTATCAAATCCTACACCATGTAAATATTCCTTGTAGGGGAGGAGGAGGTAAAAAGAAAGGTTTTGGGTTTGTTTTGTTGGGTTTTTCCCCAGAAAAGGGCCAATGTACCCTGGTTATCTTGGCTGCAGAGAACTTTGTGTCTTTACTTTTCTTGCCATCCCAGCTGATCCTTGAGATCAGCCTCTCCTGCTCCCAGTGAACTTTTGACCCAGGTAATATCTTATCTTACACCAGGTGAATTTGGTTTTCGGATGAATATGCATCTGATTTTTAAATTATTTTTTTTTTCTTAGTAAAATTCATGACCTTGTTTAATCATCTTGATTGCTTTCTGCATATGAAAGCATACAGAAAAGATGTTCTGCATTTTTACTTTTAAAGACTGGCAGTTGAAAAGTGGCTAAAACCTTATCAAACCTAAGTTTTGCAGTATAAACTGGTTTATAATGGCTCAATGTGGTGCTTTTCTGACTGGTTTTTATAGGAGGTTTTAAAATTTTAATAACATTTTTCCAAAATACTTGGTAGGCATTTATTAAGTTGGGGGCTTGTTACTGACTTCAAGCTTGTAAGTGTTGGGTTGTGTTTATTTATGGAGTAAATGCAATATTTCCAATTAAAACTTGAGGAAAGAGAGGGAAAGTATTGAATTAATGGTTGTAAGTCTGGGGTTGTGTTTATTTAGGAAGCAAATGGAATATTTCCAATTGAAACTTGAGGAAAGAGAGTAACTAAAAAACAATCTATTGAAATCTAGCTTTTTTTTTTTTTTTTTTTTTTCCTGTGTGCTACTGTAAAGCGTGGAGATTCCATTCTCAGACTTGAAAAATTATTCATACCCTTCGGAGACGTTCCTTCTAAGAGCCTTTGGAGTTATTTTAAGCGTTCCTTTCTTTGTGAGAGCAGTTTGGGCCAATCCCCAGTGGCTCTGGGAAGGTTGTTCACACACTCCTCTCTCCTCCTGAGCCAGCTCCACCAAACATCCCTTTAATGACACAGACAAAATGCCCTGGTGTCTCGTTTTATGAGCAGAGCTCAGCCATGCAGAAGACTTTCCAAGATTTATGGTGCTAAAGCCACTAAGTATAGTTATTTCTACCCAGATGCAAGCCAGTGTTAGTGGGGAAAATGTTGGCACTTATGGTCATGTTTAAATACCTACAATCCTGAGCATAAATAAGATTTTTTTGAGGGGGCTCTGCTATGTTCTGTTTGCATTTTTGAAGGGGGGAAAAAAAAAAAAAAAGGGAGGAGGCAAAAAACTGAGCAAGCCACAGTTTTTCATGAGGGCTCTGAGATGAGCTGAGATCAGAAGTGCCTTTAAACATCTTTGAATATAAGATTGAATCTTAGATTTGTAAAATGGTTTTGGGTGGGAGGGGGGACGTTAAAACTCATCCATTTCCAACCCCCTGCCATGTCCCCTGTCCAGCCTGGCCTTGGACACTGCCAGGGATCCAGGGGCAGCCACAGCTGCTCTGGGCACCCTGTGCCAGGGCCTGCCCACCCTGCCAGGGAACAATTCCTGCCCAATATCCCATTTAATCCTACCCTCAGGATGGCCCTGTCCTTCCCTTGTGTCAACTGCACTGCTCAGCTTGGTGTCATCTGCAAACTGGAAATTTGAGAAATCACTTAACTCTATAAAAGGTGGAATTGCTTTGCTTTTATGTCAGAGTTTGAGAGCAGCAGAGATGATGGGCTGAAGTTCTTGAAAAATGAAGTGGAATTGACCCCTATTTTTCAGTCTTTCAGCAGGGAGTAAAATGGTTGTAATCTCTTGACATAATTGGGAATTTCTGTCTTGAAACATTGCCATGTGTTAGGCTGCTGAATTTCTGTTAATGTTTGACCTGAAAATCTTTGTCTTTCCATCCTAAAGCCAGGCAGAGGCAGAAAAGACAGGCTAGATTGCCTTGTGAGTTAAAAAGAATATTCAGAAAAGCAATAATAGGCAGTGTTATGGTGTCTTGATTTCTAGCAGCTGCTTTTCATAGTCCTGGTGTGTTCCCAGCCTGGTTTTAGTCTGGCTCATCTTTAAATGTACTTTGCTCATTTTCAGCTGTGTTGCCACTGGTGAGAAAGGGTGTAGATGGGAGTGGCTTCCCGTGTTATTTTAATGTGCTTGGTGTTTTTGAAGGTTTCTTTCATGTTAATTGATTTTATGTGATTGTTTCTAATTATGTCTCTGTGATCTGAGCTGGCTGAATAAGAGGACAAGTACCTATCACTGCCTAGCAGCACCTCACAAGAAAGAGGTCCTGCCTTTGAATTTCCTCTTTGTCTTCTTATCCTTCCTCTGTTCTTCTCAGCTCTGTTCAGCCAGAGTTGTGTGAAGGGAGACAGGACAGGGAACGAGTGGAGAGGATCCAAAGGTGATGGGGGACAGGAGCACCTCACTTGTGGGAACTGAGACAGGATCTTATCAATGCATACAGATATTTTCAGGCCAAGTGCCAAGAAGATGGGGCCAGAGTCTTTGCAGTGACAAGACAAGGGGCAATGGGCACAAACTGGAATGCAGGAAGTTCCCCTTGAATATGAGGAGAAAAGCTCCAGTGAGGTGACAGAGTACATGGAGGAGGCTGCTCGGAGAGGTTCTGCAATCTCCTTCCCTGGGTTTATTCAAACCTGCTCTGGATGAACCTGCCTTGGCAGGAGGGTTGGACTGGGGGGTCTGCAGAGGACTCTTGCAGCCCAACCATGCCATGGTTTTCTCATTTGGTGAGATTAGGAGAGGACCATCACAAGGGTGGGTTTTTGGTTTTTTTTTTAACATGAATCACAGCAAAGCCCAAACCTTTGAATTTCAATAACTTTATTGAAGCAGCTCCTGTGGCACTGGTTTAAGGTGGTAAACTGAAGATACTTCACTGTACCAACAATACCAGAATGCTCTTTAAAAGTAGGTTTGCCTCCAGGGCACACCTCAGAAGACCATCTCATCCACCCCTGCATGAAGTTACCTCACATCTGTATCTTGAAAACTTCCACAATGAGGACCCTGTGTCTCTTGGGAGGTTGTTCCTGGGAGTGATGTTCTCTTTCTAAAACTTGGGAATTTGGGAGCAAAAGATTCAAGGCTCGTGATTTGATTTTCTCTGGATCTCTGAGCAATCCCATTTTTTCTCTGCAGTTAAAAGAACATCAGTTTTCTGTGTAGCAAGCATTAGTAGTTTTAGGGTACTTGTACAACTTGGGCTTTTGGGATTGTTAGTGGGAGTTGCAGCTGTTCCTTGTATCCCACATTTCCCACCCAGGAATAGAATTTCTGTAGTTGCAGTAACTCTGGTTTGTACCTCCTTCTTAGCTCTTTTCTGTGTGTTTCAAATCAAAGCAAAAGCTCAGAATTGTAACAGTGTGGGAAGTGTTGAGTCTCTCAAATCACTATAAATAGTGGCAGACTTGGGAGAACTTGGGAAAGCTTGGGAAGATTTTTTGGCAGTCTCATTTTTTTTCCCTCTGTGATGTACAGGCTTTCAGGGAGCATCTGCCTAAAACCTTCTGATTTGGCTGAATGTATGCAGAGCTTGAGTGATGTCCATTATGTTCAAATAGGTTAAAAATGCAAACAAACTTTTTCTAGACGTTGTTTGTCCGTATTTGTATTAATTGCAGATTGTAGTTAATTGCTATGAGCTAATCAGCTGCATAGAAAACAAAGAAGGCCCTATATTCTAGCTTTTCTAAGCATTTGAAACTTGGTCTTTTCTGCTGAGGAGGTGAACGTCATCTTTGTGATTATAGGAGTTTTTCATTTGGAAACATGCAGAATTTTGATTGTAGTGTCCAAAGAGTGGTTGAAATTGGTGTTGCAGTCTACCTGTTGTGGGCGAAAAGTGGCTGAACTTGATCAGAGGAGTGAATCCTCTGTTTGTCTCTTGGGCATTTGGTACTCAAGAAATAGTTTTAAAAACCTTTGTAAACACTTTGACCATCCTCTAATGTGTCCCTGATAAAAATGTCCTTTAATTCTTTGCACGTTCTTCCTGCGTGCTCCCTCTTCTTTGGCTAAGAGGCTTCTCTCTCCCTTTTCAAGAATTTGTCCGTTGTAGTTGTGATTTTTTTTTTTTTTTTTTTTTTGGTTCTAAATTTAGCAGGTTAGCTCGATACTGTGCTAGAGGAGGGCCGGGCCCTTTTGTTGACACAGCTCGCTGGATGTTTGAAATGCCTTTTGCCTTCTCTGCACCCAGCTGTGCTGCTGAACTGGCAGCCCAGAGGAAAGGCTGGGAGAATTGGCATTGTTCAGCCTGGAAAAGAGAAGCCTTGGGGTGACCTAATTGCCCCTCCCAGGACTGGAAAGGAGCCCATAAGAAAAATGGAGAAGGACTTGAGACAAGGGCGTGGATTGCCAGGACAAGGGGCATGAATTCAGACTGCTGAAGAACAGGGGTAGTTGGGTTTTGGGAGACAAGTTCTTCCCTTTGAGGGTGGCAGGCCCTGGCACAGGGTGCCCAGAGCAGCTGTGGCTGCCCCTGGATCCCTGGAAGTGTCCAAGGCCAGGGTGGATGGGGCTTGGAGCACCTGGGACAGTGGAAGGTGTCCCTGCCCATGGCAGGGGTGGGACTAATGATCATCCAAATCCCTTCCCACCCAAACCATGCTGTGAGTCTGTGATTCTTTATTACCAGCCCTGTGCAGGTTTTACTGGAGCTCAGGGAAAATGGTTTTAACTGCATTCTACTCCTGTATGTGCTTAGGGCAGGCAGTGGTGCTGCAGGTAGTGAGCAACATCAATATTCTTGTCAGTGGCAAGAAAAATGGGATGACTCAACCCCTTTCAGGTATCTTTTCCATATCTTTTTTAGGCTGGCAATACACTGAAGTTTCTCCTTTTGGGAAAAATTTATAAGGAATATTTGTGTTAAAGGAATGATTGGACACAGCACTCGGTGGTGCCAAGGCAGTGATCAGTCAAAACTCGGACCTGATGATCTCAGAAGGTTTTTCCAGCCTAAATGGTTCTGTGATTCTGACATGTATCTACAGACAGGTTTTAGAAATTGTGCCACATGTTTTCAGTGAGCTGTTACATTTTAGCGACTTAAAAAATAACAGTGCATCTACTGTACCCTTCTAAAACAGGGTGATTGTGTTCTGAGGAAAAAACCCATTATAGTCATTATTATTACCTGTAGAATCCATTAAAATTGACTTACATCAGTGTTAGTGACAATGAAACCTTGTGAAGGGCATCATTTAAAATTGAAGTGCTCGCATTAAGGCTGTAGGGAAAGAAAAGGAGAGAAGTCTTTGTAATAAAGCTGGGTGGCACTGTCAAGATTCCTAAAATGTGACAGATGAGTAAAGTAAGATCTCCAAGGTGGTTGTTGCCTGCTGCAAAACCTTCTGCAGATCCAGGATGAAATAAAAAGCATGAATGATGAAATGTGTCTTGGCTTCTTGCTGTTAAGCAAATGGGGATCAAAGAAACTCCTCATATTCCTGTTTTCTAAAAGCTCCTGGCAGACAGTTTGAATTATAGCATCCTAGGCTGTTTTTTTTTTTTTTTTTCTAAAAGGGAAATGCTTTGGATTTGATGAATCAGGTTTGGGGAAGCTATAGAAAAGTACCCTTGTATTTGTCTAAATTGTATCTTTCCCTAATGCTTGCTTAGTTTCCCGTTTTAAAACAAAAACTCATTAGTAATCATTTTAAATACACTTAAGCTCTGAAACCAATCCTTGCATTTGTTGTGAATGTTAATGCTATAAAGAGGGCACACTTTTGTTTTGAAAAGGGTGAATGAAATGCTCGCAGTCACCAGCAGCTTTCTGGCGGTTCTTTGTTGTTTTCTTTTTTTATTCTACTGAAGGAAAAACTATTGTTTTAGCATTGTTTTGTGTCTGGGTGTCATGTTCCTCTGATCACATGTTGGGCTGCTAATACTTCTCTGAGACAAATTGCTGAAAACATTGGCTACGTTTGAGGTTTCAAGAATTCTCTATATATAGTGACAGAATTGATTTTTTTTTTTTTTTGGCTCTGTTGCTAGTGGCAACTCATCCTAATCCCAAACTGTACAGTAATGTGATTTATGGGGAGTACATTGCTCGCTAGTGAATGCTGTCTGGAATTTTTTTCTCTGTGCATTGCTACAGGGGCACTGTTCAGGCACGAGGTAAAGATATTTCATGGTTTATCATCGGTTGTGTGGATTAGAACATGTAAAATTCTGAATAAAATCATAGCTCACAAATGCATTTGGGAAAAAAACTGCTTTGTTGTTTTTGATAGATTTATAAAGGAGAAATTTCTCATCAGTTGGGAGCTTGTGCTGATAAAAATCACAACTCGCTCCTATTTAAGGCCCAATTTGCTTGTGGGTACTCTCACACCAAGTATTTTGCATATGTTTTAATATTTTTTATTTAAATCAGTTAGAAACGTTGCCAAGATGGGTTAATAGGTTCTGTATGTTGTTAAAGAGCACTTAAAACTGGCCTGTGCCAGTTATGATTGACCTCTAAATGTCCTGCTAAAAATTGTGACTTTATAACACAATGTGTGGGGAAGTTTTAGGTTTGCAGAGCATCAGTTGAAGTCCTGTGAGTGAGCAGTGTGCTCTTGAAGATCCAGATGGGCTTTTCAGGAAGGACCATTTTGCAACAGTGGGAAATCATTCATGGTTAGTCATGATCATCGTCAAGGTCTTTTCCCACCGGAGCTATTCCATGTGTGAGAACTTGGGAAGTCAAGACTGTTCCAAGTTAAACTTTCTGGCTTTTGTTTTTCAAAGCAGGAGCTCATTTATCTACTCTCTGTGGGCATGGAAGGCAGAATTTTTACTCCTTTGAGTTAAGTGAGGTTAGAACAGCAGTGCCTGCAGTTGCTTGAGGGGATGGCAGGAAGATGATCCAGGTAGTGAAAATTGTGTGTGAAAATTGGGGTAAAAACAATTGTAGGTGGATGCTGGCAGGACAGGCAGGAGACTGCTTTTATCACAAAAATATTGTGCTCAACTTTGATTCCTTGATTAAATAGCTTGCAGTATCCTGATACGCTGAAATACTGGTTGAGATATTTTCGGCTTTAATATCTCTGTTTACATTCAGGAGAATTTTCCTTCCGTGTACTTTTGTCTTAGTTGAGGATAAGGGAAGATTTAACGGGTAAACATTCCAAAGGACAAATGGTAGCAAAGCTGTCAGAGCTGATTAGTTTGAGGTGTGAGATGAGCAGGCTTCTAATTGCAGGGCAGAGATACAGAATCCGGTGCAGTTGTGAGTTCCTGGGAAATGCTCCGTGTAGCAGAAGGATGGAGCAGGGCTCCTCAGGGTGGTAAAATGTTCTGTAGCAGCTGAATCGACAAGGGATTACTGTGTGCTCGGCTGTAAAAGGGATGGGGCGGATACTGTAGCTCCTGTTTGCTCGGGGAAAAACTGCTAGAAAATCGTGAGATGCGTTGTAGAAGGGAATTTGTAGAGGAGAGAAGAGCTCTGCTGTGGTACAGCATGTTTGAGCTGCCAGTTACTCCCTTTCTGCAGGAATTTATGGAGCTCTGTTCCGAGGAGCTATTTTAAGACTAAAGAGGAGACAGTACAGAGTATGTACATTAAAGTCAAGTTTTAAAAAAGGCCACTCTTTTATTTCTTTTGTGCTTGCCAGAGAACTGGAGCGGTGCACTGAGGTAAGCAGAAAGCGAGGGCTGGCTTTGCCAGCAAGCTGCAGGAAGGAGAGCTGAATTCCTTGACTCAGCAAGCGAGGACTTTCCTGATGTTACAAATATTTGTGCTCCGCGAGTTGTGGAGATGCCCTTCGCACGTCTGCTGAGATCAGGCAGACCTCAAGTGGATCCACGAGCAGGAAATGTCACTGGCACAGAGAACTCCTCTGTGGGCAAAACTCGAGGCTGTGGTGACCTCGCCAGGGTGGTTTTGAGTTTGTTCTGCTGCCTCGTGTGCTTTCACGGCCAGTGGGACCTTGGCCTGCCCAGCAAGGTTCTCCTTCAAAATCTCAGCCTCGCTCACGCCACGTTGGGATGTTTGCGGTGTGGGAGCTCCGCGTTGTCCGTACTTGCCGTGGCAGGGGAGGCTGGGGGTCGGAATCCTGTCCAGACTGGTGGTGGCTCGGGCTTCTGGCACCAGGAATTGCCTTCAGGAGCTGGGATGTGCCGTCATGAGAGCAGAATTCAGCTCCTTCACGCAGCTGGCGGGCAGAGTGTCCTGGGATGCAGCCAAGGAGTGATGGGTTCAGCTCAGTTTTCCTAAGGAGGACTTGCAGAGAGCTAAGGAGCAGCCCATCCCCTTGTGAGGGAAAGTCAGGAATTTCAGCAGAAGTGTGGCTGAGCTGGGAAAGCACACGAGGTCGGTGGGCAGTAAAGCAGGAATATGAAAACTTTGCTTGGCTCCTCAAGGACAATATCAGTGACACTTCCAGCTGGCCAGGGACACGGGGAGTGGAAGGAGGGATGCTCTGGGAATGGGAGCAGCAAGACATTTACTGATGGGCTCTGCACTACTCAGCAGTTTTATTTCCCCCACTCAACCTTTTCTGGGGACATCTTGCCCTTTACTGATGTCCAGGAAAACCTTAACGTGTAATTTGGAAAGAAGAGCCAAGGTGCTGCTCCGATGTAGAAATGTGCTCATCAACAAGAGCTGGGGGAAGAATTCCACGTGTGTCCCTCGGTGCTGAAGGGCACGAATGTGATACAATGTGGGAGGTAGCCAGTTTAACTGGAGACCAGGCAAATAAAGCCAGCCCAAAATCCAAGCAGCAAAACGATGTTTGAACAGTGCAGTTAAATTCCCAACACAGAGCAGTAACTTCTTGTGGAGTTTATTTAATAGGTGGTGCGAAGCCTTCAGCAGGAAAGGCAGTAGTGGCAATGCTGATATTATTCAAACCTGACATGAACTTTTGCTCCTTGATAAAAATGCTGCTGAATCCTGCCTATTTCTAATCAATAACATAAACCTGGCAGGTGACAGTGTGCATATGAAAGAGTCATCTTTCTAGGAAGGGATCTTTTTCATTCAGATGATATAAAACCATGGAACAAAAGAGAGTTTGTTATTTTTAAAACCAAACATAAAGGCTGTGATTTGCTGTAATGTGACCTCTGGTGATTTTTTTGCTTGGAGTGGCTGAAAAGGACCCTAAAGTATTCTCTGCAAGTGGAGATTCTGGTTTTAAATGAAATGGAATGACTTTCTCATCGCTTACAACTTCTTAATTTCTGCAGTTGCCTTTTTGAAAGAGCAAAGGCATGAGATGAACTCCTAGAGAGAGCACTGGTTTTACTGAAATTTGGGGATGTTTTAATCAAAATACAGTAAAAAAATATATATATAGTTAGTCAGAAAGTGATTGGAGGCACCTGGATTCCATGATGAGTTCTCTTTGCTGATGATTTAGTAGTGGTCTGACAGTACAGAGAGTTGTAATAAAGGAGTTAATTCTTTTACGTGATGTAATTAAGGTGAAGCTTCACTTGCCATGTTTTGTCTGAGGTGAAATTTTTTGATGTATAAATAAAAAATATCCTTAGTGGTGTTCAGTGATTGATGTTGGAGGAGTTTTGCTGAGAAAAGGGAAAGTCAAGCTACAAAAATCTCTGAATTTGGAGCCTTGGGTACTTTATGACAAGATGGACAAGGGGAATGGATTTGGACTAAAAAGAGAGTAGGTTTAGTTTAAATATTAGCATGAAGGGTATTAAGAGGAATTCCCTGTGAGGGTGGGCAGGCCCTGGCACGGGGTGCCCAGAGCAGCTGTGGCTGCCCCTGGATCCCTGGAAGTGTCCAAGGCCAGGTTGGACACTGGGGCTTGGGGCAGCCTGGAATAGTGGCCATGTGCCCATGGCAGGGTGGGGAATGGGATGTTCTGTAAGGTCCCCTCTGACCATAACCATTGTGGGATTCTGTGAAGTATGTTCCAAATTTTAATAAGCTGGTTGTTGCACTGCCATGCTTTCTGCAGTCTGTGTACAGACTGTACAGTGATGTTCTGGAAAACAATTTACCCTTCAGATGCTCAGAATTTTATGCAAATCTTCTAAAACATTTCTGTAGTGGTAATTCTGTTTAGTAAAGAGAAAAAACACAAAGAGGAGCTTATTACATGCAGTGTTTGAGAGTCTTGTCATGATGAATAATTCCTGTAGATTCATTATTGCTCCAGGTATGTTGTCTTTGTCTCTGCTGGACACGGGGAGGGAATATTAATGCAGTGTGTCCCTGCATACACGGGAGTTCCTGGAGTCCCTCATTAGCCATGCAGCTGCTGCTGTGTTATCTTATGTCAGCATTTATTGCCAACCTCTGCCCTGAATGGAGCCACGAGGGTGATTTATGTTGGCTAGAGTATTTGGGTTTCAGTTGTGCCTTTGTTAGTGACACACCTGTCCTTAAATTAAAAACCAGGTAATGGCAATTGTTTGGTTGTACAGTGTTGATTCATTGTGGTTCATTTTTCATGTTGCTGGGGAAAAGTGGGAGAAGGCATCCACCTTAAAGTACTGAATTAAACCAAACAAGGACATTGGCATTCCTTAACCTGTTTTCCTTCAAGGGGGGGGGGGGGAAACGTTTTGGCCCATTCCTTCCTCCCAAGGATTTCAGGATTGCTCCCCTTTGGATTTTGTGGAGGGAGCTGGCATTCCAAAGGGTATTTTAACTCAGTGCCATGGTCTGGGGAAGGGGCTGGAGCCCCAGGAGAGGCTGAGGGAGCTGGGAAGGGGCTCAGCCTGGAGACAAGGAGGCTCAGGGGGGACCTTGTGGCTCTGCAGAATTCCCTGACAGGAGGGGACAGCCTGGGGGAGTCGGACTCTGCTCCCAGGGAACAGGGACAGGAGGGAGGCTCGGGTTGGACATCAGCAGGAATTTCTTCATGGAGATGACTGTGAAGCATTGGTAGGGGCTGCCCAGGGAGGTTTGGAGTGCCCATCCCTGGAGGTGTCCAAGGAATTCCTGGAGGTGGCACTCAGTGCTCTGAGCTGGGGACAAGGTGGGGATTGGGCACAGCTTGGACCCGATGATCCCTTGATGTTTTTTCCAACATTAATGATTCTATGCCTTGGCAAGACAAATGCCATCATTTTGAGCATTCCTTCTTCTTCCCCCAGCTTTTATTGCTGAGTGCAGTGCTGTGTGGTCTGGGCTCATTTGGGGTCTGTGTTCCCTCCTAATTTCTTCCATACTCACAGCCTGCTCACTAATGGGAACAATTTGCCTGCCCTTGGATCCCTGCAAGTGTCCAAGGCCATATTGGACATGGGGGCTTGGAGCAACCTGGGATAGTGGAAGGTGTCCCTGTCCATGGCAGGGGGTTGGAACAAGATTTTTATTAAGGTCCCTCCTGACCCAGACCATTCAGTGGTGTGAGGAGCAGGAAAGGCTTTGAGCTGTGTAAGCACTGCTCAGCAGTAACAGGAACATCCCCGAGTTATCTGTGTCCAGAACTTTGTGTTCTCAGCACAAATCCCAGGCACAGCCCCATGCCAGCTTCTGTGCAGAAAATTAACTCCATCCCAGCCAAGGCCAGCACTGTGAGCTGTCCCATGGAACTGGGCAGGGCGGTGCAGCTGCAGGACCTGGAGCTCAGTGGGATTCCAGAGGTGCAGTGGGATACCTGTAGTGGGATACATGATTCCTGTCACCTTGGAAAGGTCATGGCAGTGGGGAGAGCTTCCTGAGCACTGCAGAAAGGCAAATGCTGCCCCCATTTTCAATAGACCATGGGGAAGAGCATTTTGAGGAACGGCAGCTGCTCATCTTTACCTTAATTCCTGGGAAGATTACACAGCAAAACCTCCTGGAAACCATTTTTGAGGCTTCTTTTCTGTTTCTTTAAGGGGCACAGAGGTGATTTGGAGCAGCCAGCGTGGACTCCCAAGGACAGAAGGTGCTTGATTGCCTTCTGGGCAAGCTGGCAGTGCATGTGTTGTACGTGGTGGCTCTGGTGAGACCTCTGACACAGTCCCCTGGCACCTTTACAGCCACTCTGGGGACACATGGACTGAATAGCTGGGTGGAAAATCGGCTGTGCTTCCCAAATCTCAATGGTGGGGAGCAGTGCCAAGTGCTGCTGGCAGCTGGGAATCCCTCAGAGGTCGGATCAGGGCTGATCCATGACTTCAGTCACAACCTGGATGGTGGGATGGAGCTTTTGGCAGGCTGAAGGAGCCTCTTAAACTGGGGGAGAACATTGATAGGCTGGAGGCAGGGCTGTGTCCAGGGTGACCTCAGGCTGTGGGTGACAGGGGCTGGCAAGAACCTCTGGAAGGTCAACAAAGGCAAATGCCAAGTTCAGGCATTCCAGCCTTGAGCAGCAAGCCAGGCTGAAATTTCAGTGCCATCCTGGACAGGAACACTTCACTGCATGCCTTCCCTGCTAAAGAGATTGATCAGCAGTGATTTGTGGGCAGGAGTTCCTAAATACCATCTTTATTCTGCCAGCAGTAATGCAGTATGCTTATTTATTGCCTTTTCCCCACTAAAAATCATTCAAAACCATTTAAAGTCTGGAATGGTTTAAAAAGAGGATAAGAAAGAATAAATACAAAGAAATTCAACAATATTTGGGGTTGTTTCAAGCTAATGGAGTGGGTTTTGTCACTGGGACAAAACCAGCTGTGCTCCCCTTTTTCTTTTCTTCTTTATAATGAGTCCTGTCTTCATGTTTTTTAATGGAAAATTTTGGAGTGAGTGTATACTTAAAAAAAAATCCAGGATAGTATTACTTTGGACATGATTGCACATTGACTGTATGTGCTCCCAGGCACAAGTTGTAAAGTCATAATTTCCCACTGGTGTGTGTTCTAGCTGTCAGGAATTATCCATGATCTGCTTTCTGGGAAGCTGGAAATTTTCGGGTGTTTCAAAATTCACTGATTCATCTTCTCGAGTGTTGGTGGATTGAGTCAGGTTTAACCCAGCTGCAATGTGCTCTGCAATTCTTAGGGAGATTTACTTGGGGAATTTTTGATGGGGTGAATTAATTTCAAGTCAAGGTCAGTCAAAAGGTGCATTTCTTTAGTCTAGTATTTTTGGATGTTCTGGGTGTGATACTAGTTTATCCGTTTTCTGAGGCTTTGTGTTAATTGTAAGTATTTTAAAATTTCTTTTAAATTTCCAAACAATTTGTCTGGATGTTCATAGCCAAAAAAACCACAAACACAGAAGAGTGCTGGTGTCAGGTGAGCTGTATAAATTTTCCAGTTAATACCTTGGGGTTTTGATCTTCATCATCTTGCACAAGAATTTGTTCCAAATGGGATTCAGGTCTGTTGAATTTCTCAGCCTTTGAATAGACATACATTGAATACTGGTGCAAATTTAGCCTCTTCTTTTATTCAGGAGCCCTGAACATCAAGTGTGTGTTTACGTTTTTGCATAGCTCTGCATGGAATTAAATTTTTATACAGTGACTAATTCACTTTCTGGTTTTCAGGATGTCACTGGGTTTAACTTTCTGCTCTGCAACCTGTGACTTTGATCTTCAGATTTGTACAACTGCACGATATTGGCAGTTGTGACATTGTCTTCTCAAACACTAATGTATATTTTAATCTTCTTATATTGATTTTTCATAAAAGTGTAAGCTTTACACATTTCCAGCCCAAGTGGACATCCATGAAATAATTAAGCCCATCTGTTTCTCCTGTTTCCCTGTAGGAAAGCTTAATGAAATATGATTCTCCACTGACCTGACTCTTTAATTCACATTGTTATGCTCTTCTACAATGGGATTATAAAAAGATACCTCAGTATTTCATAGCATCTGTTACCTTTAATGGATATGAGTGATGGAAATAGCAGTAGTTGAAATTTGGGGTTGGGAATTTGCAGTGAGAGTTCAGCACTAGAAAAAATGGCAGGAAGAGAAGTTTTCTATCTACTGCTCTCTAAGATTTCCCTGGTCTCACAGAGCCTGAGTGAAAATGGGCAGAAGGGAATAAATATATTGCATTAACGTTGAGAGGATAAAGAAGATATTTAGGAATTACTCTCCACAAACTAAGATGCCTTTTTGGAGAGTGCAATTCTGGTGTTTCCTGCACTTACTTAATGGTTACTCTGAGAAAAAGATGTGCCTAGTTTAAAAAAAACACTAAATAATGTTCCTGCTTTTTTTGCAGACTCACTAATTCATGTCTTAAAAAGTTACCAGTAGTTCGAGAACATTTTTTTACTTCATGGAAACAAATGTTTCCTTTATGAATGGGTTTGAAAGTCCATCCTGAAGGACAGTAAGGTTAAGGCTATTCCAGCTTTGCATATAAAATCTGGATACACACGTCAAAGTTTTCACACTGCCCAAGTTAAGGAACTGTGATGCATTTATTAGTCAGCCTTCTCTTTTCCCCTGCTCCAAATAATTTTCTCCTGGGAAATGTGTTGGGCCAGGGGAGGGAAGCACAGTCCCAGAGCCACAGGGAGCACTGGCTGCAAGGAATGCACACAGCTCATCCCCACGGCCTTTCCCTGCTTATCCATTCTCTTCATGCACCAAAACAAATTTCAATATTGGATACATCATCTTGCCAACTATTTCCCCATTTGAAATGCAGAACAAAATCTAAAACTAAAATATTTTTCAGAAAGAGAAAGCTGCTATACAATCCATTCTCTTCCTGCCAGAGCTTGCCATCCACCCAATTCCAGGATTTCAGTCGATTTTGGGAGTCAGTTTGATTCCCATGTTATTTTATAATCCTACACAAGGGCTGGATGAATGTTTTTCTTTTTCTTCTCTGGTGCAAAACTTTTAATGTAGAAAGTTTTTGGGAATATCTCAGGATCCCTACTTGTCACAGTCGTTATTTTGCAATCAATTTAAGAGGAATTTGGTTTGAATGGAGTGGGGAAAAAAGTTCAGGTGAAATACACAACTTCATATCCAGGTTTGGTGCAATTCAGCCCTGATTCTATGTTTTGAAATGCACTTAGCTGAGAATTTGAAAATAACTTTGTTTGCTTAAAGTATTCCCAGGTTTACATTCCAAAGACTGTCACTTGTTTTATTCTGCCCTTTCAGTATTGATAACACATTGCAGTTATTCCTTGGAGTTATTTGTGCACTGATAGGAAAGTGAGTCTTTTTAGAGGAACACTGTGGTTTCTAAACTGACTGGGATATTGGATTTTGGAACAGGAGATCTGAAAAGAAATGGGTTTATAATATCAGCTGGAATACTTGGCATGCCTTACAGAGGGAATTCATTTGCAGGCATCTCAGCCAACTTCACTTGTTCCTATGGAGGTGTTTCATATGGGAGTCACACAGTCCTTGGAGCCCATCTGGGCTGGCATGAGGGGGATTTGGGAAGTTTAACTATTAGAGCTGGAACATGGCCAGATCTTTTGGGCTGTCATTGGTCTGGGAAGAATTTTAAACAATCGTGATGCATTTAAACTTTGGTTTTACATCCCGTTGATGAAGCATGTGGATACTCTTAATGGATGAAATGGATTAAACAGGAATAAAAGGAGCCTGTCCAGAGCTCCTTTTTATTGAGTTAACTTTATTAGAGGATGTTCCTGAGGTGTGGGTTTTCTTATTGGCATCTCACCAGAATTATTGTGTAACTAATTTAAATATAATTAGATTTTTTTTGTGCCTATGGTGTAGCCTTAAGCTGCATAGTTTGTGGTATAGCTTAGAGAAAATAACTCTGCTCAAAATAAATGAAGAAAATTAAATAAGTCTGTCTAGATATATAAAGCCAAATCCTGTTCTTTGCTCCCAAATTCCTCCCTTGGCTGTGCTGCTGGAAAGCTGACGAGCTTTTCATGAAGAAAATGCTATTTATGCCTGGGAACTGAATAGTCCTGGGAGCTGAGTTTGCCCAATAAAACTTGGAAATTCAGCCATCACATATGTGAAGTCCACACACGGTCGTTGCTGGGCTACTGATGTGCACTTGTCAAACCATTTCCCTTTTTTGTTGCTGTTTCACTCTGCAGACTGTCCAGCAGAAGCTCCTTTTAAAGTAAATTATTGAATTTGTTGAGTTTTGCTCTCTGTGTTAATGGATTTTGACTAAATGATTGAATTTGGAGTGTTTTGCTTAATATTCTAATGGAAGTTCTTTGCTCTTCTTTCAGAGCATTCAGTCAGAAAAGAGCTGCAATTGAGAAAGAATATGCACAGGTATGTTCTGGAATAATTTTGATGTCTGTGGCATTGTTCTGTTGGGATAATTTGTTAATGAGCAAAATACCATGGTGTATGTTTTTTTTTCATCTATCTTTTCCCTAAGTTACTTACTATGAAAATGTGTTGAAGTTCTGAATCATTTTGGTCTATGCAGGGCTTAGGCCCATTCTGTATTTTCATGTATTTTGACTTGAGGAGGTTCTCAAGTACAGAAAACATTTCTAACATTTTTTTCCCCCCAATTGTTATAAAATCAAACTCTGTGTGGTTTTCTCAGAAGTCAGTGTGAAACTTGAGTGAAAGGTAAAATCAGGTCAATTAGAAGGAGAGGAAGTGTTCTGGCTTACTCGGTCCAAAATAAATTTAAATTCACATTCTTCAGTAAGAGCAGCTTCCCATTCATCTGAAATAAAAGCGGATTTGGCCTCGTGCTTGTGATAGGGAGTGGAATGAATTTTGATTTGTTTGTGAGAAAAGAGGGAGGATTGCTTTTTCTCCCCTGGTCCAAAATTAGAAAGCATCTAATAAGGGGCAGCTGCCTGTTTAATTTACAGTGAAGGCTCTTGGAGCTTAAGTCCAAGTACAACAGATTAAAAATACATTAATTTCTTTTAAAATAGATTAAAGGTAGAATAAAATCCAAGGGAGTGAGCTCGTTGGAGCTCAGTATGCCATAAATCCAGCTGGAGATGTGCCTGATGTGGAGTGTGAGAGCACAAGCTGTCACTAGGCTTCTTCCCAGTGCAGTTTGTAGGATGTCATGTTAAACATCCTTCTAGTCCTCAGTGCTGCATCACCCCCAAAATACACAGAGCAAACGTCTTCTGGGCTGGACTTCACTGGCACTTGGGAAAAGGTGATTCCTGTGCCTGTCATGGATGGGTTTCTAGTCCTGGATTTTTTTTGCATGTCTTCTCAGCCTGAAACTCATCTGAAAACTCTTCCTAAATCATGTGGGATCTGTGCTGGATGAAGCCCACTCACTGACAACTGTGCCATAAGTTATTGGTGCTCCTGTTCTTTCCCCAGATATGAATTTACCTTGGCAAGTACCAATTCCCTTGGCAGCTGAACTAAATCTGATGAAATACCTGAATTTTTCAAAGAAAACTGTGGTTAAAAATGTGTATTCCTGAGTGGTTTTTTAAACTGATGTAGAAACTATAACACCAGTTCTTAATACATTTATCCATTAGATGCTGGGAATGTCTTTTATATGCAGAGACACAGCAGTCACTGCATTTAGGGAATAGTCTTGATAAGCTGGAAAAATAATTACACTCTGCACTTCGGAAAGCTCAGACTTAACAACTGAGGCTTTCAGCTCCTTGGATTTAACCCCCCCCCAGCTTTGCAGCAATGCAGCTGCAGCATTTGAGATTCACTGAATGGCTGTTTATATGAATGAAGTCTTGTGGGATCGCTTCCTTGGATTGCTGATAAGTGCACAGCTCCAAAACAATGTTGGATGCTTCTTCGAGGGCCTCTAAAAGGATTTCTGTTTTGGAGGTGGTAGTAAAAATTTCACATAAAGCCTTTTTGGGGAGAGAAGTTGTGCTCCAAATAAATGGGAAGTCGCATTCATCAGCAGTGGGATATTCCTTTTAAACCAGTTATAAAGAGAGCTGGAAATGCTCAGTGGTTTATGAAGCCGGATTTCTAAACCTTTTCACAGATTCTCTCCAAATGCCTCTTGTCACCTTAGGGAATTCGGAATATTCTGACATCTGACTTTCCTTTGGCAAGTTAGAAGCAGTGGAAGGGTGGCCAGTGAAAATAAGTTTCCCAGAACTGAAGGCTTTGTTGGTTTAAAAAAAATTGTAGGTTGGTGCCCTGCACTTGAGTGCCAATTTTCTAAACACAGAGTGCTTTTGTTGGGAGCAGGAGAACCTGTCCAAAGGCAAGTGAAACACCCCAGCCCAGTGTTTATAACTTGCCCCTAATTACATGGTAAGTGGTGCAAATGTATGTGATGAATTACAGGGCCTGGATTTCCATTTCCCTGCTCTTTATTTTGTCCAGGGTTTTTTTTTTTTTGCGTTGTGTTTTCACTCGGTTATACCTGTTGCCTTTGAAGGTTTTTGGAGCTATTTTTTGCTTATTGTCCCTCTCCAGTGGATTCTTTCCTGCTTTTCCAGGCTGTGCCATGGTATAAATGGGAGAAGGATCCAGTGCATCAGCTATTCTGCAGTTTTCTAAATCAGTTGGGACACTGCACTCAGCTGTTCCACTTGTATTTTTGGTCCTGCTTTATTTAATATATGCTTTGAGGCTTACCTTAATATTCAGAAAGGTTCTCATTTCCCACTAACAGTATGCCTGCTAATAGCATTTAAATTGCAATTTTATATTGTTATTATTAGCTATTCTCCATGATTAATAAGCTACCTGAAATCAGTGGCTGAGAATACTCTTATGGTGAAAGAACAGTTTACTGAATGTGTGCATTTGCTGCTGCCTACAAAAAAAACGTTTTACCCAGCATGTTAAATAGTTGAAATGTTGGTTTTTAGGGATTTTTCTTGAGTCATAAATACATCTCTGCTGCAGTTACTATTATTTCACACTTTTAACTCAAGAGACCAGTCTCTCACAGTCTGGGAACACACAGGTGACCTTCCTTGTCATGTTTTGGTTTTGCTTGATGTTTCATTATCATTGTTTCGGAGTAAAACGTGACTCCAGGCAATCAGCATGGCCTGGCCCTTTGGAATTTGCAAGTAACCTCAAGGAGGTTGAGTTTCCCTGCATGCTAATGAGTTTCTAATTGTAGTACCTCAGCTACAGGCACTGATGTTGTACAAAAAAGGTGGGATAGCCCATTCCCTGAGCTACATTTCAAATGAGGCATGACTAGAATTCTCTGTTCAGATTTTTTTTTTTTAAAGAGGCAGTAACTCTTAGGATTTTTCCCCCACTCACTGTGTTTTCTAGAGGTCAAATTAACTTTGAAGAGCTGTGGGTGCTCAGTAAAACCAGCTTATCTGTCATCAGGAGAGGAGAGGGCACTCGGTGTTGATTGCTGTGTCTGTGGCACTGAGAAACTCCATGCATTTCAAACCTTTTCAAATGTGGAGAAAAGCAAAGTTCAATGTAGTTTGTAGCCACACGGTCTCGTTGGCAGCTCCTCATATCCATGGCAGTGGTCAGGAGAGGAGCCTTAAATAAGATGAAATGGATGTGAGAGGGAAAAGCAGCTGGAGGTGGAGTGAGAGGAACAGCAAAGGTGGGGAGGTGGATGTAAGCAGACACCAAGGTACCCATTTCTCTCACCCTGTGTCTCACCAGACCTAGAAAACACACTCATTTCAAGACATCAGGCTATATGCATTAATATTTCCAAAGAAATTACAATATTCCTATGGCAGTTTTTGGCTGTATAATGTGTGCATGTGTATACATAATATATCAAGCAGATAATAAATAAACGTGACAAGATTTATTTTGTATCTTTATATATACATTTTATATATAATTGTATTTCTTTATTTGCCAGAATGTACTGGTTTGCCATTGTTTAAAATCAAAATAGAAGCTGACCGTTTCTTTTGCCATGCTCTGACAAGGGTGCCAAGCTGCCCAGGGACTTTTTGAACAATTTTTCAGAGGATTAAAATTGTATGGGTTAAAATCAGGCATTCCCACCATGTCTTAGTAACTTCTGCCATTGCTCATTTTTTTCCTTTGCTGTTCTTTATCGTGTATTCCAACACTTTGTGAAAATTAAATGGTTTATCTTTATCCTGTGAAGACTGCAAAGGTGATGGTATTTCCCTCGTAAGGAATGAGAGAAATCGAGTGAATTTTAGCCAAAATTGCACAAGTCTCTGATGGAATGGAAACGGAACTCTTTTGGAAATAGCCTGATTTATTGCAGCATTTCAGTGGTGACTGTAGGGGCAGGAGGATGGCAAACACTGCACAAGGGAACAGCTGGGAGATTTGGGAATGGTGCTGGGGAGCTCTGTAAATAGAGCCCTGTCAGCATGGAACACCACTCACCTGGGTCGATTCCTAAATCCCACCAGGCAAAACAGCTGCAACATGGCAGACATAGCCTTCCACCAGGCTTGGAATACAAAAAAATATTCCAGGGTGAAGCAAAGTCTTCCCTTCCAGGAACCCCTGGAGCGACAGGAAAAAAAAAATAACTCGAGGTACCTGCCCTGCAAACCCAACAAGCAGCTTTCCATTAGATCATTGCCTGCAGTCTGGGCAGAATGGGTTGGATTTTTTAATCCCAAAGGATGCAGGGAGGTTGCTGTGGGAGAGCAGGAAGAGATTGTGGACTTTAAGGGTGGGTCCCCCTTCTTGGGGACAAACAAGGAGCAGCCTGGGTTGTCTGCTCAGGAGCTGTTTTGTTAACAGATGAACTTAGGTAACTTGTTTCTTCCTGTGAGGATGATTTTAGAGTTACTGCAGTACTAAACCTCCCTCTAGAGTATTTCTGTATTATTTAAAACATTTGTCTTGGTTTTGTTTTGTGGTGAAATCGATGACTTTTGTAATCAAGCAGTAATTTTGAAAAAACTGGGAAATTAGTTTGTGTTTGTGTGTGTGTATGGAAGATGTATTTTGAAGACTTAGGATGCTTCGTGTTTCAGGGAATTAGGATCTTTGACTTCTGTATTCCAGATCCTATGAGGAGAGTTTGTAATTAGCCCCTATGCAGAAATTAGGTTGATTTTTCTTTTATCTCAGGCTTATCTTTGGAAGGAATTTAGGTGCCATTCCATAATTTCTCACAGAGAAACTTTCACTTGTACTACATGAGTGGATTAGGTTGAAATTTCTGTCCTGGGTATCCTGAGCTGAATGGCTGCTGTATCTGGATATATTTGATAGCAATTAATTTGACAGACAGCAAATTGCTTTGAAACCCATCCATGAATTTGTTATATTTTCAAACTTTCTGTAGGAAAGACTAGGAAAAACTCAGAGTGAAATATTTTTCCAGGAATGAACTCACTGTCTCTAAATTTTGATTTTATCATTGTGACTATTATAAAAGACAGACAAAATTTTCCAAAACCAACCAACCAAACAAACCAAGCCAGCCTGTGTGTGGTGACCTCAGAGGCTTGAGATGCTTCGTGTGTGCTGCCTCCAAGGGTGGCAGAGCTTTGAGGTACCTTCCTTCTGTTTTACTGGTAGTATTGCAGACCATTTTAGCAGGCATTCAGTGTGTTGGTTTAATGGAATATGAAAATCATGGTTTTGTCCACCAGCACTAGGGAATGTTCTCCTCCCAGCCCACAGCCTGGAGGAGACTTTGTGCTGGTCTTTATCCAGCTTCCTTTTTTTTTCCAGTGGTGGCTGTGTGAATGTGACACCTCTTTCTCTTAGCAGAGATAATTTCTTACCTGTGTGGAGAGAACAGCTACTGAAATCCTGTGATCCAAGGTCTGATTTGAATATTCCCCCTTTCCTGTTGTAAGAATTTCTATAGGAGCAGACAGCAGACCCACGGAACCTTTGTGTGTGACTTTATTTTGGATGTTGCTCCCTGAAGCTTGGTTGGCACATCTGCTGGGGAGAGGGGAAAAAGCTGTATCCAAGAAACCTCAGGATCCAATAGCAAAAATGCCAGAGACATTCAGGCATCACATCCTTAAGGGCTGTGAGGTTCCTCTTTTTCCTTCCTGTGTGCTCTTGCTGTGGTTGATCTTGTCTGTCACAGACAACTGTGTCAGACAGGGTTGCTTGTACACAACCTCTGCTGCTTTCCATGGGCTTCCTCCTGCTCTGTGATGGACCAGGAAACCAGGGAGGGTATGGAGCCTTCAGAAGGAGCTGGTACTTGCTTGGGCATGGTGTCTTTGGTTGACACCCAGGAATTGTTCCCTGGGAGGGTGCCCAGAGCAGCTGTGGCTGCCCCTGGATCCCTGGAAGTCTCCAAGGCTGACTTGGACACGGTTTGGAGCAACCTGGGGTAGTGGAAGGTGTCCCCACCCATGGCAGGGGATGGAAGAGGGTGATCTTCAAGGTCCTTTCTAACCAAAGCCATTCTGGGACTTAATTTGGGGTGTTTCTTTTGGCGTTTTCTAAATGACTTTTGGACTCATTAGGTAAAAAAAACTCAGGTAAGACCTACTTTTTGACCTGGGTTATGAGCAATCACTTCAAGTCTTTGTTCCTTGCCAAAACCCTGAAAAATCTCCTGTTTAGTGTGGAGTGCCTGTAATTTCAGATACACCTGGAGCCTGGACTGTTTTGTTAGTTTGTTTTCAGTCTCAGCACTGCTAACTTTGCATTTTTTGGGGGAGGATCCGTAGCACTTCCCAGTCACTGTCTGGTGTGGAGGTCATGCATATTGATGGCCTGGTTTGGTCCTTTCAGCCATGGTGGTGCACAATACATCAGCAGAACTTGCTGCTTCCAGAAAGAAAACACCTGCCTGGTACTACCTTTGGATTATGTTCTCCATTCAAAGCACCAGGATACCCATAAGCAGGGCAGGAAAATGAAGTGTGTAGGACTCTGTGGCTATTCAGGCCATTCTTCCCAACCAAGCATGGAGAATCAGTGGCCGTGAAGGCCACAAAGACTGAGCTGCTCCATTTCATAAATGGTTAGGAACACTATTGTGAATTTTAGAATAACTTGTAGAGACAAGTTTGACAAATCAGGTGTTATAATGGGATTATTGATACCATTCTGCACTTGTCACAGTTCAACCTCTTTAGTGCACATTTCCCTTTTCTCCCCCAAACAAGAAGCTCTTTAGAATTCTCTATATTAAATGTCCGTTTAACATTTAATATAATATACTTTGCCTGGAACAAAGGCTGTGGCTCTATGAGTGACATTCCAAACAATGTTATCGTTGACCTTCTCTTTTTATGTAGATTTTGCATTTGGTTGTTCATGTACTTTTCTGTCTCCAAGAAACACATGTCAGAACTTAAAGTGGGGGGGGAAAAGTGGGATATCTGATTTTAGTCTTGTCTCACTGGTTGTTCTGTTAGAAGAAAAAGGAAAATGCCCTACACTGCAGTATTAGTCCATTTTAAAAGAATTTTAAAAGGCAGCCTTTTAAAAATGCTAAGCTATCTGCTCCAGTTTTTATGGAATTCTTTAGGTTAAAATAATATTTCTGTAAGAACAGAGGAGGACTGTCAGCTTCTATTTTCAGTGAAAACATCTAGTTCCTTATAAAGGGGCTGCTAAGCTTAGAATTACTCTATTCCTACAAAGAGAGCCCTTCATAAAGAAACCCCATTTTTTGCTGAACTGATGCAAGCAAGTTTCTGGGAGCCTGCTTCTAGCCCTTATTTTTCTTTCCGATTACTGCGCTCAGAAGCATCCAGGGCCTGGAATTTGGATCCTTCTAAGTGGTTCTGCTTGCAGATGAAAAACTTTATTCTTCAGAGCTGCTCTTTTCTTGGCCATTCAGCTCCACAGTGATCCAAGCAGTGGATCCTGCAGCCTGTGGGGTTATGCACAAGTTGCTTCTGTGGGCATTGTTTTATTTTCTCTGCTGCCTCAGTTTTTCTCAGTGTCTCAGCTCTTTCCTAACACATTCAACCCAGTCATCCTTCCCAGCAGCTGCTTTTCTTTTTCCTGGGATTTAAGAGGGCAAGGCAAGTCACAACTCAAGGCTTTCAAAATATGCACAAAGTGGAAACTTTGGGCCCCGAAGCAGCAGCAGCAGCGCTGGAGTCACGAGTCCGTGCCAGCCATACCCTGCCAAGGCTGCTCCACCTCTCTTTGGGGTCCTTTTCCACATCTTTCCTTATATCTTGTCCTGGCAATACAATACTCTTTCATTTCCTAGCTTTCCACACCTCATACACATCTCAGAGTTCTTTGGGTGGAGGAGATTGCTGTTCCAACCTCCATAACAAAACTGTAGTTTGGTGAGGTCCGTATCCCTTTTAAACTTGGAAAATCTTTAAGCATCTTTGTTCCCAAACTGCATCCCTGAGGAAAAACATGTCTTTGTTCTCAGGGCTGTTTGAGAGCCCAGGCCCTGCCTGAGACACATCCTTGGCTGTTTTCCCTGCTCCATTTTCCCAGTCCCCTGATAATGGTGGTACCACGTTCTCCTCCCAGCTTTTGAGTTGGTATCAGTTCCTCAGGAAATGCCCTCCTGGGTTGCACACCACTGCTGGACATGGCTGTGCAGGGATCTACAAGCAGTCAGTACACCCAGGAGTGCTCTGGATGTGGGTTTGGGGGTGTTTGTTTGGGGATTTTTAAATCCCTAAAGGTTCCGAATAAGAAGGCAAATATTTGGTGCATGATCATCATCCATCATCCCTTCTTTGTATTTTCCAGCAGGGCATAAACAAGTCAAAAGCTTTTTATCTCTTAACTTTCTTTTGCCTTTATTTGCATTTCTTCACCTTCTCTGTTAGCCCTGCATTTGTTCTGGAGCCATCAATTGAAAGAAACATCCTTTGTATCCAACATAACTCTGCCTCTTTACCTAATAATAAACACCTTCTCTGTTGCAATTAAAAGGCCATAACTTAAGGAAAAACAGCAATCACCAGTTTGCCTGAGAATGGTACTCAGGAGAGCGTAATTAAAAAGAAAATGTTGGTTTAAAAAAAATAACCAGCATAGAAATGAAAGTATGGACAGTGTCATTCTTTGTATAGTTCAGTTGGTTAATTTAGCTGATTAAATTTCCTCCAATTCAGCTGGTTCAGCTGGTTGTCAAATGTTGAGCACACAGAGGTAATTCATAGGAGATGGTGTTCCTTTTTCATCTGATCTTTGAAAAACTGCTTGATTGCACCTCCTGTACTATAACTAAAGTGGTTTTGGGTTATGTGTGATTGTATTTTAGGAAGTGATATTTCTGAAAAGTTATCCTTCCTTTTCATGTGTCTCAGACCAGGTTACCTTAATTTTACTGTTGAAAAGATCTCCATTGGTTAAACAAATTGGAAAAAAAAAAAAAAAAAGCTCATTTTATTTACTGTTCAATAATTGAACACATGAACTTGTGGACACACTGTAAAAAGTGAACATGGGTTTGCAGCAGCAGCCTTTCATCCTTTCCATTCCAGAGCAATCCCTGACCCAGGGATCCAGATTTCATGTTAGACCCTCAGGGGTTCATTGGATGGATGTAAGGAAAACTGGGCAGAGCTGCTTGGCTGCTGAAGCTGTTTGTCTTAGAGGATTATTTAAAGGGTAAAGTAGATGTGTTCTTAACTATTTTTAAAAACTATACTCCCTTCTTCCTCTTTCCATCCTTGGAAGTTTGCTTTCAGAACTGGATAAACCAGGATGTGTTGACAGCTAAAAAAAAAAAAAAAAGAGAGAATTCCAGCAGAGAATGTTTAGGTCAAATCTCCCCTAAATGATTATTCAGTGTCAGGCCCTGCATCCACAGTGGGTGACTTGTTCAGTTTTATACAGATAAATGCCTTTTACCAGCTTGCACTCCCAAAAAAAAGAGGAGGGAGAAAGGAAAGCCATCAGCTTTTAGATCCTAGGGATTATTTCTGAGACTTCTCCAAACTGTTGCCTCAAACATTTATTGTTCTGTTTCATGGTGTGTTTGGGCAGCAGTGAAGCTCAGCTGAGTCATTCCCTTCCCCATCGTTTTAGAAGGAATAAATAACAGTATTTTAACATCGTGGTGCTTTAGATAAGGAAAAATCCTTGTCCAGCTGGATTCTGGGAATCTATAGGTGGCTGGCATCTCATATAGATTATGGGCTCCACTTGATTTCTGGATTGGTGCTATTTTATTTTAGTTTAGTTATTAAGTTACTTATGAATCAATTTTCTGGTTTTTCCACGGAAAATAAAATAAGCCAGTGCAACAAGTTTTGTTTTGAGAGATTTGCAAATATTTAAAAAGAAATTAACTTCTGTTTTATTTAGAAAACATTTTAAAATGTGGTTCGATGGGGAAGTTAGTGACATAAACATCAGTAAATACTCATGAGGGGAATATCCAGTGTAGGTACAGGAACAGAACCTTAACATTGATTTACATTTTAATTTATAGATGTAAAGCATTCTGTTCAGTCACCAGAATTGTGTTGATGGAGTTATCCCTGCTATCCCTTATTTAATTTTCAATATTACTCCATGTTTTCTGCCAGGCAGGTATCCTGCCTGCTGCTCATTTCTCTAGCAATATACTCCTCACTGCCTTTTGCAGTTTAAAGGGTAGTTTGTCATATATTCAGCAAAAATAAAAGCATATTTCATCCTGGCTGCAAACAGAAACTAATTGAGTAGGAGGAAGCCTACAGATTTCTGAAAAAAAAAAACCATCTCAGAGCTGGTTTTCTTAGCTCTGCTTGTGTCCAAATATGGCTCAGAGCTTTTTTGTACCTTCACAAGCCATAAAGAGGTAATTTAAAAAAAAAAAAATAAAAATACCAAGGGCTGGTTACATTTTTTGAGATGTGAAATTTGTGAGCTCCTGGGTTTCCTGGATTTATTTCTCCTCAGGATGCCAGGTACATCTGTGTTTGCTTTTTGACTGTCTATCCAAATAGGCTGGCCAAAAATTTGCATTTTTTGCTATCACATGGGGTTTTCTTGTATTTATAGCAGCGTTTTGAAAGATATTTTCTGTCTCGTGCTGGCTTTCTGGTTTTGTTTTGCCTGATAATTTATGTTCACTTAAGGTAGAGCAAAGCATCTCTATGAATGGCCTCCAGTAAATGTAGTTGGGAGTGGAATTTGTAAGCAGGATTATTTTTTCTGTATTCATAGAAGTGAATAATGCAGATAATGCACTACCTACCTTTTTTAAAAAGAGTTTTCAATTATTCAGCTATTACCAGGTGTTAACGATGGTAAAATTCTTTACTTTTATATAAGAAGAATAATCTAAGCTGTTATATATATGTAAATACTCAAATAAGAATATTTGGTGAAAATTGAGGGGGGGGGAAAGCAAATTTTGGGGTTAGTGCACCAGGTTTTAGGGCTTGAAAAAATGCTGTAAATATGCACCTGCTGCTGGGAGGGGATAGAAAATCCCTGCAAGGCCATAACTCTCCTCTGCTCTGACATCCAAAATTGAGGACACCCCACAGCCAGCATCAAGTTTATCAATTGCTCCTCAGAGTTAGGATCAAAGGGTTTTACCCCAAATGGTGGCCAAGGGAGGCTTCTCAGAAGATCCCAAAGTTCCTTTAAAATTCCCATTTATTCCTTCACAGCGTTTCCCTTGAAATGAAAGGTGTGGAGGTCTCTGTCCAGGAGCTGCTTAAACCTTGCTGTCAAACTAAAACAGGTCGTGGAGAGTTAGAAACTGCTGGAATACATCAAAATGTTTCTTTTAAATGATTCTTGGAGCCTGCAGGTTGTGTGTTAGACCTTTAGGAAGCAAAATCCCCCTCACATAAATGTAGAAATGTGGTCCAAGGTGCAGGCAGCTTCTGGGAAATCTCCTGCAGAAGGGTTTTGGTTGAGGGTTCCATCAAGAATTCTTAGAAATACCTTGAAGAAATACTGAGATGTTGCTAAAACTACGTCCTGTCTTTTTTTTTTTTTTTTTCCTTCAAAGAGCTCTGTACTTGTTCCATAGAAAAAGAACAAAAAACATAAGGAATATTGAATATATGTGGTAGAAACATATCTTCTTTTCAAAGAATTTGGTGATCCTTGTGACTCCAAACACCCAATATTCCACGATTCAAGATTAAGAAATGATCATTTTTTACTTCAAAGCTGATTTCCTCCGTAGCAATAATTATACACCAATAAATGGTAAAAATTGTGGGGTTGGGGTGGGTGGGTGGTGTTTATTTTTTAGCACTGAGTCTTGTCACCAGCTTTATGGTGACCTTCACACTTGTGCCCTGACTTCTTAGTCTCTTCAAACTTCTTTCTGGGGAAAAATCCGTGAGAAAAAGGGATTTTACTCTATGTATGTCAATTGAGCTCTTGAATCTTAAAAAAAAACCCCCAACCCCTCTCACTACATATTTTGTAAGATCATATGGCTTATCTGCTGGTTTTGCTTGGGTTTTTCCCCTATGTGTGTCAGGCATAAAGCAATGAGGCAAAGAACTTGTAAAGGAGAAATGCTGCAAACAACTTCCCAGGAAATCATTTCAGTTCCTAAAATATGTTTTCTTCTTGGGAAGCCACAGAGCTGAAGTGAGGCTCAGCTTCCAAATGCAGATATTGAATGTAGCTAAATTTGAGTCATATCATTAAAAATAAAATTCTCTCTGCTCCACAATAATTTCTTTTCACTGAGCAGTGATATTTTCCTCTTTAAGCCAGCTGTAAAATTCCACCAACTCCAATCTTCCCAGCGTTGTATATAACGGGAATAAACATATTTACTCTTTGTGATGCTGTGTTTGACAGAGTCTCTCCCTGATTATTCTTGCAGTTTATCCAGGTTCAGGAGCGTGAAATGTTTGCTGATTCATGGCAGGATTAGGATGTGCTGAGGAAGCAGTGCTGGAATTCAGCCTTGGTGGGAGCAGGGATGTGGCCAGGCTGGCTGATGGAATCACTGTGTGTTCAGCAGGGACACAGCCTGTGGGAATGCTGCTGCTCTGAGATATGCAGAACTTCTGGGTATTTTATCAGATTTTTCTCACAGGATCGAAAGCTTTAAGTGTTCCACACATTTAAAAAGCATTTTCCAGCAAAAATAATAGAACATCTGAGTGAGTGTGTGCCCATCCTATAATTCTGGCTGGTTTTGCTTTTCCTGAAAGCATGGTGCCAGCTCTTCTAGAGCTATCACCTGTATTGGTTCTCCTTACTCTGCTCAGATTTGTGAGGTTGAAATTCACTTTTCTTCATCAGTTTCAGGGAAGAACTCTCAGGAACTCATTTGGCTGCTGTGCTGAGTCACTTGGCAGGTGGTTTCGTGGGGTATAAATCCCACTTCACTCAGGTTATCAGGGAGGCCACTCATCATTTTTGACATGTCAGGTGTTTAAATTCATGACCAGAAGCTCCTGCTAAGTAGGATCAGAGATATTTTTCCACCATTTACAAAAGAGCCAACCCAACCTTGAAATAAAAAGAACTGGTGAACTCTTTAGCCAGCCTTTATTATCCAAGAAATACTGGTGCCTTCCACTGGTGTGTGTCTGATTAGGATGTGCTAAGTCAGCCCTCTTTTGAGTGCAGGAGATGTCCTTGTAATCAAAGATCTTCTTTCTTTTTGAAATGGGGCTTCAACACAGGAATTAATGGATTATTGAGGTATTAGTACTAAATTGATACTAACTAATTATTCAGGTACTTGGGGAGAGCTTCCTCTCTGCTGAGGAAAGCACTTTGATTTGTCAGCTGTTAAACTAAAATAAATAGTATTTGTACAGCATCAATGTGCTCCATTGATTTGGGCTTTTAATATCTCAACTTTTTCAGTGTTTCCCCTCTCTAACTGCACTGCCAGCTGTCTCCCCACTCGAAATTATACTGTCACCAGTTCTGTAAACACCAGAGAAAACCACTTTTATATTAAATTCTTTTCCCCACATAAGCGGTCGATGGAGCTGGTAACCAAGTTACTAAAGAATCAAAAGCAGAGGAGCTTTTAATTAAATATAATTTGGCAAGGTGCCCAGAAATTTCCCTGTTGTGGGAGTGGAGAATGACAAACAGAATGAAGAGCTGCCACTGCTGCCTTTCAGAGTGTCTGGAAGATGTATTTGGTTGGATGTGCAGCTCCACTACCAAATAGTAATAAAAAAATAAAAATGCACAGAGCTGCTCCAGTGCCAAGGTGACCTTGTGCAAGTGGTTTTTGTAAGCTCAGGATGGGTTGTGATCAGATTTCACAGAAAGCAGAAGAGTAGGATACAAACCAAAGCCCTGCATGGTTTTTAGGGTGTTGTTTAAAGGTCAGAAGCAATTTAGTGCCATGAATTTCCCCTCATTTACATCAATATCAGGCATGCCACTTTATTTTATAATTATCCCTACTTGCATGTGGGCTCATTAAATCATTCATGTGCTGCTGGTAAGGTGGGATTCTGTCAGTGTGGTTTTAGGTAATGTCTTTGTTTTTATGATTGTTGATTTTGTAGAAAGCTTTGCCATAGGTGATTCAATTTTTGGTCATCCCTGGCTTTTCTTGCCCACACATTGAATATCTCATGTTGATAGTTTCAGTGCATCCTCCCTTGCTGTGTTCAATGTTGTGATTTCAGGTAGATCTTCCCTGCCTTTAACCAGCACTCTATTTGTTTTGAACTTCTAAATCTGCTTTTCTGTCTTCCTTTCCCAAACAAAAGGGAAAAGAGAGAGATGTCATCTTTCTCAGTGATGATTTTTTCATATTTCATGTATTTTTTGATTCATTTTTGCCTCTGTATTAGTGCCAGAATATCTTTCTCAGTTGTCAAAGTACTAAAATCCCTTATGGAGCAATGAAATGACTTGAACTAAAGCTTCTTTCCAATATTTATGGAAATATTTGATACAGAGCATTTTTTTTCCTGTTCAATTCTTTACACTTAAACTCCTTGTTTGTGAAACTCTAAAGCACCAAGCCCTTGTGTATTCCACAAGGTTTTAGTTCACTTTCTCTCAGTGACACCTTTCTGTGCCCCTGATTTCTGCAGCTGCCAGGTCACACCAAACTCTGATTTACTCTGATTATTGGGAGGTTTATTTGTGTTCCAAGTGCTTCCAGGTAGGAAATCAATTTCCTTCTGTGTTTGTACAACACTATGTAAATTTGCAACAATATATGAATGTTTTCTAATGACCCAGCCCTGAGGAAGTTAATAGGTCACATCAGAGCTGAGCTTGATGTGTTGTGTTCAGAAACACAGGGTTTATTTAAAGAAAAACAGGAGTTGGAGTGGAGAGATGAGCCCAGACTGCAAATTTGAAACTTGCCCTGGGCTAAATAAAAGTTATTTTTTTAAAATCTATTATCTACCAATGCTGATTTAAATATGAATGCAGTTCACTTTGGTTCTGATTCTGTTTGAGATCCTTTTAAACCAGATTTCATTGGTTTTCCTTAGCAGAAATTTGCTCTTGATGTGTTTGCTTAAAACAAGACTTGAGAAAGCCCATCTGCATTCTCCAGGCTCTGTCAGCAATGGCTTCTTCTTGGCTTCAGGCATTCCTGTGAAGAGCATTTTCCTTTGCAAAACCATGGAATTTTAAACACACATTGGCCAGTGTGTAAAATACAGTACCAAATGAAGTTAGTTTTATTTTTTTCTGAGTGATCTATTTAATTTCCCTGCTTGATCTCACTTTTAAAGCTTTATTCACATCTTTGTGTCTGGGATTAATTTGACTTGGCACACTGCAGTGTCTCTGTCTCCCAGGAGCAGCTGATAATTTACAATGAATTTCTTTTTCCTCTTCTCCCTATGACTTGTAGCAAAGGTTTTTCTCTGTAGAACTCTGAATAATATGCAAAGAGCAAAAATATTTTAAGAATGAATAACTGAGTTACCTGTGATGATTGGAAACTCAAACATGACTCACCTTGTAGTAAATCCAAAAATGTTATTTACCAGAACATCTTTGGTTTGCAGCAAAGAAACCTTTCAATAATGAATGGTGGCTCTATCTATGTAGCTGAACAGAAAATATTTGGCTTCAGTGGAACAAGGAGTTGACAAACGTGTGTTAATTATATGATAAATTAATCTTATAATTCTGTGCAAGAGGAGGAAATGTGTTTTATTTTAGGTATAATAATGATGTAAATAAGAAAAATCTGCCATTTGGAACTGACTTGTGAAGGATAATTTGTTATAATTTTTTGTTAAGTGCCTGTTAATTTTTGGAAAAGGCTGAGGCTGATGTGAGTGCCTGTGTGTTACTGGGCTGGTGAATGTGAGCTGGAGCCAGGGCATGTCCCTGGCTGTGTAGATCACCAAGTGTCCTTTAATCACCTGCATTTGTCAAGGAATTGCAAAGGAGGAGTGGGAGGAACATCAGTGTTATCATAAAATCATGGCATGGTTTGGATTGGGAGGGACCTTAAAGCTCATGGACAGGGACACCTTCCACTAGCCCAGGTTGCTCCAAGCCCCATCCCACCTGGTCTGGAGCCATTCCAAGGATGGGGCAGCCACAATTTCAGGATGTACAGCAGTTGATGTACCCGTGGGATGTTGGAGAAACACAGTCCCGAGAGGGAAAGTGAAAGCAGCATTGTGGCATCTTGTTGATGGGATATCTGCTCATGGTTATGGGAATTTTGGGCAGGAAAAGTGGCACGGGGACAAGACTGTGGGTTGGACTCTACTAAAGCAGGCTGGATTTGTTCCCCCTTTAGTGAACAGTATTGTCTCTGTCCTCCTATTTATATCCTAAATGCTTTTTGTCCTTTCATCAATGTTGTGAATACCTGGAACAAAAGACCAGTAATAATTCGTTTCTAAAATCTACGAAATGAACGAGCAGTACTTTTAGTAAAATCCAATTATGTACCATCATGTATTAGTAGTGGTAGTGGTATTCTCATATGCTAAAATCAATGGCATACCCTGTAGGCATGTCTTAATTAAAATTGGAAATATATATTATTTTAGCCTGGCTCGTGCTCACTATTTTAACTCTCTCCTGAAGTTCCTGATTATTTTCCTGAGTGAGTATAAAGTTCAGTCTCCGAATAAACCCCATCCTCTAAACTGCTCAGTGAATTGCACCTGACAGCAAACAAGGATTGGCAATCCAGAGGGAGTTTGCAGTAAATCAGGGAATGTTCCTGGGGCTGTCAAAGGCTTCCTCTCTCCCAGAGTTACCTCCAGAGCTCGAGTGAGTGTTGGCAGCAGCAGAGCTGAGAGCAACCAAAAAAGTGTCATGGATGAAGATCTACGATAAGCACAGATGGAAAGAGCCAGATACAGGAAAGAAGACAAAGCAGCTGGGGGGTGGAATTTTGTCCCTGGTGAAAGAAGAAGTGAATGGTGAAGAGCTGTGGAACAGCATAAAAAATGAGATTATGGCAATGGCTGATCAAGTTTTGTGTTACCAGGCCAAGACGAAGAAATAGAGGTGGAAAGTGCTGGAACTTGAAGGGGGGAAATTGAAAAAGAGATTGAAGAGGTGGACCAGAGACAGTTGGTGTTGAAAATGGAAATACAGAAATGCCTGGGTGGGGTAGGAGTGGCCAGAAGAGTGTGTGGAGAAAAACGGAGTTGCATGGCAAGGTAAGAGAAATCTGAAGTGTAGCACTGGAATTAAAGATGTCAGTGCTGAAAGACAAATAATAATTGAGATCACAAACACAGAGGGTGAAAGATATTTGGAAGATTTACAGAGTGCCCAGAAGCCAATAGATGGGCTGGTCCCAGAAGAGGTTCCTACAGGAAAGAGAGAGAGAACAGTGGAGTTACTGGAAATGCAAAGCACTTGGTATCTTGGCAGAAAAAGGGAGAATATGAATTCTGGGTGTCAGAAAAATCTTGGAGGAATTCCAGCCAGACAGGAGACATGATAAAGGCTATGTACACGTGATGAACACATGAGCAAGAGTCTCCACACTTTATTTGTAAATTCTCTTGAATGAGGAAGAGTAACAACACTGTCACTGATGGAAGGAGGATTTAAGTCACTTTAAAGCAATGTCAGAAACTGCCCAAGAAATTCTTTTGAATTGAAGTGCAGTGTCAAGTTGTTGGGATCTGAATGAAAAGGGGTGGTGATGGAAATGGAGCCAAATTTCCATCAACTGGGAAAACAAAGCATGTGGGCTTTGGAAACTTGCTTCAAGGGTTAGGGGATGTTGAGGTGAAGCAAAAAGAAGCATGGAAAAAAAAATTCTGGAAAGCTATACTTGTAAAATTTAAAAAAAAGGCAACTACTTCCTATAGAAACTTTTATCTTAACTGACTCCAGTTACAATGCTGGAATAGAGTGAAAACCTGTGAAGGAAAGGAGGTGTTGGTCTTTAAATACAGATCATCCCTAACACTGCTTCTGTAATTTCTACTGAACTGACTCTAAATTGGATGGACATGTTCTTTTTGGAGGAATAAGTGAAGATTTTAAATTGATTTCATTTTTATTTGAGCAAGGCCCAGATGATTATTTCTTATTTTAGTCTCCTGATGCCAGCTGTAGAACCCTGGTTCCTTTAGAATCAGAGTCACAGACTGGAATGGGTTGGAAGAGACTTTGAAGCTCATCCTGTTCCACCCTCTGCCATGGGCTTGGACACCTTCCACTATCCCAGGCTGCTCCAAGCCCCAGTGTCCAACCTGGCCTTGGACACTTCCAGGGCCAGCCACACTTTCTTAAGTATGTGAGAATAAAGAATTCAGCTGCAGAGCTGAATCCTCAACCTGTGTAAAAGTCAGTGCTAATGGCACAGGTTGCTCATCCGTGACAATTTCTGGCCCATTAATGCTGCTCTGCATCCCTTCAGTACCTGGGGCTCTGTGGGAAAGTCCTGCCCTTCGAATTATAATTAGTCATGCCTAAGTTATAATTAATAAAGTTGCAGGCTGCTGGTTACTTGGATCACAGTCATTTGCCTGCGGTCATTTTTTGTGTCCTACTGAATGCTGGGATTCAGTGGGACAGCAGAAGAAGAGCTGGGTTATCTACATGAGTACTTAGGTGGAAAATTGATATTTGGGAGAGGTAAAAAGCCTTTGAGGTCAAAATAGGTGATTCAAGCCATGGGCTTTGAAGAGCTGTCCTTAGAAATGTAAAAAACATTCTAGTAGTTTTTAAAGATAAATTTTACATCCCCGTGATCCGTCTATTTTAGTAAAATACGTTAAAATTAACAGATCACTGGAGGACTGAAGTGGAGCACCTTCGTTGTATTAAATTCCACATTTGTGTTTTACTTATTCCGTGACCAAGATGTGGAATTGGAAAAAAAACCTCAGCAGGAATCCAGGCTCCCAGATGATGTCCTGCACATCTTCCCCAAACTTGCCAGCGCTCCCTCTGCAGTGGTGCCTTAGAGCTGAAGGAGAGCTGCCGTGTCTCAGCTGCTTTGTCCCGTGGCAGGACACAAGGAAAATGTCCAATATATGGAGAATTCATTTCCTGGGCTCTGAGCTGGGGCTCTGAGCCCTGCTATCCGTGCTCCTGTAGGATCATTCCGGGCATCTCCCAGCTCGGCGCGGCCCGGCCAGGGGATGTGTTGCTATCTTCGTTCACATTCCCTCCCTTCTTTTCTCTTGGTTTGTTTTCCACATGACTGGGAAACAATTGCTTCTTCCACATGGAGCCCTTCTCCCATTCCTGGGAAAATAGCAGGGAACGGGGAGCATTTGCATAATCGTCTTTAGTGCTATTGTGGGCGGGCTTTGGATGCCGGCACGGAGTTGCAGACTGGCCACCTGTCCAGAACAAATGAACTTAGCTTTTGTATAACGTTATCTGGTTTTCCACAGTGTTATTTTTGTGTAATGAATAACTCGATTAAAATATTATAAAGCCTCATCATTCAGTAAATGTTTGTGTTGGGTTTAAATCCCCCCCTTGCAGGGTTGGGGAGGGGGACAGAGTTTCCTCTTTCTCTGTTAGCACAACTATATTTTCAAGCTGCCTCTGACATAGTTTTATAACTGCCTTTGTGAAATTATCCTCATGAATATTAATTAGGGGTGTGGGAAGAAGAAAAAAAAAAAATCAACCCCAAACCTCAAAATGATTTACATTCATCCTTGTATAAATGATAAATTAAGTGTTGTCTAATGTTTTCTAATGGTCCATTTCACCTATGTAAAACAATTAATTAAACAGTTGGCTTCTTAGGGAAGGAAGAAGAGGAGGGTGCTGAGGACACCCTCCCTGCCAGGGCTGCAGCACGAGAATTAAGCTTGTTCACTATTCACATATTTGACTTTTGCGTGTCTCAATGTTAGTCTTTGATCTCTTGTACTCCTGTGACTGAAATCCTAAAAAATGAATTCTAATTTCCCCTTTTAAAGGGGAAAAAAAAAGACCATGTGTTCCTACGTGCAGGTTTGGGGCTTCTGCCAGCCAAGGTGTGGGAAGGGCAAACTCTGGCTACCACATTTTATTGCACCTCAACCTTTGCCCCAAGACTGAGTTTCAATTGCTGTTATGAGAAAGCAAAACAAACCTTTCCATACTTTCTGTTCACCATAAATAACATGGAGGTTTACCTGGACAGCGAGATTTCCCTATTGCCCATTTTACTTTCATATTTCTATCTTTTATTGCCTGTATTAAAAAACAACTAGCCAAAGTTTGGCCAAGTAGTCATCACTAAATTATGAACCAGAAGGACGTGGTTTTATTCTTCCTCTGCATTTCTCTTTCCCAGAGCAGTTAAAGGTAAGAGCTGCATTGACTCTTAAGCACATTAAGGGTGCACAACAATATTATTATTATTACTATTATTGCTATTATTATTATTATTGTTATTATTATTATTTTAACTGTGCTTTTGAGCCGTTTCTCAGTTCTGCAGTGGCCATGGCATTTGTGCTTTGCTGTTTGGTGGCAGCAGATAAGAGGATGGGAGTTTCTCTCAGTCAGCAACTGCTCTTGCAATTACATTCCTGAGACAAGAACATCCACCACGGGCATTGTCCTACCTTGTTTGGCTTCTGCCTTGTTCCTGGTGCACTTGTCCCATGGATTGGGTCCAGAGCTCCTCCTGCTCTTTTATTTCCCTTACTCAGCAATCACTTAGAAATGCTTCTAGTGAACATTGTACCTTACTGTGATTGATCTACGTGTCAGGGATGTCAGCTTTGGAATATTACTGGAATTACTGTTGTTGGAGTTTGTTCTGGAACTGCACAGGAAGAGGCTGATGTGTCCCTCACGTAGCTGTCAGTCAGCAGTGTTGGTTTAAAACATACTTGGAATATCTGCCAAAAGAATCTACCATGGATCTTTTGCCAAGGGATAACATTAAAATCAGGCAGTTGTGTTTTGCTGGACTAAGAAGACAGTGTCAGTATAGGCAGCGAGGAATAAATATTGAAAGTCTGTAAATTAAGAAGTTTAAAGCCAAGTCTTCCTGTTTCAGCAGTTAAAATTTGCAGATCCTTTTTCATTTTGTGTGAATGGATGATTTGTATATGTATTTGATAAAATTTTGAGTGCTGTTACTATAACCCAGTTTTAAAAAAAGAGCTGTTTTGTTTGATTTGCTACCCCTGCTATAGTTTGTAAACCCTGAGCCATTAAAGGTGTGTTTTCTCTGCCTGAAATGTGGTGTTTAGAACCCAACAAACCAGTGAATTGGAAAATGAGGGCATGCTGATAAATTTGACATTTTTAAAAATCTTCTGCTGATCTTTTTCCTGCTCTGCCTATCTCTCCTGTAATAACTGGGAATCGATTTCACATTTTATACTCTTGCCCACTGAGTGAAGACCTGCAAGTTGCCTAATTCGTAGCCCAAGTTTCTGATTTACAGCTGTGGATCAGCACAGTGTTTATAGGGGCAATTCTGCAGATATGACTGAATTTGGAGGGTTTAAAGTGGGGCTGTGGAGTGCAATCCGACCCCTTTGGCCATCACTTATTGATGAGGTTTCCTAGGTTTTCCAGTTGTCAGCTTGCTGATGGAGCTCCAAGATGTAGGATGTTATGTGGGTATGGGAATCTCACTCTTTGTTTTCTGATTAGGAGCCTGACCTCTGGTACCTCATTTTAACATTAGAGCAGACTCTGGTGAATAATGGTCTGTGTTGAAAGTGCATCCAGCTGGAATTGTGTCTTGGGATGGGGGTAGGGGGGACTGGAATCTTTGGATGCCATCATGAAGCAATTAGACAAGCTACTTAATAATTTATAGCTTGCTGTCTTAAGGGTTGTAAGCGTTTTGACTGAAGAGGGTTTTGTTTAACCTTTCAGGGCTCTCTGTGAGGCCGAGATTGAGCTTAGAAATTATTTTCCTTTGAAGAGTGACAGAGAATCCCGAACCAGATGACTTTGTCATCTATTAATTAATGCTTTGTCTTGCTACCTAAATATAAGGGTTTGCTCAGCTCTCTTAGAGCTTCAGTGTGTTGTGAATACAGAAAAACCTTTGGGAAGCAGAAAGCAAACAACAGGATTTTTTTGCAAATCTTGTTCTTAAATTCTTTTTTGTTGAATTGGCTTGTGACTTGGTGACTTTTTAGCGTTCTTTCAGCTTAAATATTAAATATAATATTTAAAATAAATACAGTATTCCCTGGGGAAAATGTAATGCTGGGGAAGGGAGGAAAGCAATTGCATATCTACTAGATTTCAGTAATCTTGGAGGAATTTCAGTATTCTTGGTGTTTATATGAGTGACTTAGGAATTATATAGACACCTTCCAGTGAAACAACTAGTAATTTAGCATTTAACAAAAGAGTGATCTGTCCAATCTTTGGTAACCAAAGGAAGAAAGCCCACCTGGGTTTTCAGATGCAAGAGAATGAGGGGCTCCACTTACCTGGAGATGTACAAAGGAAAGGAATAAAAATAAAGTGCAAAGTTCCTACAAACACTGTCTGTAGGAGCTGACTCCACTGGCTCTTCTAGAAATGTTATGAAATTAAAAAGTTAGGAGAGATTTCTAATGATAGTCTGCCAGGCATTTGTCTGGAGAAGAAAAGACTTGTTAAATATGTTGCTGATATTCTTGGATGTGACGATTTCACCTCCTGTCAATGTGCAGCTGCTTTAGATATATAAATATATATATTGATATATGTTTAAATATAGTAAATATACACATATAGAAACTGGGAGGTATTTTTGATGTCAGGTTCAATAGTTTTTTGGGGGTTTTTTGGCTTATTCCCATTGTTGTAAGGAAACAATCCAGGGTTTGTAAACCCTGTAAATCCAGGATTCAGACATGTATTTTCTTTCATACTGCTTTGAATTCAAGTCTGAAGAGTGGCACAGTTTCCTGAATTACAGTGTGGATTCATTTTTCTCTACATTATTCTGTGTGTTCCCTTTTTGCCATCAGGCTCATCTTCACTTTGGAGGAGCTTCATTACACAGCATCTCTTGCAATATGAGTGTTAAATGTCATTGTTTTCTCCTAAAAACTTTCAAACTTCCCACTTTATTTCTCCTTCCTCACCCTGTGAGTGTGCTTAATAGAACCCTTTGGATAAATTTGGATAAACCCTTTGGCTAATGCTATTTCTACTCTAAGGGCTGGAATCTGCAGTTTCCCCCTTCCCTCCAGCTCATCTGCTTCATTTTTAATAGGAATAATTTGTGGTTTTCTTGGGCAGGGCTATTCTTGTTGGAATAACCTTGCAGTTGCTAATACTTATCCGTGGAAATTGTGTATTTTTTTCCCCCCTTGTATTTTTTTACATCCAAGGCTTAAAAATAATATCTACTGATTTCTGCAAAGTGAAAGTTGCTGCTTGATACAAAATCCGAATTCTCAGTGCTCATCAGGGCTTGACTTTGGGTGCCTTATACTCGATGTTCTGCAGGGTGAAATAGTGCAAGTGCTCTGTAATCTTGGATTAAATTAAGATGCTGATGTGCTGAGGTCAGTGTGGTGGGGACTGACATGGTCTCATTCCCTCCTGGGCTCACTTCGTTTGCATTATGTTAATCTTAGCATGTAATTTCTTGCCTCAAACTTGAATTGTTGTTGCCATATTTGATTTTGGGAGGTTTTGGTCTCTGTCCTTCTGCCTGGCCTGATGTTACAGAGTGCTGACCATACCCAAGGCTCTGGTGCTCCCAGAAACCAGAGCAGAAAAATCTACTGCAGTCTGCATTTCTCTGATTTAATTTGCTGATCTGAGCTGTCATGGAGAACTTTGATTTATCATCGTAGCAAAACCTTGTTCTGAACAAGCTGGACAAAACCACCTGAAGTGTTGTCTCTTAACACTCGTGTGTGAAATACAAACCTGTTTCCAAAGAACTCATTTCAGTCCTGCTCTTGGCTAATTTTATGTCAATATATATTTGTTACCAGCATGGACTTTGAATTTCAGGCTTCTCTGGTTTATTTTATTAATACATAAACAAACTTGTGGCTCAAGAGCTTCTCTCGTAACTATCACTAAATAAACAAATAAAATATTACCTTTGCTGTTTTTTAAGCATAAGAACCCAAAGAAATTTGGTCCAAATAATCTTAGTTTGATAGGATTTGAACCTTTCCTTTCCTAAGGATAAGAACCCAAGGAAAAGTTGGTCCAAATTGTTTTAGTTTGCTGGGACTTCAGTCTTCCCTTTTTTTTTTTTGGGGGGGGGGGGCGTGGGGGGGACCTGCCCTGGAAGCAGCTTGGGAATTTTCCAATTTTGAAAATAGAATAAGAGCACCTTGCAATATCTCTGATGAGAAATTAGCCCAGAGCCCATTGAGGGAGCGGGGAAATGTGAGGATCTGAGGAGGCCTCAGGGGGGTTTTTTTGTGTTTCACCTCTGCTGCCGAGCAGCTCCACGGCCCTTGTGCCTTCCTTTGGGGCACGGCACAGCCCCGAACAAACCCCACACGGGCCGGGAGGCTCCTGACACAAAGCGGGGGAAGGCAGAAAGTGCCCCGCTGCCGAGGAAATGTACCATATGCTTGCCGATGCCGAGCTGCCAGACTCGGCCCCTTCGCCATTGTGTCAGCTCGGTGCAGGCCAGATGGTTCCTTTCCCCCGGGCTCGGCCTTTCCCCAGCTCGTTCTGTTTGGCCCGTAACGCCAAACCCAGGAGTTTCACGCGTGAAATAGATGTAGAAATGTCTGCTGCAAAACTTCCTCCACGTGGAAGCTGGACTTAGCGAATGTTGGGCGTGAATTAATCCCTGTTTTAAGCTCCCGAAGACAAGCTTTCCTTCTCTGTCTGTGTTTTCTGGGCAGAGACTGGCTTGGTGATTTTTTTGTTTTTCTGAACTGTTCCTGTTAAATTCTTTGTTAAATGAGCAGGAAGAAATTTCTTTTCTTTTTTTGTCTTTTTTTGTCTTTTTTTTTTTTTTTTTCATGTGAACAAAGTCAAACTGAGTTGGACTCTGATGTTCTTGGCAGCTCTTGTAGAGTTGGCTTGCCTTCTGACTTCAGAGAAAAATTGCTTTCTAATAGACTGTTTTTCCCCTTAGTGAGTGCTTTGGCACCTGTATCCTGAGTTGTGGAAGGGTTTCTTTTTTTTCTACAGATGTTTGAACATGAGCACAGCCTTTAACATCTTTGCATTATTGCTGCCAGCTTTTCTGTCTTGTTGAAAATAGAGATTTTTTTTTCCTAAAAAATAATAGCCTTCATTTAAAGTACTACTATATTGTGAAACAGCAAATTTACCCTCTATTAAAGACACTTTAAGATGGCTAAAATATTACTTAAAGTTTTGTATTGTTTGCATGACTGTGTCCTACAGCCTTAAATTTTGCTTTCAATCTCTGCTACTGTTTGATTTTTAAAGGACAAAACCAAGCCGTGGCAAATCCCTGGAAATATAAGGCAGTACTTGAAAGGTTTAGCTAAAGGAATGAGGATGTCACATCCTGTGTCCTGTAGGATATATGAGGTGTTAAGGAATGTGCTGTGCTCTAGGTAATATTGTTTTTCAATTCCTGCTTCAGGGTTAATGTGGAGTCTTGGAAAGGTGGGAAATTTTCTGTGGTAAATGAAGGGAATGAAAAAGGCTGCAATCCCTGGGAATCACTGCTGCTTGTGGAAAGCTGGATGTGAGCATTGGAGCCCCCTTGCTTGGGAATGTCGGTATCAGTGATCTCCTTTAGATCCAGTTTAATTATTAATGGTGATTCTGCTGTGCTGCATTCACCTGGGATCTTCTCATGGCAACCTTCGTGTGGCTGCCCTGCTACTGTGGGCATTGTTTACTTTTTCCTATGGGAAAAAAAGCTTTCCAAGAATTCTAGGATTTTCAAGGATAGAAAATTGACTTGTTTTAATGGCTTCTTTCCAAAGAAATAAACCTGGGAAGGGGCTCAGCCTGGAGACAAGGAGGCTCAGGGGGGCCCTTGTGGCTCTGCACAACTCCCTGACAGGAGGGGACAGCCAGGGGGATCGGGCTCTGCTGCCAGGGAACAGAGACAGGAGGAGAGGGAACAGCCTCAAATTGCTGGGAATAACTTGCCCTTGGCCACACATGTCCTGAAATTTTTTGAGGTTCCCACTTTCTTCTGTATTTCCCTGCAGGACACAATCCCACCATTTTTATGTTCTTCTATGAGTGTGTATTCTCCCTAAAAAACACTTAGCTGGAATTCCCCTCACCTAGGAACAAATAAATTATTTGTTCTTCTGTTTCTCCACTGAGATGATGAATTCTCCAGTCCCTTTTCCTGCATGAAGTCTCAAAACTTCACGAACCAGAGGAGTAGAGTGGCTTTGCTGTCTGCTGACTTAGAATGCTGAAAATTTTGTTCGGTACAACTGTGTTCTTACTTTTCTCCTCCTCAAGCTGCCTGATCAATCCAGCTGTTACATTTAGGAAGTCCAAACCTTTGTTTTCCATAACTGGATCGTGGTGCCAAAATTCCTTGGCGGATGGAAGCATGCACACTTGTCTCTCTGATTTCCAGGGAGCACTTGGATTGTTTGTTCAGCTGGAAGAGCTGTCCAGCCAAGGTGAATCATCTTCATTTGTTTTTTAGAAATTTAGGTCTCTTTGTCTTCCACCCTCGACATTTGTAACTGTACTTTTAGTGCAGATTTAGAGGTTTAGAACAAATCCAGACTGTCAGGGATTAAATTCCTTGGCTGTTGTAGTGTTTGTGCTGCATTTAATTATTTTACTATCTGAGCATAACTAGGTGAGCAGTGGCAAAGCTTTCCTCAAAAAATCCTGAAATGGGTTGGGTTGGAATGGATCTTAAAGCTCATTGGCATCAAGGACAAGTTCCGTGGAGAAAACAGAAGAGTTGAAACCTTTGGTGGTGGTCGTGGGGCTTGTGGTACTGTGGTGGGACCAGTGACACTTGAAATGTGTGACTGCAGCACCCCAGAATTTCTTTTCCATGCCAGTATGTGTTCCCTGAGGTACTTGAGGGAGAGGGGCTTTGCTAATTAGTCTCAAACTGCATAAGTTTATAAAGCTGTAGAAACCGACTGCCTGTGCACAGTTTTTATTATCCTCTATTAGAGGGGTTGATTTCAGCAGGGCATAAAGTAAACCTTTAGGGGTTGGTGCTGAACAGAACTGACAAGAAATACAAATTTTAAAGTTATTTAATTAGTGACTAGTGAATTTTGAATAGTGATGATGCTTTCAGAACAAAATTCGTTCATGTGAACTTTGCCAAACAGACAAAATGCACCAAACCCCTTAAAAATATGGCATTGTGTTTTCAGGGTGATTTTTATTTTTATGATGTGTACAATTAAATTTATGCCAAAACCTGACTTAATTGCGGGTTCCATATTCTAAAGATAGACCAAGCTCAGAAGCTAATTACCAAATTCAAAATTAATTTTAAAGCTTCTACATGGTAAACTTCAGAGCAGTAACATTTCCAGTGTTACAAAGTGATCAATAAATACTAGGTGAAGCACAGCCAGTTTCAGAATTATCTGCCAGCTGTTTTAGGGAGGGAAAAAAACAGCTTTGTGCTCCATAGAGCGGGAACTGTATCAGTGCTTTGTAATCATGTGAACCTTTAATTAAGAAGTTCCCACAGAATAAGAAATGCTGACCTGCTGGAGAATAACACAGGGCAGCTTCAGTGGCAGCACTGTGGAGAATGAAACAGATTCAGAAAGGTTTCTCTCAAAATAGTAAATCTTTAAAAATGGAATCCTCTTGCATGGCTTTATTTTAAAAAAAACCCTATACATGCTGTGGTTTTATTAATTGTGGTCAGTGCCAAGTCCTGCAGTGAGGATGAGAGAACCCACAGTGTTGCAGCCACGACTTGTTGGTCTTAAATACAACGTTTTGTAGCTATTTGAAACAAGACAGAGAGGTCACTCACCATTCCTGGTTTATTCTGTCTTTCCCTTTGTAACTCTTCCAGTGCTCCCCTGATTTTTGACCTAGTTCAAACATTTTGAACTGATTCCATGAGGCAAGTGAGCTGGTTAATATGGATTTTTAATCCATAGTTGAGACTTTGCTTAGGAGATCTTATCCTGGTCCTTCTGTTTAGTAGAGCAGTGGCTGCACAGTGTTCTCCAGTTAAAAAAATATTATGGAAGGTGAGATTATTGCCATCCTTCATCAGCCACCCAAGATCTGAATTACAGGAAATTTGGGAATTATTGCTACACTCCTCACATGTTACAAAACTGGCAAGTACCTGGTTTTGGTCTCACTCAGCAAAACAGAACTTGTGGAGGTAGTTATGGGGAAGGTGAGAATTTGAGAAGCTACACTTTTTTTGTAGTCCTAACAGGGCCTTTGCTTTTCCCCAGGGCTCCACATCATGATCCTGTTGTCTGTCTTTCTATCCAGCAGCTCAGAGCTTCCATTTGTGTGGGGGCAAAGGGCTTATCAGCATTCCAGGAGTCCTTAGAGTCACTTTTGGTGCTTGTTGAAAGTGATATTTCTTAGCAGTTGAAACAGAGAAGAAAAACCCAGTCAATCTTTCAGTTTCAGAAAGGGATCTTAAAAATCACCACATTCCAACCCCCTGCCATAGACAGGGACACCTTCTCCTATCCCAGCTTGTCCAGCCTGGCCTTGGACTCTGCCAGGGATCCAGGGGCAGCCACAGCCAGGAATTCCTTCCCAATCTCCCATCCATCCCTGCCCTCTGGCAGTGGGAATCCATTCTCTGTGTCCTGTCATTGCCCTGACCCATGTGCAGGACCTCATGAATTTCCCTGTTTTAAATTTTAGAAGATCTGTCTGAAGATCAAGGTCCAAAGTTATTAAAAGTTTACCTGAAAGTTAAAAATTAACCAAAAATGGTATTGTCTCGTGCAGTAGGGTGGAAAAGAAATATATTTTATAAGGAGCTGTGTAAAGCAGTGGTTCCCCATCTGAAATGCAATCCAGGACTTTGGTTTATCTATTAGGAGTGGGATTTGCTCAGGAAGCACAGCCTTTTGAACCAAAAGACAAACAAACTTCTTCTCCAGAGCTGCTAATGTGTCTTTGGCTCCAGGGAGAAGTGATGTGGTGGAAACCTCCTGATATCTTGTAATACAACCTGAGGCTCTGCCCCTTCCTGAGGTTTTCATAGGGACTTAAAAGAAAGCCAGCTCTGAAAAAGAACTCTTGAGTTTATGTAGAGCAGCTTCACAATCTAGGAAAAGTTATTTCAAGTCTAAGAAAGAATAATTTTAGATGGTTTAAACAGGAGCTCCTTGTGTTTTGAAAAATAAAAATCAGTCTTCTGCCATTTTTCAACTTCAACGCTCAAAGGTGGGTGGAATTTTACTCAGACTTCTTTACTTGGTGCCTGGAAAGCTGGGGGATTTTTATTTGCTTGGATTATTGTAATTCCTCAGTGGTTATAGAGGTAAAAATTGTGAGGAGAGAGTCCCTAAACTTCGGGCTGCCTGAAATACACTCACTGGATAAATACTGGATGGTGCAGTAAGAACATCAGCACAGACATTTTTTAAAGGAGTCATTTAGCAAAAGGCCTTAAAAATAACCTGGAATGTTTCCAAATAGCAACATATCCTTACTGTAGCAATTTAAAATGTGTAATTTAGAAAGGGAAAATAATTTCTCCACATGAATACTGAGCTTGGTTGGTGTAACTGGATTTATTCTGGTTTGTAACCTGCTCAGCGTTGGAAGTATCTGTGATTAGCCACGGTGCCACATTATGGAGATTACAATTAATTTTTCTTGATACCTGAAATCCTGAAATTTGGAAGCCAAAGGCAGGAGAAGAAGCAGTTGAAAGCTTAGTAAAGTATGGTCTTATTACTTAAAATCTGTCAGAGTGTTGATAATAAGGGAAACTCATAATAAGGCAGAGAAAGAAACTTCCAACACTGGTTTTGTGCCAAGCAATACAGAATATGAATCCCTGGGTTAGCTATGGATCCCGGCCTGATGAAAGGTCAGGAATATAATAGGTTAGAGGATATTTTGATGAATAAATCTGAAATTGGCTCCAGGTCTAGTCAGCTTGGCTGCAGTGGATTTATCCTCTGATCATTTCCTGTCTTAGCACTGTGAGTGTTGTCTTTGAAAACTGTGAAACCTTTGGAAAAAGGGACAAACTTAGTGCCAGGGGTTTTTTTTAAAGGAGGGCTGAGAGAGGAAAAGTTAAATTATATCTCATTCAGGTTGTTTTGGAGAGAATTAAGATGCTGCAAATGAAGCAACAGTTTTAACAAATGAACAAAGTGAATGAGAAGAGCTCTGACGTTTCCTTTGCTAAATCTGATTGCAGGAGTGCCTGGGGTGATACTTAACTGCTGTACATGAATTTTTTAGCTTCCCACTTTGTTTTCTTTGCTTTCTTGTCATGCTTCAAATATCTGAAAACAAAAAGAGAAATGATGCAGCTTGGAACAAAATTGTAAATGAATGAATGAATGAATGCCCATATTTTCTGGAATTGGAGTCATCTGATAGTAGGAAGGAATATCCCATCTTGAGGAAGGAGAAGCAGCATGGGCAGGGATGCAGCTTCACCTTAGATAAACAGCCTTTCTTCATGTTTCCAGGGAATTTTGCAATTGATGCTGCAGGCACATAGAAACCTCTTTTATCTCTCACTTAGCCATGTTAAAGGCAGTGCAGATCAACAGCCAGGGCACCTTTTGGAAAGTGCCAGGATGTACTGGAGAAGTCCATGTGCTGCCTGTTCCAGGGATTGTTTTCATTTTCGTTTGTGCTGCTGCCTAAGACCCTGTGTGAGCTCCCAGCACAGTAATTGTGTCTGACAGAGCTTGTGTTGTCAGCTTGTGATGCAAATGGGGCCACGTCACATCCTGCCTGGAATCCCTGCCTGGAATCCCTGCCTGGAATCCCTGCCTGGAATCCCTGCCTGGGTCCCTTCACTCTCATTTAACCATTATTGCATCTAGCTCTGGTAAATAAAACATCACTGTAATGACTGTCCCAGACTGGGGTGCTGATACTGAATGGTTCTGCTGTATTCCAGAGCCAGAGTTCTCACCTCACAGGCTCTGTTGCATTTTCTGCTCCCTTCTCCCAGTCCAAATGTTTCCAAGAGATTGGTAAGGGTGTAAAATATCTTCCAAGTTACTCCTGAAGCTTGTGGGGCAAATATCTGTGTGATTGCTAAAGCTACCTCCTGAATTTTTAGCCCCAGGCAGCTGTGTTTGAGTGAGTCAGGCTCCCTCAAGCTGTGTCAAATCTCACTTTTGAGAAAAAAAGCTGAGAGCATTGGGGAAGTGCCTGAAATTTCTTGTTTTGGACACATCTCATTTCTTCATTTTCATAGTAGAAGCATTCTTCAGAATGTAGACGTTTTGCATTTTGGTTGTGTGGGCGTTTTTTGTCCTTTATTTTTTTGGAGGAGTCTCTGTGTTGACGATTTCCCTTCATCCTCAGCCAGTCCTCACAGATTACTTCATTCATTTCACAGAATATTCTGAGCTGGAAGGGGCCCACAAGGATCATCAGTGAATGGCCCATAGAGTCTTGCTGTCTTCCAGCTAAAAATACGGGTTTGAAAATATCTGGTATCAGTCCAAAGGCTGTTTTTACAGTGGCAGGAGAGTCTTAGTGTAGCTGTCAAATTTTATTTTGGAAGAACCAGCAGTACTGAAATAAAACAGAATTTTCCACGGTGCCTGTGCCTCACAATAATGACAGTGGTACAACATTCCCAACACTTTTTTTTCCCATTTAAAAGTAAAATAAAGCAAAGCTCTCTTGCACATAAGCAATGGATGGGTCTGACAATAAGAATTGATACATAATGAAACTGTGATTTTTTTTCTTGCTGCTGATGGAGAGTGTTAATTCGCAGCTGTTGATTAGTAAAAGTGGCTTCCACACTTCCATGAAGTCAGTTTAATTGGGAGTAACTTTGCTTTTCCCAGAGAAGAAGCAAAGTAGAGATGCTGAAGCCTCTCTGTGGAGTGTTTGCCTGCCAGAAGAGAACTTAGCAAACAGAATAATAAAATTAAAAAAAATCGTATCAGAAAGCTGCTGTGATAAAGAGAAGTGATCAAAATGATGCAAGATGTTGAAACCACCTAAATGACAAGCAGCACTGAGTTTGCCTGCTTGATAGTTCCAAATCTCAGTGTTACATCAGCTGTATCTGTCATGATTTCTGCTATCAATAATAGGTTTTTTGGGCATCTGCTGTCATCAGCACCTCTCAATTATTATTTCAGATAAAAACCTTACAACTGCTTTGGAAAGTACCATTAATGTGACTTTTTAAAAGTCTTCTAACAAAGATATTTTAAATTTGGGTCATCTCTCTCTTTCCTTTTCCAGTGGTGATTCCTTTTGTATGTATTATAGCAAATATTTTAAATTTTTTTCCTCCCCAATACCAGTCACAACTGGCTTTATTAGAAAATATCAGTAAATAGACTTGAGGTGAGGTCTGGTGATAGGGAACATCAAGTAGGAGCTGGAGTCCTGGGAAATACAAATCTGAGTGTATGTGAAATTGTGCTGACTTTTTCATGGAAACCAGAGCTGCAGGAGTGTTTGGACAACGCTGTCAGGGATGCACAGGGTGGGATTTTTGGACTCTGCAGGGCCAGGAGTTGGACTTTGTGATCCTGTGGGTCCCTTCCAGCTCAGGAGATTCCAGGATTCTTTTATCCTCCCTGTTCTCTTCACTTTTTTGAGTGGTTTTGTTGCCGAGCTTGTTCAGTTTGGCAATAAATGGTTAGTCCCACTGGGTTTATGGTTTATTTGCTGACATCAGTGATAGGATTTCTGTGGGCAAAAATAGCTTTATTTATCCCTCTTGTGACTTTTTTTTGCGTCTTAATTTTGGCAGAGCTTGTCCTCAGCTGCCAGTGAGCTTTTTTTTTTTTTTTTTTTTCCTGTTTGTGAGTGTTTGTTCAGCATCTTGAGGCAGATCTTGTAGTGGAGTCTTGAGGAAGAAGGGGTGGAAACATGGAATTGGCACCAGGTGGAGGTATCTCATAAAGCTCCAAATCCCATCACAAATTGCTCTGCCAGGCTTAGAGGAAATGTTATTTTTCCTTTTCTCTGGGATTTTTAAACAGCTGCCTAATGGAATTTGCATTGTTTTAAAAATATGAGGGAGCATGACTTTGCTACTAATGATCTATTAGCATCATTTAATTTTTTTATGTGAACACATTGATTAACTCATAGCTTGGTGATAAATTTTTACTGCTGTGTGGGCTGTGAGACACGAATAAAATCTTGTGCTGTTTGAGCTACTTCTGATATTTTTTCTAGGAGTAATTAAAAGGTTGTTGCATCCTAAACATGGTATGGAAAGTGTAAATAAATAATACAGGGCTATGCCTCTCTTTGAGTGGGTCAGAGGTCAGATGTCTCACCCCAGGCTCTTCCTCAGGATTGCTCTTCCCAAATACTTCTGGAGGATTGATTCTTAGCTGGAAAGGGAATTTTCACCCAGGTTTCCACTTCCTTGCTGTGTAGACTAAAAGCCTGGAGGGTGTTTCTGTGGTGATGGTTCTTTGGAAGAGTAACAGGATGGTTTAGGTTGGAAAGGATATTCAAAATCTTCGAGTCCAGCTGTTGTCCCACCACCAAGCAGTGTCCCCAAATGCCACATTTCTCTATTCTCTATTTCTCTATTTTCTCCAATCCAACTTAAACTTCCCCTGAGGCTCCCCCAGATCCTTTCCCAGCCCCTCTATCCCAGCCTAGAGCATTCCTTGGGATTGTGGTTCCCCAGCAGGAGCCCAAACCCAGGGATGCTGCTCAGTGTTCACAAACTCACCTCCAGCTCCATGGTTTCCACAGTGTCCATCGTGTTTTCCAATTGATGGCACCCAATTCCAAAGTGACCTACTGAGAATGGGATCAGCAGCCAGGGGAGGGGTCAGTGTGGCAGCAGCTCCCCTTGCCTGTGTGGTTATAAATGAAACCCTGCTGTTTGCTGACCTTGAATATGAAAATGTTGTTATTGATTTCCTGAGGCCGTGCAAAACCAAACGCGGGGACTGAAGGGTGCAATTAACATTAATAATTAAAGATGAGCTGCATTTATCCATCTCTTGTCTGATGTAATGCTCTGAGTAATGGGGCAGATCTGAGCTCCTGCAGCCCTGGATGATCCGAGCTGGGCATGTCGGGGTGGGCTCATAAATGAGCAAATCTTTCCTGGGTTCCTGATCCAGAAAAGTACAAATTGGGGTTCTCACAGATGGGACAAGCCCAGCCCTTTCCCTCCCAGCATTCCCACCTCTGAGTCTGCCATTGTACATTTGTTGGAGCTGTAGATTGTTTGCTTCTTTGGGTTTTCCTTTGTCTGACATAAGAGCAGAAATGGTATTTTAATTACCTTTTTAAAAAAAAAAAACTTTTATTTTTTTCCCTTCTTTTAACAGAGCATTCAGAAGCTGGCTAGCCAATACTTAAAGAAGGACTGGCTTGGGATAAGAGCTGAGGAACGAAGTGATTATAGGTAATTTACCAGTTGGATATCTCAAAATTGCTGTATTTATCATTTCAATATGTCTCATTATTTTCTTTAACAATGAATCACTGCTTTTCTGCAGTTAATTTTTCTTTTTCCTTTGTCGTAGAGCATTGCTGGTTAAAAAAGAAGCTTTGTTTTCCTGGGATTAGTGTTAAATAGATGTTTATGACTTGAATATTTAGGAAGATGGGAGAAACAAAACAGCTTGACAGCACAACAACTGTAATTTGCATCTGTTTGGGCATTAATGCTTGTATCTGAATATAGATTTTAGTAAATAACTTAAAGGTTAGAGGGATAAGTGTGTGGGTTTTTTCATAGGAAAATACAGGAAGGGATTTCATTTTATGAGGCTGTTCTTGGTGAAGATCTAATCTGACAGCAGGGAGGAGGCACAGCAAGAGATGGTTGTTTACAAAACTTGATTTCATTAACATGAGAGGTGGATAACACATGAAATCACAAATAACTCAGTTGCTGAAGGCCTTTGAACAGCACCTCCTAAATATTTGGAATAAGCTTTCAGATGCTTTGTTTTAATGTCATCTTTGTGTTCCAACAAGTTTTATTTCAAACAGGAAGAAATTGACAGATTTGTGTTTGAGACTTTCAGCGCTCTCACATCAGTTGTGTGTTTAGAAATAAACTGAATTATCAGTCTCAAGTGCACATAAAACACTCCTGTAACACCCAGCCCCTTCCATGCCATGAGATCCCACAGTGCCAGGGATCTTCTCCAGACCCCTCCCTACCCATCACCAAGTGCTGAACCCAAAATGTTTGGCAAGAAGTTGAATGACAAGACAGGAACAGGCGGGAAAATCTTTATTTTTGGTACAACTTCCATTAAAAGCTTTGTTAAAAGTGGAGGTATTTGCTAGTTCAGCCTAAAGGATTGTGCTTTAGATTTAGTTTCAAAAGCAGTCCTTGGAAAAATGTGTGCTGCTGTCACATAAACTGGCCCAGGATTGTGATCCTTGTGGATCCAATTCAGGAGATTCTATAAATGTGACTTTTCAGTGGAACACCTGACCTCCCTTTCTTCCTTCCCACGCCCTCTCTGTGTTTCATTATTTTAGGAGCATGTATTCAGTTTGGAAATCACTCCTAGAAGGCACCATGCAGGTGGCCCAGTCCCGACTCAATATCTGTGAGAATTATAAAAACTTAATTTCTGAACCAGCCAGGAGTGTCCGGTGCTTTAAGGAGCAGCAGCTGAAAAAGGTATTTGTGCTTTAATAAGTCCTTTAAACTATTGTCATTCTTACTGAGGAGAAAAATGGTTTTTAGAAATCTTCTATTGTGGCACTTCTAAAATAGGTACATCTTACAGATGTACAAATCCAGCTTGTTGGAGAGGGACTAAAATTCAGAGAAAAAAATTTGTTATCCCAAATTACAACTGCTAGGAAATGAACCTTCTAAAAATGTGGTACCAGTTGGTCCAACATGTGTCAGCAAATCTCACACTGTGCTGTAGAAATTGCATTGCATTGGGTTTGCTGTGACAGTTGCAAGTGGTTTTTGTTGGGAAAAGTTCTGATTTTAAGAAAAGGATGATCCCTCTGAAACCTGAAGGAATGGCTTGAGCAATCTCCAGGAGGGAAAATGTGGATTGTCCAGCCACCTCCTGTAACAGTATCACAAGTAAGTGCTCCAAAAGCTGCTTTAATTATCTGTTTAATTATCTGTAATTATCCCTGCAGAGAAAATAGTGTAGTTCCAGTGAGCTGGATATTAATTTAATTGCTTGTTGAATTTGAAAGTCATTTATGAGGGTGACACAGAGAAGCTGTGGCTGCCCCTGGATCCCTGGAAGTGTCCAAGACCAGGCTGGATGGGGTTTGGAGAAGCCTGGAATGCTGGAAAGTGTCCCTTGAATGACCAAAAAAATCCCCAAAACCCAAACAACAGGCATTTTAGCTGTCCTTGTTACAAAGTGACAAGAAAGTCCAGAAGTTAGCTAAGTTCTGTGTTCTCTGGCAGTATTTTGTAAAATATTTGGTTAGAAATTTAAATAATGTTCGTGTAATGTGAGCTCTCAGTTTCTGAAACATGTGCAATGTCTGTTTTGTGAAAGAAAAATTAACTTCATTAATGCTGTTTTATTGTCCTGTGGAATTTTATTTTCATGTGAAGCTTTCCAAAAAACGCTGTGGCAATTTTATGGTATCCTTACTGGTAAATAATTGTACTTTATTCTTCTGCAAGTGGTGACAGTTCAGTGTTTATGAGTCAGCAGCAGAAGTGGGATCTTTTAAAAGTCACAGAAATTCCTTTATTCCTGCACTTTTGAATCAGCAGAACAAATTATTCCAATTATCAGGGCAACATTCTGGTTCAGAGTATTCTAACAGTGATATGCTTTTCCTACAACATAGAATTATCATCCACTTGGTGGGATTAATTTTCCTACACAATCAGTTGATTGTTTGACACAGTGCAGTCTCTCACCCTTCGCTTTGAATTCCCAAACAGATACATAATGGACAGAGAAATAATTGTTCTGACCTCCATTCAGACAAAAGCTTATCAAAATTAAAATTCAGTCAGCAAAATCCTTGTAAGGTTTCATGGGAATACCCATCTAAAGTGGCATCCATTCTCCTGACAATTTTTTATCCTACAGGGATACAAACCAAGATTATTTAACTCTTCTCAAATGATCTTTTTAACAACTGGTGTTATTTGATATTTTAATTCTTTGATGCTGGCAGGAGATTTTAGGGATCAAAATCCCCAGTGATGTTGTAAAACCCCAGTCCTTTTCACAGGCTTTTAGGTCTTTGTCAGCCATCTGCTATATACAGATTTTTTTTACCTTTCATTTTTCAATGATGCACACAGAGGTCTCCAAAAATCCAAATTCTGCCTTCCACCACTCCCCAAACCAGCCTCTAGGGAATGCACCCTCTGGAACCCATTGCTTTATTGGTCTGCACACATCAAACAGTGGCTTTAGTGGGAATTTTTCTGTGCTTTATAGCAATTGGACAGCTCCAGGGAGAGCAGGATTGTGTGCTGAGAAGACCAGCAATTCCTGTTGGCTGCCACTTTGTTTTCTCCAGGAGAATGGGAGTTATTTTTGAGCAATGGAATAGGAGGAAGTTAATGTTGAGTTATTGGATTCCAGCACCTCGTCAGCCCTGCAGTGCTCCCCAGGGAGGTTACATGCATTAATAATTAGTGTAATGAAGAAGTTGAGGTGTTTTGGAGGGGTGTTCAGCACCAGGACACCTGGAATGAGGGGAGCCAGGGGGATGATGATGGTGTGAGAAGAGCTGGGACCTTTGGGGTGGTGTTTGAAGGACTCAAAGGCAATTTGGTTTCCCTGAACTCACCCCTGGGTACTGCTGGAGCCTTCACTGACCACATCCAGCCTGGGATGTCTGTAATTAAATGGAAATCCACTGGACTATCAATCTCCTGTGTGCTTAATCCAGTTTGGGTAAAAGAAAATCTTTAGTAATCTCTTCTAAAAGAGACTTTTAATTCTAGACATTGATGATTCACATTGGTTTTCTTACCTAGATCCTGCTTAGCAGAGACCCTTTCCCACTTTGTTGGGGTTTTTCTTAAGCTGGCAGGGTGTCTGAAGAATTGCTGAATATAATCATTTCTCTTTCTGTTGTGTTGTGTTTTATGTGGCAGCTTTTGCCTCATGTTTTAAATTTTAAAGCAAGAAAGATTAATCTTTTTTTTTTTTGCTATCACTTCCAGTAGGTTGCCCTTGGATTTTTCCCAGTTGTATTCCGATGACTTCAACTAATTACAGCATCCAAAGCTTTCAAAACTTTAATGTTTAATTTGTGGGTTATCATAACAGTTTAAACAGCAGCAGAAAGAAAGGAAGAGAGAAGGTTTTATGTTCTGATCAGTTTTAAAAGACCTGCATGAATAATTGACCAGGAGTGACTTGAAGACTGCATCCTTCCCTATAAAATGCCATAAAAAGCAATGATGATAATAATATTTGGATGAAAAAAAAAAAAAGTAATACTTTCTTTCCTGAATGCTTTTTTTTCAGTGTGTGGACCAGCTGACAAGGATCCAAGCTGAATTGCAGGAGACAGTCAAAGATTTAGCTAAAGGCAAAAAGAAATATTTTGAGACTGAACAGATGGCTCAGGCGGTGCGGGAGAAAGCTGATATTGAGGCCAAGTATGTTTTTATAATGGCATATGTAGAAATAATTGCAGCCCCAAAAAAGCAGATTTGTATTAGTTTTTGCACTTGATATTTGGCTTTCAACGAGATTCTGCCAGGTTTCCTTTGCATTTTGCTTCTATACATTTTTGTAGCTATTTCAAGCACACCCTGAGAGGAAATTAGAACTTGTTTGTGTTGGTTTGTTTAGGGAGTAAGTTCAAGTAACAGCTTTAAATTGGCATTTTCTATGGACAGTGTGTCAGCTGGCATTTGTTTGATATTAAAGCCTCCTGACTTCCTTTTCTGGCCACATCTCAAATTTGCTATCAGTCAGTTTAGAGGAAGAGAGTCAACAGAACACTGTTTTTCATTTTTTAAGATAAATTTTCAAGGCTTTTCTGTTTTTTCTGTTCCTTGACATCCTAAAGAGGGTGATTTCCTTCCTTCCAGGAAAACCAGTAACACATGTTTTGGGGTTGGAGTCTGGACTGTCTTATGGGAGTTTACCACACCTCTTTTTCTTTTTTTTTTTTCCTTTAATTTTTGTTTTTAGAAGTTATTCAGAATTGCTCTCAGGGAATGAAATTATAGTTTCCTTAGAGATCTTTTCTGTCTTTCTGAGGGATGATGAAAAGAACTTTAACAAAATTACTTGTTATACCTGAAGAAAGTAAACAAACATAGACAAACAAACAAAAACAACCAAAAATTTGAGCTTGAGAGTTTCAGAGCAGATTTATACTGCAATGTTACTCAGATTAAAATAGCTGTTGACTTGATTTTATTTTCTTGTTTACTTTTTAAACCACCATCCTTCAGACAGCAAAAAAAAATACTTTTGTAGAAATGTTGTAAGGCAGTAATTCAGTTTCGTCTGCTCATTTCTGTTCCAGGTCCAAACTTAGTCTTTTTCAGTCAAGAATAAGCTTGCAGAAGGCAAGTGTGAAGGTGAGTATAAAACTTGGATTTTGCTGATTATTTCGTGAGGCAAATGCCCCAAATTGTGTGGAATGTAGAGGTGAAGAGCAGCTTGGAAGGGAAATCAGTAGGACAAAGGATGAGTTAAGAGCATTCTCTGGGCAGATTATAGAATTATAGATGGAATATATGCAAGGAATTTTTTTTTCTAATTAGAGTTAAAACTGTTATTTGAAGACCACACGTGAAATTTCAATTGCAGGAGAGAAAAATCCAACAGGAATCCCTTCATCATTAGGAAGACTTAAAAGCTATGAATGCTCTGATGTTTTCACTGTATTAACACATATCCACACACAATTAATTTGCTATTGGTACGTGCCTGGCCATTCAGATTCTCTTTCTGAGCTGTGTTTTCACTTGTTGCAGTTAAAAGCCCGACGATCCGAGTGCAATTCCAAGGCTATCCATGCCAGGAATGATTATCTCCTCACTTTAGCAGCTGCCAATGCACACCAGGATCGCTACTATCAAACAGATCTAGTAAACATCATGAAGGTAAGGAAGCTGAATTCTGGGAATTGGGAAAATTTGGGAGGGTACAAAATCCTGGATTGCCTTTTCCAGTGAGTTGCCATGAGAGGGAAGGTGGAGCCTGCAGTGGTGTCTGAAAAAAGTGCAGCCAGCTTTGAGGCCCCAAAACTGGGCAGTCTCTTTTCATTTTTTAATTGACTTCTCTTCTGAAAAACTCACTTGGATAAAACTCCCTCGGATAAAGGAGTCAGGTCTGTCAAACTAAGCCAAGTATTTTCCTGTTGTAAGGAAACTGGAGATTTTTTTTTTAGTTCTTTAGTACCATATCCCATAATCCTTTTTATTTTGTATCTGATCAGAACACTTCTTTATGATGTGATTAATGAGCTAGAATTATTAAATATCTTGGTTTCCAAGCTATGGATTTTAGGGAACAGCAGTCAGCATTCTTGTTCTCACCTGTGGCAATTTGCCAGGTCAAGGCAGGAGCAGCTACTTTAACTCAGAGGAAATGACACACTTTAAAAAGTTCAAATCTGATTGCTCACAGTTGTTTTTTCTTAAACATCACCCTAGAATTAATTAAATGTACACTATTCCTGTGTCTTTGAATGCAAGAGTTACAGATCAATTGTAAAATCTCCTACTTCACACTTTATCTGCTTGCATTTCACGTGTTGACATTTTCGAACTTGAATTTGCTCTTTACAAACTATTCCCAGGCAGGTTGACTTAAAATTCTGTCATTTGCATTTTGAATTGCTTTATTGGAAAAATAGCATAGAATTATAACAAATCCCTGCGTTATCAGCCTGCCTTTGTATTTTGGGGGGGAAATATTGATATATTGATATGAAAAACAGGTAAGTGAGGTAAAAAATGAGAGCACCAAAGGAATTCTCCTGTTTTTCCCTCTGTGTGTGCTTTTCTGTTAGTAAAACGTGAATATTTGTGCTGACTTAACGTTTAGTACATGGAAATGCTCGTAAAGAATTTCCTCGTGCCTGGTGCAGATAAAATTATTAATTGATGCTTACATAAGATAATTCCACACTTACATGGATGGTTGGCTGTCATCACTTAATGCTCTTACTTGGGAGCAATTCCAGAAAGGAATTGAATATGTTCACAACAAAACAAAAAGGGTGTTTGAAATCATTTTTAAAAATGAGCAAATAGCCTTAGTAGTTTTTTTCAAGCCTTTCTCAAGCCGAATCTTTTTTTGCATACAGGAAAAAAACCTTACAACTTGTTCTTTGATATAAATAATTGTGGTTTACTGAAAGCCTAAGTGCTTTCACGCAGCCAAATTACTCTGGAAGGAAAGGACAACATTCAAGGCTTATTTTTCTGCATCTCTCAGATATTTATAGCAGTTGAATCTCTTTGTCTGGTAAACAAAAGTGTGTTTTTTAATGAAGAGCTGTAAATTTGGGTCTCTTGCACTGTTGGTCATGAGCAAAATTCCCTGGGAACACACCCAGGTGTCCTGAGAATGGGGTCATGGTCTGGAGCAAGGCAGAGAAAGTCACAGGCATGGTCCTGAACTGAAGGGGCTACTGGAGATTTTAGGAGACAGAGAGAGAGGGAAAATCTTCAGGAAAATCAAGGATAATGCACCACTGGACTCAAATTCCTTCCCTCATCCAGGAGCTCTAATGTAAACTGAAGTATGAAACTGCTTAAATGTATAAATAAATACAATAGAAACAGCAGCTTGTAATCTGGAATGGGATTTGCTGGAAGGGTCCTGGTTTCTTCTTCTCCTCCTTCTGAAATTCCTGAGGGAGCCACACTGTATAAAGTACAGAAAAAATGATTATTTTATTTAGCAGAATGATTTAATACAAATGGAGAAGGAGCTGGAGAGAGAGGTGACCAATTGAAGGTGAAGAATCATTCAGTATAATCAAATGTACAATGACTGAGAAATGGAGCAAGATCTTGCCAATTTTGGTTGACCAGGCAGAAAACAGCACACGAAATTCATGTTAAAAAGAGAAATGCAGTAACTTGGGGGAAAAAATTGCTGCCTACAATCTAGAGAACTCTGAATAGCCATTGCCATTTTTGAAAGAGATGCTAGGACTGGAAAATGGAGTGGAGGATAAAGAAATGGAGACACCTGTGCAATGTTTCTAATCTCTAGGTGACATCACTGGGAAGGGAGGATTTTGGAAGGGAGTTTCACCCTTCCAGCACAGCTTTTGCTTCAGTAGCTTGAGTGGTGGTGTGACCCATATATTTTACATGCTGTAAGCAGCTGTAGTATCGAAATGAAACATCTCTGCTACTGTGTTGTGATTAATATGCTAAAAATGTGCCTTTTATCTCAGTATTAGTAAGTCCTTTGGTATTCCTGTAGTGCCACGTGCTGTCTCTGAGTGTTTCCCCATTTAGCTGCCCTTGAGCTGATCTTTGAACTGCTCAGGGCTCTCCACATTTCTGAATCACATCAATATCTCCTCAGACTGTTCAGATTTTTAACCCAGTGCCTGTTTTTCTAGCTGTTCTCCAAAAACGATAAAACCTTTGGAGATAGAAAAAAACCACAGGAAAACTTCTCAGCTGATACTTGTCTGTAGTACTGTACATAACAGTGACACATGTGTCAGAGGCTGTTTCTGTTTGCATCCATCACAGACAGTTTCTCCGTGGGTTTTGGTTTTCATGGAGTTTCTCTTTTCAGAATTGGAATGGAGCTGTGTGGGTTCTGTTGCCTCTGGCTTGGCTGGAGCACACCCAGTCCCTGGCTGTGACGTGCATCCAGCTACTGCCTTCGGGTTGGGGTTGTGGCCCTGCACTCCCAAACCCTCCCTCTGCACCCTCTGCATGTGCAGACACTGCTCACTTTGCTAGGAAACTTGAGATTTTACTCTCAGCTCTGACATCCACTTGCCTGTGTTGATAAATAGTGAGTTAAAAACTCAGCTGATGTGGCTGCCTCTTCCCATCTGTGTTCTCTTTATATGAAATTACCTTTTATTTCAATAGGTTAAAAAGTGTCTTATTTAGCATGAAATAGAATCAAGGAGTGTTTATTATTGGATGTGGACATCAGGGGTTTGTCCTGGCATCTTGTGTGAGTTGAGATGAACAGAGGCAGGTAGAGTTCTTGCACAGCTTGTCTTGCTGTCAGCCTGGAGAATGGATCTTCAGTGCTTGGTGACAAAGAAATCCAATGAAAGGCTGTACTGGTGTTGGAGAAAGGAGGGGTGGGGATATTTGGCAGCCACCGTGTTGGTTGAAGCCTGCAGGAGGTATTTCCAGCCTTTGGGAAAGTGTGATGTTTGCTGGGCTGAGGCAGCTTGGGCTGCTCCCAAGAGGAAGCTGCTGCAGGGTTTGCTCCTTGTGTTTGCTCCTGCCTCTGGAATGCTGCTCTGGTGCTGTCCTGTGACAGATGAATCACAAATCCACCTTGTGACCTTGTTTCGTTTTCTGTCACAGGTAATAAAAGGGGCTTTTCATAGGAGGGGTTCCTGGTACACACAGTCCTGCTGATTTTCAGTGCTTCAGAATATGTTGACTTGATTTTGCAACATTTTTGTGCAGAGAGGAAAAAGTGATGGGCTTGGCTGTGTTTGTAACTGTGAAAGCCATCACAGGCTAAACAGAGATGCTTGGAAAGAAAAGGCAAAACGCTTCCAACTTTTTTAATAGGGTGAAGAATTGTTCCTACTGTGCCTTCCTAGTTTTCCAATTACAACGCTTAATAAGGAGCAAAACCATTCTAGGTCTGTTCAGAAAAGATTTGAATCCTTTGGCCTTTCCTTTTATCTGTCCTTTATGGTCATTTCAATCTCTGCAGTGAAATTAAAACCTCTCAAAGCACAGACTAAATAAAGCCTGGTAATGTTTTATTCTTTGCCGGTTTCCTGACAAGCTGTTTAGGAAGAGTTGCCATCACCTGAGTGTGAAAAACACTCCACAAACCCTTTAAAAAATAAGTTGTCTGCCTGGTACTTAGGTTTGTACTTTAAACCAAGGTCGGAGGGAAGTCTGAGATGATGGTTGAAGTCAAATCAGGACTGTTTTTATATTCATCCTTTTAATTACTTTATAATTTTTAATGCTGTCCTCTTAATTCTGTAAGTTCCCCTCATGAACCACCTCAAAGAATGAGTTTACACAGCAGCTTATGATGAGGAAACATTGACATGAAAAAAAGAAAAGCAGGTGTGCTGGACACTTTAAATAGTCCTGAGGTTATTTAAAGAGAGAAAGAAAGAGGAAACGAAAACTTATTTTTCAAAATCCCAGAATGGTTTGGATTGGAAGGGACCTTAAAACCCATTCAGTTCCAACTCCCTGCTATGGGCAGGGACACCTTCCACTATCCCAGGCTGCTCCAACCTGGTCTGGAACAATTCCAGGGATCCAGGGGCAGCCACAGCTTCTCTGGGCACCCTGTGCCAGAGCTGAGGAGCAGTTTACAGGTGCTGCTGCATTTTTTTTTTTTGAACACAGAAAAATTCTGGAGAAGGCAGCAGGCAGTAGCAGCGAGTATTTCTAAACTAAGCTCTTTCAAAAAGAAATATTTCATGTCATGGCTCATGTTTGGTGTTTGAGGGAGAACAGTGTCAAAAGCTGGTGCTTTGTCTTTGTGGTTTCAGTGGTTTCTTTTATCCTGTTGTAATTATCAGGCTGCTTTTCTCTTTTTTCTGTACTTTCCAGTTTGCTTGATATGAGGAAGTGGAGTTGTGTAATTTGGCTCTTGTTCTTGATCAGAGTTCTTGTGATGATTTGGCAGGTTTGAATAAAAACTTTGTTACATCATTTCCCTGCAACAGCCCTTTGCTCAGGTGTGGGTGACAGTAAGAACACAAGTTACAGCAGTGCTTTGTTAATTTGAGAGGTTGATTTCTAAAATTGCAGGTGAAGTGTGGCTTTCCCACACCTTTGTCTGTTTTTAAGGACTCTGATAGAGGAAAAGATCTGGCTGACTTCCAAGGAATGAGCAACCTGGTGTACTTGACCCTGCTTTAAATGCAGAGGTTGAACCAGTATCTCCCTTTTAAACCTGAATTACTCTGTCCTTCTTCTAAACAGCATTTTTTTGGTAAGGAGGCTCTCCCTGGGATTCCTCACCTTCTGCTTTCTGGTTTTGTTTTGTTTTGTTTTTACTGCAATTAATTAAAGTAACTGCATGAGTTCCAGCAGTGCTGGAACCTTCATGTTCTAGTGAGCCCTGGTTTTTATTTGTTAGAATAGTTGGGAGTTTTTATGAAGCTGTGTTGACTTCTCTGTTTTCAGCATAGTCATCCATCACTTTTCCCATGCACTTTCAATGATCATTTAAAACAAATAGAAATGTGGGCTCCAAACATGACTTGCACAAATGAGATTCAGCTGGAGCTGGCAGTGTTTATAAAAATGACCCCAAATTGAGGACTTGGTGGCTTTCAGTTAATAATTTGCTTTATGCCCTGAAATTAATAGGATGTGTGTGGCAAAGAGTTCTTTCCCCTGGCTCTGTCTGAATTGAAAAAGAAGTTAACACAGTAGCTGAAAGTCTTAAATAGGCTCAGGAATGTTATCCCAGCACTGCTGTGTCCTGTAGAAATAAAAGGGTACCATTTGCATCAGCACATATTTCTGTAGCCTCTGGAACAAGCAGAATATTATCACTGTAAGAAATCAATTTACGTCCACGGTATTGTTCCAAACTTTTTGGAATGATTTAGAAGCACCCAGGGGATTCCTTTTTTAAAATGGAAAGTCTGCCCCTCAACGAAAAAATAACATTAAGATAAAGTCACCAGAGATTTCCATTTTCTTCCATAAATCTCTTTTATTATTTCAGTGCTACCAATTCTTTTAAGATCCTGTAAAACTCCCTTAAAAATGCAGAGGGGACTTGTGCAAGTGGAAGAACTATTGTTTCACTTCCGGTCCTTGTCAGCTGCAAGCCACAAATATTTTGTAATCCCAGTTAAAGCAGCCGTGGATGGCATTATCTGCAGCATCAGATGGGCACAGGAAAATTCCTTCCCAGGCAGTTCATGAGTGTGCTTGGCTTGCTCATGGTCGTTCCCACAGAGGGGCTGCCTGAAGGGATCGTGCTCAGCACACGATCCCAGTGTTCCAGAAGATTGCTCCTTGTGGGTTCCACGGCAGCTGATCCTGATCCCACGCCGTTTTCCCATCCAGGGACATCTGCTGCTGTTTTGATGTGCACATCCAACCTGGGGGGAAAGAATTCCAGGTTGTGGTGTAGTTCTGCATCCACATAAATTACTAGTTCGTTAATACACAATTGTGGTCTCTGGTTTGTTGTTTTTTCTGAAACGCTCATCTCTCACATTCCCAGCTGATACCTGAGAAGTGCCTTAGAGAATTTTAGGTGTTCACAGTCCATGGAATATGTGCTAACTCCAGCTGGGAGCACTTGGATTCCAGCTGACTGTGAGTTAATGTTTGCAGGGAAGTGAAAAGGGGATTTGCACTGGAAACGCAACTTTTGATGTTAATTTTGCTAAAACCACAAGCAAGGGAGGTTTATTGGCCTTAACAGTAAATGGTATTTGCACCAGTAACTGTTGTGTGTGTATGGCATAGAATCATGGAATGGTTTGGGTTGGAAAGGACCTTAAAATTCCTCCAGTGCCACTCCTGCCATGGCAGGGACACCTTCCACTGTCCCCTTTGCTCCAAGCCCTGTCCAGCCTGGCCTTGGACTCTTCCAGGGATCCAGGGGCAGCCACAGCTGCTCTGGGCACCCTGTGCCAGGGTCTCACACCCTCACAGGGTGGAATTCCTTCCCAATATCCCATCCATCCGTGCCCTCTGCCCCCCAGTTCTTACGTGTCCAATTTTTCATGGATGAAGTATGCATTTTCAGTTTCAAATCCACCACTCACCCCCTGAAAAATCACTTTGCTTATCACACAGACTTTTCATGCGACCTTGAGGCACAGGAGTGAGTCTGAGTCACAGCTACTTCTGTTGTGAAAATGAGAAAGTGTGATGGTCACATTGGCCTGGTGACAGTCAGTTTGTCCCATCTCGTGTTCCAGTCACAAATGAATCCCTTGGTGAAGCATTTGACCCATTTATTTCAGGGATCCACGTGTTTATTCCTCCATGTAGTGTTCAAGCAGCATGACAAAGTCTAATACAGATCTCAAGGCAACTTAATTGTCTGAAAACAATTATCATTTTTTCAGGGTGAAGTAAATTATTTCTTGATAATGTAAGTGACTTTTCAGTGAGATTTCCTTCGGTGTTTTCACAGAAATAACTTAAGGGCTGATTGTAAAAGCACGGTGTGATTTTACAGATGCTTATGAAAGAAAAGCATTCCCCATTGTCCTGTCTCTTCACCCTTTGTCCCCAGTCCCTCTCCAGCTCTCCTGGAGCCCTTTTAGGCTCTGGAAGGGCTCTGAGGTGTCCCTGGATCCTTCTCCTCTCCAGGTGAGCACCCCCAGCTCTCCCAGCCTGGCTCCAGCCCTGGAACATCTCTGTGCCCTCCTCTGGACTCTCTCCAGCAGCTCCACGTCCTCCTGCTGTTGGCCCCAGGGCTGGGGCAGCTCTGCAGGTGGGGTCTCACCTGAGCACAGGGACAGAGAGGGAGAATGGTCAGGGATGAAATCAGATATTTAATCTGAATGTAAAACAAAGAAAATGACTGGAAAGAAAAAAAAAAACAAACAAAAAACCCCAAACCCTGCTAGAAAAAAAACCAGGAACGAACACAGTGTAGGGGTTAGGATTGGGAAGGAGTTATTTGAAAGGAATCTGGGGAAATCTAGATGAGGGAGGTAGCAGAAAACCTAAAACTTCTTTCGTTTGAAGATTTTTTTTGTAGAAAGTGTTTGGGATTTGGATGGGACTTGGAGATATTTTGGTCAGCTGTCATAAGCCCGCTGATTCTGAGCAGGAAATGAAACTGCCATCATGTTTGAAAGCCACACTGTAACACAATGAGAGCAGTTCCCAAAATACTTGGCTGTGCCGGACAGCAGCCTTGGAGCTGCTCCGGGGGAGCAGCCCGGCTCAGGAAGCACCTGGGCTGCTCCCTTTGGATGCAGGTGGGGCTGCCACACTTTAACTGCAAACGTGCAGCATTCCTGCCTTAGGATTCGTGGAGAAAAGCATCCCAAACACATCCTTCGCTGGGGTTTTTTTGCCTGAGGGCTTTGTTTTTAGCAGCAGGGAAAAGTTACTTTTTTCCTCGGCGTTTTTTTTTTTCTTTTTTTTTTCTGCTGTTACATGTAACCACCCGGTGTTTCAGTGAGTTACCTGGAACGGACATGTTTCCATTGAAACTGGGGGAAAAACGCCTGGATAATCCTTAACATTGAATGTGTGCGCTCAGCTTTTGTCCTATTAAATGAGATATTAAACTGTAAAAGTTACTGAAGATGTGGAGACCTCAGAAACCTCTCCATTGCCTAAAGGGGTGCCAGGAGAGCTGGAGAGGGGCTTGGGACAAGGGACAAAGGATGGCTTCCCACTGCCAGGGTTAGATAAAGGAATTGTTCCCTGGGAATGTGGTCAGGCCCTGGCACAGGGTGCCCAGAGCAGCTGTGGCTGCCCCTGGATCCCTGGAAGTGTCCAAGGCCAGGCTGGACACTGGGGCTGGGAGCACCTGGGATAGTGGAAGATGTCCCTGCCCATGGCAGGGATGGATTGAGATGATTTTAATGTCTTTTCCCACCAAACCATCCTGTTACCCTGTGACTCATCTTCTGTCGTCAGAGGCAGGACAAAACATTTCTGAGTGACTTCAATAATGAAAGCAGTGGAAGAATTGTAACGAGGAGATGAGGCCCAAAATAGCACAAGGCCAATAAGTGCGAGATGGAAAATGTCACACTGAATTTGAAGTTTAATTAAATGCTAGAAAAAGTTATGGGGAAAATGGTTTCTAATCTACAGCTGTCTTGCCCAGAGGGAGGCAAACCTGGGAAGAGTTTCCACAGATCTTTGAGGGTTTCATAGGGCCCAGCTGTCACATTTTGAGGGGCTCTTTATTCTTCCAGCTTCCAAAGCTCTGCTGTGTTTGGAGACAGTGCAGGTGTTTTGGGATGGCTGGAGGTGAGGAGCTGCTCATTCTCTCTGTGGATAAAGGCTGCTTGAGTTCTGGTTTTTGCACAGTCTTTAGAAAACTTCCTTGCCTTGGAATCCCTTCCTGCAGCTGAAAATTCCTATTTAATTTTTACCAATTGCTAAGGAGATAATGGATTGTAAAGCTGGCCCAGAAGCTCAGTCAGGGGAAGAGGAGGAGGAGGAGTGGGAATGCTCCAGTGTGATTTGTCTCCCTACCTGCAGGTTTGATCCCCCAAAATAAAATTCCCATCTTTTCAAGCTGTCACCTCTGCTTAAAAAGCTCTGCAGCCAGGCTAGAGCCCCTTGGTGTAGAGGGAAGCAAATATTCTCTACCAGTGGCTTCTTTATATCCATAATTCCTGCTGACTGATGGGTGGAATGGTGTCATCCAGCTGAACAAGGATATTATTTTATAATGTTGTACAAATTATCAAAGCCCTGAGGTAATTGCTTGTAGGATTGGAATGCTAATTAAAGGAATTAATCTCTCTCTGGTATTCCCAGTGTTGCTCATGGATAATGGGAGGAACTTTTTCCATGCACTGGTTCATCCCAGCTCGCTTTCCTCTTGGCACCAGCATTGTCCAGGGCATCCAGCAGCACTCTTCCATGAGGACACTTTTTAAAAATCCTCATGGATTTTTAAAACTTTGGGAAAGCTTTCAGTATTGGGTTGGAGGCTTTTAATCTCACATAAAAATCATGGGGAGTGGAAAACAATTCAAAATGAAAATGAAAAAAAAATTTTTACGAGGAATCATGACAATATTCTGGGATTTGGGTGCCTGAATTTTCTTGGATAAGCTTCCTTTGACTGGAGTGTTAAACCAGCTACATGGAGATAGTTAAAAATGAGTTTCTAGTTCAAGCCCAAGAGTACTAGAAATCAAAATTTTAAACTGCTCCTATTAAAAAAATAGTACAGTGTTACTACACTAGATTTTTATATATTGCATATAATAATTTAACATATGAGAATTCAATTTAATAAGGGATAAATTTCAAAAATACAGAATTCCAAGAAAAAAGTGCGTAAAAAGAAGATGGCAAATCTGAGAAATACCTTTTTCTGTATATAAAACGTTGACAGATGTTGTGGCTCTGTGTATACCCAGATAATTCACCATATTTTCATAGCTGATCCACATCTGTCAGGCTTTGCTCTTCTCACTGGGCAGTTCATCCAGTTGGATTCAGTCTCAGTTCATTCAGCTGGATTATTGTAGGGTATTTTTATGATACTCACGTGTGACTTCAGGTACAGATCCCTGGATTCTGTCTCAACATTCCCACTGAGCACAGACCCTTCTCTCTGGCTGGGTCTGGGAGCCCCATTTCTAATTTAAAAGGGGATATTGGAGCATTCAGTGAATTAACTTTGCTGAAAGGCTCAATTTATTTAATAGCAAAGACTCAGCACTAAAGACAGCCTTGTATCAAAGAAATTCCAGCCCTGCCAGATCCTTGGGATGTCTCTTCCTGTGTGGTTTCAGTCTCTTGCTCTGCTCTGCCCACACAGTGTTGGGAGGGCCTCTGAGCACTGGCACTGAGAAATTAAGGAGTTTTTAAAAAGGTTTGAGTATTAATCCTACAGGGCTGAAATAAGTTTGAAAAGGAGCTTAAATTTAATGCAGTTATGTTCAACATAAACTGTCAAGAGACCAGATTATATTTAGGTATTCCCAATCAGGCCACATTTCAGACGTGATTTAATTAAAAGATTTAACAGCACTAGATCCCATTTTTGTTCATTTTTTTGTTGATTTTTGTCACCCAGCACTGTCCTGTCAAACACTGGAAGACTAGAAAATCCTCTCAGCTTCTGGAGAATATGGCATGACTGGGATTCCATCCATCCATCCATCCTTGTTCAGGAATACTGCTTGGAATGGGGATTCTGTGCCAGGCTTTGGGACAGGGGTGGGGGGAATCTGCTTGTGAGAGGGGAAAACCTTTCACAATATTTTTAATTATGGACTTCAGGCTCAAATTATTTTTGTCCTCACCCACTGGTGCTTACAAGGAGTGCAGGCATAAATTGTTGGTGTGATTCCCCTGGAGATAAGTGAGAATGGACTCCTGAAAGTAATAAAGCATAATTGGCACACAGAATTCCCAAGTGGGTTTTGGGAGCCCTGGGTTGATCTCCTTGCTGCACTACAGCTGCCATACCTTTGGCATTACCCCCACCATGTTTTTTCCTTTATTGTGGGAGATAATTGCTGTCATTGTTCTGTGATTCCATAATTATTGCAGATAATCACAGGGCTGTCACTCTGGACCATTTTCCTTATAAGAACACATTCGTGGAGATGACAAAAATTCCTAGAAATAGTTTTGTTGTATTTGGTCCTTGCATTTTAGCATGACTGGCAGAGTAATCCTTTTGTAGGGTGCCTGTTCAGGAATGTGGGGTTCCCTGTGTGAGATACACACTGCCCTTTTCATAGTACTTAATTGTTTCATACATTAGCATAAAATTTAATGGAATTCGTAATTTGAGTTGGAAAATGCCTGAACATTCTGAATATCCCAGCAAGATTGTTGGTGTTGTGGGTGAGACAGAGCAATGTTACATTTGCAGGACCACATCAAACTGCAGGTTGTATCTCTCTGGCATGATAAGAATCTGAAACGTTTGGGAATATATTGAATTGTTGAAATTTTTCATATTGGGACATTTCCATTCCTGAACCTAGTCTGTGAGCAGCCTGTGAGTAGCCTGTTCCCTGAATACAGGTGAATTTAAAGCCTCATAGAGAAAACAAACAGATGGAAATGGTAAATCCAAGGAGCAGTGGGGAACAACAGCCTGTGCTGGGGCAGGAAAGGTTTTGTTGAAGAGATTTATCTGAAGAAGTAAATGAAAATGGTAATACAGAGATCAAATCAACTAATTGAAACCTAAACCCAGCAAAACAGGTGATTAAAAAACTTCAAGATTCAAAAGCTCCTAAGGAACGTTTATGCTCAGTATCTTATTATTCCTTTTTTTTTTAACTCCTTTTTATCAAGTTTTATTAACTTGCATTTTATCTGTGATGGGAGTATTTTTAAGAAAATGCTTGCTTCTTAAATTTTTTAAAGAACATATTAAGAAAATAGTTTTTAAGAGAATATCTTAATGAAAATATTTATTGAGAAACGTTGGGATTTGTTGTGAAATGCATTTTCACGTGTACACATCTGTGTAAGTTTAAGATTTCTCTCCCTTAGCTCGTGTTGTTGTAATATAGAAAAGATTTGGATTTATCCAAGCTGGTGTCTGAGTTAGGGATGGTTCACCCATAGCATGAGAGGTCATAGGGAGACCTGCTGGTAAATCTGGATGGAATTCTGTAAGGAAGAATTCCCTGAGCTTTCTTGGAGGTGGTTCTCTGGGTAAGATTTGGTTTTGTAGAAGGTAAAAATAATGAGCTCTGGTCTGTTCTCCAGCAAAGTGCATTTCTTTAATTTACCTCCCAACTCATGTCAAAATATCAAAATATTTGTTGAGCTGAGCAGCAAAATAATTTATTTTTGGGTAAGGAGAACTAAAAAATCCAGACAGAGCACACACCCCACTGCTGTTCCTCAGACATTTTGTGATGATGACAGTGATCTTGTGGTCAGCAGAAGAATCCTTGAAGAGAAGAAATGGTGTCAAAGTGCTGAAGGATTTAAATGCACATTTTTCCACGTGAAAGAAGCCCATTACTGGCATGAACAGTGCAGAGCACTCTGAACTCTCCAGATGCAAAAATATCATGATGGTGACAGCTCTGCCACAAAGTCGTCTTCCAAATGTTGGATTTGAGCCAGAATATTTTTTTTCTTCCCTAAAAATGAGGAAGTGCCAAAGCAAAGATGCAGTTTATTAAAAATGCATCCTGTCAAAAGTGGAATCCCTGTGGGGATTTGTTCCAGAGCTGTGCAAGAAAAAGCAAACTAGGTCCAAGAAGTCTTGGGAGATACTTTTGGGAAATGCGTTTCTAGATATTCCTAGAATCCGTTTTTATCTTTTTAAGCCTTACATGGTAGAATTTGAAGATCTGGTTTTCCATGCTTGTGGCAGTCTCACATCAGGGTGTGCTCACTGATTTCAGTGGAATTGTCCTTTAACCCTGGAGTGTTAATTCAGTGCTGTCTCCAGCAGGTAACTCTCACTGCTGTCAGCCTTGCTGCAATTCCAAGGAATTAGAAAGGGCATTTCCTTCCGTGCCTGTGTTCACCTACCAGACCCTCATCCTAAAATGTCACAAGTGCAGGGCGCTGCCGTGAGGTGGTGGAGGCAAATCCTGTTATTATCATTGATTTTGCTTGTTCTTGTTTTAAAGGGACGTTTTTCCTGCACTGGGGGAGGGTGACAGGCATCTGTTGGTGGCTGTTCCATATTTTTCTGTGCTCGGAGGAGACTGCAGCGCCCCAACAACAAAGGTTTTGTCAGTAAAAACAATGACCCTGGCGAAATTGTAAAGGAACAAAATGATGTGCAGAACAATCATCAAGTGACTAATAAGAGCAAACAAAGAACTTGCAAACAAGCCCCAAACTCCTGACAGCAGAAAACACAAAGCTCTGGGGTAAGGGAAAGTGCAGAGTGTGTTTGTGGGCACCCAGCTGAAAGGAACTTGGGGCTCTTGTGGTCTTGCAGTGTCCATTGTTCCCATCTTTGCCGTGGTGAGAGCTCCTCCAGGGTGTGGGGGGAGAGGAAACTCCGAGCTTCATCAAGCCTTGTCGATTTAAAGAAGCTTTATTTATTATTTATATTTATTTATAGTTTTCTATTCCTATCATTATATTCTATTCCTATCTTCTCTTCTCGTCCTACCTCTTGGTCTGCTGGTTTTATTCCCAGTTTTTCATGTACCTCAGGGCACGTCCCTGGAATATCTTGTGCTTGCTTGTTGAGAGCTGGTTTGAACAAATGCACTCCTGAATAGCATGTGGCCATGCAGCATGTGGATTTAGGGAAAACAGAAACGGGAGAAATTAATTAGCCTGGCAACAAGAGGACAGCGAGACAGAGAAATTATTTTAAATTACTTTCTGTGCAAGTTCAAGAAGGAGCAGAAGCCAGAGAGGATCTTTTTGTAGGGGCTCTTAAACCTTTCTTCACTCACACCTGTTGGCATCCTCTGGGTAACAGGTTCATGTCGTTCCTGTGGATCTGGATGCAGTGCTCCAGGTGGGAGGGTCTCACTGCAGTTCAGATTCTCCCAGACAGAACCAGGTAGTGATACTCCACGAGTGAGTTGGATCTGGACCTCACTAAAGCAGACTTACCAGCACAGCCTTTGGATGTGTAAGATTATCCTGAGATACAGGTAATTTTTTTTAGATTAGCCCTGCATAGCTTTGGATGCAGACTGTGGCTGTTCTCCTGTTAACCCAAAATCCCAAAATTTCACAGAGCTAAAACTTCAGAGCTCCTCTCTCCCTGTCGGCCAAGGAAGCCCAGCACTCGCTTCTTCATCCAGGGGAGAGAGTTGGGATTTACCCTCAGCTTTTCTTAGCTGCTTTCTCTACTTGCACAGCTTAGCAGAAAACCGGGATTTTTCCCTTTTCTGCAAAGGACAGGCTGGGCAGCAGCTTCCTGTCGTTTGGGAGTCAGGCTTCAGCCCTCAGAGCTGTGATGGGTGTGGACAGGGTGCAGTTGTTCCTGCAGGATCCCTGGCAGCACTGGAGCCCGATGCCAGCAGCTCCACGTTGCTCCAGGCAGGTTTTTCAGGGATGCTGCTGAGACTTTGATCTGGGCTTTGTTGGGAATTCAGGTACAGATGTCGTGTTTTGGTGACAAACACAGCCCTGATTTACTTTTACGTTGGGGGTGTCTTGATGGGGAGGAAAGGATTTCAGCAGTGACAAATGCTGTAGGGATGGCAGAGTCTAAAAGGAAAAATAAGCAGCTTTTTTTCTGTATGAGGAGAAACTGATGCCGGGAATGAGCATTTTTAAAGGAAAATGGCTGTGGAATGGAGCTGTTGCCCAGAGAGGATGGGTTTTCCTGACCTTCCTTCCTTGCTCTCCTCACGTCCTTGGGAAGTGCTGTTCCATTTCACAGCTCTCAGTAGTGCTGAGTGTGGCAAATCCAGCTGAGCCAGGCTCTTGACTTTGTTCTGAGTTTTAGATGAGTTTTTAAAATACTTTATCCTTCACTGTCAGATAAAAGGAGATTTGTTGCTCTGTTTGGGCTAAAATACAGAGACTTCTCACCCTAGAAAGATTGAAGTTGATGCCTTAATTCTAAGAATATCTGTTGACAAATTATTATTGTCTGTACCCCAACCTTTCTTTGTAATATTCATTTTATCTTTTCTGACATATAAAAATTAAAACTCCTCAGTGGAGTCTCACTTACCAAAATCATTCAACTGAAAAGTCCCAACCTGTGCCATTGGTGAGATCACTCTGTTTGTTTAATGGATTGGAGGCAGGAGTTTCAAGTACAAACACTCAAAAAGCTTCACTCAGCATGTTTGTTCTGTAATTGAGATTGTTGGGTTTTTAATTTTAAGTCAGGAAAAGTTTTGAGTAATATTACAGAAAACAAAGGATGAAAACTCAAGTCCCTGTTCTTAATGGATTCCAAGTGGTTTTCAAAGCAAAGCAGATCAGGGATAGATAAAACAGGGGGGTTAATGCAAATGAGAGTAGGGTGGTAAAAGAATTTAATTTTCATTTTTAATACAAATATATTCACATACCAAATTATTTTAATGTAAAATAGAGAGTGCAATCTATGAGACACATCTCCCTTGTGATTTGGAGGCTTGACTCCTGAACAGGAAAATAAGTCACATTACCGGGATGCAATCCCATTGACTCCACAGAAAAGTTACCACTCCACAAACACAATGATTTTTGTTCCCTTTTCTTTTCTTTCCCTTATCTTTCTGTTTTCAGGCTGCAGCCCTGGCAGGGGAGGGTCAGCTCTAATTTTGTGCTGTTCCCTCCACCCATGTAAGGAAATTCCTTGCCTTCCACATCAGTTCTATTGTTTCCGGTGGCAGTTTAGGGAGCATTTGCCAAGGATTTCAGTGGCAAAATTAGCCCTCAAAAACTGCTAGGTTGCATCAGCTCGGGGAAAGATGGATGTTCTGAAATGAAAACTTAATCTCAGAGCCATAATATGGTTTGGGTTGGAACAGACCTTAAAGATCTCCCATTACACCCCCAGTTCGAGGGCAGTGGTTCTTATCACAAGCATGGGGTCAGGGAGTTTAAAATGCATAGAAACATAAATGTGTGTTTGCAAAAACCTCATTATTTCTGGGCAGTGGTGATTCAGATGAGACTGGTGAGAATTAGTCAGTGAAACCCATATGGCTTTACAAGTGTGCCTTTAATTGGGAGTTTTTAACTTAGCTCTGGTTTTGGTGCCTGGTGGTTAAACGAGAGGTTTAGTTCGAACACCTGAGTTTAAACTGTGAAATTATTTTCCAGAGCTTCAGCACAGCTTTTAGGAGTTTCTGTGCAAGACAAACATGAGCAGAATACCAGGAATATTTCAGAAATAAATGGGATAACAGGGAAAACTTGCCTTGGTTGCTTCACACAGCTCTGGTCTGCACTGTGTGTGGGGCAGATAGTTTCCATTTTTCATTTTTGTTTGGTTTTAAAATAAAAAATAGAGAGTAGTTCAGCTTGTTCTTTGTCTTCTCCAGGATATTGAAATGGTAATTTTTAAATGGAGAGTGGCTGAGACCTGCAAATATTTTAGTGAAGAGATTTCGAAGTCAGTCACATAAATGAAGATGAAAATTCTACACAGGGGCTGTTCTACATTGTATGTTATTTTAAACGATTAACAACCTCCTGAGGGCAACCAAATGTCCTAATAATAGCTAAAATACTGTCATTTACATATTTGATTTTGAGGGAATTTTCATGGAATGTAGAATGATTAAAACTTAATTCCCAAAATGTTTGGTATCATCTCTTGAAACAAACAACAACAAAAAAAAAAACCAACAACCCCTGATGATCTGAACTGGGACTGAAGTTTTGTTTCTGGGAAAAACTCTCAAAATTACACATGAAACTTGGATGTTGAAATCAGAACAATGTTCTTGTCCCATTCCCTCTGTGTATAATTTCATTGGTTTGAGTTAGTATATAGGATTTCTTCTAAAAATAGGCTTTAATTTGGTTGTGTGTCCATTGCATTTATTAACAGTTTCAACTCTTCTCAGCCTTAATTCCAGCCTTTAGCTTCTCAAGCTTGGACACAGGGGGAAGTAATTTTGCACCTCTACTCTAGGAGTATGGCAATTCTGTAAAGAAATGATTCCTGAAAAAAACAGTGACTTTTTTCTATCCTTGGAAATTGTAATTTTGTGCTACTTAACTTCATATTATCTTGGGTTTGATGCCAGATTTGTTGTTTTTTTTTTTAAACCCCTTGATTTCCTTTTGAAGTTGACAAAAAGACAGGTTTTTCAGTGAGATTGTAATACAGTAAGTGATTTAGTGCTCTCTGGAGAGTCAGAAAGAGAACAAAAGCCATTGTAGAGGAATAATGGGTGTTGGGTTTTTTGATTTGCTTTTTTTTCCCAGTTTCCCCTTCAAGTTGTGTGATGAGAAATTTTGAAAAGACTTTTCCTTTCAAAACCTGTGATGTTCAGTAGTTTGGGTCAGAGTGTTTGTAAGTGAATCAAATTTCAGCTGGTAACACCCCATGTGAATGTTAATTTATATCCTACAGTTCAGCAAGTCAAACCTTTTGTTTTAATATGAACACATCCAGCTCGATGTAATAATTACCATTTTATAGAAAGGATAAATCCATTATTATTGTAAGTCTGGAACCAACCAGCTCTCTGATCATGTGGCTGATGGGATGTCACCTTTTCTGTGCCATAAGGAGCTTTTTAGCCCGTGTTGGAGCTGCTTTCTCAGCCATGCCTGTGTGATACTGTAGTGACTTTCAGAACTTCACAGTTCTGGCAGCTCTCATCGGTATTTAAGAACTTCATCATATTGAAACTGCTTTTAATTAATGAAAGGAGCCAGGCTGTAATGCAGTTCTCACATGTTGACAGACCCATGTGCTCCCTGATGTTTTGCCACACTTTGCTCTGATGTTCTTTCTTAAATATCTTTATTTTTTTATATCCCGCTGGGGGGTGGTTCTGGCATCTCAGCAGAGCTGTGGTCATTGCAGGAGGAGGGGGGAAATAATGAAGTTCATATTTCTCCCTCTATTTTATTTTATTTTTATTTTTTTTTTAATATTCCTTGAACTGCAGACTGCAGCTGGCCATGAATTCATCCCCATTGCTGCGTGGATGATAACTGGAGGGAATAAACACGTGTGGGGCTGGGCTGTGTGTGCCTGACGTGTCTGTCTGAGCTAATTGTGGGAGCACTATTTACGGTCAGTGAAGAGGAATAGGCCCTTGGCATCCTGCCTTTCAGCTGACCTATTTTAGACATCTATCTTGGACAGGGATCAATCACAACACACAAGTACCACCTTCTCTCCACTGGCTCTGCAAAGCGCCCAGAGTGTCAAAACCCAGCCCAGATCTCAGCATTTAAGACTTAAATGTAACAACACGAACTCTTTGTGTGGGCTTTGACATAAAAACAACATTTGGGTTTGATATGGAGCTGTGAAATACTCATTTATGGCATCGTGGGATGAAAAAAGTCACAGCTGCTTTGCAAACTGAGCACTTAGAATTGCTTTGCCAAATTGAACTTATTTATTTACATTTCTTAGCAGAGTTGTACTCCAGCCCTGGTGTTTGAGCTGAAAAGCTTGAGGAACAGATAAAAGTCGACAGTTCTGTTTTGGGGGAGTTTCAGGCTTCCTGTGGTCCCCCAGGGAGAGCACAGGCAGTCTTGGCAATTTTACCCATCATTTGTATGCTCTGTGAGCACAGGGCGGAGCTGCTGTTGGGGCTGCCTGTGTGGGATGTGAATATTCCTAGGAGTGCCCTTGGAATGGGATGGTGACACCCAGGGCTCGTCCCTTCAGGGATAAAAGCACAGGGAAGTTCAAATCCTGATGCCAGCCTGGGACTGAGCCTCCTGGGCCAGCTCAGGGTGAATCCCAGCTAAGCTGTGCCCACACCAGCACAGACAAGAGCTGAGCCTGGCTCTGTGTATGGCTGCCTGCTTCCTGTGGATTTGCTGCTGGGAATTCCCTCATGTTTTCCTCAATTCAATATCCCAACTCTAAGCTTGTATTACATAACCCTTTAACTAAGAATCTTTAAAAATTCTATTTAAAAGAGTGTTTGGTGGAGCTGGCACCACTTGCAGGAGCCAGGAGCAGTTATCCTGCAGCTCTTTCCAAGCCATACTGGAATATCCTTCCCAGGGCAGCTCCAGGAGCTGCCCTTGCTGCTGATCCTTCAAGCCCAGCCTTTGATCAGCTGAATGAACCAGTCACAATGTGGGGGCTTGGAAAGAATTCCCAGTTTGCTCCTGGTTTGGCATAATGGTTTCCTGATGGCCATAGAACTGTTCAGTTCGAGGCAGGTTTGATGTGTAAGGCTGGAGGAAACAATCTGCCTCTGCTAAAAATTCCTTTACACTTGGAAGGTGGAGGATGAAGGAAATAGTGTAGTGAGAAGTAGATTTGGGATATCAGAGTCTGGACATGAGAATTCTAGTCCCACAATTTGATTATCTCCTCGAAGCATCCCTCACTGAAGGGGTCTGTGTGCTGCTGGGAAAACTTTGCAGAAGGAAGATCTCTTCTGTTCTTCCTGAGTTCTGAGGGATTTCATAAAACCATGGAATGTTTTGCATTGGAAGGGACTTAAAAGCTCATCCAGTTCCATCCCTGCCATGGGCAGGGCCACCCTCCACTACCCTAGGCTGCTCCAAGCTCTGTCCAACCTGGCCTTGGACACTTCCAGGATTTGTGTCTGATTTATTGTGTCTGTTCACCTCACCTTAAACGTTGGCCTTGATTTTTCAGGGGCAGAAACTATTCCTTAAGCCTTGCACAATTTCACTCTTTTCTCCCCCCTCAAATTTTCAAAATGTTTTAAATAATGAAATACAATTTTCTAGAGAAACACATTCTTGAGTTTGTTGGAGAGTGCACAGTTTCCACGAAGGCACTGTTTAAATGGATCTCTGTGAAATATGACCTATTTAAAAGTCTGTATCATATGTATTTAAATACATCCTGAGTTAAATATTTAAATGATGTTGTCAGTCACTTGCAAAGTCAGATTTAACACAGAACTTGTGTTACCTGCACTGCGTGATGTGATTTTACACCTCTGCCTACAACAGAGCTTTGGGGTTTGAGCTCTGCTGTCACTGCAGTGTTTGGGATAAATTTGTATTGCTTATTTGATATTTCTGTGCACAGAAGAAAGTGAAGTGGCAGCTATTGCTTGTTTGATAAGCAGACAGCTGGGGAGTGTCACATGCAGATGTTGAGTGTCCTGGCACCATTCCCTGAGGAATACTCCTGTTGGCAGCACCCTGTGGCCTTGCAGTTCCTGGGTGTCTTCCCTGGCCGCAGTGACATCTCCCTGAGCACATTCCCTTCTCCAGAGCTGCTCTGCCCTGGGAGCAGCTGGATGGGAATCGCTGGGATGCTGTTGCAGTGCTGTGTGCTGCCATCTAATGGGAGCCCAGCACTGTCATTCCTCCTGCCAGGAATGAGGGACAGGCTCTGTCTGCTCCTCACAGGTGTAAATCTGCTAAAAAAAGAATGGTGTGAGCATCTTGCAAGTCCCAGGGAGAATAATGATAAATTGTATACAGAGATTCTTCCTGCCATTCCTGATTTTCTTTATTTCTTTCCCTCCTGCAGGCTCTTGATGGAAATATATATGATCACCTTAAGGATTATTTAATGGCATTCAGCAGGACTGAACTAGAGACATGCCAAGCTGTACAAAACACATTCCAGTTTTTACTGGAGACTTCCAGCAGGGTAAGTTTGAACTGAATGATCCTTTGTAACTGAATCCTTACAGCATGGACAAATCCCCAGGCCTAAGATTTGCTTCCAAAATCATGACAAAACTGAAGGGTTGTTATTTTTGGTTACTCTTGAGTGGTGTTAAGTTAGAACACACCAGGCAGTTTTCTTGGGGAGAATTTTTCCTCTAGCACCCAGACTGCCTTCCCCTGAGTGCATTTACATCCAGAGATGCTCAGTTCTCCTCACCCTGCACGTTTGGGAGGGGAAATGGCAGCTGAGGGTTCTGCACGGTGTAATCTGGAGCAAAGCCCCGGGAAACTGCTTGGATCATTTCTTAATAATTGTCTGTCAACTTCAAATCCAAACTATTACGCTGTTTTCTCCCTGGAATTAAGAGTGGCAAACACAGCAAACAAATTAGAGCCTTGTCATAGACATGGTTTGTTTGCTTTGTCGAGCAGCCAGGCTGAGAGAGGCGTGATTGCTTCCAGGGTAATTTTGATACTTAAATAATTCATCTGCTGGGCTAAAAAGAAAAAAAAAAAAAAATTGCCACTGAGCTCAGAAAAGCTGCTTTGGTGCAGTCATAATATTCCTTTGTACGTTTAGCTTACCCACCCACCCAGAAACAGAGCTCATTCACACAGAGATGTGGAGCAAGAGCTCGTTTAACACATTCCTTATTTACCTCCAAGCAAGTGATCTCACACCTTCAGAGATCTAAAGTGAGGGCATGAAAAACGGGCTTCACCCTCAGCTTTGAATTTCCTTGGCAGCAACTGTAAAAATAATCAAAATACCATTTTCTCTTCAGTTGTAGAAGGGCTCTCAATAATTTACCTTGGGGTGTATTATTCAGGTCTGCTTCAAATACCTTCCCCATTAATGCTGCCTTGGAATCTTTTAGCTAAACAGGCTTCTGTATAATGCCTGCATAATTAATTTTTCACTGTTGTATCAGATCGTTTGTGTTCAAAATACTCGGAGAGCTGCCTGGTTGGGACTTTGATCCAGTTCTAAACTGCCATATCCAGGCAGTTCATTGGAGTGGGAATGCTTTCCTCAGACACTGGAGTGTGCTGAGGTCGGGGTGGTTTGTGTTAGCCAGGCCAGAGAGCTCCAGGTCTGGCTGATTTTACACGAGTCAGGCTGTTTGTGAGAGGGGAACAGTTGTGTGTGTGCTGTGCTCTGTGGGCACAATGCCTGGAGAAGGGACAAAAATGTGGATCCAGCTGGCAAGTCTGAGCAGGGCTTTTACAACTGGTTTCTACAACTTCATTTGCTTCTCTCCTTGTGCTTCAGGAATGCAAAGAAGAGAAATTGGTGTTGCTTTGCTACTGAAAATGTGTGCTTCACTCTGAATATATTGACTGGTAGATTTTTCCACAGGCTTTGCTTATCCTTTCTTTCCACAACAGATCCGGGTTGCAGTAATCAGCCCAAAAAAAGAATCCAGAAAAAAAAACCACCATCCCTCCACCAAAACCCATCCCTGTGTTTCAGAAGCAGCAAGAGCTGTTAAACATGTAATAAATTTGTTAGCAATTTAGAATAAACCTGTCATCAAAGCAAAGGTTTTAAATATTTATGGGGGGTTTTGAATGCTTCTTCACCTGTTCTGTGTTAGTTTGCAGTACAAGCTTGGCAGGCTCTGCATAGAAGAGACACTTCAGGTCATTGGGAGGAATGTTTTTGCTCTTCCATCTGAACTGTGTTTCTCTTTGCAGGATGGAATTAAATTGTATTTGTCCTTTAGAGGAACACAAGTTGCTTCCCACAAGTGCCAGGGATGGCTCCTTGGATGGGCAGGGCTGGCTGTCACCTCCTGTGATGCAGATTGAGGGGAACAGCTAAAAAAACAGATTTTCTGTACAAAATGCAGCTTTTTCATAGTTTTATCATTGTTTGTTGGGGCTTTGGAGATTTTATTACTCCTAGGTCATTCCACTGACACTGGAATGGGAACACTGACCCCAAAGAGGGTAAAGTTCCCATGGGATACTGGGAAGGAATTGCTCCCTGGGAGGGTGGGCAGGCCCTGGCACAGAGAAGCTGTGGCTGCCTCTGGATCCCTGGAAGTGTCCAAGGCCAGGCTGGACAGGGCTTGGAGCAACCTGGGACAGTGGAAGGTGTCCCTGCCCGTGGCAGGGGTGGAATGGGATGATTTTCCAGCTCCCTTCCCACCCAAACCAGTCTGGAAGTGTGATTCTGTGAAAATGCAATTTAACTTTCTTTTCACTTGAACAGTCTTAGTCAAGACTTGTACTTCTTGCACTTCTCTTTTGGAAAAAAGAGCTGATTTTCTTTGGAACATTTTCTTCAGTTCCATTTGCTGTTTTGGGTAATGTTTCTGTGAGATTTCTGGTAAGAGGGCAAATAATTCCCTTCATGCACATCTCTGACTGTTCCTTATTTCTGCATATGGGATATATTTAATGTTTCATTTCAGGTCTGTTTTAACCTGTCAATTGACACTGAATTCAGAAAGAAACTGTGTAAGAACATGGATTTAATCACTGAATAACAGGAAATCTATTTGGAAAAGTTGCAGCTTAATCCCAATGATACAGTGTTGCTTTGGAGCCTTTTTATTCTCTTTTTATCAACTGTCCAATATTTTGTGCAAATGCAGGATTTCATGTGCTGGGCTTGCACATTCTCCCAGGCCTCCTGTTCTGATAACAGTTGTTTTCATTTTTAACCACTTACTGTGGCTTTGAGGAAAAATCTCCTAGGAGTGCTGTTGGAAAAATTAGTTTTTTGCATTGAACTGAGTTGCTTGGGAGTCAGATTTCTGTGGGGAAAGCACATTAAAATATCTGTGTAGGTTTTCACATCCTCAATAACTTCATTTGGGTTTTTTTTTTCCCTAACTGAAGTTAAAATAGCTCCACATATTTGGCATGGCCCAGGGTTGTGTGCTATGGTCAGTGTTCACGTGGATCTAAAGGACAATTCAATGGAATAGCTGGTTAAATGAAATTATTTTTATGCCAGATCAGTGCTGAGCATCCTCTGAAGCTGCAGATGTTTCCTTCTTTAGTATTTTCTGGATTTCTATTTCTGGGAATTCGTGATGCAAATCCCTGTCTGTTTTCTCCCCATTTGAGTGTGTTTATGTTCAACTGCTCAAATTGGAGCAGTAATTATGTACTTTTCTGGTTTAGATGAGTGTATTATTGGCCCTGGAGGACTATTTACTTTCTTTAACTGGAGATTAATTTTTTACAGTTCAGTATTTCAGCAACACTAGCATCAACATTTTGCTGCATTAAAGAACAAGTTTTATTTCCCATTGTCCACGCAGCACAGAGTTCTTGGTCATGCACAATGCTGCTATTTCTGGATAAATACCATCTTTATTATCTCCTTTGTACATGTAAACCCCCAGTTTGGTAATAAATTGATATAATTTTGATGCATTTTCATCAATTGAGGCAGTGAATGCTCTCTAAGAGTTCTTCAACCAGCGATCCTATTTTTTCAGCTTGCAATCACTGGGTATTTCTTTGTAAATCTGTGTAAATTGTGACATAAGAGGTTTGTTTAGGGATCTGTGTCATAGTGTCTGAAACGTATCATTAAACAAATTTGGGAGCTGAAGGAGTTTTGCTTCAGCAAAATGCAAGCTTGGAGAGTTTTCTCTGAAAGCAATTTAATAGAGAGATGAAGTTTGTAACTGATTTCGGATGCATTATTCCAAATAGTCTTTTCAGCTCCCACAACTAATAATTTCTGCCAAATTAAGACTTTTCATCTTAAGAAAGAGCAGTGCACAGGAAATTACCCACAAGAGGAGGGAAAAATATTTATGGCAGTGACAAAGGAGGGTGTCTATTTAATAGTTGGTGGTTTTTTCCCCATTTTGTAGGTAAATGGCAGAGACTTTTAGGTCCTTGTCACCTGCTGTGTGTCCTGAACAACTCAGCCCTCAATTCCCTACTCGTGCACCCCAGCTTCTGCTGCAGGTTTCATCTCAGTTGGAAACCGTGCTGGTTTTGCTCTCCAGTTTTTTCAGTTCACGAAACAAGGAGTCTAAATAAACGAAATAAACGAAATAAACTAAATAAACCTTTTTTTCTTTCCTCAGGTGGTGCGGGATTACAATCTCCAGCTGTTCTTACAGGAGAATTCCGTGTTCCACAAACCTCAGCCTTTCCAGTTCCAGCCCAGTGACAGTGACACTGTAAGAGCCCTGTGAATCCCTGCAGTTCCTTCCCCTTGCTCTGTTTTAAAGCAGATTGTTATAAATGGGGAAGAGAATCACTGGTATCCCAGGCTGGTTTAACCTCGTGCTGTATTTTTGGGAAAGAAAGGGAGAGTGGCCTGGTTGCAGGAGGTGGGTGATGATAAAAAAAAGCATCAAACAGGCTCTACATCACCCACAAAAGAGCAGAATCTTTTTATGGCTTCCAGATTGTGACTAACAGTCCTGTGTTTCACTGCTTTCAACCTAATTCCTACTAAATTTTGTTGCCTTTTTATCCTGCTGGTGAGGTTCCATAACATTCACTAATATTGGCTTACAACTGTGCCAAATGAAGTGTCCCTACACACCTAAATTGCTCAAGGAATACTGAGAGATACATAGAGAGAGTTACTAAAAATAAATGGTGTTAAAACACTGCATTCCAAAATAATACCCAGAAATCTTACCTTGGTTTCTGTGTTGCTTCCACAGCAATCATTAATGGCATTAAAAGTGAGTGAATCAGGGTATGTAAGTGCATTTCCAAACAGCACCTTGATTAAAGTGGATTCTTGATATCCCATTGACATTACCAATGTTATTTTAAGAAACAGCTGTTTAAAATAAGTTTGAATCTTTTAAGGCATACGAACTTTTTCTGGCTTGAATTCATTAGGGAACTGACTTGGGCAGTCCTGATCTGCAGTTCAAGTGATTCAGATCAAGACCTGCATAAGAGTGATTTTCCCAGTCACCCTGACACCTCTGACTGGGTATCCTTTGCATTTCCCTTTTAACAAACTCTGATTTTGATGTTTATTCCTGAAAGGGTCAGTTATTCCTGTAAATGAATGTTTGGACAATGCTCTTGGATGGGATTGTTGGGGTGTCTGTGCAGGGCCTGGAGTTGGACTGGATAATGCTGATGGGTCCCTTCCAACTCAGGACATTCTGTGATAAATTTTAGGTTGTTCTTGATAACAGTAAGCAGAAGCTTTTTGAGTCTTTGCTCTGCCTCTCTAACCTTTGCTGCTGTGTTCTCCTCCCTGTGCATTCCCTGCATCCAGAGTTTTAATGCAGTTCAGCTGGTGGAGATTGAGCCCTCACCTGTCAGTGCTATGAGAATGACCATAGCAGAGGTACCTGGGGTGTTTCTGGTCAGCCCTGTGTTATCCTTGTGCATGTGGGATGCTGATTTTACACTCTGGAGAGGTGGCAACAGAATGCACAATCTTTATATATATATATAAAACAAAAAAGGAAAAAAAAAATCTTTTTTTCACAATGAGATTTGAAGGAGGAAAAATCAATTTAAGGATGTTATTCGTGGGGGGCAGCTTCACACTTCTCCTGTGTTCTTGCACGGGGTTTGTAATTGATATTCTAGTCTGCTGGGGCATGAATTAAAATTTCACAGCTCAAGAAAGTGCTGTGTGTAATTGGTTGCTGCTCCTCTGTGAGAGGGAAAGGTTGTCTGACAACTGCAGGCTCTTGAGTGTGCACTGATGAAATGCAGCTCTATTGCTGATTTAATTTGGCTCTTTTTCCAGAGGGCCATCCCCACGGCCAGGAGAGCTGTAAGTCACTGCCATTAAACTCTTCAGTGTGACAGCTGCCAGGACTCTGTGCCGTGGCACAGAATTTTTGTGGGCTCACAGGGTCCACGTGTGCTGCCGGTGCTGCCTCACTCCAGGAATTTTTAGGAAGCAATGAATGGGTCCTTCATGTCCCAATTCCTCACTCCTTTGCTTGGCTAAGCCACTTGGGGCTGCAGAATTCCTGCATTTCCTCAGTGCACTGCAGCTTTTTAATCTGCTGTAATCAGTTTTCACTATAATAATTAAATTATGCTTCTTTATGATCCGTGTAATTCTGCTCAGCTAACAGGATCCTACCTGGGCAATCCCATTTTTAATCAAAAAGTACAAGAGAATGCAGGCTCTTGCTCAGGATTTTGAATTGGTCAGAAGTTTTCTAATTGATGGAGCAACATTTAATTGCAGGAGAACAATTACCAAGCATTTTTTTGCCACATGTTCTGTTTCTAGATGTTTTGCAGAGATTTCTCAGTTGGCTTTTACTTTCTGTGGGTTGTGCATGATAATTTTCACACCAAGGACTAAAAGAAGAAAGTAGAGTCATAAATAGATCTCATCCAAAGTTTAATATTAACCTTTTCCAAGAACAAGTTGTGGGCTCTCTTCAGGCTGATCCAATGGGACTGGGCTCAAAATTGGGAGTATTTAAGTGTTACTGGAATTATGAGGGCTGTAGTAAGGAAGAATGTTACAATATGGGTATGGAGCTCAGAATGGGGAGATCTGAATTCTGATGTAAATTCTACTTTTACATGGTCCATCCCAAATTTCTGTTTTATAAGAGAAGAGCTGTTACCAGGATTTCAGTGCAATCCTCCAGTTTGCTTTCAAAATGATCCCAGTGCCACTCAGAGCCTGGAAAAGGGTCTGTTCCTAAGAAAGGAAGGAGTGAAACAATTTTCCATCAACTTCCAGGATTTTTGATCCCAAAAATCCCAGTTGCTCTAGGTAAAATGTACACTTTTCAATGCCCACAGAGAGAAAGCCACTTCAAAATCTTTTACATCAATCAGGTATTTCACTTTATCTAAAAAAACTGTTTTGAGCTTGAATTTAATCAATTGTTCATGTTACTAAATTACTCGGGTGATTTCATTGTCTTGGTTCATTTTGATGGACATAAATTGTTATTTTTAAAAAACGAAGTTAAAAAAAATCCCTAAAACAAACCACTTACCCTTAAAGGAATGGTTTGTTTTGAAAACATTCAGAAAGAAATTATTGATCAGCTCCTAAGAAGCTTTAATCCTCTTCCAGAAATGAATTCCCAACATGGATTTATAGACAGCAAAGTAGAGAATGGAGAAGAGTCTTTAAAAATACCAAGGAAATGCAGGCAGCACATGTTGGCATTCCACAGAGACTGCTGTGATACTCCACAGCTTCATCATCCCCCATCCTCCCACGAGGAAAGGGATATTTCTTAATTCCACACAAATCCACTGTGTGGAAAACATGTTGTCCCTGTGCTCACAGATAAGCCACAGGAACAGGGCAAAAAAAAAAAAAAAAAAAAGGAAAAGAAAGGAAATTGGCCAGCTTTTCTCTGTTTCCTGTTTGGAAAAGCTGCTTTTTCCTTGATCCCAGGGTTATCACGTGAGAAAAGGAGCCAGGTGACACAAAAGTGTCCCTGGAAGAGGAGGAGAAGGGCCCTGAAAAGCTGACATTTCATTTTTGGGGTCTTTTTTTCCTGTTTTTCATTCACTGTTTCCTCAGAGAACATGAGGAAAAGCTGTGGCCCAGCTGATTTCTGCCACAGCTTCTTGACACGAAAAGAATCTTTTTTCCCCCCTCTTAATTTGCACAAAAACACCTCAGGAAGTTCAGTGGAAAGTTTTGCAGTTTCCCCACATATAACTTGACTGTTTTATGGGTAGATTGTGAAAATAAAGATAATTTTCCCTTCACCTTCAGAAGAACATCTTGGAATTTATGAGAATCTTCTATGAAGGAATTTTATATAAGTTGCATAAACAGGTACAAAAAGGGCCCATATTTCTATATTTACAGTGGTCTGTACAATTAATACCAGAACAGACCAGGTTTAAGTATAACTTTCTTGAAGCTTAATCTAAGAAAAAAAAAAAAATCCTAAGTTATTTAATTTTATCAACCTTTTAATACTGGAACAGACTGGTTTTAAGTATAACCTTTTTGAGGCTAAATATATATTAGAAAGAAGTAATTGTTTAATTTTATTCAGTCGTGGGAATTCTTTTTTTAAGGAGAATTGCAACCATTCAGGTAAAGAAATGATCAGTGGGTGTGAGTGGGCAAAATTCTGCTTTCCTTCTGTGACTTGACCCATCTTATACCTGTCTAAAACTGATTTTTTTTTAAATTCTTCTCACCCCGGTTGTGCTTAAAATAAGATCTGAGGTCGAATATTTCTATTTGAGATTGATACTCAAGAAACAGAAAAGTTTTGGATTTACTGAGGACTTAGCTTAGGTTGAATGTGAGGATCATTCCTGATTTTTCTCTTAAGTATAATGAGGTGAAATTGGCTCCCAACCTAATGGATTTTATTTTAATTTTCACCATCTAATTTTAATTTAGAGAGCACACAGTTAGAATTCTTTGGGGTTTTGCAGTCAGGAAACACAGTTTAAGCAAAGCTCTGAGTATTTTCTAACAGTGAAGATCAGAGAGCAAAAGTTGCACTTGGAAGAAGTGGCCACTTAAGAACTACAAATCTGTTTATATTGCATTGAAAATATCTACAAAATCCATTTTTCTGGGTCAAACTTGATTTTAAAAGTCTTTTTTTTGTATTTGGTTACCTAATGAGGGCAATTTTTCCATATTTCTAGTTCTAATAGATTTTTGGGAAAATTGGCTGGGAATGCAGCTGCTGTGAGGGCTGAGGCAAATGAAGATAATTATGAGGGTGAGAATAGAAGTAAATTAACAAAAATACTCTGCACTCTAATTTCGAGATTAATTTCGGTGAGAACAATAAAAGCCTTTAAAAATAAACAAGGTTCAAATTAAATTTAAAAAAAGGGTTGTGCTTTTCATCTCTTGAATACAACAAAAGTTCTTAATACAGAAACATCAAGGCCTGGGAATAACAAAGCTGTGTTGATCAGTGATATTTAATAAAAATCCATACTTTTGAGATAGTAGACTTCAAAAACAAAACCAAAAAACCTGAAACAAACAAAAAAAAAACCCCAAAACCCAAATGAAAACAAAAAACCTGAAACAAGCAAACCAAACCAAAACATCCCTGCCCAGTCAGATGTTCCTCTTCCTTCTGCAGCCCCCTCATCAATTTATTGGATTAATAAAATATTGTCTAGTATTAATAATATATTATAAATGTGTTAGTTTCAAAAGCAGCATGTGTTTCTATAAAGCAGCAGTAATAGGTTGATTTGGATTTAGCCTTATTGTAACATAATATGTGATATATTATATATATATTATTATCACATATGTGATAGTAATAATAATGGATTTAAGTCCTTTTTTGTTATTCTGAGGGGGGGAAAAAACCCCCCTCGATGCAAAAAAATCTTAATTTTTAAAGATGAGGAGTGTCCAATTTGAAATGTTGGAAATTGACTGAAATATGAGTCAGCCCCAGCTCACTCTTGGCTAAATTAAAATTAAACGAGTTCAGCAATAACAGACTAAAAGGAGCCCCAAAGTTGGCTCACGATTTTCTCAGAACTGCTGAGTTTAGCAATGAGTTGTGTGAAAAATGTCATGTGTGTTCCTTCCTCCTCCCTAGAGTGTTGCTCTGCAGCACTGGCATGGAAACTTCTTGTTTTCACCTCCTTTTAAAAGAAATGCCTCCTTTTTAGATGTGTTTTATGTCAGTGCTTTGCATGCAGTTCATGTTCCCTGCTTTTTTTTGCCTTGCTAGGAGTGAACTTTTTTAGGCATCAGCCACAAAAAATAAGGAACCTTGAGGCTCGAGAACCAATGTGGTTTGGTTTTGGTTTTTTTTATTTTGTTTTTTTTTTCTTTCAAGACATCTCTGTGCCATCTGCATCCAGATATAACTGGATTAATAAGAATCCAGGCTGAATTTGGGGCTGTTGGAAGGCAAATCCTGCACCTGCACCAACATTTCAGCCCAAAATGGAGAAGTGACATTTGTCTGCAGCCTCGAATGCTTTTGTTAATTTAAGAAGCAGCATTGCTGCCCCTAAGCTTTTTTAGCTGCTTGGAGCCATCCAGAACTTTCTGTTGGTTTACTGCTCGAATTTTTAGCACTAAACACTGTTTGCATTGTAATCCAAGCCCTGAGGGAACAGCAGAGTGTCCATCTATGTTTAGCTCAGGTTTTTTGGCTCTCCCTTCATTCTTTGGCCATGGAGAGTGGCTTTGGTTTCCCTCTCTTTTTGGAAGAGGTTAAATTGAGTCACTGCACGTCTTGGCACCACCAGGTTCCAGGTTCCAGTCCTGAAAATATTTCATCTTCGTGGAGTAGATCAGGGCAGGATCAGACCCTTCAGCTCCTCCACCTTCTTCCCTACGATTTGGACTTCAATGTCCCCAGCAGATAAATCTGGTTTAGATCTTTTCTTCTCACTGTTTTAATGGTTTTCATTTGCTCAATGTTCCTGTCCAGTCTGTCTTTCCCTGAGGGTACAGAATTATGGCTTTTCATTGCTGCATTTTTATTTTGTTTTATATTTAGACCTTTAAGGAAGGGTGAGGTCTGCCTGGGTGCAATACTGCTTTATAAATAATACAAGTCTGATCCTACAAAATTCCTTTATTTTTTAGTAGTGCTTAAAGAGTAGCCACAAAGTCTGCATTCATTTTTCTGGTCAAGTGCTTTTGATAAATAGACTAAAACCCAAAATCACGTTTGGGGTAATGGAGAAGATTACCAAGTGACTGAAAAGTCTGGATTCTTTCCATATGAAAATGAGCTGCTGAGTAGAAGCAAGAGCAGTGGGAACACTGAAAATATGTTATGGGCTGTTTTCACTCTCAGATGTTTCATAGGGAAGAGGGAATGTCAAAGATTCTGCTCAGGTGGAAGCTGTGTGATAAACTGGGAAAAAGTGAGGTGAAATGTTATCTTAAGGAGTGGATGTGCCTATGTAAATACATGTGTTGTCTTCTTCGAGTTTATAATGGAGTAGCTTAACAGAGGTAATTAAAGAAGTCAGTAATGAAGGAGTATGATTCCCTAAATCCACCTCAATAAAAGCCAAGTTAGTAATTAAATTGAGGGCATTTGTGAAGAGACCCTCACCTGAAGCTTCACCTTCCTACCTGCTCATCCCAGCCTGTACCTCTCCTCTTCCTCTCCTGGGCTGCTCCACACCTTGTGTGACAATTCCCTGTGCTTGGAAAGGGACACTGGCTGGGCATTGCAGACACTCAGAATAAAGGCCAGTTCAACTTTGGCAAGGAGCTTCACTGAACAAGTAGCAAGCTGAATCAATTTTTTCCTCTTTTTCAATTATATCCCCTGATTGGCTGTCAACCAAAGTTAGTATTTTTTGTCTCTTCCATGAGGACAGTGTAATCTAAAGGCTAGAAAAATCTTGTTTTCAGCATGACTTCAGTTTGCCTCCCAGTGTCTCTTGGTTTTACCCCAGTCTGTGCCAAATGCTGGTGTAGATGATCAAACTGTCATCCTTCCTTGACACAAATCATCCCCCTTTTCCTGCTAAAATACCTGATAACAGCATCTCTTCTCTGCAACAGCTGGAGGCTTCCCAGCTACTCTGAAAATAATTCCATGTCTTTCTGCTCTCTTACCCTTTCCTGATGGCTAACCTTGGATTTCTCCAGCCTAAACAACCTTTTCATCCTTTTGGGCTTTTTCTCTAGTTTCAAACTGCACCTGATGAAGAAAAATGGTGTCTTTTGAACTATACAGAGTGAGAAATTTGTGACACAGGCATTTTTTTTCACACTTCAACAGCTCTGTGTATATTCTCTGTTCTTGAGTCATAGTTCATAAGGGATTTTTTTGGTTGATCACAAAGGCTGGACAAGATGATGTCAACTTGTGATAAAAAGGAATGCAGGGGGGTTGTGGATTGCAGTGACAGGATCAGGAAAGAAAAAAATCATAGAGACTGGTTGAGGTTGAAGGGATCTCTGGAGGTTGTCTGGTCCAGAACTGGTTGTCCAGGACTGTATGCAGGTGGCTCTTGGGTATCTTCAAAGATGGAACCCATCCCAAATGATTCTGTCACTCTCTTAAGATGGAAACGATGGAAAGATTGGAAATTATTTCAGTAATTCCATGCTGGGAAATGTTTCTGTTCTGGTCAGCCTGTAGACAGTGGAGAACTATTTCATCTTGATTTAGTTGGAACTTCTTGAGAGGGACAGTTCTACGTTTTGTAATTGACACAACAAAGGCAGGAGTAAGATGGAACAATATCAAAAATGTGATGGGAAATTTCAGTCTCCGTTTTGCAGACACAAACATTTTTGAGCAGAAACTGCCGTGCTGTACTGAAATATTTGATGGCTTTGTGGTTTGATCACAATTTACAAAGAATGAGGCCCTTGGTCACATGAAATCTTTCATCTTTAGGAAGGAATTGTTCCCCATGAGGGTGGGGAGGCCCTGGCACAGGTTGCCCAAGGAAGCTGTAGCTTCTCCATCCCTGGGAGTGTCCAAGGCCAGGTTGGACAGGGCTTGGAGCACCCTGGGACAGTGGAAGGTGTCCCTGCCCATGGCAGGGGTGGCACTGGATGGGCTTTTCAAGTCCCAACCCATTCCATGATCTTTGTTTCCTATAATGCCTATTCACTTTGAGAATTGAATTCCTGGTACCATCCCAGAGTTCACCAACAAGTTCTTGTCCTACCTTCTTTGTTTCATAAGAAACAAGATCCCAGGATGATAAAACATAACACAGAGTTACCCTGTGGGTAAACACAGGTCTAGCCCGGGGTCTGGGCCATCATAACTTGTTCCCTTTTCCCTGTTGCAGAGCCGGCAGCTGGAATCAGAGACGGGGACGACGGAAGAGCACAGCCTGAACAAGGAGGCGCGGAAATGGGCGACACGGGTGGCCCGCGAGCACAAGAACATCATCCACAGCCAGAGGGTGGGTCTGGGGCAGGCACATTCCTTTGGGACAGGAGCTGCTGCAGGCACCAGGGAATGAATCAGCCTGCATTCACCTGGGTGTTCCAAGTGTGTTCCACACCAGGAAAATCCGGGGGGAATTTGCCGTTAAATCTAAGGGGAAGATGTAAAATGAGGCGGGAATCGATAAATCTGTTTCTGTGTCTGTGGCTCAGCTCTGAAGAGCCAAGGGCTGTGTTTGGCAATCAGGCAGCTGGATTTTGGAATGTGTTGAATATGTCTTTTAGGAGGGAGAATAAAGACCAAAGTTTCTTGCTCTTCTCCCAAAAAATCCAGCCATGAAGGAGTCTGCTGTGCTTTCACCACACCCTGCCCAGTTTCCTGCTTATCCATACAATTCCAACCCCGAGTACAGCATCAGCTGGAGAAAAACAACATCCAGAATACTCTGGCATGTCTGAGAAGGCTCCAGGAGACCTCAGAGCCTCTTCCAGTGCCTAAAGGGTCTCCAGGAGAGCTGGAGAGGAACTTGGGACAAGAGATGGAAGGGGACAGGACACAGGGAATGGCTTCCCACTGCCAGAGGGCAGCCTTAGAGTCATCTCCTTTTATTTCCTGGCATGGACCTTGGTTGGTCATCCCCAGCATCCAACAGAACAGTAACTTCCCTGATTGTCACAGGTCTTTGTCTTTGGCATTTACTGCACCTGGTGTGTTTCCTTGTTCCTGGCAGACCCTGGAAGAGCTGGAATGCCACGGGCCCGTGATGTCCGAGCAAACCCGGGCAGAACTGGAGCAGAAAATAGATGAAGCCAGGGAGAGCATTCGCAAGGCTGAGGTGAGGAGGAAATTCCTTTGGCATTGTCACTTCCTTCCCACAGGTAGATGTTTGTTACAGCTGTTTTCATTTGGTTACTGGAAATGTGTCTGTTTAGCATCAAAACCCAGGGAATTTAAAGTTTTGGTTTTTTTCTTGATTTGGTATTGGTCAAATCACTGAAGGAACTTCATGAAACTCCAGATCTGAAGAGTGATATTAAAAACACCTCCTGATGAAGAGTGATCCTCTTGCTGCATTTTTCACTGTCAAAAGTCAAGAATCTCTCTACTTAGGGGCTTTATTTGAAACAGATTGAAAAACAGTCTCATTGGTTTTAGTAATTTTCTTCTGCTTGAAGGAATTAATACCAGAAAATGGTAATTTTATCTCTGTCTTCATATTTTTAGCTTCTAGAAGCAGCTGCCACATGCTGTTGTAGTGGGTTTTGATACACAAACTAAATCTGACTGTTGGGAAAACACTGGAAATAATCCTTGTATCTCTAATTTTACTGTGAGGTGCTTTTTAAAAGGGTTACAGAGGTTTTTGAGATCTGTTGTGGGTTAAGACTCATGAAGAAATTAACTTTTTATTTGGCTGCCAGTGTTGGGTTGGTAAAAGTGAACTGTTTTCATGACCACTGAGTGAAAAACCCCATTGCAGGCAGCAGGATCTGATCTGCTGGGTTTTGGATGAGTGGGTTGCTTAATTAAAACTGTAGGAGAAACCTAATTGTTTCAGTGAAGTGCTTCTCATACCTCAGAGTACCTGATGTAATTGGGAATGTGATTTACAGGTGAAGGGGTTAGAAAGTACAGAGCAAAATTATTCCTCCTCCTGGCAGGAGAACTCTCAGACTCCCTTTTTAAAGCAAATACAGGATATACTTTTTTAAAACCTAATTCTTACAGAAAGGGGTTTAAAAACCTGTTTTGACTAAATTATTTCCAACAGACCATACTCCAAAATACTTGTATCTATACATACATAGTTAGTGATTAAATCTGCAAGGATGAAAGATAAAAGCAGCAGCAAGAAATAAAATCATGATAAGAAGTTGCCAAAGAAAAGTGCCAAGAAGTAGGGTTTTTTATATATTATTTTCTCCAAGACATGTGTTTTAGCTAATACAGACAGTTTATTTTCCTGCTTTTCCAGTGTGTTGGAGTTAAACCATCCCTTATCTTTCTAACATTTGACATGTGCCCTGTTTTACAAAGGAATATGGTGCCAGTGCCAAGTATTTGAGGATGAAACTCAGCAATTGGGGGATTTTTGCCAACTTCTTTCTCTTCTACTGTGTCTTTTAAAGACATGAAGTTATCCCTGAGCTTTTGGAATGGTGTGGAAACCACTTTGTGGGATGTCTCTGTATTGCCACCAAAGCTGTTTATAGTATAGCATTGTTTATTTTTTTTCAGATTAGCCAATAAGTGAATTTAGGGAGATTTTATTTCTACTTGAGAATGGCTCTTTCTTTTAGCCCTGTTGGTCTCCACTCCTCTAAGACTGAGTTCAAGACCATGAATTAGACAAGAGATTTTTGCACACACATATCCTGGAGCTAAGCTTTGAGCTAAAACCTTTTCTTTGGGAATGCCATTATAATTCCTTCCAGTATGTGAAAACCAAACATTCCTGCATATTTAAGTGCAACCGATTGAGTTGGAATTACTGAGGGCTGGGTTGAGGAGTGGTATTTGTGCAAAAAGTTATTTAGGCTGTAAACAGGAGGCTGTGGAGTTTGTTCTGGTATCACATCTGAAGGTGTGTGAGGCTGACACAGAGATTTGATTTTTATTTTCCTTTTCTCTTGAAATGCTTGTTATTTTTATGGAAATTTTTGTGTCTGTTCTATCCCATTTTGGTTTCTTGACTCACTCATTTTCCTTTGCAAATCCACTCGCTCCTTTCTTTTCTGTCCTCATCATTCCTGAAGGGGAAGACAATTTCACAAACACGTTGGAGTGAATTTTATCTGGTTGAGTTGGAGAGGGTTTTATTGGTAAAGGTTTTATTTTTTTCCAGGGTGTATTGGGCACAAAAGTGCTCATCTCACTGCCCTCTTCTTTGGAGACCCTGAATCCAGGGAAATCTAAGCCCTGGGAGGAGCTGAGGAGCTCATATGGATTTAACAACTACAGGGATGTGCAAACAGGTGTAGTTTGAAAGCACAGCAGAGGAATTGAGTAAAAATGCACTCAGGATCAGGAAATATTGCAAGATGAATATAAAGCCTCAGATTGGCACATCCACAGCTCAGTGGGTTATTTGTGATCTTTTTCTCCATGAGATAACAGCTATTTCTCCTTGTGATGTTTTCAGGGAGCAAGCTCCTTGATTAGAGCTGGGGGAAAATTAGGAATTCCAGCAGAGCTGGTGCTGTGCAGGTGATACGTGGCAGATGTGACTGTAACTGCTAACCAGAGCACACATTTTTGTGTTAAAATTGGAAAAATTGGGGTTTGTTAAAGGAGGATTTTTGTTGGGTTTTTTTTTTTTTTTTTTTTTTTCTTTTTGTTTGATTGCTTCTTTTCAAAGGAAGTGTTAAAATAATGTTAGATTTTGAGTGATAATACCTCTGGCACTGGCAAAGCAGTAAAATTGACTGTAGTTAATGGCACACTGTGGAGTTTAGATCCAGAGGGATTCCATCCTTATCCCAGCAGCATTGAACCACTTTGATGAAGACAAGCCCTGAGAGCACAAGGTGCTCCTTTCAGATTTCAAGTGGCACAATTCAGGCATCAGCTGTAAAGGAGATCAATTAAAACTTTGGAAATTTATGTTGAAAACTGATAATCTGTGAAAATAAACCATTCTTGGAGCTTCTCTGTACTCACTCACCCAGTTTAGGTAATTGAAATAGAACTTCAGTGTTTTCACCTTTGATTTTTGTAACAGCAGGAAGGAAGGAATTGATCTTTACATTTCCCCACTGCCTGAATCCCTTTATCTTTCAATGACTGGAGACAGAAATTTACTGTGAATTTAGCCTCTTCTGGTGCTCCAGCCCATTCCCCAGCTCTGTTCCCTTTCCTGGACCTGCTCCAGCCCCTCAGTGTCCTTCTTGTCCTGAGGATCCCGAAGCTGCCCCCAGGACTGGAGGTGCCTGAGCAGTGCCAGCACAGGGGATTTCCTCTTCTCATCTCCTCTTTCCTCTCTCAGACCCAAGGCTCCAGCCTGGGTCTCCCCAAGCAGTTCAGTTGTCCCAGGGTTGACATGATTCTTCTCCAGGATGGTGGGAGGTTTCCCATTTGCTCTCAGGTCTTTGGGCCTCCACAGCAATTAATCCTATTCCCACTTAATTATAGGGAGATGCATTTTGTGTCCTCATCAGGATATCTACAGCTCTCCAGAGAGTGTTTGTACCAGATTAGATGTGCTGAAGGCTCACTGTGGTGCTGTTTACTCGGTTTGATCAGCTCAGAGGTGTAGGGCCATTTTTAATTGCACGTGGAGGGCTTGTATTTGGCTGTGGATATTTATTGCTGTGTTGTGTCATAGTGGGAACAAAGTGAATTCCATATGCTTCAGGAAAATGAATGGAGTCACAGAACCACAGGATGGTTTGGGTTGGAAGGGACCTTCAGGATCATTTATTCCCAACCCCTGCTGTGGGCAGGGACACCTTCCACTAGACCAGATTGCTCCAAGCCCTTTCCTACCTGGCCTGGAGCACTTCCAGGGAATAAGGCACCTAATCTAAAGAAAAGGTGAATTTGTAAAATGCCACTCATTGGCATCTCTGGTTGAGCTCAGCAGCAAAGGCTGGGAGAGCTGTGCAGGGAGCCAGGTGCCTTCCCTGCAGGAGATGTGTAGGAGTTGTTGTTCTTTCCAGGTCAGCAGATTGAGGACTGGCCTGGAAAAATCCCGGTGACATCCACAGAGCAGGAATTTCAAACTCTCAGTGAAAAGCAGTTTAGTGAGGGGGAGAATGATTTTTTTACGTGGTAGGCAGTGCCAAGACAAGGGGAATGGCTTCCCTCTGTCAGAGAGCAGGGATAGATGGGATATTGGGAAGGAATTCCTGGCTGTGAGGGTGGGGAGACCTTGGCACAGGGTGCCCAGAGAAGCTGTGGATGCCCCTGGATCCCTTCAAATGTCCAAAGCCAGGCTGGACATTGGGGCTTGGAGCAACCTGGGACAGTGGAAGTTGATGGGGTATCTCTAATCCAGCCTCTGCCTAAATCTTACTGAATTTAAATGTCCATAACATTTTTCACTCTATGGAGAACCAGTGCTCACCCCAGGACCACAGAGAAACGTGACAATAGGTGTTTGCATACATACATTTTACAGACACACATCTCCTTACAGAATCCGGGTGATTTCCATTCAAGCCCCGTTCCCTGCAGCTTGAGAGCCACTTCTTAAACCCTGCAAATTCCATACTTAGGGATCTTTAATGTTTTATATGCCAAAGCTTGGGAAAAATCCATCTGCCAGTTGGGCTGGAGCTGTACAGGTAGATTCTTCTCCAGGAATAGCTTCCCCTGTGTTTCCTTAACCTTGGAATTCCCTTGGGAGAGGTATTCTGTGTGCCAGTGCCTCATTTCCTGTTTGCTTCACCCCAACAGCCTCGTTGGATTTCAGTCCATGCAGATTATTTAGCATATAAATTAACTCCTGGAATACATGTACAAACCTCCCACCCAGCCTCCCACTTAGAAAAGAAACTCACTCGGTGTTGTGGTGGAAAATGTGATTTATGAGCTAATTCCCCACCTGGTGCAGGAAAAGGATCCAGGTTTTAGGTGAGTTGTGTTGGACAGGATTTATGGTTTTGGTTTGGGATGGTTTTGCCACAGATTTGGGTTTTCCACCCCAAACCCCAGCAAGGCAGTGCAAGTTGAATTTTTTGGTTTATTTCCTCAAAGACCCCTACTTTAACACAGCAGGCTGTGATTTAAAACTGAACTGCATGGAGTAAGACTCAGTTTGGGATTTGAAAAGTTTAGGGCATTCCAAGACTTAATTATAAATGAAACTGATTTATAGTCACGTCTGCCTATCACTGTATCATAATTCCAGTGGCCCAAAATTTGACTGTTCCTGAAGAGAACGATTTAATTTTAATACTATTTCATTTTGATATATTTTTCAATTAAAAAGCCTAGAATTTCAACAAAAAGGGTTTCTAAATGGGAACAGAAACACAGATAATGGATTTCCAGAACGTTTTGCCAGAATCTTTCCACGTTGATTTCTTCCTGACTAAAAGAATTTGCCAAATGAGAGTGTCCAACCACTTGGGGACATGGCATTGCTGGGGGAACAGTTGGATTCCATTATCTTAGAGGGATTTTCCACCCTAAATGATTTCAGGATTCTATGATTTTTTTTTCCTGCCATTGAAAAAAATACTGCAGTGAAATAAAACATTTCTCACGGAAGATGGTTTGGGTCTCCTCATAATCCTAATTTAATCTGATTTTAGTATCTAGCTCCTAAGTACAACTTTTGTGTAAAAGAAATAATTCTGAATTCTTCAGGAGAAAAAAATCTGGGCATGGCACAGGGTTTGTTCTGCACCTTGAAAAGCCATGGCAGATAAAGCAACTGTGCTTTCAGGAAAGTCAATTTAAAACTGGTGTTAACAAAAACTTAAACCAGAATATTGAAGGAGCAACATTTGCTGCATTTCTGTGTGATTTTTACCCTGATACCTTTTGAAATGGCTTTGAAGGACTTGGATCTGAGGTGTTTGTGGGATGTGAAGGAACTCTGGGTTTCTTTCCAGCCCTTTTCTCTCCTGGGAATGGGGAACAGCTCTGTAATGTTCCTGCTGGGTTTCATTTCCCTGCCTTGCAGCTGTGTATCTTCATCTTGAGTAAGATGTGGGTCTGAAACCACTGCTTAATTAAGACTGGAACAGTAAATAAATAAAACTATTGCATCTCCCATGTGGAGCAACGTCAGGTATGTGAGGAATAGATAACTGTGTTTATATTTTCTAAAACTTGGGTGGTTTTTCCTTTCATCTTCTTAGATCCTCCCAGCAGAAAGAGCAGCTCAGAGAAGCAGGAACTCCCCAGAAGAGTTTCTGCATTTTGTGGGTGGCTGATGGCTTTTTAATCAGTGTAAAAATACCCCAGTCCTGAGCTATTAACCAGTAATTGGTGACTGTAAACAGCAATTTCACTGTTCCACAGGAAAATGTTTGTCCTGCAGTGAGACTTCCTAACAATGAAATTTGGGCAGCACCCAGATTTCAGAGCCAGTGCTGGATTCCAGCATTCCTGGGCTTTGGGAGCTCAGCTGCCTTCCTGGAGATGCTCAGAGCTGCTGGGGATGCCAGGGGCCCCTTGATTTAAGGTATTTTCCAGTCTGTCAGTGGAGTCACTCAGTCAGGGGGCACAGCACGAGTGTCCCTGGGGACCATGCAGTGGGAGGCAGGGAAAACCAGGGGTTGAAGCCTTGTTTGGTTTTAAATGTGATGATCTTTCAAGGGAACAAGACTTTCAGAGAAACTTATGACCCAGTGTGCTGAAATCACCACTATTACTCTGTTTCCTTCTTACTTAGTGTTTTATTCTGGTCTAACAAAAGCATCAAACTCAAGCTGATTCAGATGTAGTGATGTTTGAATGAAATGTTTGTATCTTTGTAGAATCACAGTCATTGAGGTTGGAAAGGCACTCCCACGATCATTGAGTCCAACCCAGCAGTGCCAGGGCCACCAGTTAACCGTGTTTAAATGTGTAGTTGTTTCTGTGTGAGTAGCACAATCAAGTACTGCTCCTGAATAGTATTTTATTTGTATTTTTCCTACAGGTAGGAAGCTGTTAACTCTGGTCTACCAGCATAATTATTTAGGTAAAAATATAATTTCAGCTTGTAAATAACTTTCAAGTGCAGGCCTGACCTAATGCTCCTGTTTCTTTTATGGCTTGTCTGCAGTGGAATGAAACTCAAAACGTTTGTGGTTTGGAACAAACATTTGTTGACTGTTAAGGCTTCTGGGTGTAAATAGGGACGGGGAACTCCATTGGATTTGCTGGGTACATTGAATTAAAATCTCTTGTCAAGTACACTCAAGGATTTTGGAGCAGCTTGTTTATTTTAGCTCACAATTTGTACAAACAAACTGCAGCAGAGCAAGGACTAACAGCAACTGCAGATGTTTGTAGCAGCCTGGACCAATGTTTATTGCTGTAGCATAACTCAGCCTAATTGGAAATTGCATAACGAGGTAAACAGCAAAACAACTGGGCTGAGCAATTCCTTGGTGGAGGCACAGGGAAAGTGCTCATAAATGTGTGTCAGGATGGAAGGACAAGTTAGGGGAAAGCTACTTCACTCCACAAGTAAATTTTATCCGTGCATATATTTATATATTTATGTATTACAGGCCAGGCTGGACAGGGCTTGGAGCACCCTGGGGTAGCAGGAGGTGTCCCTGCCCACGGCAGGGGGTGGCACTGGATGATTTTAAGGTCCATCCAACCCAAAACATTCTGGAGCTCTGTGAATAAATTGCCTTTGACAAGGTTGTTCTCCCTGCCCTGTGCAGCTCCAAGGTTGGAACGGGTTTGTTCAAACTCTTGGATACTTAGGAACAGGAGAGAAGGGATGCACATTAATGTATTTAATGTTTCCTCTCTCAGCTCTCTGAACATTATTTACTGTTAATCAATCACCTGGAGACCCCTTGCATGGAGAAGTGGAAACTTCCCTTGGCTCAGTGGCTTTAGGAAAAGCCTCTCAAAGTTGGCCCATCCTCTTTTCTCCATCCCTGGTTACAGGGGAGAGCGTGTGCATGCAGCTGTAGCCATATGAAGATGCATCTAAAATCATAAATTTCCCTCTTACAACTGAACTACTCTTTTAAAATCACATTTCTTCTATGTAGAATTTAAAATAGTGTCTCTCAAAAGTGATTGAGAATATTTGATTGAGACAGGTTTAAAGTCACCTTCACAAATTAAGCGAAAATGGAGACATCTTTCAGGGTTCAGCTTGATAAAGTTAACAGTCATTTCTGATGTATTTTCTTAGTAGAAAGATACAATTCTCTGATTTTGTGAGTGCAGCAGCATGTCAAAAACAAAAAGAATACCTTTACCACTTCAGCTCAACACAGAATTTTGTATAGAGTAAGGGTTTGTGTAAGAGAGAATGTGTTGGCATTTTAATTTGCTGTACACGTATTCTTCATAGTCTGCTGTGCTTCAGCCACTACTGGGAAGGGAATTTCGCTCTAATTTTTGCCTGAACTCACCAGTTTTTGATGGTTTTGTTTGGATTCCCAGTGCTGCTGAGTGCTTGGTGTGTCAGGGATGCTGCAGATCCCTGTGGAAAGGGCTGGAAGGCAGAGAAAGGAGATGCAACTTTGCTACTTCGTAAAAATGACCAATGCTGTGAAAGGGAACACAGGATGATTCAGTGGGTTTCTGTTGTTGCCCCCATCAGTGACTCTCTGAAGGATTTTTGGGAGATCTTAATTTTTGTTCCTCTGATGAGCAAGGGCAGCAGGGGGATGTTGAGAGGGTTGGTCTGAACAAAAATATCCTTAACTTTATCTCTGGGTTTGCCCTCTACTTCTTGATGCAAATCTGCTCTTGCTGAAATCCTGAATTTCTTTACACTGCTCTTCCCATCCCTCCTGTTTCGACTGTGAACTAATTTGGATCAGGGTGGTGCTTTGCCATGAATTTGTTAAATCCTTGGCTCCAGCAGCCAGTGAGTGTGCCAGGATGCTGAAGTGAACCCAGCTGTCAGAAAACCTCAATTTTCATTCTGTTCTGAGGACAGAAATCCTGAAACTGTTTGTTGGAGTGTGATATTTACTTAATTTGGGGATTATTAGCATATTGTGCTTCCATAACAAATGAGTTTCCTGTGATCTCTGGCACATGCTGGTGAAAAAGAGCCTCGCTTGGAAGGTGGTCTGTGTGTGTATCCTGTCAGCTTTATTTGTGTTTCACATCCAGCTTAGTCACCTGGAAGGGTCTGCACTGTGGATAGTCCTAATTTTAAAAATGTTGGGAAGCACTGAGTTGTTGGACTTTAAAGCTACACTGAGCTGCTTAACAGTGTGAACTGGGAGCGAGCATAAACTCAGAGGTGTTATTTTAAAAACCACCAACTGGTGAGACTGGCCGGGCCTCCAGAAAACCATTCCCTGTGTCTTGGCTCACACCACATTCCTGGAGGAGTGGGACTCATTTCCACAGGGGGCAGTTTCGGGAGCCACCCGGATGGTTCCTGGATCAGAAGCAGACGCGGGGGCGAGGCGGGATGCTGGGGAATTCTGAGCTCTCGGTGTGTTTGTGTCCCCAGATCGTCAAGCTGAAGGCAGAAGCACGGCTGGAGCTGCTGAAGCAGATTGGGGTGTCCGTGGACACGTGGCTCAAGAGTGCCATGAACCAGGTGATGGAGGAGCTGGAGAATGAGCGCTGGGCCAGCCTGCCCTCGGTCACCAACAACGGCTCCGCACACCTGGTACGGATTCCGGGGGAAAACCTCTGCCCGGGGACTCTCTCCAGGGACTGCCCTCACTTCCTATGGGATACAGCGAGTCCAGAGCTGCCCCAGGGCTGCAGCCAGGCTGGGAGAGCTGGGGGTGCTCACCTGGAGAGGGGAAGGATCCAGAGACACCTCAGAGCCCCTTCCAGAGCCTAAAGGGGCTCCAGGAGAGCTGGAGAGGGACTGGGGACAAGGCATGGAGGGACAGGACACAGGGAATGGCTTCAAACTGACAGAGCAGGTTTAGATTTGATGCTGGGAAGGAATTCTTGGCTGTGAGGGTGGGGTGACACAGGGTGCCCAGAGAAGCTGTGGCTGCCCCTGGATCCCTGGAAGTGTCCAAGGCCTGTGTTTGTTTGAAGTTTCATTAATAGTTTATAACGTTACTTTGAGATCTTCGAGTGTGCAGATGTGAGTGTCAGCCCTCCAAAATCCCAAAGGAAATCCCATGCCGAGTTTCACTTCACATCCTCTCTGGTCACAATAGATGAGGATTTGTTGCATAGCTGTGTTAAACAGCGATTTTATTCCATTTCTTTTTGTACTCCACCTCCTTTAACTTCCCTCTGTGCCTGTTGGGCTGCTCCCAGTCCCTCATTCCCAGTCTCCCCGGGCATGGCACAGTTGGTCCTGGAGCCGAGCCCCTCGTGCTGGTCCCAGGCGATGCCACAGCCTGGGAGGTTCAGCTCTGAGTCTCATTTTCCCCTTTTACACTTACGTAGGCTCCTGTATTTAAAAAAGGCTCTGTTGACCTTGGCAGGCCTGACAGGGACAGCCCAGAGATGGAATTCTTAGAGCTGGGACCAAAATGATGCCAAAATTCAGAGGAATTACTGCAGTCTGTAACAAGCAGCACTTTCAGTCCAGCCTGGAGGAGTGGGAAATGTTTAACAGAGCTGGGGAAGGGGCTGGAGCACCAGGAGAGGCTGAGGGAGCTGGAAAGGGGCTCAGCCTGGAGAAAAGGAGGCTCAGGGGGAACCTTGTGGCTCTGCACAACTCCCTGATAGGAGGGGACAGCCTGGGGGGGTCTGGCTCTGCTCCCAGGGAATAGGGACAGGACCCATCTCTGTATATGTGCAACAAAACAAGATATATTATTTATATTTATATTTATATCTTTTTTAAATGTATATAATCTGCTTTTCTGATCACCTCCCCTGCATTTCTTCCTGTGTTTGTGGTGTGTCCCACACCTTCAGTGTCCTTCTGTCCCGCACATTTATTCCTGGCTGATGCCATCTTCCATCCCAGACTGTGCAGAAGGATGAGCCTCATCAAGCAAACCTCTCAGTTTCCTGTTTTCCCTCTCCGTGCTTGCTTCCAAATGATTCCAGCCGAGGAGTTCAGAGCAGCCCAGGCACTGAAAATGAAAGCGTGTTTCTCCTCCTCGTGTTTGAAAACCAGGAGCAGATGTTGCCCAAACCTTCTAGACATGATTTGCTGATTTCCATGATGTCCCAGCTGGATGTCAGCCCTGGCTGCTGGGGCCATGCACAGCAAAAGGCACAGAAACAGGAGGAGAAACCTCAAATTTGCCACCGTTTTTAGCTGGTTGCTGATCTCCCAAAGCATTGCCCAGCTGTAGGACAGTTTTTTGGTTATCCCAACATCCATGAACACACTGAAGGAGAGATGGAGGCAAACTGCTCTTGAATGAGAGTTAGTGAGGAAGAAAAAAATCACCAGAACTGCAAGGATTTGGTTTGGAAATAGTAACATAAAAACTAATTAAGCCAGAACATGAAGAAGTTTTGTGCTTTTCTAGCCCTGGCCTAGGAGAGCAAAGCTGTCAGAGACCTGGTTTAGGGCAACTGCACAGGGAATTTGTAGGCTCAGCTTAACTTTTTTTTTTTTTTATCAGTCTCTCACTTTTCACAGGGAGCACCACATTCACTCCCAGATTTATAGGAATAAACACAGGGAAGATGGCTCTACATAGCAGTGTTGCCTTTGATTCACAGAACTGTTTTCACAGAATAGTTCATCATTTTTCACATGAGATAAAGTATTTATTCAAAATATAACCCAGGCACGAGGCCAAAGCACAGCTTATGGCAGTCTTACCCAAACTTGTATTTTTCCAGCACAATGACTTCAGGTTTTATTTAAACTTTCATAGCAAGTTTTTACAAATCTTCCTGTCTCTAAGAATTTTTGTAATAAACTGCAGCAAATCTGTTATACACCAGCTAGAAGGTTGATTTGGGGGTTTATTTTTTTAAGCTTTAAATATTTCCATTGCAGATTTATTTTATAACTCCTGGTCACAGGTACATTAATGTTTCAGTAGCATAAATTCTCTTTTTTTTTTCCATTAAACTGTTATTTGTGCCTCTGCAATGCCATCTCCAAAGTACTTTAGTCACAGCTTATGTGAAAAATGGATTTTATAACTGTCCAGCAGTTGAGCTGGAGCTTCCAAAATCCTCTGCAGTGCTTTTTAAAGTCCACATGCTTGTGCTTGAACAAAGAAATCCAGCTGAATTACTTTCAATAACAATAAGTCATAAAAAACACACGCTGAAAAATATTAACCTGCTCATTTTTATTGTTACTTCCTCACCAATTTTTAGCAGCTGCTGTAATGCCAACTGGAATTTGTTTCACCAGGTCAATGCTGATGCAGAAAAGGAAGAAGGTGAAGAGTTTGAAGACAGCATGGATGTTTTTGATGACAGCAGTTCTAGTCCTTCTGGTACTCTCAGAAATTACCCTCTCACCTGCAAAGTTGTTTATTCCTATAAGGTTAGTGATACTTTTTTTTTTTAGTTGATTAGAAAAATGAATTATGTAAAAAACAAATAATAAATGTGCCTTTGGGAGCTTGAGGTTTGCTTTTCTGATAGGGTGAGATTCAGGGAGATTCATCTGTCCCTTCTGAGGAGCTTCTGAGGGAGAAGGGCTTTTGTGAATGGCAGAACCTTCACTGGGACGTTTTAAATCATGTTAAAGCTTTCAGTTTTTAAAAAAACATCACTTCTAAGAAAAGTCTAGATGGGAATGTTCTTTCCACTGCCCATGCCTTGCCCTTAAAGCCACTTTTTTTTCCCCCCATCCTTCCTATCCTACATTGCAGGCTTCTCAGCCAGATGAACTGACCATAGAGGAACACGAGGTGTTGGAGGTCATCGAAGATGGAGATATGGAAGACTGGGTAAAGGTATCATTTCCTGAGCCTGTTCCCATGAACTCTTTCAGGATAGAAATTGGGGTGGGGGGCATGTTGGAACCTGGGAAACTGGGAGTTTTGAACTTTCTGTGCTGTCAGGCTCTGACCCCCAAAAGAACATTGCATTTGACCTGAGGCTGTGGAAAAAGCTTCCAAAATTGTATAACAGAATTAGGATCACAGGTGTTGTAGTTTAAATAGAAGTGTGTAATATCACAGAGTGAAAAAGTTAGAATTTGGAGTTTTAAAATATAGCAGTATATAAAGAGCAAAATGAAAGTTTTAGGGCAGAATTTTTTTTCTGATTCACCTTCTTTTCATAAGTCTAGGTAGTACTTTTGTAATTAGATAAAAAATGCTGCACTGCAGATCATGAGTGTTTAGTTATCAGGTCAAAAGTTAAGTGTTAGTTCTTAATTAAACAATTAGACCTTAAAAGAAATACATCACCATTTTTAACTTGTTAACTAGAAGTGCTGTAGCACTCACTGTAACAAATAAAAATTAATAAACATCTAGGTCTGGAGAAAAATTACCATTTCCTACACGTTCAATCTAGCAAAAAAAAAAAAAAAAAAATTAAACCAGAGGGAAATGCTGGGACTCTTCCCAGAGCAGTGTTCACAAGCAGAGAATGTTGTTGTTGGTTCACAGGCACGGAACAAGGCTGGACAGGTGGGATATGTGCCCGAGAAGTACCTGCAATTCCCGACCTCCAGCAGCCTCCTGAGCATGCTGCAGTCCCTGGCTGCACTGGACACCCGGTCCCACACCTCCAACAACTCCACGGAGGCTGACCTGGTGCCAGGCAGCCTCAATGGAGACTCCAATGGTAAATTCCAGTTAAAGACACGTGGCATATCGAGCTTGGGTCTCTGGGCATCGAGTCTGGGAGATTTTCCCAGATTTCATGGAATCACAGGATTATTAAGGTTGGAAAATAACCTCCAAGATCATGAAATCCAACCTTTGACCAAATCCCACCATATTGCAAAGTCTCATTTTTTAATGCTTTCAGGCATGGGAATTCCACTATTTCCCAGCCTGTTCCAATGTTTTATCACTATTTCAGGGAATAAATTTTCCTTAACATCCAACCTGAACCTCCCCTAATGAAATTTCAGGCCATTTCCTCTTGTCTTACCTCTGGTTTCCTGGGAGAAAAGGCCCCACCTGGCCATAACCTCCTTTCAGGGAGTTACAGAGAGAGACTGACCTGTATCTGAAAATAGACATTCCCAGTAATTATTTCAGTAATTATCTCTCATATTAAATCTGCATAATTCAACCCTTTAGCTCGTACAGCTGAGATTAAAATTAAGAAAAACCCCAATAATCAGGCTCAGCAATAATAGAATCTTTAAAAGAACTTCAAAACCACCAAACTTTATGTATACTTCAAATTGTTTTTCTTAGCTCATTGGATTTTTTTTTTTCCCTTTCCCATTTTGCAGTCTGTTTTGTAAAAGCACTTTATGATTATGACGGGCAGACAGATGACGAGCTGTCCTTCCCAGAGGGAGCCATCATCCGCATCCTGAACAAGGAAAACCAGGATGATGATGGTTTTTGGGAGGGAGAATTCAATGGCCGTGTTGGGGTCTTCCCCTCGGTGCTGGTTGAAGAGCTCACAGCTTCAGAGAATGGAGAGACTCAGTGGATTGGGGAGATCCAGGTATGGAAAGTTGGCTTGGTTCGTTATTTGCAAAGATTCTGGCAGTTCTTCAGAACGGGGGGAAAAAAAAAAAAATCAAAACTAGTTTAAGAAAAACTAATCGGAAGCTATTTAAGAAAAAAAAAAAAATCAGAACCAATTTAGGAAATAAAAAACAACCCGAGCCCTCACTGCTTGCATTTTAGTTTCTTACCAGCCTAATAGCTATCAATTGATGTATTCTTGCAAATTTGTGAATAAAAGCAGCTATTTGGATAGAAAGGAATCAAAGGAGAAAATTCACAGTTTACTTCCTGTCATTAATTTATGAGAGACTGAGGTGGCAGACACAGCCTGGCAAAAAGAGAATTACAGGCTCTTTCAGCCCTAATTTAGTGTTTTCATACTTAAATCTGTTTTATATCCTCTCAATTTTAAAGGGGCAGGATTCTACCAAGTTTTGGATTACAGTAATTTTGGCAAAAATGTCCTCATTTCTACAGCATAGTTCTATAATCCTTATATCATATAAGAAAATCAGACACATTCCAGTGTGGAGTTTGAAGATAGAAATTGCACTCCCTTATTTTCTACAATGGAATTTTTCAGTATTCCTTGATTTGGGAAGACCCTGAAAATGACCATTTAAATGCATTTGGGCAGGGATCAAGCTCGTGATCCCAACACTTTCATGTGAATCTCACTTGGCCGAGTGACCTTTTTGTTTGGAATAACCTTCAAAAATCCTCTCTGAATTACCTGGGAGAGGCTGAAAATTTCTGCTCAGTGGCAACCTGTGATTGAACAAAATTGAATCCCTGTTGGATACCTTGGCTTTCCTTCCCAAACTTCCCTGCCAGCTGCTTTTCCTCCAGAGGGAGCTTGCTGGAGTAGGGATGGCTTGGAAAACTGATGTGTGTGTGTTAAATGTGCCCGGGAGGATTTGCTGCAGCCTCTCCCTCTTTTTGGCACAGGTGTCCCCAACTCCAAAGGCCAACAACTCCCTGCCACCACTGCCTCTGTATGACCAGCCTCCCAGCAGTCCCTATCCCAGCCCAGATAAGAGAGGATCCCAGTTTTTCCCCAGATCTCCGTCGACGAATGGTGAGAAATTTGCCAACATTTTGGGTAAAGGTTTCATTTAGAAGCTTTTCAGAGGGGGGCCAAAAAGACACAAAAAGAGCATTTTTGCAACATAAATTCAGCAATACTGAGGGCCTTCTTTGTAAAAGAGTGTTGCTTATTTTCTCAGAAAACAGCTTTGGTTCAGAGTCCCCTGGATTCTCCCAGCCTCCACGAATTCCTCCAGAAAGTTCCTATGGCAAACTGCGGCCTGTAAGTGACCAGCTCATCCTGTGGTTTTAACTGATAAAATACTATATAATATTATAAAATTATATTGATATTACATTATTACAATATTACAAATACTATAACATACTGATGTTGATATTCAAAGAGTAACAGCCCCTAAACAGAGGTGAAAAAGAGGTGGGGGGGTAAATGCCAGAAGAGGTCAGTCCTGTGGTTTATACAATTCCTGATTTCCAGCAGTTTCCTGCACATTTGGGATTCTATTTATTTCCAGCCCCTTTGGTTTGAGGGATTTGGATTCACGATTCTTAATGATGAGGATTTTGTGTTGTCTTTGCTGACTAGGAAAAAGGACATTTGCCAGAAAAGGAAGGGAAGAATTAAATCACTTAGAACTGGACAAAATCCACTTCCTGTGATTACCTTTGAAATCAACTTTTAAGGCTTTCAAAGCCCTAAACCAGATCATTCTAAAACACAATATTTGTGTTTTCCTGGCCTCCTCAGTGAATGAGGTTGCAGAAAAAGAGCATTTTTGGATATTCAAATAATATATTCTGAATACTGCAGTAGTATTGGGCAGTTTGGTGCAAGAATACTCCACAGTTCATGTTTTCCAGAGCAAGCCTGGTGTATTCTGAAACGGTGGTATAAAAACCCTGTTGGCACTAAATCTGATCTCTGTCAGGAGCAAAAATGACTGATGTGACAGAGTGTGAAAACAACATCGAATTTTGGGTGTGTATTGCTGAGGTCAGTGATTGATGAAGTATCAGTGAGTCAGGTGCAGCAAAACATCCTGGTACTTCCCACTTCACAGAAATTCCAAGCAAAACCACCATCAGATTCAGCATGTGATGAGCCTTTCCCAGGCTGTGGAATAGATGTGGGATTGCACCCTGGAGAGAATCCGTGCCAGGTCATAAGGAAAATCCCTGCTGGCTGAGTTGTTGGGGAGCACTGGACACACAGCCTGTTTGTTTGCATCACCTGCAGGGGGTGAACCTGGAGGCCTGAGCACAGGGAATTTCTGTGAGGGGTTTCTGTGGTGGAATTTGGCTTTTTGTGGTAGTCACGGGCTGGTTCTGAACGTTGCAGGTGCGAGCAGCTCCACCCCCGCCGACACAGCACCACCGCCGGCCCACGGAGAAGATCGAGGACGTGGAAATCACTCTGGTGTAACGAGGGGACTGGCTAATTAGTAGTGCTACAATCAAGGCCAAACACAGCTTTTGGTCGATCTCGTTTTTAGGCACCTTTGCATGATGAAGACTTGGACTAGAGCGAGCGCTAGGGAGGATTTTATGTGGCAGTGACCTGGCGGATTCCTTCCCACAGTCATGAATATTTTGTGCCTTTTGTTTTTTTCGTTTGTTCGTTTGGATTTCTCTACGTCATTCTTCCTCTCTTAGCACAAACCAAGACAGGCCAAGATTGGCTTTTTTTTTCTTGGCTGAAGATGCTCCATTTTTATGTGGAGACAAAGAAAGAGCCCCGTTCGTGCAGCTTAGTCTTAGCATCCTTTGCTCCTGTGCATTAGTACAGTATATTACTGTTGCCATAGGAATGTGTTAAAGATTGTGGATCCTTCCAGTAGCATCACCTGCCTCATCAGGCATTCATCAGAAGAATGAAAAAGGGAACAGAAAAAAAGAAGTCTAAAGGAGAGGCTGGCTCCTCTTGAATCCCCCTGCAGAAAGGAAGAGATGGGAAAATGATCTCCTGGAGAAGCAAAAGCGTTCGTTCCATGGGTGCTCCCCTTGTCAGTGATTCACAGCTGAACATTCTATTCTGCCTTTGGATTTTTGTGTTTACTCAGTGCATTTACTCGTAGAGAATCTAACATGGAGGTGCTGAACCAGCAGCAACATCTTCTTCCACAGCAGAAACCAACGGGTAGAAAAGAGAAAAAGCAAGTGAAATTTTTGTCTAGATCTGGAAATTGAGCTGCTTTTTTTTTTCTTTTTTTTTTTTTTTTTCTTAGCAGATTTTGGGGATTTTGGTTTTTTTGTTGGGTTTGTTTTATATTTTAAAGCATTTTGGGTCACTCTTATCCCAGTTATTGCCGTGTACTTTATTATCCAACGTTAGCAGTGTATATTTGTCATCAAACCACCTGAGTTCTAGAGTTAGCAGTTCCATTTAGAGTATTTACATGCATTTAGTTGTTGCATTGGATGGTCCTGTAGCCTTTTCCCACCCCAATCCCATTAACCAGCCAAAGCCAGGGAGCCAGGAGCAGCTCCAGGATCTGCCTTCACACCACCTTCATGCCCGAGATGTGCCCAATTCCTCTCAGAAAAGAAACCGAGAGGAAAAGAGTTTCACATTCCCCTCAGAGAGGTCTGAAAAGGGAGCTTGGATTTTGGTTTCTTGAGAGAAAAGGGCAGAGAATGTTCTGAAGTTGAATGTGGAATGAAATCGTTAGAGAAGAGGGAAAAACTGGATGAAAACAGATTTTTCATTTGGTACTGACTGAAATATTGTCAGCATTCTCCATCAGATGAAAACTTCAGATCAAAGGCATCCCGAGGTTGGGTTTGGAGCTGTTCATGGGTTCTCTTGTGTCTTCATGGTTTTTTTTTTTTTTCAAAGCCAGTAAGTTTTCTACCTTTAGTTTACTAACAAGGGCTATTTTTTGAGGCTGCATTTACAACAAAAACCCAACGACTCATCTAACAAGATTTTATCATAAACTTTGCACATACTTGGAAATCCCAACCCAGGCTGGGTCTCTGAGACATCCAGTGTTTGCCAGTCTCCTTTCCCAGTGGGATCCTTAACCAAGAGTGAGGATATCTGAGGACAACCATTCATGGATCAGTTATGGAATCAGTGACTGTCCAATGAAGTCTTTTCCATATTATTCCTTCTTTTGCACCTCTTGTCCTGTTGATCTGTTTGAGGTCTTTTTATGTGTTTATCAAACTTATTCTTAAGTTTAAAAAGAAAAGTTAAAAAAAAAAAAAAAGATTTAACTGTTTGCAAATATTTTGAGATCTTCACAACGCAGAAAAAAAATCAAGTTTTTGCCATAATGTTCATGTTCAATTCTTTTGGCCAGTTTTTCTGTGTCCTTCACACCCGGACTTTCAAAAATCCAGAAAATTTTTATTTAAAAGTCTCTTTAGTTGTATTTTAAAATATTTTCTGTAAGAGCTGCTAATTTTATTTAAAAAACAAAAGTGAAAAAAAAAAAAAAAAAGCTAAAAAAAAAAAAAGAAAAAGGAAGAAAAGTTGTAAAAAAGATGCCTCCTTTTTAACTATGATTTCTTCATACCGGGCATGTATCGGCCGTCGCATCGTGTACAGCTCAGTACACCCTGAAAGCATCAGTGCAAATGCTTTCTTTATATTGGCTGTAAAAAGTTTGTATTTATTATGTATAAAAAGTTGAATAATAAAAAAGTGGAACTAAAATCCCTGGTGCCCTGGGAGATTTGGGGAGGGGGAATTGAGGGAAAATCCAGCGATAAAAATGAGCATTGAGAGGGAATTTGTGCTTTTCCACGGAAATTTGAATCTTGTGCTTCGGGAAAAGGACATCCTTAAAGCCAGCTTTAAACATCTTTTGGAGGGGGCATTTATACAAAGAACAAAACGTTGCCAGAAATGAAGAGCCAGCAACAAAGCTCCAGTTATCAAAATAATTGCTTAATAGCCTTGATGCAATTAGGATAATTGCTTAAAGAAAGCGAGGGGAGTGATTGATAACAACCCTTCAGAGTGATTGTCCCTTCATAGGCTTGATTTGCCTAATTGTGCCAGGAGTATTCCCACTGCATCCCAAGCCTCTCCAGCTTTGGGATCCCTCTGTGGGCTGTGTTTCCAGGTTGGATTTTCTCACTCTTGGCAGTGACCAAGTGACCCCTTGCTGGGCTAATCCCAGTTTCCTCCGGTTGGTAAGTGCCAAATGATCCATAATTTCCACGTGCTCCCTGGTTTTGGAGACTCTTTCTCCCTCGTGGAGCACAGCACTTTGCTGTGGGGTTGGATTGGACCTTTTTTCACTTCCACTCTTCCCACAGAGCTGTTGCACGGACCGTCACTTTTTTTCCCCTGAGCTCCTGCAGCCTCTGCCTTTGAGAAATCCCATCTTTCCTGCCTTTTGTATGGATTCACAGTGCTCCTTTAAAAATTACTGTTCTGCCTTGCTGCTTTGACAGCTCTGTCCTTTTCTTTTCACTTTTGCTTGTTGCTTGGGGTCCTTTTCACCACTTCTATGGCTTAAAAATGATTTTAATACTCTTAATTCCACTGCGGTTCCACTTCTCCTTTCTTCCATTTGTAACAGACCACCTTCGTGCCTCTGCTTGTTCTCCTTCCCAAAACAGAACCAGCAGCAGCTGTGCTGTGATCCCATCGTTCTTGCCATAAGCTGATTTCCATGAAAACCTCCCTGAATTGCCTTTCCTGCAGGTGAGAGATGGGCACTGTGTGAGCAGCACAAAGCGACCACTTAGAGGCAGAGAGAGGTGCTAAAGAAACACGAAGGCTCCAGGGCTCTATTTCCTGCTGGGCAGAGTTGAGAGAAGGAATCTGGGGAGCTTTCCCAGTGCAGAGGGTGAAACGTGGGTCCCTGGAATTCAGCAGCAGGATCTGTTAGAACCAGGGTTTCCTCTGATTGCTTTGGTTCCCAGATTTTGGCTTTAAACTGAAAGAATGTTGATATGGATTGGGTATTAGGAGGAAATCTTCCCTGTGAGGGTGGGCAGGCCCTGGCATAGGGTGCCAAGAGAAGCTGTGGCTGCCCCTGGATCCCTGGAAGTGTCCAAGGCCAGGCTGGACATTGGGGCTTGGAGCACCTGGGACAGTGGAAGGTGTCCCTGCCCATGGCAGGGATGGAATGAGGTGATCTTAGATCCCTTCCATCCCAAACCAGTCTGGGGTTCAGTGATTTTCAAAAAGGTTAATAGAACTCAGATTGGGTAGAAGAGATGGGGATGAACGATGTGATGTTGACTCCAAATTGTGCCAAGGTTTCTTTTTGTTTGTTTTATGGAAATATTGAACCAAAGCAAGTGGGCGAGTTCTCTTTCCTGTATAGCACAAATGTCTCTCACTGCTGATAGTAATTAAAAAAAGAAAACAAAAACTGCATCATCTCTATATAAAGCATCTTTTGCTTCTTGGAAGTCTGGCTGCTCTGCAGCTTGCACTGCTTTTCCAGCAAGGTCCCTATAATTAATAACTTGTAAATCCCTGCATGGCAGGGCAGGATTAGCAGGGAATCTGCCTCAGTCAGCCTTTGGAGCCTCCCAGGAAGGACAGGATGCCGCTGCCAAGGGAAGAGTTCAATCTCCCCACATTTTTTCCATTTGCAGATCTGCTGCCCTACATGAAAATCTTGGGATGGATGAGGGTAAATGTGCTGTCCCCCCACACCTGGACAGGTGTCTCCAAGAGAGGGGAGCTCAGGGATATTGAGAGCTCAGTTGAAGGCACTGGGGGAGGCTGGAGAAAGTGAGGGATGAAAGGGAGGAAAACTTAACTGAAGTCAGGGATGCAGCAAAGAGACAATAAAAAATGCAGCCAGGAAAATGCAGACGTGCTTGCCATGCCAAATGGTTTCCTACTCCAGGCATTCCCCAGGGGGATTGAGGATTACAGATCTGGCAGCAGGATCAGTGCAGCAAGTGAGCCTCTGCATTGCAGGTCATTTCAGCCAGAAAATGAAAGAAAGCACTGCAGTGATACCAGAATGGAGAGGTGGGAAATCCCTCTGGTTGGTGGAGCAGCACAAGGAGGAGGGGGAGAGTGGGTCTGACAGGTACCTGTGCATCTCCTCGGATCCTGGCACTGCTGGTGAGAGCCTGGCCCCATCCTCTTGGCACCCTCCCTTCCAGTATTGCTGCACATGGAAGAGTTCCCCCCTGCCTTCTCCTCTCCAGGCTGAAAATGTAGAGAATCCTAGAATAAAATCGGAGGGCAGGAGGAAATGGCCTCAAGTTGTGCCAGGGGAGGTTTAGGTTGGATATGAGGAAAAAAATCTTGTCTGAAAGGATTTTCAGGCACTGGCACAGCTGCCCAGAGCAATAGTGGAGTCCCCATTCCTGGAGGGATTTAAAGCCATGTGGATGTGGCACTTGGGGACATGGGATAGTGGTGGCCCTAGCAGTGCTGGAGGAATCATTGGACTCCATGATCTGAAAGGATTTTCCTGAATGATTCTCTGGCAGGGAGAACCTCTGTGCTAACCAGTGCTGGGCTGAGTGCTGTGCAGTGGTTGTGGAGACTCAGGAATGGGGTTCCAGGATCCAGCCTTCAGACTACACTTCCTTAAGGATCCACAGAGAGGAACAACATTCTGCCATGGCCTTGTGTCTGTTCCCAAAAATCCTTTGGAATTAAACATGTGCTGTAGCCAGTGGCAGCTTTTTGTGTTGGAAATGGCTTATGGAGGCTTTCAAATCCTGAGTGTGGCCCACATCTCCAGGGAATGAGGCCTGGGGTGGTGTCTGCTGCATCCATCCACAGCCCAATCCCATTCCTCCTGCTCTTCCCACTTCAGGTTTTCTCCCTGCAATCCATTTTCCAGCCTGTCTGTGTTAAGCAGCAGTTCTTCCACCACTTGGTTTAAAGTTTCCTTTTGCTGTCTGCTGGATTTCACAGCTGATATCCAAAGGGAACAGGAGCCAGGCACATGGGACATGCAGCTCTGGAGATCAGGAATTGCCTCTCACAGACCCTGTCACTGCCAGCCTGGACCATGGCCAGGGTTTAAATGGGCTTTACAGAAGGCTTTAGATTCTCTTGTATCATTTCACCCGAAGATGTGAATATCTTCAGAGTGTTCTGGGTCAGGCAGGGATGGCTGTGAGGATCAGGAAACAGGGATAACCTCACTTTTAGAGGGCTTTGTCTTCACTACAGAAGGAGAAGCTGTTCAGCCACAAGTGTGTAAGTTGAGCTCCACAAAGATCCCAGGATATTCTGAGTTGGAAGAGACTCCCAAGGATCATGGAGTCCAGCTCTTGGAGATCTAACCCCAGCCCTTGGCATTATTAACATCATGCTCCATTTCTTCTGGCAGCTAGAAAACATCCCACCCTGACCTCACCTGGCAGTGAGGTGAGCATGGAATGGGCCCCTCTGAGGAGGAACTGGGAGCTCATTTCTGCCCTCCACTCTGGCATCACCCCTGGACAAATCCGTGTGTCCTGTTTGCCAAGCACTGCCAGCACCACCTGAAGGTTTCTCCTTACAAAAAAAACCAGTCTTGTGCCGTGCTGAAGTGCCCCTTCTTATTTCAAAATTGCTTTCATTCCACTCCTAGATTTTCACCTTTTTTGATGGAGTGGTTTTGGGGTTGGATTTTTCTTTTTGAATGCAGATTGAAGAGTGAGTGCTGTGAGCTGTGCTTCAGCTCTGCTGTAATTAGTTTTGTCTACTGTAATTGCTTCTCCTTTTTCCATTGTTTAGTGGAAGACGAATGAATTTCCAGGTCTGGTTGCATTGGGAATGCTGACAGCAGCTTTTTAAAATCCCACAGCACAGCTATTTGTCTTTTTTATTCAGCTGAATCCTGCAGAGTGGGACAAATTTGGCTTCTCCTCTGTGTCCTGGGCAAATTACTGCACTAATTAATTTCTCTAAGACTGGGGCCTCCTTGCTTAGCAAAGGGAAGGGATGGAGTGGGGGCACTGTCTGGAAAACAGCAACAATCCTGGATTAACTCCTGGAATAAACTTGCATGAAGAGACATGAGAAGCTGAGGGTTTAAAAATAAGGTTTATGGGGTTAAAAAAACCCTGATATTGTGGTATTGATCCCAATTGATAAAAACATATTAGTTTCTGAGGAGGGAGCAGCTCTAATCCTCACCTTGTTAATGCTCCCAGGATTTCCTGCTGCAGGTTTTGCTGTGGGGTTTAAAAGAGAATTGGCATTTTTCTTGGGAATGTGATGGCAGAAATGACTGCTGCTCCTTAAAAACGAGGAAGGGATGCTTTGTGTGACAGCAAGAGAAGGGCCAGAGAGGGGACTGTGGCTGAAGGACTTGGGGGTTCTGAGAACATCAGTGACAGTGGGAGATGACAAATTCAGTGATAGGATGCCAGGAGAGAAGGGCCCTGCAGAGGGAAGCTCCTTTTGGCAGAGGGAGACAGGGGGAAGCACTGAGTGCTTGGGCTTCCCAGGAATTTCTGTGGAAGGATCTGAGCACTCATGGGGTGCTTGGGACATCAGAGCTGAGACTGAGCCAGGAATGAAGGTGGCAGAAGGGAAAACGAAAATGTAATGCTTTTCTAAAAAGGTTGAGTTGGAGGGTTTTTTTGCCAGAGAAACAGGTGGTAGTTTTTTTATTATCCATTTTTTTCTCTTCTTTCCAAACAGAAATTTAATTCCAAATATGAAATTAAATAAATATAAGTAATAATAAATATAGCACTCCCTATTCCCAGACAGCCACAAAGTATTGTTGAGGTCAGTGCTAATTATTCCCCAAGGGCACTGTTGGAGTGGGATTGCTCTGGGATAACGAGGGATCTTGTGTTAATTCAGCTGGCAGAGCTGCTGTACCTAACAGTGGGGAGCTGCTGCTGCTGCTGCTGCTTTCAAAATTACCTGACCGAGCTAATCTGAGGGTGAGGAGACAATTTATTGATTTGGAGTCCTAGCCAGACGTAAGTGGAGATAATTCTGGGATGCTAGTGGTATTATTTCTACAGAAAAGCAGGCTGGGTAAAGATTTTCAGGTTTTTATTAGCCCCTGTCAAACCCTTGGGCTGCATTGCAGCTTGAATGTTTAATTTAAGATGTGAATGGCTGAGATACCAAAAATCAGAGCTCTCTGGGTGGTGGTCACGGAAGATTTCTGCTGAAACTGCTCATTTTCTAAAGCCAACAGCCCCTCACGCTGCTTTGAGCTTCCCCTCTAAAGCTATTTTTAACAGATAAGGGGGGGGAAAAAAAGGTGTTAAGTTTGCAGCTCTTCTTTTGCATTCTGGTCAGGTGTCTCGTCCCTCTTCATGGCTCTCCTGCAAGCTGGCATCTGAGGGTTCTGCTTAATGTCCTAGAAAATAACCTTGTGCTTGGACCAGCAGCCAGTTTATCACTGCTGCTCCCTGGCTTTGTCTCCGGGGTGGAGAGGAGACAGGGGAAGGAGGGAAAAGCAGAGAAAGGGAAAAACAAGGAAAGGAGGGAAGGCACAGAGCTGGGTATTGCCAGGCTGCTCCTGGACCAGCAGCTCCCTCCCTGCTGTGACAGTGCCAAGGCTCAGCTTGGCAAAGCAGTTCTGCTTCCCCTTGTCCAAGCAGGGAGCTGAAATCCTGGGATCCCTGAGGGTCTGGGATTGGAGACCTGATCCCTGCTGGCTCCTGCTGCAGCCTCAGCAAGTCCTGGCAGCTTTACTGCCTCCAGTGCTCTTCAGCTCTTTAGAGGGTGTCATCCTCCCACATGGATGGCTTTATGGATTTCTCTGGCAGTGGAAAGCCATTCCCCCTTTATCCTGCCACTCTAGGCCCGTACCTGTGTGTCACATCAGCAAGGAATGGCCTTTGTCACCAGCCTTATCTCAGTGCACTTGTAAATCATCACAAAATGTGATGCTGGGGCAGAACAGCTCCTCCTGCCCTCAGCCGAGTTCCTGGGGCTTGAAAACTGATTAAGAATCACTTGCTGAAGCTGCTGGGTCTCAGGTGACAGTGCCAGGGCGAACTGCACTCCTGGAAATGCCCATTAAAGTTTCAATTTACATCCCTCACCCAGAGCCGTGGTGTGAGCTGCTGGAATGACCTCTGCCGGCAGCCACTCGGTTCATTAAATAGTAATGAGCCCAAGGATTCCCAGCTAAACAGCACACCGAGCATCCTTATTCCATTTCCTGTTTTTAAAGGAAGTCTAAATTATTTAATAATCTGCTTTAAGTCCTTAAAGTGAATCCAGGCAGTGAAGAAAGGTCCTGTTTAGAGGGGCAGATGCCCAAAGGAAAGTGTGGGAGTGATGGAGCTGGTTGGGAACAGCCACTAAAACACTGGTAACAATTTATCAGATGTGTTGGAGGGTCACAGGTTGCAATTACTATCGAGTTGGCTGATGGGTCATACTCTGTGCTTCACTAACACCTTGCTGAGTGCTGCCATTCCTGGATTAAATCCAGACAACTTCCAATGCTCAGCTTCTGTTTTGCCCATTTGGTGGCGGGTTTTCAAGCTTTAATGTGTCCTCAGAGGTGTGGATTCTCCTGGAGGGTCATACACACCTTTCCAAAGCAGCTCTTTGTCTTTAGCCTGGAGCTGAGCTGGTGCTGCCCGAGTTTTAATCCCACTATTCCAGCTGCAGGGAAGGAGATGGGATTGGGGCAGCTGAGAGCTGTCTCTGCCTGGAAACACGGTGCCCTCTTCCATCTCTGTTCTGCAGGATCCTGCCACCTTCCCCTGCCTCCAGAAGGTTTGCTGGACATATTCCCCCTGTCCTTGCCAAGCAAAACCAGTGAGTCCTCCTAGGTGTGAAATGTTTACAAAAGGCCTGTAAATGTGGCCCTGACTCCCTGTCCTCCCAGCCCTGTTCCCTCCATCTTTCCCCGTTGTGGAGGGCTGCTCCACGTGGGAAGGCAGAACAGGTTTCTCAGAAGATTTCCAGAGGTGCCTCGAAATGGTGAGTAACTCAGTGAGGGGTTTGTACAGCTTGGGCAGTAGCAGCTGCTCCAACTGCAGCACTAAACTCATACAGCATCTCCTGCAGTAAAATTCCTGTCTGAGTCAGACTTTACAAATGCTTTACAACTGGTGCTTGCAATTCATCTTATCTCTGCTGGAATTACCTTCCAGGACCCATCTCCATTCATTTAATGCGAGCTATCTCATCTTGTCCATCTCTACCCAGGGTTTCATTTTCCACAGCTACTCCCTGGGAAAATTCATTAGCTCTGCAGTGCCTCTGATGGTTGTAGGGAAGGTGATTTGGAAGGTTTTCTGTCCTAGGCTGATGATTCCTGCACTACAGGGGGTGGGTGGGATGTGGCTGTCCAAATCCCCCTGGAGCACCATGGCTTGTGTTTGCATGTAGAGAAATCATAAGGAACAGGCTCCTGCAAGGGAGATTCCTGAATTCCTCAGGCATATCCAGAGAGGTGATAAGGCCTGGCATGAGCATGTCACCCCAAATCCTGCAGGTGTCTGAGCTGGAGAGAGCACAGCAGGAATGGGCAGCCCCTGTGCTTCTGCCTGTACCAGTTTGCATTTTTTATGACCCCAAGGCTGTTCCCTCATCCTCCTGCAGAGCCAGCACAGTCCCTGGCAGGATCTCCCTTATTCTGGGAGCAGCAATGGCAGCTGAGGACTTTCCCAGGCAGGACACTCGTTCCCAATGCCACCTTTGTCACTGCCCACAGAAAGCAGAGGATATCCCAAAACCCAGTGTGCCATCGAGCTGGGAAAGCTGCTGGCTGTCCTGGCCCTTTCCCTGCAGAGGGCTGCCAGCCCCTCCTGCCTGCTCTGAACAGGAGCCAGCTTCCTGGGGAGCAAACGCTGGGATACTGGATTAATTGAGCCCGTGCAATGCCCATAAACCATGTCACTGTCTGGGCAGTGAATGGAGCTGGGGGGAGGCAGGACAGCTCCCGATTCTCAAACCTGCTCCGAGCCACATCCCCCACAGCGAGGAAACCTGGCACCACCTCCCAGCACCTGCCAGGAGCCCTCCCTGGGGGCACAGGGGGTTCCTGCTGCTGCCAAGTGCCACATCCTTCCCGTGCATCCCTCATTTTGCTCCTGCTGTGGGTGCTCAGTCCAAGAGGAGATGTGAGGGCTGCTGCCAGAGCAGGGGCTGCAGCCCAGGGTTTAGTGCCAGCTGAGGGCAGCTGGGATGTGCCCAGAGCCAGGGAGGGTCATGGCTGGAGCAACCCCGAAGTTTTTTCCATCGTCTGGATGTCCTTTGGGGACAAAAGCTCCTGTGCCAGTGACAAGACAGTTCCTGACCTCTCATGGCAGGCTTTACAAAAGGAGTGGGAAACGGGGAACAGCGAGGGTGCAGTCCCTGAGGGTGGGGACCCAGAAACCTGAGTGTCCCATGTCACTCATCATGGGATGTATGGATAATTCCAGGCGTGCTGCAGATCCAAGCCACCGCTGGACCACACCTGAGCTCTCTGTGGAGAGGGGTGCAGGCGTGTCACAGCTTTTTTGGAATGTTGCCAGGCTCCATTTCAGCAGGGATGGAGCAGAGATGAATTCACGGAATCACAGAATGGCTGGGGTTGGAAGGGACCTTTAAAGCTGATCTAATCCAACCCTTCTGCAGTGAGCAGGGACATCTCCAGCTAGCCCAGAATCCATGCCCACCACCTGGCAGCATCACCCAGGGCTGGCTTGGGCTGCAGCCAGGGATGGCTGATGCTGATGCTGAGGGAGGAATCCCACATTGCTATTTGGGGACGGCACTGAAATGTCCTCGGCTGTGAAGCTCAGAGCCCACTGGCTGAGCCAGGCCATGTCTAGGGGGACAGGGGACATTCCCTTGGTGCCAAACACCACCCAGGCTCTTGCTTGGTGCCCAGCTCCAGCCCTGGGTGCTGATCCTGAAATGCTGACATGACACATAGTTTGTCCTTAATATGCCATGGAAAAGGGGACACATGTCACGGTCAGGCTTTTTCCTCGTGTTGTGCCTTTCTCTGTCTTTATATGACACAGAAATATATTTGGTGAGCCCCTCCTGGGTAAACTCAGCCTAAAAAACAGATGATCTTGGGCAGCTATTTTCTGAAAGTAAAATAAACAACAGAAAACAACAGAGTGGGGTTTGTGCAGCTTGTGGGTGTCTTTTCTGAAAAATTATTGGAGACCCCAGGGCTCATAGGGCTCAAATTTCTGCACAGAGTCATCCCCAGCTGCTGGACACTCCTCCAAAGTCTGATCTTCTGCATGGGACAGAGAATCTTAGGCTCAGGGAGCTGCCTGAGGGAAGGGCAGGACACACCAGAAGCGAGACAAAGGTGTTTGGTGACAGGAGGGGACACAATTCCTCGCCACCACCGCCACCTGCCTGCGCTAAGTGCATCCATCCAGTTCTGGATAAGGGAATCCCTGGGGAAGAGCTTTTCGCAGCCTGGGAAAGCGTCTGCGCTGACATCTAGTGGCAAACCAAGCTTTTCCCTGGCTTTTACTGCTCCTACTGATGTTCCTGCTGTGGTTGAGAGCATTTTCGCAGCATCACTTAGATTGGAAAAGGCCCTTAAGGTCATCAGGTCCAAGTGCAAACCATAATAACATCCATGATAAGATGAGTTTAAATCTCCGCTTCCTGTGCATCAACCCTACCCATTATTGTTATTATTTTTGTAATCCCCTACAATCCCTAAAGCAATAAAAAAAATGTGTTGTGACAGGACAAGAAGGAATGGCTTCCCACTGCCAGAGGGCAGGGACAGCTGGGATATTGGGAGGGTGGCAGGTCCCTGGCACAGGGTGCCCAGAGCAGCTGTGGCTGCCCCTGGATCCCTGGCAGTGTCCAAGGCCAGGCTGGACACTGGGGCTTGGAGCAGCCTGGGACAGTGGAAGGTGTCCCTGCCATGGCAGAGGATGGCACTGGATGAACTTTAAGGTCCCTTCCCAAGCCATGCTGTGATTCCTGGATAACAGCAGAGCACCCTCCGACAACAACGACTGGGCATTGCAGGTCTCCAGGTATAAGCCCGAGGTGAATTATCATTTATCTGTTTTATTGTACACGCTGCTGACTCTCGTGTCCGTTTAACGCTGGTTTGGTGCACAGCCCTCCCCACACGGCAAAGACTACATCTCCCATGGGGCCTCGCTCGCCGCCGGAAGTGCCGGGGCCGAGCCAATGGCGCGCGGCGGAAGGCGGATATAGCACCGCCGCGGGGCCCGCTCCCTCTTTTCCGCCGGGCCGCGGCTCATCATGGCGGTGCAGATCTCCAAGAAGCGCAAGGTGAGCGCGGCCGCACGGATCCCCCGCGGCCGCCGGGCGCTGCCACATCGCCCGCCGCGGCCCCAGCAGCGGGCGGGGCGGGGGCACGGCGGGCGGCGGCTGCGGACGGGGGAGGATGGCGGCGGATGCGGCGCGGGGCCCGGCGGGGAACATGGCGGCGGGATGGAGCGGGCGCTTCCCCGGGGCTGCGCGCAGAGGTGCGGAGCGGCGCCGGGAGCCGGGATTTGCGGGCTTTTCCCTTTGCTTCCCAGTAGGAAGGATTTGCTGTTAGTGGCTGCCCCGCTCTGCGGGCTGGAAGGGCACGGGGCGCTGCCTGTCCCATGGAGCGAGGGAGGTTTGGGCTGTCAGGAGTTCCAGCAGCACCTTCCCATGGGGCTGGGAAAGGGATGTGACCCCGCTAATTATTTCCCTTAAATTTCTCCCGAATTACAGCAGAGAGCTGAGATCGCAGCGTGAATAGTGGCTGTGTTTGGTGTAGGCTCCTGCTAGGAGTGGATTATTTCTGAGAATTGAATTTCAGGGAAGGGAGTTCCATTTTTCCCCACTGCTGCAACCTGAAGTTGGCTCAGTTGGGCAGAGCACGGTGCTGATGAAATCGAGGTTGTGGGTTCAGTCTCTGGGCTGTTCGTGTAAAAGTTGGACTGGGTGTTCCTTGTGGGTGCCTTCCAACTGAGAGTATTCTGTGATTTCTCTCAGAGGAGGAGGAATTTGTCAGGAGAGGCTGTCAGGCTGCAGGAGGAATTTGGGTGAATTGCACTCCAGTTCAGAATGTGACAAGACCTTGACTTTGTCAATTTGTCTATCAGTTTGTTGCTGATGGCATCTTCAAAGCTGAGCTGAACGAGTTCTTGACTCGGGAACTGGCTGAGGATGGATACTCCGGAGTGGAAGTCCGGGTCACTCCAACTAGGACTGAGATTATCATCCTTGCCACCAGGTAACTCAGCCTTCCTGAGCTGGGATGCTCTGAAAGCTCTTTGGGATGGCTCCAGTCTCACTCCTGGGGACACTTTTCTCACTTGTCCTGTACTTATTTTCCTGCAGAACTCAGAATGTCCTGGGAGAGAAGGGACGCCGGATCCGGGAGCTGACGGCTGTGGTGCAGAAGAGGTTTGGATTCCCCGAGGGAAGCGTGGAGGTAAAACTGCCTCAGGAACTGTGTGGTGCAGTTGGATTTGTGGTGGCAGGATAGTGTCACTTGAAAGGTGGTATCAGGATAACTTGGGCCATGTGTTACTTGGCCTCAGAAAACTCCTGCACTGAAATACAAAATGAATTCCAAAGAAACTGTTCTGCTGCTCTGCTGCAGAAGCATCTTGGAGAAACAGAATGTAAAGTGACACACCAGTTATTTTTGATCCTTGTTGTTCAGGGTGTTTTCCCAGGGAAAGGTTGAACTAGGTGTCCTTTGAAGGATCCCTGCAACCCAATGGATTCTGTAGCTCTATTCCATGAAATCTGCTCCTGTTACTAGTTCCTTGCTGTAAAACAAATCAGGGAGGGAGGGGGAATGTGTGTGCTGGGCTCATTTATTCCAGCTTGGCCAGTGCTGTTGGATCCCATTATACAGGAGAGGGAATGTAGGATACAGCTGCTGCATGTAAATGTGGAAGGATTAACTGGGCTGGATGTGGGGTGTAGACTAGAATGAAGCTCCTAGGTTCTGCTGAAGTAAAAGTTAAATTTAAGGGTGGTGAGGAACTGCCACAGGCTGCCCAGAGAAGCTGTGGCTGCCCCTGGATCCCTGGAATTGTTCAAGGCAAGGTTGGAACAACCCGATCTAGTGGAAGGTGTCCCTGCCCATGGCAGGAGTGGAACGGGGTGATCCTTCCAGGCCCAAGCATGCTGTGATTGTGTGGTTGATTTGGCGAAGAGCAGTGTTGTGAGTGTGCCTCTCTCCTGTGCAGCTGTACGCCGAGAAGGTGGCCACGAGGGGCCTGTGTGCCATCGCCCAGGCCGAGTCCCTGCGCTACAAGCTCCTGGGAGGGCTGGCTGTGCGCAGGTGAGTACAGCAGCCTGCCTGTGGGACAAGTGTGGCATTCCAGTGCCGTCCCCAAAGAACAACTCCTCTGCAGTTCCAGGGTTTAACCTGGTAATGCTGCACTGAAAGTTTTGTGCAGTTACGAGTGTTATGGGTATGTCTGGTTGCAGGCCGTCTGTGTGGCATAAAGCTGCACGTGTTTCTCTGGGAATAAATGGGTGGAGGAGCGAAGCAAACAGCATTTCAGGTCTTGTGGCTGTGTTGTGGCTCAGGTGGCAGTGGCCCTGCTCTCACATCCCCTCGGTGATGATACGATGACGAGTCAGAAGCGGGTGGCTCTGGTGGCAGTGCCTCCGCAGTGTCACGTTCTGTGGTGCTGCATGAGGCCCTTCAGCAGCAGCCTCCTGTCACCAGTGAATGATCTAGAGGCATTTGTCTGAGAAGGGATGGGAGCTGCACTCCTGACACATGAAACTGAGATTGGAATGGTGGTAAAAATTCCGCCAGGGAGCCCTGTGTGTGTGGCAGAGTGGGCTCATGGCGTGGCTGTCCTCTGCCTGCAGAGCCTGCTACGGCGTCCTCCGCTTCATCATGGAGAGCGGGGCCAAGGGCTGTGAGGTCGTCGTGTCCGGCAAACTCCGAGGTCAGCGGGCCAAATCCATGAAGTTTGTGGATGGCTTGATGATCCACAGTGGGGACCCAGTGAATTACTACGTGGACACAGCCGTGCGTCACGTCCTACTCCGGCAGGGTGAGTGCCTGGCATGCACATCCCTTTGCTGGCTTCCTTCTCTAGAACTTCAGGAATAGAAAATCTCAGCTCCTGGCATCCTGTTCCTGCAGGTTGGAGGTTTTCCACTGACAGGATGGAGGTTTCCCACTGGCATCTGTGGGTTGAAATTCATGTAGTAATGATGCACACAGAGTAGTTCAGTTCTGCTTCTGTGGATGGTTCAGACTCTGAAAATCCTGATTTCTTGGGCTTTTGAGCTCTCACTGTGGGATTTGAACATTACATATAAAGTAGAAGTCATAGGGAATGGAAAGCCAAGGGGCCTTCAGCAGCCAATGTGGTCATACCAGGCCGTCAACTTCTCTCTTGATGGGGTTTGAATATTTCCAGTTGGGAATGTGGCTGTAGATTTTCCAGACACTGTCACTTGTGTCCTGGGGTCTCTGAGGCTGGTGATAACTTCAGATGAAGTGCCTGTTGCCTGGATTTAAGAGCCCTTGGCAGCTGGGATTCTGGTTTTCCTGGCTCCTCGAGATGGGCAGAGAGAACAGAGGTGCTCCAAAGTGTCAGACAGTCTTCCCAGCTAAATCTGCTTCCACCTGTTCTCCCTCCTGGTAAAACACAAATGACTTGTGTGTCTTACCTGGCTTTGGGTTAGTTAGTTGCAAAACTCCTGGTGTAGGGATACCAGCACAGCCCAGAGCTGTTCTCCTTCCCTTCGGTGATGATACGATGACGAGTCAGAAGGGACATCCCCGTGTCATTGCAGCCTGCTCTGTGCCACGTTCTGTGGTGCTGTGCCAAGGCTGCCTTGGCCAGGACGTCCTGCTCATTGGATGATTTAGAGGCATTTGTCTGAGAAGGGATGTAAAAAAAAAAAAATGGGAGGGTTTCCTAGAAAAATAAGCTGAGGAAGAGGACAGAATTTAAAGCCAGGCTTAGAATGAGTTGAGAGTAAAGTTGAGTAACTTTGGATATCGAGCTTTAAGTTGCCTGAATTTACAACACTGATACAAAGTCACAGTAATCGGATTTTTTAAAGCTGTGTTACAGTGCTGTCAGCGGATCTTCGGTGTGCAGAGAGATATTTTGTAACCTTGGTGGTCATCCCTATGAACCTGTGCTTAATCTATTTTTTGTCTCCCTTGTCCTGTCACTCTTTGCAGGAGTGCTGGGAATCAAAGTAAAGATTATGTTGCCTTGGGACCCCAGTGGAAAGATTGGCCCCAAAAAGCCTCTGCCAGACCACGTCAGCATTGTGGAACCCAAAGAAGAGATTCTGCCCACCACCCCCATTTCAGAGCAGAAAGGTGGCAAGCCAGAACAGCCAGCCATGCCTCAGCCAGTGCCCACTGCCTGAGGGGTAGGTGCCTGGCAGCAGTGGGAGGCAAGTGTGCTGAGGGCCACCCAAACCACTGGAAAGCTGGGATTTTGGGAAGACAAGCTGCTGTGTTGTGCCCAGCACAGTGACCAGGGTTGGGTTTGAGCATTGCACTGGATGAAGGGGACAGGGTTCAAGGCATGTGGCAGAGCAGCTCAGAACACTCCTGGACATGATTGCTCTGTCCACATGCCTTGCTCCATGATGTGTTACACAGCATGGATTTGGAGACCTCGGATTATTACACTTTGAGTGGCTTGGGTTGGGTGCCTTGGATGTGTTGGTGTTGTACCAGAGTGCAACTGGCAGCACAGGGAATGTATTCCTCATATATCCATCCTGTCCTGCCCCAGGATCCAGTTTGGGATGGCCTTAGAAGCCATGTCAGAACAATCTGTAGGGTTCTTTTGTAAAGAAGTAATCACAGTCTAAGTCTTACCAGGGAATCTGACAATATCTGCCTTAGTGGGAAAAAGGGGGATCACTGGACAAAAAGCAGGAAATGAGAAATGCAGTTTATTGAAAAGCTTGGTTTATTCTTTGTTTGGGATAGGATGATGGTTATGGAAAAGAGTTTGCATCCAGCTCACTGAGTGTTCTGTTTCTCATTGTAGGGTTTGTCACGTCTGCAACCAGAAGCTTGTCTGTCCTGAAGACATCTCTTAATAAAATCACAAAAGACAGTGTTGTGAAGGTGCTATTTATTTATTTCTTTTTTATTTCTTTTTTTTTTTTAATTTTCTCAAGATGTACTCCAAGAAGACCTTGCTCCCACTTTTGGTGTGGAAGGAATAGTGAACTTCATCAGATCCTGATCCAAACAAAGTGGGAATAAAGCACTGATACCTATGATAGATACAGCTAGAGCTGTTTAGAGAGTCATGTGTAGCACATACCGTGGAGCATTGATGGCTGTTCTACATCCCAGTCCCTTATCCAGTGTGTCCAGAAGGGGGAGGTTTTTTGGCAGTATCCAAACCAATGCAGCTCTTGTTAGGGTCAGGTAACTTTTGGGTGTGGATTTGTGGGGTGAGAACAAAAGTGCTCAGGATTTCAAACCTTTGGTCCTAAACTGTGAGGTGAGCCTATGTGGTGCAGGAATGGGAAGAGACAGGCACATCTTAGGAGATAATGTATGTGCAGGATCAAGGAGTTTAGATTTTGAGGAATTCAAAGCTTGTTTGTTGCATGCAAGCTTTGTTGTTTAGGAATAGCTTTCACATCGACATTTCTTGTTTTTAGGAGGTTGCTCTGCACGAACTAGGCTGGCAACTTAAGAACTGGAATTTTGAACTCCTCTGTCTAGGGAGCCTTGGCTTTGCTGTTCCCAGCTTTTCTGGCACACCTGGGAATCTGGTTAAGTTTCAGAAACAAGATGTGCCTTCTTAAGGTGTCAGTGCACACCATTCAGTGCCAAGAATTAAGTAGTTATTATAAAAGATTTTTAATATGAATTTGAATTTAGAAATAATCTAAAAATGTAAAATATGACAAAGCAGTTCTGTCAGATTGTAGGAGCGGAAAATGTGTGAAAGTGGGAAGATCTGAAGCAATAAATCACACCCAGTTTTGCATGTTGTCTCTAAATTCTTAAGCATTCCCACGTGGTAGATGGTGATGGTTAGAAATCTCTCCTGCTGCCTCCCAGGGAGGGCTGGATTTCCTGGCAATTGCTCCATTTCTTCCTGGTTAAAAGCTCTCCAAACCCTGTACATTACCCTGCTAAAATCACAGTCCTGATCACTGGTAGAGACAAGAGATGTAAAATAATGGGGAAGAGATCCCCATTACATTGTTGTCATGGAATTCATAACAGAGTTTTGAGCTTTTAATGACAACAATGCAGTTCTTCATTTGGGTTAGTTACTGTGTGGGATTTGGGGTTTATCTGGATTTTAAAGCCCTCATCGTGGCCCTGACAGACACTGCTCAGGAGCTGGTAGGAAAAACAGAGTCTGAGCTCCTGGCAGGCACAGGGTGTTCTCCCCCAGAGTGGATTGTGGAGGAATTGTTTGGGACTTGGATTGTCCCTCTGGGTGATGCCAGTTGCTCTGATTTGTATAATTCCATCCATTTGACTCCCAACACTTCCCAGCCCAGGGGCTTGAGCTGACAGGGCAGCACAAAGATTGTTCTCTGTGCAGTGCCCAGATTTGGGGTTCACTGTCAGCTTTGCTACTTCCCATAAATTATTATCCCATAGCCCCGAATTCCCTGCTCAGTTCTCGCTGCCATAACCTCACAGTGCCTCATGGAGTGTGGATATTCCCATGGAGAGCTGCCACTTGAACACAGCTGTGCCAGGAACCTGCAGAGCTTCCAAGGAAGCCCAGCAGCACTGGGACAGGGACAAATGTATATTCCAAAGAATTTACTATTTAAAACCCTCATCCCCCAGCCCCACCAATGTCCCTGGGGGGCACTTGACAGAGTTGCCTGGAATTGAGCTGATTTAACCCCCTGAGCTCGGGCTCCAGGTGATATTTTAAAGCAGGAGAAGGCGAGGACCGGAGGCTCTCCCCGCCTGTGCCAAGGCAGCCCCTTCATTTTGTTCCTGTGTCCTCTCTGCTGCCACTGCTCCTTTCTGCCCCTTGTCCCCTGCGTCTGCGGGGCTGGGGACGAACGTCAACCCTCCTGGGGGCTGCCCCCGTGTGGACACAGCGCGGTACTGCAGCCACCCCCCGAGCCGGCGCCCCGGCAGTGCTGCCCCCGTGTGGGCACAGCGCGGTACTGCAGCGTGCCCCTCTCAAGGCGGCGGAAGAGACAGCGGGCCCGGACCCTGCTGCTCCGCCCGCGGCCCCGCCGGGGCTCGGTCCCGGGACACTCCGAGCCCCGCCGGTCCCCGCAGCGGCGGGGCAAATTTTCTATCCAGCTTGGGCAGAGAGTTCTTATAGAGAAACCCGAAAAATAAAGGATATTGTGAGGGAGTGGGGTGGATGGAAGGGCCTGGCAGCGTTTCCGGCTTTGAATTAAAACGCGCTTCGGGAAAAATAAAACTGTAGAACAAACAGCTCCTTTGCAAGCCTGGACTGGCTTCTGTGTGACCTGCTCTGATTCCAATTCTCCCGTGGGATTTCCAGCCCGTGGGACTCGAATGAAATGCCAGGTGCTGAGCACCACACAAGATAATGAGAAAACACTCCTGGTCAGGCAGGGTCCCCGGGGACCTCGCATTGCCCAGCATTTCTGACCAAAGCTTGGGGGTTCCAGCACAGCCCCCCAGCACATCCCGTTGCTTCCTCGAGTCCCCTTCAAGTGGGATCAATTTTTGGGGCAGCGATACCCAACCCCACCAGCGTTGGCTTTAACAGATCTTGGGAGATCGCCCATCCTCACCCAATTCCCGCTGCCGAAACCCAGCCTGAGGCTATGCCCTCCCATCCCCTTAATCTCTCCAAGGAATTGCACGTGGATTTCTCAATCCAGCAGAGCAGCAATGCTGTTCTCCTGACGGGGGATCGGGATCGCAGAGGCGTCCCCGGCGCTGTCTGTAAATAGAGGGGAGGGGCGAAGGCGAGCTCGGGGTGCCCAGGGTCGCCCTGGCCGGGCAGGACGAGCTGGCGAGCGTGGGGAGGGCGGCAGTGCTGCCTCCTTGTGGACACAGCGCGGCACTGCAGCCACCACCCGAGCCGGCGCCCGGGCAGTGCTGCCGCCTTGTGGACACAGCGCGGTACTGCAGCGTGCCCCCATCACGATGGCGGAAGGGACCCCCGGCCGGGACCCCGACGAGTGGGACCGCGGCCACGCTCAAGATGCCTGCGGGGCCGCCGGCAAAGCAGCAGCGGCGGCAACGGGCTCGGAGCCAGCGCCCATCCCGGAGCGGCTCCTCCCGCCCGCGGCGAGCCCGGTCCTCATCCCAGCCCCGATGTCGCCCCGCTCCTCTGGCCCCGGCAGCCCCAGCGGTCGAGGGCAGGACCCGGAGCAGACCGGGAGCCCCGGTTGAGAGGGGCCGGGCCGCGAGAGATGGTCCCGCCCCAGCCCGAGCAGGGCGGGGCCCCGGGGCTGGCTCGGGGCGGAGCCGGGGGCGGTGATTCAGGGGCGGCCCCGGGGCGGTCCCAGACGGTACCGGGGGCGTTACCGGGGCGGTACCAGGGGCGGTGATTCAGGGGCGGTACTGGGCGGTACCGGGGGCGGTGCCGAGCTGTACCGGGGGCGGTACCGGGGCGGTACCAGGGGCGGTGATTCAGGGGCGGTACTGGGCGGTACCGGGGGCGGTGCCGAGCTGTACCGGGGGCGGTACCGGGGCGGTACCGGGGGCGGTGATTCAGGGGCGGTGCCGGGCCCGGCTCAGGTGTGCGGGTCCCCAGGGCACCTGCGCGGGGTGGGGCCGAGGTGATTTAATCCCCGGAAAGCGGCTCGGCCGCCATTTGCTCACTATGAGCTCGCTGCGGACGGGGAGATGCTGTCGGAGCTCCGCACACCGGGACAGGACGGACTTCGGCTTCCCCTCTTCTCCAACCCTCTCCCCCTCCTTCCTCCTCCTCGTGTTCCCCTTCTTTCCCTCCCTTCCCCTCCCATTTCGGCCTCCCCTCCTGTCACCCTCCCCTATTTTCCCCTCCTTCCTCCTTGTGTTGCCCTGCTTTCTCTCCCCTTTCGGCTTCCCCTCCTGTTCCCTCTTCTACCTTTCTTCCTTCCCCTGTTCCTGTTCTTTCCCCCCCAAACCCTCCCCTCCCCTCTCCCCAAACCTGACCCCCCCCATCCTTCCTCTCCTGTCCCTACCCCACCCCCCTTCTATTCCCCCTCCTCTGTCCACCGTCCCTCTCCCCCCACCCAGCCTTTCCTTTCCCCTCCCTGTCCCTGCTCTCCCCTCTCTTTGTCCCTTTGTTCCCCCGCAGCCGCGGGGTTCGGGGTGCCGGATAATAAAGCCCAGAGGGCCGGAGCCGGCGCCCCTCGCGGGAATCCCCCCGCACACAGCACTGCCCCACAGTGCCGGCTGTCCCCACATCACACTGGGGGGCCGGGGGGGCCCCTCCTCAGGAGGGGTGCTGGGGGGGGGGGGGGGGTTAGGATGGGCCCCCTCATTAGGAGAGGGTCCGGGGGGGGGGTTAGGGGGAGACCCCCTCCTTAGGAGGGGGTCGGGATGGGGGGGGGGGGGGTGGGAGGGAGGGTGGGGGGGCGGGTGGGTGGGAGGGTGTGGGGGGGGGGGTGGGAGGGAGGGAGGGTGGGGGGGGGAGGGAGGGGGGGTGGGGGGGGGGAGGGAGGGGGGGTGGGGTGGGAGGGGGGGAAGCAGAGGGGGTCACGTCACTCTGCATCGTGAACAGACACACACAAAAAAAAAAAAAATCGCCAGACGAGCGACCGGCCGCTCCCCTCCTGCCCCTCCCCCCGGGCCCCGGTCCGGAGGAGGGGGGTCCCCGGGAGGGGCCCGGGGCGGACCCCGTCCGGAGGGGAGGGTCCCGAGGAGGGAGGCGGGGCCTGGAGGAGGAGGGAAGCCCCCCCTCCGCCCTGCCCCCCTCCCCGGACCCCCCCCTCCGGAGGGGGCCCACCCCGACCCCCCCCGGGACCCCCTCCTCCGGAGGGGGCCCTTCCTAACCCACCCCCCACCCCCCCGAGGACCCCCCTCCTAATGAGGGGAGCCCCCCCTAACCCGCACCCCCCACCCCGGGACCCCTCCTAATGAGGGGATCCCCCCCAACCCCACCCCGGCCCCCGGGGACCCGCAGTGTGATGTAGGGAAAGCCGGAGCCCCGGCGCTGTCGGGCGGTGTGTTGGACCGGCATGGGGACACCCGCAGAGCGGGCCAGTCCCCGTGTGGGGCAGGGACGGTGCGGGGCGCCGGCTCCGGCCCTCTGGGCTTTATTATCCGGCACCCCGAACCCCGCGGCTGCGGGGGAAAGAGAGAAAAGGGGGGATGGAGGGTGGGAATAGGGGGGCAGACGGGGTGATCGGGGTGGGCGAGCCAAGGACGGAGGCAGGTGGGGATGTTGGGGTGTGCAGGGCAGCAGGGAGAGGGGGCAGGGGGAGGTGGGGTGGGGGGAAAGGGAGGGTGGAGGAAGGAGGGGGAGGATTGAAGGCCGGTGGGGAAGAACTGGGGGGGGAACGGGGGCAGGGAGAGGACACGGTGGGGGCCAGGGCTGGGGGGGAAGCAAGGGTGAAAGGAGGAGTAGGAAGAGAGAGGTAGGGTAGAGTAGAGTAGGGTGTATAGGGGCATAGGAGTATAGGAGGGGAGCCGGGCCGGGGGGGAGGGCTAGGGGGGAGGGGGAGGGGGGGGGTAGGGGGGGGGAGGGAGGAGGGGGGTGGGGGAGGGGAGGAAGGGAGGGAAGAAACGAGAGGTATGGAGAAAAAAAGCTGTAGAAAAAAAGAAACGTAAAGAAAAAGAGATATAAAGCCCTGCCCGGGCGCAGCCTCCCCCCCGAGCGCCGAGGAACAAATGGCTCCGCCGTGCTCGCCCCGCGGTTTAAATCCCCCTCAGCCCCGCCCCGCGCAGGCGCTCTGGGGCCCCGCACACCTGTGCAGGCCCCGCCCCCCACACCTGTGCAGGTCCCGCCCCCCGGGGCCCCGCCCCGCCCGCGCCCTTCAAATACGGCCGGGCCGCTCCCGGCCCGCTCCATACGCGGATGCTTCTCCCGGGATGCGGCGGGACCATCGCTCGGAGCGCTGAGCCCAACGCGGGGGCTGCTCCCGGTGCTGCGCGGAGCCCCAGGTACTCCAGTGGGTCCAGGGATCGGTTCTGGGTCTTGTCGGTGTCCGCTGGGGGTTTGCGAGCGGTGCCGCCTCTCCTTGGACCGGCAGGATTCGGTTTGCAGGACGGGACCGGGATCGGGACTGTCGCGGGCAGCAGGAGCCTCTCCCCAGACCGGCATTGTGCGGTTCGCGGGGCCAGGCCGGGACCGGGATCGCCGCGGGCAGCAGGAGCCGTCTCGGGATGGGCGCTGGGGCCGAGCCCGGCGCTGCCGCTCCGGCTCCGGGCGCGGTCCCGCTGCAGGGAGCCGGGGCTGTGCCGGTAACCGTGCCCGGGACAACGGCGGTGGGATCTCCTCGTGCTGGATCGCGGCTGGACCGGCCGGAGACCGGGGAACGCTGTGCCGGCCCTGGGAGCCCCGAATGCCGCGGGTACTGCCCGCACACCCCGCGGGTGTGCTCAGCCCTCAGCGGAGAGCAGCGCCGGCTCCCCCTTCCCCGTGTCCGCACACCCGTGGGGCTCCCTGTGCAACGAGCGGGGCTGGAGCACCGTGGGTGGGAAGAGCTCCTCGGCTGGGGCCGGGCACGGTTCCACTCAGGCTGCTTCTCCAACACCTGCCAGGTGAGATGCTTCCCCCTCCCCCTTGCTTTGTAACTCAAAAAAGCTCTGTAATGGTAAAATCTTTTATTAACATTTAGCTGAGATCTTTCCTCTTTGTTTCCAGAACACAGGCTGTATTGAGGACATAGTGAGGTTGAGGAAGATCCTAAAATCTGATTCTCAAGTAAATAGGACATTTCCTGCAGGTGAGTATTGCCAGGGCAAAATGATGGCAGCTGCTGAAGCTGGGGCTGCTTTTGTGGCCGAGAGCCGCAGAGGCTGCAGTGTCTGCTGCTCTCTGCCAGTAACGTTCCTTGGTGTTTCTGTGGGTCCCAGCCGGCGGGGAATGTGGGGTAGGAAGAGGCTGGGAGCCCGCGAAAGGGGGGCAAGCAGCACCTCTTGTCCTTGGGCTCTGCAGTGTCCTTCCTGTGCCGAGCATACATCCCGGGGATGGGCGCTGGGACACCCGGCCAGGGCTGGCACGGACACGGCTCAAGGGCTGCCCGCAGCTCCTGGGCCAGGGGCTGCTCTGAACAGGCACCCGGAGATGCTTCAGCCCGGACAGAGGCCACCGAGAGCCCAAAAGCCCCTCAGGAACAGCTGGCATGTCCTGGGGATGGCAGCACGGGCCGCCTGCAGAGGAGCACAGACAACGTTTCCTGCTTCGGAGCTCCCAGGTATGTCCCGGCCTCCCTGAATCCCTTCCCTTCCAGCCTGAGGCCATCATCCAGCAGCAGCATTAAAGCCAAGGCCATCTTCTCTCACAGATATTAAAACCCAACCAACAGCCTGCAGAAATGCCTTAAAATCAAAGGTTTGGGTGGGATGAAGTTCTGTTTGGATGAAGGTGGGCGTTTTTCAGGGAGCCAGCTGGAAGTGCAGAAGGGATGGAAAGCTTTTGCATGTGGGTCCCACTGGAGGTGTGCTGAAGGCAGGGACGTCCATCCCTTTTCTGAAGAAAAAGAACGTGCAGAGGTCACTGCTGAGGCTCTGGAAAGAACTGAGATGCTGCAGAGAGAGATGTCCTCCTCTGAGCACAGGGGCTGCCTTAGCATGGGCTGGGAGAGCCTCTGGCCCCTGCCTTCTCCTGCTTTAAAATATCACCTGGAGCCCGAGCTCAGGGGGTTAAATCAGCTCAATTCCAGGCAACTCTGTCAAGTGCCCCCCAGGGACATTGGTGGGGCTGGGGGATGAGGGTTTTAAATAACAAATTCTTTGGAATACATACCTGTCCTTGTCCCAGTGCTGCTGGGCTTCCTTGGAAGCTCTGCAGGTTCCTGGCACAGCTGGTGTTCAAGTGGCAGCTCTCCATGGGAATATCCACACTCCATGAGGCACTGTGAGGTTATGGCAGCGAGAACTGAGCAGGGAATTTGGGGCCATGGGATAATAATTTATGGGAAGTAGCAAAGCTGACAGTGAACCCCAAATCTGGGCACTGCACAGAGAACAATCTTTGTGCTGCCCTGTCAGCTCAAGCCCCTGGGCTGGGAAGTGCTGGGAGTCAAATGTATGGAATTACACAAATCAGAGCAACTGGCATCACCCAGAGGGACAATCCAAGTCCCAAACAATTCCTCCACAATCCACTCTGGGGGAGAACACCCTGTGCCTGCCAGGAGCTCGGACTCTGTTTTTCCTAGCAGCTCCTGAGCAGTGTCTGTCAGGGCCACGATGAGGGCTTTAAAATCCAGATAAACCCCAAATCCCACACAGTGACTAACCCAAATGAAGAACTGCATTGTTGTCATTAAAAGCTCAAAACTCTGTTATGAATTCCATGACGACAATGTAATGGGATTCCCAGGAACCTCATCAATGCTCTTAGTTTCGTTTCTATGTCTTTTTAATCCCTCATTTAGCAGCTTGTAAAACTGATCCTGAAATTCAGAGGTCAAGCAGGATTGACTTTGGATTGACCTTCACCTCTGGTCCCACTCTGTGCAAACACAACTTGTGCCCAGATGGGTGAACTCATCACCTCAGCTTTTTCCTCCAGAATATCCCCTCCTTATTTCCCTGTAGATGAACTCGGATCCACTCCTCACCTCCACTGATCATCCAAGGGTCCTTTCTGTTCCTGCCCCTCTGCAGCCCGAGGCTGCTCCTCCATTGGCTCCCTCGGGCCTCATCCCGCACGGAGCCTCTGTCCCTTCCTGGCCGCCTGAGGGAGGAGGACACAGAGAGTCCCGAGTGCTGAGCCCTCCCTGCTGCCCCTGCAGAGCCCTGATCCCCAGGGGCCTCAGACTTCCCAGACCAATTGTCTGCTGGGCTCCCTTCCATTACCTCAGCAATCCCCTCAGAAATGCCACCTCACTCCCCCTGACATCTCCTCACATTTTCCTACACAAAACAGCTCTTGTGTCCCCTCTAAATTATTCCAAGTTTTCAGCTAAATGAATGGCCTGACCCGTGCCCACTGCTCATGAGCTACCCAACCAAAATCAAGAACAAATGTTGCTTGGGCTTTAAGAGCTTGAAATAACTTGGAAGCAAAATAAATCACCTTTTTCTTATGTCTTTTTTTCTTTCAGATGCTGGACTCGCCTCCGTGGATGTGTGCTGAGCTCTTGCTGCAGGGACTGTCAGGCCTGAATAACTGTGAGTTCGTGTTCTTCTCACTGGGCAATCAGAAATTATTATTAATTAGACCACAAAAATACTTCCTCAAACTTTTCCCCTTTCCTGCCCTTTCCTGGTACATCTCCTCTTTGTGCCTTTGCATTTACAGCTGTTCCCTGATGTCACTTCCCCTGCCTGACTTCTGTGCAGTTTCTAGCTGGGAAAAACTGGGATAACTTAGAGGGGACAGAGATGAAAATTTTAGCTGGATTTTTCTAGAATTTCTAATTATAATGCAATTATTTCCAATTCCCCAGTGAGAAGAGCACGAACTCACAGCCATCAGGCCTGACAGTCACTGAGGGAAATGTGACACAGTATTAATAAGTAACCTTTCCTCAGAGCAGTCACCACCCCAGTCCTCCAGCCTTGGCAAGTTTTTGCAGTGAATGGCCCAAAGTTCTAATGCTTAACCTAAATTCTGTCAGCTTTTGTTAGAAAGATATGGACAGTAAATCATACAATAGCACTTAAAAATTGCACCAAAACTAACAGGCCCAGACCAAACCAAACCACCCCCATCACTGCTCCACCCCAGTTTTGGGAGAAACAGTGATACAGATGATTAATACTCTCCTTCCATGCTATTCAGTCCTTCACTGCACATCCCCAGAGAGGATTTACTCCACCTTTTGTTCCCAACAGCACCTCTCTCTCCAGCACCAATCCCACTTGTCACAGGCACAAAGGGAGCAGACCTAAGGCAATGGTTCCAGCAGCAGCTGCAATCCCGAGCTCCCTGTTCCCTGGACTGCTCATCCAAGCACTCCCAGGATTCTCACTCAGCCCAGACTCTCTGTCTGTCCTCAGAGGGAAGCACAGCCTGACGGGACACGGCTCTGGCACCCCATTTCCTCTTGTGGAAAGCCACGGGTAAGCACAGTCCCTCAGCCCTTGCTCCCCTGAACACCAGGAGAGCTGGAGTTTCACCCAGATCCCACATTCCCATGGCAGTTAATCCCAGCAGGGAGGCAAAGAGGAACCCTGCATCCTCTGACATAGCCCACAGCACGGGCAGCACCAGGAGCCCTCCAGCACAGACCTCTGGTGCTGAAGCCTCTGGGCTTTGGCTGCTCAAACACCACAGCTCTTGGCAAAGATGGCAGCAGTGTCATGATGTTTTCTGTCCTGAAAGAGAGGAGGAAAAGAAAATTAAGTCCACTGCAGAAGTCAAAAAATCCCAGCTTTCACACTTCAGCTCTGATTGCTCACTCTGGAATTTTATCCATGACAGGTGACACCAATTCAAATATTAAAGTGCCTTTTCCCAGCATTTTTATTCCTAACTATTTCAGACATTAAAAGAATGCTCATTTTTCTTATTGCATTCTTTGCTTAATTTTAACAGAACCATTTTCATCCCAGACCCCACTTGTCAGTTCTTCCATCCTTTACCACTGGACTTGGCACAAAGAGATACCTGTGGTGCTGCATCACAAGAAATCCCAAAGAGAAACCCTTCCAAACCTGACAGAGAAAGGTTTCAAGGCACTCCAGAACACAGACAGCTGTTCATACCTTGTCAGGCCACACCAATTCTGTCCCATCCACTTGAGCTGGGCAGGTGAGGCAAAGGCTCCCTTTGCTCCTAGGGAATCACTGTCTGAGAGCACAGATGTCCATCCTGGGCAGCACCTGGAAACAATGTGGGAAAGGCAAAAAGAGAGAGCTGTCTGTCAGAAAATGAGTAATAATAATAATAATCAGAACTTCTGGACAAATTTAGTAACATCACTTTCATATGATAAATACAGGCCATGCTCATCCTTCCAGCCCAGGTGAACACAGGAAGGAGAAGTACAGGAAAAGCAGAGTGCCTTATTTGGATGTATTTCCTAAAGACTCTGCTGCATTGTATGCTCTTTGTGCTCTTTAAAAGAAGGGATGGCTGCTAAAAAACATCTAAAACCCAATGTTTTATCAGCCACAGGCAGGACAAGGTGAGCTACAGCTGGAGAGCCAGGGAGATGCAGGACCTTGGCACACCAAGGGTAAGAGCAGGGGAAGCAGGGGAGGTGTGGGGGGAGAGCTGGAGAAGGGAAGAACAGGCATTTTCTTGTTCAGATTCATCCGTGCTGGGAACTTGGAAAACACGTGGTGCTGCAGGCATCAAGGACACGATGCTCACAATGTTTGGTTGTTTTCCTTTGCTCGTAACTCTTGGCTTCACCCCCTCTCCAGAGGAACAGAGAATTCCTCCAGGGTAAGGGTGAGTCTGGTCCCACTCCAGGGATGTGTCCAGGAGGGGAGGGGAGTTGCTTAGATAACTGGCCACAGAAATCCAGCCCAACAAACACTGAAATGGACTCTATTGATCTGCAACACCCAGTGCTCACAGCAGGCAGAGGCACGAGGTGCCCCAGGACCAAGAAGCACCACTTCACTTGGTTGTTCTGCTGACATCTACTTTAGTTCTGCTTCCCTTCACAGCTGCTATTCTGCCAAGAATTTCCATTTTCAGAAGCCTCTGTCACCTGTAGTCAAGGCTGGAAATCCTCCCTTAGGATTTCCACATCACATCTGGATTTGCCAGGAAGCACATGCACACACAGATGCCCATTCTGGGACAGGTCAGTCAGAAATCATGTAAGCCAGCAACTTGCTCCTCACTGCACCACTTAGAAATACAGTCAAAAGCCAGAAAAAACAACAACTGAACAACAACCCCCAAAAGCCACGGCTTAGGGCAGCATCGTGTTAATATTCTGCCCAGTGCTGGAGAGAAAGGAGGAAAGCTGTTCTTCCAGCTCTGCACAGAGCAGTCTGAAACAGCCAACACTGTCCTCACCTGCAGCTGTGGCAGCTTCTCTCCTTCCTTCAGCCCTGCCCTGACTTCTGAGGGGCCAGAGGCACCACACAAGCCAAAAGGATCAGCACTCACACCCCCTGCTAGTAGGGACATCGTCATGGTCTGTCCTTGGCCAAACAAACCCAGGATGTTTTTCTTTGGCATTTCATTCATTTCATTTGGCCAATTTGATTCCCATTTACCAAGGCAACAGCCACCCTGTATGGCTCTGGGGTCAGAGCCCCTCTGGCACAAAAACCCAAGAGAAGAATCCAGGAGCAAACTGAAATCCCAACATGCAATGAAGGCCTGCTGCTGGCAGGTTCCTGGTGGCTTTTGGGGCACAAGAAAAGCCTTTAGACCATGAAAACAGAGGTGAAAACCCCACAACGAGCACGTGGCTTTAAAGACGTTGCATTTAATGTTACAGACATAGAATTGCCTTGGGATTTGACATTTTCTGCACCCACACAAACACATTAAAAGAATTAAATGCAGAGTCTTGAAGCTCAGTTATTGCAATCTTATTCTGGTGATACCACTTGACATATCAAAATCCACAGCAATACTTAAAAAAATGAAAAGCAACTTATCCCCTTGCTTTAAATTTTTCAGTTTCAGGGTTCTCTTCAGAACAATTTAAAGAAAAGAAGAAAAGCTCAAGACCTACTATCAGGTAGTGTACCAACCACTCCTTTTCTATAGATTTTCATTACACCTGATGTCTTCTCTAAGAAAATAAATTTGTACCTGTAAAAACCCGTCCAGTAGGGGCAGGTGTTTCTGAGCCCACACCTTGTAGGTAAAGCATCAGAGGAGGAGTGGCACAGAGGGATCCAAAAGTGCCCAAGACAGGTTCAAGTTCGCTGTGTTTGGGCAGCATTATTTGAAACCAAAGTGCTCTGCAGCTGCTCCAAGCCTGGAGGTCACAGAAACAAAACAAACTCCCCCCTTCTGCCTCACTTTGTGCCTTCTCTCATCAAGGGAGAATCACATCATGCAAAAGATAATAGAGAAGAGGGTCACAGCAGTCCAGTGTCCCCAGGATGGCTGGCACCAGGCTCCATTCCCTCCTCTGGCTGATGGAACTTAAACCCAGGTGTTCTGGGATTTGAGGAGCAAAGCCCAGCTTTGCCACTTGCTGTTCCAATCCCTCCCACGTTCGTCGAGCAGGAATCTTGCTGTGTTTCCATATTACATCCCAAAGCAGCAGCCCTGGAGTACTGCTGGAACCCAGAACACCCTCCCCTTCTCAGACACCAACCTGACTAGAAAGCCTCACACTCCCCCAAGGGCAGAAAAACCAGAAACCAGTAAAAAATGGGTATTTTATACCAAACAGGACCCATTTCAGAGGTCAAATATCCCACACTGCGTCCCTGAGCCTTCCCAAGGCTTTTTCACAGGGAAGTAAAACTTCACACATGAAGGACCATTTACCTTGTACCAACATCCTCTATAAAACCTCCCACATAAAAGCCCAGGTGTTTGTAACATCCTCAGTAACACACTGCACAGAAAGGATCAGGGTCCTTGGTACAAGAGCCACAGCAGGACCTCTGGCAGAAAGGGCCCTTTCCCTTGTAACAACACCCTCAGTGACACTTCCCAGATGAAGGAGCAGGTCCCGTGTGACACCAGCCTCAGTGCAGCAGCAAGCACAGCCTTGATCTGGAACTCACAGAATCCATGCCCGCAGCAGCCCCGGGAATAAAACACGGGATTTTGTGGAACCCGGGAATGGAGGAGCTCTCCTGTCCCAGCTCTGCCTCCTCTGCCTGCAGCAGGGGACATGCAGCTCTCAGCCAGAAGATCAGTTCAACCTCACCAAATCACCTGGCAACACTTACTATGAAGCCCAAAGTCCCAGTGCATCACCTGTGTGCTATCTCAGGAAGTTCAGTTTTAAATCAATCATTTTTGTGGGACAAAATTTTAAATCAATGAGTCTTTGTGGGACAAAACCTGCGCTGGGCCCAAGAACTGACTCTAACCCCTCTGACCTGAACTGTCCAGCTGTAGGATCAATGCTCAAAAGAAACACTGGATCCCTCAGGGCAGAGCCTGTCACTCTGTAAATGCCAGGGGGAGAACAAGGCTCGAAAGGCAGCCCCCGATGCCTCCAGCCCCTGCAAGCACCGCCCAGGACTCTGCACAGCCGGGACGGAGCCTTTGCACAGCTCTGTCCCGGGCCACCGAGGGTGGCAAACCCGAGAGACCGATGGAAACAAAACAAATGATTGATTGAAATGGACACTGAGGAGGCTGAAAGCCCCACCCCAGAACTGTTCCCGGCCCAGCTCAGGAGCCTGAACTGCTGCTGCAGGACACGACGTCTGAAGGAGCTCTGCAGCCGGGACATTCAAGGCCAGCAAAAACAATGGCTAAAGAGAAACAGATCCTTACCTGGTCCAATGTCCCAGTCCCTGGCTCCTCCTCACGGGGGGACCCTGCTCCAGGGAGGAATCTCCACACAGCCCCCGAGACCTGGGCTAAGACGCCGCCCTGCCAGCAGAAGACAAGGGGTTAACAAAGCTTTTGGGACACATTCTCTCCTCAGAGAGGTTTGACAAAACATCCATCCGTGTGCACCTTTAATAAGGACAGCTTGTACCTAGGCTTGCAATAGATTTTTGTATGTTATTTCCTCCAAGTCTATGTTTTAACATATTTTGATATTAAAAGTGTTTAAACAGGATTTACCATGAGCTCTGCCGTGCTCCAAGCCCTAAGGAAGAGCTGGATAGACTCACACTCATCCAGGCTGAGGGAGCTGCTGCTGCAGACAAACATTTACAAATCCCCTGCCCTGAGGGTGTCCAGACCCGGGAGAAAGCCCTTCCCACCACCCTCCTGCGTTTCCCTCCCTGCCACTGGCTTTGCTTCCAGCTTGGGAAGCTTTGTCTTGGGGGCATTTCAGCATCACTAAGGGCTTTTCCAACCTCAGGGATTCCATGGGATGCCCAGTGAGTGACCCAGCTGCACACACAGGCACGGCAAGCCGTCACACACAGATTATCCTGCCACGAGCCACAGCACTCCAGGGCATCCTTGAAACAGTGCAGAGAGCAGGACAAAGACACGGCTACAGCACTGACCCTGCTTTCCCAGTGGGGCACGAACACCATTTCCTCCTGATCCTGAGAGCATGCCCTTAGGAACATGAAAGTTCCCATGTGCATTTTGCAGTACAATTTGTAAATTTAGCATATTTCAAGACAGTTTAAATCAGAATTAACTCGGTGCTAGCACAGCATTAGATATGGGACAGCAGGAGACTCACCAGGCAATATTCCCTGCAGACTCTCCATTCTCAGCACTCCAGCTGCAGTATTCTCATTTCTCATGGACTCTCAGTTCTGTTTCCAGGACTCCCATCGGGGAAATGATGGCTGTTTCCAGATGCAAATTCTCAGTGTATCATTGGTCCCAATCACTGCTCCCCTGCCCCTCCAATCCCCCCCCCTCCATCCTTTACCCCTTTTACAGCCACGGCCCCACCCACGATACAAATGGAGGCTCCCAGGTGCCTCCTGAGACCCAAATCATTCCAGGTGGGTCAGGAAATAAATAAAAATGAACTCGTCCCTTGTGGGGTAACAAATTATCTTTGTCCCCATTCCCCCTTCTGTCTCCTGTTCCCTAAGGTAAAACACACAGGTGGGCTCAGAGGGAAAACGTAAAAAACCCAAACTTTTGGGGAAGTCCAAAACCAAGCAAAACTTGTTTTTCCATGGATTTCCATAAGGACTGTTCAGTTTTTTCCCCCCGAGCCTCGCCCGTGGCCACAGGAGCAGCTTCTCTCTGCGACCCGCGGGGTGGGCCCAGGGACACCCGTCCCGCTGCTTCCCGGAAAACGGAGCTCAGCCCATCCCACAAACATTTCCATCGCACCTGGGAACGCGGCAGGAGCTTTGTTCCCTGAAACGTGGTCCCAGAGAGCGCCGAGTGCGGGACAAACCCGTCCCACGGAGCAGTTGGGTCCCGAGGATCAGCGCTGAAAGCGCTCACATCCCCCCGCGGATCCGCCCGGCCCTCTCTGCCCTCCGGCCACTCACCACAGCCGCCGTTCGCTCGTTCCGGCCGTCGCTGCGCCAGCCAAGGGGATTGCGCCCATGCCAGGCTCGGGACAGCTCGCTCCCGGCGCAGCTGCCGCTGGCACAGCAGGATCGGGGCGGCCGCAGGGCAGCGAGAGCCGCGCTCTGCCCCGCGGGGCCGCTCGGGCGGACACGGCCGCGGGCGGGGCCGGAACCGCAGGGGCCGGTTCCGTGTCCGGGCCGGGCCCCGCCCCTGCGGCACCGCCCGCGGCTCCGTCCTGCCGGCTCTTCCGGCGGCGTTCCCGGCCTTGCTCATCCCTGCTCTTTCCAGGGAGTAAAAACCGCCTTGGGAATTCGCTTCTGAGAACTGGAGTCAGTTTCTGATGGGAGTCCTCGAAACAGAACTGAATGTCTGTGACAAATGGGGATGCTAGAGCTGAAGTGATAGCAGAGGAAATCTCCTTCCTGCCAGTTACCCATGGGAAGAAAGCAATTCCCAGCTGTCTTAGGCTTGGAAAACAGAGAAAGGGAATTCTATGTCCTCTCCTGCTTAGGATGTACATTTTCACTGTGCTAAAAAGGGACCACTTGAGGCTTCAGAGTGGTTGGCATGGGTCAAGGATCTGCTGCCTTGGCAGGGCGAGAGGTGGAGCTGCTGTTTGTGATTGTGACAGACCTGAATAATTAGAGATCAATGGGAAATTGCTCAGTGCACCAAAAGTGATAGAGAATGTCAGCTTGACTGGTGTCACACATAAAGCTGGAACAATGACCCTAAACACCCCGAAGAGGTAAAGAAACCCTGAGCCACGCTGTGATCAGACCCCATAGGGGCGGTTTATTTTAAGTGCCAGTAAGGAATAATGGGAATTCCCTGGCCCTCAGCTTGGTCCCATCTGCCCACACTACTGCCCTTGGGAAGTGCTGCTCTTCCTCTGCGCGGCGGGGCCGGGGGTTCAGGTCCGGACCTGCCGGTGTCTGCTGGGCGGGGTGCGGGTCCCGAACCCGCTGGACGGGGACCGGGATTAGAATGGGGATCGGAACCGGGACCGGGATTAGGATGGGGGTCGGAACCGGGAGCGGGATTAGGATGGGGGTCGGAACCGGAACCGGGACCGGGATTAGGATGGGGGTCGGAACCGGGACCGGGATTAGGATGGGGGTCGGAACCGGGACCGGGATTAGGATGGGGGTCGGAACCGGGAGCGGGGCCCATGGGCGCCGTCTGGCGGCCACAGCGCGGCGGTGCAGAGCGGGGCCCTCCGGTGGGGAGCGGTGAAAGGGCAGCGCGATTTGGGATTTTAATAAATAAAATTTACTTATTTATCATTGTTTGTCCATTCGTGTTCACGTCGAGCTTCTCCGCGAACCTAAGAGCTAAGAGATCTCGTGCCAAGGGCTCCAAGTGACCAACTGAACCCATGTGACACCATTCCAAAGCACCCTAAATAATTGGTTGGGGTCTTTTTTCCAGACTAGGCAGGGAATTATTTCTGAGAAAAAACCCCAATTAAAAGATAGGAGGTCTGAGAGGAAGAGACGGGTTCTGTGTTAACTTAAAAATGCACTGGGAAAAGTTAATCTCTGTAACATCTCATATTCTCTCCCAGCCTGGTCTTTGTGTGATTTGCTCTTGATTCCAACTGCTCCCAGGGCATTTTCAACCTTTGGGGTTAAAATGAGCTGAGCACGACAGCTCATTTTTCATTTTCCCATTGAAAATAATGGAAAAACTCTGGATGGGGCAGTGGGAACTTCTGTGTAGCACCGCAACACAAAACAATGATAGGCTGGCAGGGAAATACTGATAGTTTATTTCACAGAGCATTGCAGAGTTTATTTTGGTCTAGCTCTAGTCTCATCAAAAAAAAGTATCATCCTTTCATTTTTCCCAAAAAAAAAAAAAAAAAAGGTAGCAAATATTCAGAATAACAACAGTCAGTGCATTATGCATGAAATTTGGGTCTTGTCATAAGAAAAATAAAAAAGGAAAAAAAGTAAATTGTGAAAACAACTCTTTGTTGGTTTGCTTTTATCACTTCCAAGCTTTTAAGCACTTAACCTTTCAATAAAGTCATCTCCAAGGATAGAAACAGAACATGCAGGTGATCACCAACAGATGCTGAGGTTTAACAACATCTCTCACTTGGCAATGACAATCCACCAGGAATGTTTCAATACAGCACCACGTTAAAGGGAGAAGCAACTTAATTCTCAAAATACCTTCAAATCCACCAAAAATCTCGCAGTTCTGCAGAACAAGACACGCTGTATTTCACTGTATTGAAAGTACCATGGAGAAGGACAGTATTTGGGCAAGGTAAGAAGGACCAGGGGCTTATTCCACTTACACTCACAAAAACCTGGATGAGATGCAAAGGAATAAAGTCATGATTTTAGGTGGGTTTTTTTTAGAGCATCAAAAGACACACTGTCATTATCAACGTGGGTTTTTCAGCCACTTTTGCCCCCCAGCTCTTACACACTAAGCCCAAACTTCAAGATTTCAAAATGCCACTGGATTTCAGCTTAAAAGGACAGAGCAGTTCCAAAACAAAACCAAACTTCTCAAGGCTGTTTCTCTCATGGCTTTGGGTGTGGAATGCCATCAATATCAACATCCCCCAGACTCAACATTCCCCTTCTCCTCTATATTCTTAACCTTCTTTTTTTTACTTTTAACCTCTGGTCTAAGATTTTGGGTTAAAGCCTTTTGCATCGGGGACTTGATGGGAGCCTCTGCCTTCAGAGCTTGTCAGCATCTGCTGCAAGACCATCCCTCCTTTGGAGGACACCAATGTGCAGCGTTAGAGATCCTGCTTTTACAGCAAGGAGCAAAGGTCTCCTTGCAGGAATAAATTATATCCCGGGGCTGCTTCGCCTTCCAGACTATTTACAACTTCTCCACCCTCAGCCCAGAGAGGGGGAAGCTCCCACTGCACCACCACCACCTCCTATTCCAGCAGGGAAGCAAGGAGTGACTGCAAATGCCACTTGGAGTGGCAGGCACTTCAGCCAGATCCCAGCAGTGATGGTGCCCATGGCATTTTTGTCACGAGCCACTCGGGCTCCCAGCAGAGCCCAGCTTGGGAAAAAGAGAGAAAAAAAGGAAAAAAAAAAACCCTCCTGCCAGTAGAGCCCAATCTACGGCCAATGCTCAGGATTTGCCTTCAAAACTCTGGCAGGACATTCCAAGAAGGCCATCGAGCAGCCAGGCTTTGGGGAAGGAGGATGGGACAAGGAGCAGGTGTCCCAGTGACTGAGCCAGTGCAAGCCCTTCCCTGGCTCTGAACCTCAGCAGGGAAGAGCAGCATCAATTCCTCTCCTAGGCGAGCTTCTCTCCTCCCAGCAGCCTCCTGCAGCATCAGAGCTACGATTTCATTGCCCAGGAAAAGGGGGACGAGGGAGAAACAGAAGAAAAGAAACCATAACAAAATCAACACGTCACAAGAACAGCACAACATTCAGCTACACAGTCGCTGCACCAGGGGAAGGACTGGATTAGGGAGAGGGGAAGGAAGGGGACACACGTCCAACGTGTGGCTCCCAAAACCCCCCAAGGGGACTCAGGCTCTCACATCAAGATTCAAAGAACTTCAGCCAGAAGGTTGAGGATTTAATGAACACGGTATTCCCACTCATGCCCTGGAAAAATTACACTAAAAAAAAAAAAACCAAACAAACAAAAAAAAAAAAAATCGAGATTTTCTACATATTTACAAAAATAAGCCCCCCAGCCTCACAACCAGGGAGGTGGAGCAGCCAGTGGTGGGGAGTGGGAGCGGGTTTCTGCCCGAGCAGCAGTTCCTCAGAGGTTCCCATCCCGGGGGAAGCAGGAGAGCACGGCTCTCGCTGCCGGAGCGTGCGCGGGGCCGGAGCAGAGCCCTCAGTTCAGCCGCACTTTGGTGTCCCGCTGATCCGTGGGCGTCACCATCTCGTTGGCAAAGCCATTCTCTGAGCAGAAGGACAGCTCATCTGTGGTCTCCACGCCGTTGTTGATCTCTGGGAAGGGCAGAGAAAGCAGGGATGTCATCACAGGAGCTTCCCCCTGGATGGGGAGCTGAGGTGCTGAGCAGCCATATGATCCCAGCACGTGCATCCTACAGGGAACTGGGAGCACTGCACTCATTTACAACCAGTTCTGAACATGATCTGCCTCCAGGTTTGGTTTGGTTTCTTTTCCAGCCCTTCAAAACTAGCCCCTCCTACACCTGATGTCATTGTCACATGCTGAGCAAGTCACCTGTGGGAAGTGGTACAAAGTACCTGAACCTAATCCCTTACCCAAATGGCCATCCTGGAAAAGGACTGATTCCTCTAGTCACCGTTTGCACTGGCAAAGACCTGCACCCAGCAATGTTTTAATGGTAAAACATCTGCCCTAGGCAGGAATAGTTGTTTCAGAAGCACAGAACTTCAATCTGCACCCCCCACCTCTAAGGGGTTTTATGTCTGGGATGTTTTATGTCTAGGACATGCTAGGGAAGCTTAATTCTGCTGTGCTTTCCTTGTCTGGGTTCCCTGGATTTATACCTGATTTTCACCACCTCTGGCTGGCATTTCATACAATAAGCAAAGTTGCCTTTTTGCTCTGTCTGTGCCCAGTGCACTAAACCCTGATCCCTGCTGGGCATCTTCAGACCTAAAAAAAGAAACCCATAACAAAGCTCAGGGGGTGGGGGATTATATTCACATTCCTTCAAAGGTGAGTTTTCCAGCTTCAGGCATCACATTTAACCTTTTAGAGCTAAACATTTCCACCTTTGCTCACGGTTTTGTTGTCTTTCTTAGAGGTGGTGTGTGATGGACACACATTACCAATGTGTTCCAACAGAAATACACTCTGGGAGGAGCACAAGGATATCAGGAATGCCATAACCTCTAATGACACTGAATTCCAGGTCTGCCTCAAACTCATCACCCTATTTGTGGTCACATATGCTGTTATTATTGGGTTTTATGGCTTTTGACAGCGGTGAGTGGAGAAGATGTGGGACAGATGTGGGAAGATGGGATAACCCAGGAAGCTGAATGCAGGATCTGATGTGCTCAGAACTGAACCAGTTTGGGATGGACCACAGAACCACAGAACGGTTTGGGCTGGAAAGGACCTTAGGGATCATCCCATTCCAGCCCCATATCCCACGAGTGCAGTGCAGCAAGGTCAGCCCAGTCCCCCGACCCACAGCAGGAAAAGACCCCCGACCCAAGAGCAGCTCCTCCCTCAGGGGGGTGACAGCTGAGGGAGGGACCAGCCCCATTCCTACCTGAGAAGATCAGCTTCTCCTTCATGATCTTGACGTCCTGGCTGGAGCGGCGCACGGCAGCGCTGAGCATGATCTGCTCTGGGTTGTAGGTCCTGATGCTTCCCAGGCGCCACCTGCAAGACAGGAGCAGGATTTCAGGCATGGTCTCTCCAGCCCCAGGAGCACCCTCAGAGCAAGAGGCCACCGAGGCCCTTTGCTCCCTTGCACCTACACAACCCCACATGGTAGGAGGATGCTCAGAGGTGAGTGTGTTACCTCAGGCATCTTTAACCGCCTTGAGCACCCTAATTCCACCCAGGAATTAGACCCACGGATTCACAAATCCATGAACTAATTTCCCTAAGGACTGCAGCTGTCCCACAGCCCTCTCCAGCTGCACAACGGAGACAGAGGTATCCAAACTTTTAGAGGAAACAGAATAAGAGAACCAGCCAAGTGGAGAAACCACAAATTTTCCCTCACCGAGTGCTATGGGCAGGTTTGTGGGAGAAGAGAGCTCAGAGACAATTTCAAGTTTCAAGCCTGAGACACAGCAAGGAAATTTAGGAGGTTTAGATTTGGTATAAGAAATATTCCTTCCCCAGAAGGGCTCTCCAGCCCTGCCACAGCTGCCCAGGGCACTGGTGGAGTGCCCATCTCTGGAGGGATTTCACAGCCATGTGGATGTGGCACCTGGGGCTACTGAGAGCAGCCCTGTGGCAGACCCTCATTAGCAGGGGAAGGTGGGTGGGCTGCTGGAACAGGGGAAAACATGGCCTGGTGGGCTCAGCCAAGGCAGCTGTTCCCAAGATCCCACCACAAGGAGATGATGCTTAGGCCAGGCTTTCATAGCTCACACCCCACTGACCCATCAGTAAATCCCACTCTCCCTGCCAGAGCCAGAGATGCCCTAAAACTATTTGATAAAGAAACAGCAGGGATTTAGGGTGGCTTATGAGGTTTCTGATCTGCTGGCACCATCTAGTTTCTAGCCTACATAAGGGAAGGTGATCAAAACAGTTTTTTCTTCAATTTCTAACCCCCTACCCAGCCCCGGGAACAGCAGATTTGAGGAGCTCACAAATCTCCAGCCTGGGTCTATTGCATCAGCCTGACAAATCAACATGCACAAAAGAGGTTCTGCAGAATTTTTCCCAGGTAAATGTAGCTGCTGGTGTCAGTTTTGTAGAGTTTCCACCCCCTTCCCAAATCCCAGGGCTTGACACTTCAGGGTGACCTGAATCAGGCTTTGACCAGGGTACAGATGAAGGCTGCACAGAAAAGAAGGGGTGGGATGGCAACATGACACAACTCACAAACCCATGGAAAGAAGCAATGCAGAGGAAGCACAAGGAGGCAAAGACATTAAAGTATAAAATTAAAATTAAAAAAAAACCAAAAAACCAAAAATAACAACACATTTCTTCTATCATCATCATCTAAACTGAGCCACTCTGGCCTGGAAGAACATATTTTTGGCCTTAGTGTCCCCTGCAGGCAGATCCCACTAGGACCAATGCGATTGCAAGATCTCGCAGGCTAACACCCTCCTTCAACTCTAAATCAGGACCAAAACCACATTGGTACAAGTCTCTTCTTTGCCCACCACACCAGGATTTTTAGCATCAATCACTTCTATGGCCCAAAGTGCCCTCTCAGCCACAGATCCCAGCTATCCCATGGGTGATTCTGAGGCACGGAGAGCTCAGCCTCAGACACATGCAGGGACCGAGGGCTTTCCTCCTCCTGCCAAGAGGAACAAGCACTGCTCTGTGCTCTCCATCTCCTGGGGTGGCTGTGGAGAGGCCCAGGGTGGTAAAACACACACCAGGAGATGATGGCTCCTCTCACAGGGCTGCACTGCTCTGACTGAGCCAGCAAAGGGTCACCCCATCTTTCAGGGGTGCTTTGAAATATCCTCTCAGAGGAGCCACCAGTACATTTAACCACGATGCAACTCCAACCAACGCCACGTGAAACACTCTGTGCTGTGCTCAGAAGCCTCGGGGTCTCCAAAAAGCTGGTTGAATAGAAAATAGCACCTCTCCTACCCCCTTGGACTCTGTTGTGATGGACCAGGTTTGGGACAGCAGCGTGCAAAAAGGCCAGAGAGACAGCAGGAAGGTCCTGTTCTGGGAGGCTGGCGTCAGAGCAGACCAGACGGACACGGGGTGGGAACAGACTAAAAAATACTGGGACAACAACACAGAGACAGCATACACCGGGTTAGGGCCATGGCCAGACCCTGGGGTGGGAGGGGAGATGCTCAATGCCATGGGAAGAGGGTGGGAGAGGGGCAGTTCAAGGAAAAAAATGGGGTTGATCAGCACCGAGGTGGGTAAGATGGAGCAAGCACAGAGCCAAGCCAGCTGCAAAGAGTCCCCCTGCTGTGCCTACTCCTGCCTCAAGCCTGCTCGGCTCCTCCACACTGCCTTCTCCTCATCCACGAGCCAGGGGGAGGCGAGAAGGGGAGCCCACCCCACCGCCCTGTACCCACAGGAGAGCTCAGCCCGGCCTTGCTTTGGGGAGATGCTGGAACACCAAAGCACCTGGTGGACACCTGCAGGGGTCTGAGTGGGCAGAGGGAGGGGGCAACCAAATCCTCAGGAACACAAGCCCACGGCACAGAGCAGGAGCAATGGAGAAGGGAGCACGGGAGCAGTTTGGTCCGAGGAGGGAAGTGGCGAAGGCTTTAGTGCAGACAAGTGAAGGCACTTTCCTCTAAAGGGATGGGAATGACTGGTGAAGGAAGGGCCAAAACCAGGAGGAACCTGAGATTCTGACTTTGAAATCCAGCAATTCCCTCCCCTACTGCAGTGCTCTGCATTTCCACACTTGGCTTCCAGTTTCACAGTGGTGCAACTCGGGAAGATCCCAAGCGCTGAAGGCAGGAATTGAAGAGCTAAACCTTTCCAGTTATTCAGAGAATTAATTAGAGAAGTGCTACTTTATATAATTGAAGAGACTCCATGATTTTCTTTAGAATAAAGGCTGGTCTCAAACATCTCTGGTACATACAGGAAGGAAGGGGATATTTTGCATGGGATTATTTCCACAGAGAAAGCATTACATCCTCTGGGAATCTCCCAGCTACAGTGTGCCCTGGGACCTCAGAACTGGGCTGTTTGAAAAGGCAGTGACCTAGATCACTGTAACAAAGTCAGATTGCCTTCAAAACATCCACTGGCTTCAGCATCAGACTTCCATGGTGCTCATGGCTATGGACTATGCAATGTTCAAACCCTCACGGTCCCCTCCTGAAGCCAGATGTTGGGAAGCACCAGAAAAGCTGCATTCTACCCTGTCCATCTGCAGTGAAGCCATAGCAGAGAGGGAGAAAGAAAGAGAGAAAGGAAGGCTGAATGAAAAAGAGAAAGAGGAGGAAAGCACCAGAATTACCTGATCATGTGATAGCTGTGAGATGCCAGAATGCAGCAGAGAGAGAAAGAGGAGGAACATGCACAACAGTCAGAGCAGTAAGAAAATAAACAAGGCAAAGAGGCAAAAAAAGGTTAGTTAGAAGTCATCACAGTTGGTATTTCCCCTCTGCAGAGGCTGCCACGATCCTGTCACTGGGGCTGGAGCAGAAGAGCAGGAGCAGTCCCTCCCATGGCTACAGAGGAGAGAGAAGCCATGCAGAGGACAGAGGACGAGCACATCGAAGCAGTGCCTCTGCTCCCACCCACCCCCTCATCCTTGCATGAAGGAAGCAGCTCTGGTTAGCCCCAAAAAGGACTTGGGGAAGAAAAAACAAAACAACCAAACCAACCAACCAAAAACACACCAAAAGAATCATCCATGACACTGCAGACCAAATGCTAAGCCCCACTCCCCAGGGCTGAATCACATCAGCAGGTGTAGTTGGGCACTTCTGCTCTGATTTGGTTTTGACATATCCTCAACCCTGCTTGCAATTCTTTCATGTGGTGAAGAAACTGGAGCATCAGGGAAAGGGGTCTGTCCTGCACAAGGCTCTGGGAAGAGCAAGCCTTTGATGCAGGAAATTCCAACTTGTAGAGTAGCATTTCTCCTTCTTCTTTCTAACTAAGCAACTGATTTGATTTGCAGTATCATAACACTTCCCATAGTAATTCCCTGCCTGTGGCAGGGGTGTTGGAAGTAAATGATCTTTAAGGTTCCTTCCAACCCAAACCATTCCATGATTCCATAATATTTCTACATCCAAACAGGAACAAATTGATTTAAAAAAAACTGTAACATGCTCTTTTTGAACACTGTAATTGTGGAATCTCAAAATCCCTCTCCTCTTCTTCCTTTAAAGCACTGCAATGTCTTTCTCAACATCCATTTCCCTAAAGCATTTACAGTTTCTCTTCCACATACTTCAGGAGCAAAGCAAGGCATCTGACACTACTGATTTGTGATCTCTTGTCCTTTAAAAGGTGCATCCAATTCTCCATCCCATCTTGCGAGTGGAGTTATTGTTTGCAAGGATTTTTTAATAAATATTTCCCCTGCTATTGCAATCTAAGAACTGAGGCTCAGGGTACTCCTCTCTCCCATCTCCACCCCACAATCTGGACAAAAACACAGGTCACAAGCACACAAGAGCAGAGCTTTAACAAACTTACTTCTGGAATATAAAAACTCCTACAATTACGAGAAATGAAATGAGATCAGACGTGATCCAGATTAGGTGGTACTCATCTGGAGGCTGCAAGACAGAAAACAGAAGCAGACCTTAAACCTTATTTGGGTTTGTGCAATCACAGGGAGACCACACACGGCTGGAGTTACCACCAAGGAGCAAGAAAAGCACAGAGCTGCAGGGGTTAGGTATAAATCACAACATTTATGACCTTCCTAATGCCAGGCTGTCATCCAAAACTAGCAGGGAAAACTGCAAACAGGAACAATTTGAAACTCTCCCTCCTTTTGTGTGCTGACATTTTCTCAGAGCTCTCTGGGCTGAAAGTTTCCCATCTCAGCTGCACCTCAGGGAGAGAGCAAGATGCTGTTTGGCAAGTCTGGGGAAAACAGGGAAATATATCCATGCAGGGTCCACTTTAAGTGCAGTTGGGACCTTTCAGGCACAGCCCCATGCAGAAAGTGCAATTTCTGTCCTTTCAGGCACTGGTAGGTCTGGTTCCAGTTGCCAGTCTAAGTGGTCATCACACCAGCTGAACCATCATCACTGGTTCTCTACTTATTCTTGTCCACAATGGGGTAGCCAGAGGTTAAACCTGCCCTCAGTTTGGGATTCAGAACAGGCAAAAACCTAATTTTACAACTTGGCCAAGACACAGAGGCCTGGTCTGCTGGTTCACCTGTGTGCTTGCTTCTCCTGCAACTCTTAACAGCTGCTCAGCAGGTCTGCAAAGTTTCCCTCAGAGGAAAACTGGAAAAATCATGTGGGTTATATAGGGGATGCACTACAGTCCCTAAATATCCCACCCAAACTGATGGGATTGTGCAAGAGGAACAGCAATTCATTATCCTCTCGGGGCTCAGCTGTACCGAGGGGGAAACCCAACCAAACCTCCATGGAAAATCTCTCACCTCTACACCCACCCCACTGCATTTCCTCCTCCCAGAGGCTCCCAGCCCCTGCCAGGGTGGTGCTTACCATGAGCCAGATGGGGAAAGGCACCTTTTGGAGGACGTGGGAGCTGTCGGAGGTGACCGAGGGGACGCCGGCGCACCACAGGATGGAGAAGAGCCAGGGCTCGTTCACCGTGTACAGGTTCACACTCAGGTTGGCCATGGTGTAGTCCCTGCCAAGGCACACACAGGGTGATGTGCAGGACCCCACCAAGCCTCATGTCCGAGAGGAGAGCTCTTGCCATCAATCACAAACAGCTTGATTTTGGTTTGAACTGTGTGAAATGGGAGTTTTTAAACAGGGTGTGGGTGCTTTGTGAGCAACCCAAGGGCACTGCAAGCCAATGGTTTGATCCTGACAGCTTTCCTCACTTCCTGGCTGCTGGCTGGCACAGGCCACAGACCATCTCAGATGCTTCCTCAGGAATGATGGGCATGGTGTGTTTCTGGAACAACCATCTCATCGTGCTGATGCGAAATTAGCATCTGCCTCAGACGTCTGTAACATTTCAGGGGCAATTTGCTTAATTAAACACTGACAGATCTGTCTCAAACTTCAATTCCTACAACGTCCATGCCCTTGTTTTAGGGACAATTGCAGAGTTACAGCTCCCAGTCTCCCGAGGTCATTTTCCAAGCAGCTAGAACTGCCAGCTGGGGTCCAGGAGCTGCCAGCAGCAAACCAAGCACTGGCAATTACCTGGTACCCAGATAATTCACATAAATTGCTCTACTTCCTTATCTATGAAGCAGAAGCATCAACAGTCTCCCTCACAGGGGCAGCACAGATTAATCCTTGCAATTTAACACTGGTAAAATCCTTTGGTGGGAGGTCACAGTGCAACACCTGGACATCTCTCAACTCACAGCAGGAACAAGGTGCTCCAAAGGAGTTCTCACAGAAGGGGTGGCTGCAGCAATGTTGCATCCAGGTGTTGGACTTGGGGAGAGCTGAGAGAACTGTGTTAAACCAGGGCTGCAGCAACATTTGACTGGGCACCACAGGGTTCAAGAAACATTCAGGTGACAGTTCTTATTTTGGAGACAGCTCAGGTGGGCTCGATGGGAGATTGGGGTTGATAAACTGGGAGAGATGAGTGAGTGGGGACAGAGCCTTCTCCATGGGACAGAGCAAACAGAAGGAAAAACAAGCAGGAATTCTCCTACAGGTAAAGCACAACCTTGGTTTTAAGGGTGAGGAGCTGGACTGACTGCTGGCAGCCACGGAAAGACACAGCTGGATCACCCCAAACAGGGCCATGCTCTCAAACAGCTCCAGGCTCAGCTCTTCCCTGCTTCAGCTCTAACATGCAGCCAGACAGCTCCTTTGGAGTTATTTCTCTTCTGCAAACCTGTTTAATTTAAATTTTAAAAACCAGAAACAGCCCTACTAGAAACAATCTGCCATCCCTGAGAAAGGGGGCAAAGCTGGGAGCTAAAACACCACAGAGTTCACACAGAGGTTCAAGGCAGGATCCCTTGCTGTGCCAGATCATTACAAAGAGCTGATCAGTCTAAATTGATGATACAAGACAGGAAATTTCTCTTTAGAGAAATTTCTGAAAGCATATCCAGACCTTGGGCTAATCAAAATTCCGTGCCAGCAGTTGTGGAGCAGACAAACGGAAGCAAAGGGCAGCTGCTAACGAGGATGAAGCAGCACTAGCAGGGAACTCAGTGTGAAAGGCCTTCACTTTTTCCCAGAGCTGTGAGTGCACTCAGAATCGGCCAATTCATACATTTGTATTTCAAAGAGGCTCATCATATCCCGAGACAGCACGTGGAGATGTCAGAGGCAGCTGCACACTCCCAGCAGCAGCCTGGATTCCGGATGATGGGGAGGGAAAAGCTTGCATGGCTCAAGCAAACCCATGTGGAAAGATGCCTTTGTGCAGCCAGGCAGGCTGGGATGCTCAGGAAAGGACGCTGAGGGCTCTCAGAGGGCAGTACCTGACATCCTCGCTGGTGACCTTGGTGTAGCGCAGGTTGAGCTTCACGATGCCCTTCTCCCTCAGGCGCTCTGCGTCCAGCTTGAGGCCAGAAGTCTGCTGGAAACCTGGAGCAACCTGTCTGACCAGCTGCCTCTCCGTGTCTGGCAACCACATCACCTGTGGCAGGAGCAAGACAGGGCACAGGTTATGGCCAACAGGGCTCCCGAGCCTGGGAAGGCTCCAGCCCAGGGCATGGAATTCCCCGAGCTCATAGCACCATTCTGAAGCATGTCAAATCAACAGCTCAGCTCCCAGGGTAAAGTGGATCATTGAATCACTGAGTGGTTTGGGTAGAAAGGGACCTTTAAAGTCATCTCATTCCAGCCTCTTGCTATTCCAACACCCTTCTCTAGACCAGGCTGCTCCAAGCCCCAGCCAGCCTGGTCTTAATAACTCAGTGACACTCATCTACCAAAGCATCAGAGAAGCACAGAAGCAGCCACATGCAATTTCAGTAGGGAACCAAAAACATGAGGGGGAAATCCCCACATCTACGTTTTAACTCCTTTTCTCTTGTTCTTCGTCTCCATCTCTGTTGTGGCCTTAGTGGGGTTTCAAAAAAAACCAGAGGGATAACCAGTTTCCTTATATCCAGAGAGAACCTCTCCTGAGTTGTCCCGGGGGCTCCATTCCAACCTCTGTGAGCACTGGTACAACTTCCAGTGATGCCCCACTGGAGACACACAAGGATTCATGGAAACTGGAAGGAAGCAGATTTTGGAAATATCCCCAACCCCCCAGAACTCACAGCCTGCTGCCGAATTCCTGAGGCCAGGATGGTTTCCAGGGTGATGTTGATGTAGGTGCTGTAGTAGGGATGAGCTGCTGGCAGGTCCTGGAAGTTCAGGATGAGGGTTGTGTTGTCCTTGATCACCTCCAGCATATCTTCCAGCTTGCAGACTGACTGGTTGGCAGCCTCCAAGTAGTCAGCCCTTGAGAGAGACCCTGCTGTCCAGAAAGGGTCGTTCTGAAAGCAAAGCACATCCCAGGATTACTGCCACAAAGCCCAGACTCCCCCAGTGCAAAGGCTGCCTTCCTTACTTTAATTTTTTTGTGGAGACGACTGTCCCAAAATTAAATTCAAAAAAAGGGGAACAGTGTACAACACACAGGTTTTTCTGTCTTTTTTTTATAATCACATTCACCCTCCTGGGGGTCTTGAAGTTCTTTGTGGTGTCAGCCAGGCTTGAGGCCCTTTTTTGCAGAAGAGGCACAGAAAGACAAAATGGCTTAGACCAAGTCTAAGAACTAAACATGGTCCAGGCATACTTGGTTCAGCTGCACCACATCACCAAGGAGATGGATCTACACCTTTCACCCTCCAAGAGGACCCGGGCACGAGCTGTGGTCCCCTGGCTCCATGGCACCCACCTGCAGGAACCACTCTCCAGCGTTGAGCTTTTCCAGGTCAGTCCAGTTGAACATGGAGGAGTGCTCGTAGGCCCTCTCTGGAAACACCTCCTCCACGTTTGTGGTTCTCCTGAGAGTCTTGTCATGCATCAGGAAGGGCACCCCATCATAGCTGCAAACACACACCTGTTACAGGTGGAGGACAGAAATCCCCCTTCCCATTTGTCTTAGGCTGCAGTGCAGGATGTGCCCAGCAGTGTGCATTCCATCACCATCTGATAAAACCACCTGGGGCAGTGTTCTTTGTCCTTTCCACAAGCCATCCTCCCTCCAGGGAAGTATCTTCTGTTAATGGCCATGGAGACCCAGTGCATGGCTGATAAAATTCCATCATCCCATTGGGAGATGCTCGACCCGGGGGGAGGAACCAAGCATTCCCTTCCCAGATCAAATCTGAGATTTGGAACATCAGAGGAGCCTTTTCCCACTGGATTCCAGAGGAAAACCAGACCCTTCTACAGCATCACTGGACCTTCAGAGGAAAATTGCACCTTCTGCAGGAGCCCTGCTCCAGCAGAACCACATCTGTCACTGCAGGAGGATGCAGCCATCATTTAATGGGACTGCACCAACCCTGACTGACTGACAGGGGTCAGCTTGGATTCTGACTCTGGCAGTGTTTTTGTTGTTTAGTATTACTGTATTTTTATTTTAATTTTCTTAGTAAAGAACTAGGAACTTCCTATCATTCCTATTCCCATTTCTTTGCCTGAGAGCCCCTTAATTTCAAAATTATAGTAATTTGGAGGGAGGGGGTTTACATTTTCCATTTCAAGAGAGGCTCCTGCCTTTCTTGGAAGACACCTCTCCTTGAAACCAAGACACTGCTCCAGCCTCTCTCACAACAAAATCCTCATGAAAGTCTCAATCAGCCTAAAAAATCCCCAGCATCCTAAAGAGGAAAATTTTTCTTAGATACCTGCTGGATGTTGGCAGCTGCCCATGCCTCATCCACTTCTCCCCATTATCTCCTCAAAAATTTCAAACTCAGGTGCCTTCGACAAGAACACCCACCCTGAATGCTCATCAAAGCTTCCCTCCTCAGCTCCTGCAGCTCCCAAAAACATCAGAGGTTTCCCTGGATGCACAGACACACAAACTCTCCTCAAACTGTTCACAGCAGATCAGGAGGGAAATTTTCAAAGCCTCTCAGACTGTATGTGAACATCAGGCTTTCAGCAAGATGCAAGGCTTCCAAATTACCAAAAATGCTCTGAAATTGCCTTCTCCAATTGAAAACTGGTTTCATGCCCACAGGAGTTAAGTTCTTGCTTAAAAAAATGAAAAATCCAAACCTCTCAGACAAAACTAAGCAGCCAAATGCATGCCCATTAAAGTCATCTGGATATTATAGAATAATGGTTCTGGAAAGCATAAAAAACTCTTTTTCTTCCACTCAATTTTATGTGACCAGATCAATGTTAAAACTACACAGGGTAGTGACAGCTTTTATCAAAGGCAGGGGAACAGCTGTCTGCACCCAGAAATCAGGACAAACCCAGGGCAGCCTGCCTGATAGCAATGACATTTTCCAAAGCATGCTCCTAACAGGAGACTCGGAAAAAGTCTGAAAAGAGGATGGGGTGAAATGACAAATCCCATTTGAATTAGGAAACAACCCAGAGCTGTTTCCCAGAGGGAAAATGAAACTCAATTTTAGATGATGGAGCAAATGTTGCCTCAGCTTTACCACTGCCCTCAGAAGTCCCTTCTCACAAAGGTCACTGGCATCTTCATTTGCTATTTCTGGTCTGTGCTGTGCCAACTCCTTCCCCAGCCCCAAGCAACCCGCTGACATGGCAATCCCACAGTGCTGCAGTCAGAAAGGGTTTAATAAATACAGTTAAAAGTAAAATAATAATAATTAAAAAAAAATCCTAGGCAACTGCAGAATGAAGAGTGTGGAGTGTTTAAAAGTGCCAGGAACTTAACATCTCATAGAAAGAGCAGAGCACTTCTAAGCCTTAACCACAGTGCAGAAATCCTACAGGGCACTTGACCTTTGCTCCCTCCTTTCCCATCCTTCCATCACAGAGTCACCCAGCACCACTCAGGGCTAACCACAGAGTCTTGGCAGGCCCAGGTTTGAGGCAGTGATTCTGAGAGAGGAATCAGAGCTTTAGAAGAAGGGATGTGGGAGGGGGGTGGAAGAGAGAGAGAGGAACAGGCAGCAATTCCAGGCTCCTGCTGCTTGGAGCAAAGCTGGCTTTCCACCTGGTTTGGGATGTGGAATGGATGTGGAGCAGGATGAGATGGCTCTGAGTGCCTGTCCCAGCTGCCCACCCGTGCTGACACATGTCTAGAAAAACACAGAAATATTCCAGGAGGGATGGACCCATGCAGCCACAGGTACAAAGAGCATCTTCCTGAAGGATGAGGACAGCAAGGGGTGTTGTGCTGCCAGCTGCACAAATATCCCACTTTTCAGTCTGAAAGTCAATGGAATCCTCTTTTTCTGAAGGCACTTGGGTCTCCTGGAGAAGGCTCAGGAAATTGAGGCAGCAAGGGCATTGTTTAAGCCTGGATTGCTCCTCTGGCATGGCTGATGAGTGGCAGTGGGGAACATCTTGGAGCTTTTCCAGCTCTCCTTCTCCCAAAACCCATCCTTGTCCTCCTTCCCTAAAGACTAATGTCATGTGAGGGAGAGGAAGAGGAGAAGGAAGGGCTTCCTCCTGGTCTATTCTTGGGATGGTTTTTCAAGGTTGGTGAAAACTCTCCTGTGCAACCAAGTCAAACTGGAATCTCTGCTCTGTCTGCACCTGGGGTATCCCAGAAAAGTCACATTTAAGCAGCTCTGTCTCTTCCCAAGGCCAGGCTGTGTTTTACTGGAATAAAACAGGCTCTAGGATAAACTACAGCCTTCTTGCAAATGAAGATGACAAAGAGATCCAGGTCATTTGGACAAGTTCACCTTTCACCATCACCCCAGTGAAATAATCAGCAGCATCTGACAGAGACAGACAGGAGTTACTGGATGAGTTCACCTTGAACAGCCCTTTCCAGTGGGAAAAAGCTGCAGTGACCAGACACTGGATATGCTGGACCATTCCTGGCTTGGATTATCCACAGGCAGGCTCAGAGCAGCCAGCACACTGACCTACCTCAACACCACATCAGCCTGGACTCCATACACCTTCTGCTCCACTGCCTTCTGGAAGGACATCAGAGTGTTTTCTGGTGCCAGCTGTCAGGAAAAAACACACACACACAAAAAAAAAAAAAAAAAAAAGCAATGAGAGATCAGTAGCACAAGGGAAGTTTACAAAGCAGTGTCAGCAAGGATGCTGGGAGAAGGGTTTGAAGATATCAGGGACCCAAAATGTTATTATTCCATATCTATCTGTGCCCAAAAATTCCTGTCTCTTCCATACCACAGAGCACAACTAGACCACAGATTCTGTGAGATACATTTTACTCCCACTTCTACTCATACCATAAAGTCATCTATTAGTCTAAAAATCAGAGAGTTTCTCTAATAACAAATGTTCTAGTGAGTTTTACCAACAATTAAAAAAAAAAGTCTGAAGCCTAGAGAATTTATCCCTCTGACTATCAGAGAGAAGAACTCAGATTTCATTTGAAATTCCTCCCTGTTGAATGGAGCAGATGGTAACAGAATTAGGGTTTGTTTAAAATAAAAATGGTGTGAAGACAAATACTTTCCTGTTCTACAAAAGCAGCTACTCCCAAAACACCCATGAAACAACAACAGGCAGACCAGAAAAAAAAATATTGACAACTACAGAAAAAAAACCTGGCAGGTTTTCTGCACTGAATCACATCAAAATAAAGTTATTTTTGAAAAATAAATTACTTTTTTCCCAATGTTTTTCAGATTTAGAGCACATGTAACATCCTGTTTTTCCACCACCAGGACCAGTTCCATCAGGACACAATGAGCACTCACATCCCATGATTTACTCAGGGACTGCAAAGAGGAATAATTAAGGGCAAAGGCCTAATGCACCACGCAGACAAGATACAATCATAAAATTGTAAAAATAAATATAAAAACTTGCTCAAGCACTTAGAGTGGCTGTAAGTGACATTTGTTTTCTGATCACTCCACAGGCTCAGGTCAGCAGAGCTCTGGGGTAAAACAATCCTTGCAAATGTCAGCACCAACCTTCCCCCAGCCCCGGTATCTCAGCACTGAATTCCTCTGGCTCCAGCCACACATCAATGCAAGTTCATTTTGATGTTTGCTCAACAAAGGCAGCACAGAGCCACATTATCTTCCTAAAACAGCTCCCAGTCAAAGCCAGACTTGTTTAGGCGAAGGCAGAGGCGACACCCCCAGCACACAGCCCTGAGCTGGGTCACCCAAGGTCGAGCTCCAAGAAAAGCTCCCCAAACATTCCCAGAGCTGTCAGCAGAGAGCAGCAGCCACAAGGAGCTGGAGAATCCCAGCCAGGCTTGCTCACATCGCCCTGGGTTGCTGTCACCAGCTCGGGTGTCCCTTCTCAAGTAGCTCCGGTTTCTGCAGGGTAACAATCCTCTCTCTACACTTCAATGTTTGCTTTTGCAGCCACCCTCTCATAAAAATCTCTCCTGCAAAGCCAGGCTGGGAGAGCAGGGCTTGATCAGCCTGGAGAAATCTCAGAGCCTCCCAGTGAGACCTCACTGCAGCCCTGCAGTACTTAAAAGGAGACTGGAAAAAAGGAGAGTGCATTTTACACAGGCAGATAGTGACACCACACAGGGAATGGTTTCCCACTGCCAGAGGGCAGGATTAGGATGGGATATTGGGCAGGAATTGTTCCCTGGGAGGGTGGGGAGGCCCTGGCACAGGGTGCCCAGAGCAGCTGTGGCTGCCCCTGATCCCTGGCAGTGTCCAAGGCCAGGCTGGACATTGGGGCTGGGAGCAGCCTGGGATAGGGAAGGTGTCCCTGCCCATTCCAGAGCACAGGAATGAGATGAGCTTTAAGGTCTCTTCCAACACAAACCTTCCTGAGATTCTGTGATTAGAACCCTTCAGGCAAGGCCAGATCTCCCCGTGAGCATGTGGTGAGTCCCCAGCCTGTCACCCTGACATAAATAATTGCCTCTCCATCACCCAAACCAAAACCTGCCCTCCAAGGCTGCTGAACCTCTGCACAAGCCACTGACACCCATGACATCACTCAGCAAAGATCAATCAGAAAACCTTTTCCAACAATATCAGATGCTGCCTATTCCCAGAGATGGCACCACCCTGGATTGCTCTGCACCCTGAAATGTGAGGGGTTTTGTGAGAAAGGAAAATCTGAGACACAGGAATTTCCATCCTCCCAGCCTGGCTATTCCTCCAAGAAGGAGGGAGATGAAGCCCCAGATTAGGAATGTTTAAGGCAAAGATGCATCCCAGTGAGGCAGCTGCTGTTACAGGAATTAATTGTTGAGATTAATGTTATTTTTTTAAAAAAGGCTTTACAGCCAAACTGAGGTAACTTAAAAAAAGGCACAATCTTTCTGCTTGTATTTCTCTCTGTATCTCTCCAGGCTTTTTTAAGGGATACCTGCTTGGTACAATATATCCAGGCATGCTATGTCTAAAACCTAAATCCAGGTTTATAACAAAGGATACAAGCAATTCCTTAAGGGAAAGAAACCTTGGGGCACAAAGCAATGATTTTCAAACCTCCTCTCTTCTATAAATCATGCCCACATACTGAGAGCCAGACAGACCCAGTACAGGATTTCTAGAAGCTCTTCCTCCTCTCTGTGCTTGGTTTGAGAGACTCATCCCCTGCAAAAATCAAGCTACTATTCATTTCTTCCTGCTTCAGAGACACAGCAAGTAATTTCTCGAAAATTACCGTGAATGAACTCATTTTGGTTATTTTTGTGCTTAGAAATCCATTGCAAATGCATTCAAACAGAGTCAGGAGCTTTGGGGACCTTCCTTAAAGAAGATTATGAAACTGTGTTAGAGCAGCACAACCTGGCTGCAGCTGGACATCACCACACTGTGCTTTTCCCTTAATTAGCCAGGGCTTAAAAAAGAAACTCATGGCATCATTTGTTGGGGAGGTTAATGAAGAAGCCTGGACAGATGAACCAAATTTTATTCCAAACTAATTGCAGCCACTGCAAACCTCTGGCTGCTCCAGGGGAAGGTGTCCCTGGCCATGGCAAGGGGTTGGAACAAGGTGGATTTTAAGGTCCCTTTCAGCCCAAATAATTCTAGGATTCTATGATTATGCACTAAAGGATCTGATCTTTTGTTTCATCAACAAGATTTAAGGGTATTTTCTTGTCCTTTAGGAAATATGGCCATCATTTAAGTTTATTTTTAGTTAATTTTTTTTCCTCTTTATCTCTCCTTTCCAGCGTTAATCTCCTTGTGAGCCACGAACTGGACAAAAAAAAAAAAAAAAAACCACAAGGAGGATTAGAGTGATACCTAAGAAATGGAATTTTCTTTTCTGTAAAACTATGCCCTTTGGAAGTTCCCTGTGTGAGGCTTAGTGTGGGATCTGCCAGTCCATTGGATTTTAGCATTACTGTCCCATCATGCCAGGTGACTAACACACCAAGACAGTGAGAGTTTTGTTTAAAACATGAAATAAAATCTATCTTTACTCCCCATAATTTAGAGATAAAATGGCAGGGGGTTAGAACTTGATGGTCTTCAAGGTCCCTTCCCACCCAAACCATTCTGGGATTCTGTGACCCAAATTTTCAGTGAATTCCTCAACCAGACTGAAAGCATAAAACAAACAGCAAAAAAAAACCAACCCTACAATGGGCAAGAGGATAAACTCATAAGCAGAAGCCATTAGGGATTTAATAACTTGATCCAGGAGATGAGACCTCATTATTGTACTGCCCACACAAGAAACCTGAAGCTTGATCTAATGAAAGACGACCTGACCTGACACAGATTTATTTGCCAGACAAGCCTTTCTCCTGCTCTGGCAGAGATGTTTATTGTGAGTGTTTGCTGCTATCAATGAGACCAGCAGCCTGATTAACTGCTCTGATTTTTAATATATAAAGAAGATGTGGAGCAAAGCAAATGCTTCTTGATTTCACCTGCACAGGCAGCACAAACCAAAGCTCTTGAGAAGCCTGAAGAAGCAAAGCCACCTCAAATAGATGCTGGCAATGTTTGGGTACCTAAGAGAAGATGAAGGGAAGGATTCCACAATTCCATAAAAAACAGCAGCCACAAGAATACACTGGCACAAAGCAGCCTGAGCAAGGCAAGAACTGCCCTTTTGTTTGCATCTCAAACACCTGGGGTGTCCCTTGACTCGGGGTTCAAGCCCTTGGCTTTATTTCCACAGGAACCCTCGGCAGGAGGAGCCCCTGTTTGTTGTGTCCAGTGCCTGCAGACTGCCAGGTCCAGCGGCACCCTTTGGCCAGGCAGAGGAGTCAGAGCACAGGGCAGGGATCACTACTCACCATTGGTGCCCCACGGTGGCCCAGGATGGCTGGCTTGGGTCCCAGGGCCTTCTTCTCCATGATGCAGGGGGAGGAGATGGTGAGGGGGACGAGGTAAAGTGCAACTACAACTGCCAGGTATGCAGAGAACATCAGCATCTGGGAAGCTGGGATGGAGAGAGAGGGACAAAGAGCTGGTGACAACGCTGGCCATGACCTCCTCACACCACAGCAGCAAAGGCAGGACACCTCTGTCCTTCCTCTGATCTGCTGTCAGTGTCTCTAGTGTAAGAGCAGAGCTCTGTGTTCAGGGAAAAACACATTAAAAAAGAAATCAAGTCCTGAAGGAGGTTTTCACTCCATTTTGTACTGGGGAAACAGTAAGTTCAGTGAGTTGCTAAAACCCCCAGAAATGTAGCTCAAAACATCGTTGGCATTTCCACCCTTTGGGTGGGACAGCACCAAATTTTGCCCTGCCTGACAAGAGAAATAATTCACCAGTCACACACAGCTAAAAATAAACCATGGCACCACATCAGTGCATTTCAATTTTATATTGGTGGCTCACCAGCACCACCCACTTCAGCCAGGGCAAAGCCACTTCAGCTGCTTCTGCCTTGAGATTTGCACCAGAAAAACGCAATAATATTCTACTGATCAAGCTGGAGATGTTTAAATAATCCCTGGGCTGTGATGGAGCTGCAGTGCTCAGGGCCAGATGGAAAGTACTGCTTCCCATGCCACCCATCAGCCCCAATTCCATCTATCAGTGACTTCCCACCAAGCCCAGACTCCCTGGGACAGAGCAACAGAATCAGCCCCTGTGCCCCATAGATGTGTGCTCCTTATAAAAAACAATAAGCACCTTTGAACTCCTAGGATATCTGGAGCCACTTGAAGTCACAGATGTTACAGCAAAAATTTTGATTTTTAAATTATTATTTATTTTGCACACTCATTAAGGCTTTGGAACTCAAGGGATAACCTCTCAAAAAAGAAATGAAACAAAAAAACCCATACAACCTCCCTCCCCCCAAAAAAACCAAAAAAAACCAAACCCCTTAAAACAAATATTTGCAATGGATGCAAGATAGAGAAGGTGGTGTTAGTTTTTTGGTTTTTTTTAAGGGAAGCACAGAACAGCCCAGCTCTGCTCCTGGCCACAGCTGATCTAGTTTCAGGTTCTTTTTTGCTTCCAGCATCTAACAGGCTCATTGACACATGTTCCCACAAGCCAGAAAGTAACTCTAGGAACTCTGCCAGGGATTTTTTCCTCCTCTCTGGCAGAGGTGTCAATCACTCATGGAGCACTCAAGGAACTCAGTGACACCTTGCTAAGGGACTTCCTGCTAAGGGTGTCCTGCACCTTCAAGGTGTCACCAGCACCCAAACCTCCAGGCAGGTACAGAACACAGACAACAGGCTCTGAAAATTCAGTCTAACCAGAACAAAAAAAAAACATTAAAAATTGCTCAGAAAAAAAAAGCCAAAATGCCACAAAGAAATGGCAAGAATAGGCTTGCAGCAAGGCCTGCACCTGCTCCTGACATTTCCAAAGGATGGAAATCCTATTTTCAATTTAAAATGACTGTAGGTTCTCACAGATGTTTTGGTTTTTTTCTTCTAACACCACCATGTCTGCACCAAAAAAACCTGTGAACTTGTCCAGGTAAGATGTTTTCCATCAAATGAGTCTGAGATGATCTTAAGATCAAGAGATACCAGTGTTTTTTTCTCAAAAACAAACAAAACAATCTAGGAACAGAAAGAGAGAAGGAAAACAGCTTCCTGGCTTATTAAAAGAAAAAGGAAAAGTGAGAAAAAGGGAGGAAAAAAAGAGAAAAGAGGGGAAAAAAAGAGACCCAAGTGGAGCAGTCACTCCCCAGCCTGCAGGGACACAGGAGGTACTCACTGGCTTTCTCAGTCCGTGCAAACTGCCCCGCCACCAACCACGACAGTGCTGTGACAGCTGCCAGGGCTCCTATATGCAAGAAAGGGGCTGTGGCCTGCAGGGCACAAGAACAGGAGAGGAAAATGTGATTAAAGACCCCAGCACCTCGAAAATTCGTCGGTTGTGCAGGTTTCATTTCCAGGTGGATTCCTGCATCGGCCTCCTGCAGCTGTTTTGGCCATTGCTTCTTCCAAATCCTGCCTTTGCCTTTGGCATTGTGGCTGCTCTGAAAGGAAAGGAGAAAAGCTCTAACCCTATTTTAGGGGAATTTCTCCCTCAGTAACACAGATATTTGGGAACAGGGCTGCTGGAGGGACTCCAGAGTTGGCCACGGAGCTGCTCCAAGGACTGGAGTCCCTCTGCTCTGGAGCCAGGCTGGCAGAGCTGGGGGAATTCACCTGGAGAAGGCTCCAGGGACAACTTATTGTGGACTTTTAGGACTTAAAGGGGGTCTGGAAGAAAAATGTGGACAGACTTTATCAGGGCCAGGTGTGGTACGACATGAGGAAATGGTTTTAAACTGAAATAGCACAGGTTCAGACTAAATATAAGGAAAAAAAATCAGGATGAGGGTGGTGAGGCTGGCACAGGGTGCTCAGAGGAGCTGTGGCTCCCTCTGGATCCCTGGAGGTGTCCAAGGGCAGGATGGACACTGGAGCTTGGAGCAGCCTGGGACAGTGGAAGGTGTCCCTGCCATGTCAGGGGTGGCACTTGGTGGCTTTAAGGTCCCTTCCAGCCCAAACTCCTCTGGAATTCTCCAAACACACTGGACTGTGTCAATCACCAGGGTGCAGCACCATGACACAATGCTGGAGATGGATCATCTGAGTCATGTTTCTGCTCTCCAATTCCCTGTCCAAATCTTAAAAATACCCCAATAAAATACAGCACTTCTGAGAAATGTTACTCACTTGTGTGAATGCCATTTCCACCCCCTGTACAGATTTGCATACTCCCAAATACACATCAGTGGTCACCTCTTAGACAAAATCGGCAGAATATTTTTGGAATTTTTTTTTTTTTTTTTTTGAGGAAGAGGGGGAAAAAGGAACAGAGAGCAGATCTGTAAGAAATTAAGTTTGTCCTTTCATACTTCTCTAGCCCTGCAGGATAACACAAGTCTTCCTTAAAACAATTTTCTCATTGCCAAGATTTCATTTTAGGGTGTGACAACCATCAAGACAGAGTTTCATCCTGCAGAAATACATAAATCCCACAGAATTCAGCGGCACTGGCCCCTTTCCTCCCCCTGGGAAGCATCCTTGCTGACAACTTACCTGCAATGAAATAAATACCATCTCCCACTCATCGTCCCAAAGCTGTGCTATCGATGACATGGTCACCACAGTAGTTATCAAGGTTGTCACCAGGCCAATCTGCAACAAATCAGAGGGTTATTCACAGGCTGGAGACCGTTTTTATGATAAAAACTGTATGGGTTGGGAAATGGAGAGAGAAAACCTTTGCATGTAATAAAAGGTCTGAAAAAATCAGTGTGAAGACTCAGGGGAAGGAGGCTGGGCTTATAACTGTGACCTGTTATAACAAATATTGGGACTCTGGATGGGACAGTGGTGGCACTGAGGTGACAGACCAAGACCCAGCCCATCAGGACCTCCCCCAGCCTCCCTCTCACGTGGAAGCACTCAGGGGTCTGAGCAAAGCAGTCAAAATGAAAACGTGACCTCCGTGGTGGAGGGAAAAAGTTCAGACCATCGAGAAGTGCCACGGAAATAACTCCAGCTGTAAAGACTGAAAATCTGGGCTGTCTGTCTAAAAATAATTCCCCACTCTCTGCCTCTGCCTGATATTCAGCCTCTGCTGTTCTGCCAGAGACAAAGGATGCTGCTGCAGATCCAAAATCTGCCGGGGAGATTTGGCAGAAGATTGATCCCCAGAATCGAACAGACCATGTCAGATGCACAGGGCTCCTCTAGGCCAATTTCAGGTTTAATACCCCAGATCAACAAATAAAATCCCACATTCCCAACATTTACAGAATCACTTTGGTACATATCAACAGGATTCCTCATCCTGTGTGGCACAGAAGTGTCTGGACACAAATCTTCATTGCTCCCTTTCCTCCTCCCATCAGCTCCAATTTATTGTTTCTTCTCCTCTCACACTCATCTTCGACTTGGCTTACACCCCTCAGCTCTTTGCACAGAATTAGAGCAAATTGGAGGAAGTTGTGTGGTTTGCCCATACCAGCCTTTCCCACACACTTGAATCTATATTTGAAGTTAATTCAGTATAGTTCAGAGAAAAATATTAACTTATTCCAGTCTTGTATCTCAGCCTCCTCAGGAAGCTGGGGAAGAGACGGAGCAACACATCAGAGGTGTGATGAAAAGGGGGCTTCTTTGGAAGAAGGGGAGGAAGGGTGGGAGGTCCACAGGGTAAAACTGATCTCCAACACATCCCTCTTCTGGACTTACTCATCTAAGCTCACCAGCGTGTCTGAAAAATACCATTTTCCCTGATGAAGAAACATATGTCAGACTGAAGAATTGATAATTTATTTTGCAGCGGCAGTCAGACAGTGCCTGCCTCCTCTCTGACTGCATCCTCTTCCCTTGAGGAAGCATAATTTTTATCATCTCTAAGGAAAAGAAAGAAAGAAAAAGGAAAAAGGGTGGGGAAGTCTCTGCTCTCCCTGTCCTGGGAGGTGTTCAGGCTCTGCTCCTACCAGACCTCATCATGTGCAGAATTTCAGGAGGAGCTCTGTGTATTGGCACATTCAGGACTGGTCCTTTCATTTCCAATTAGCAGATTGCCAGCTACAATGGGAGTCTGCCAACCCATTTTCTTTCCCTGCACGCCCTTCTGTGCTCCAAACATCTTTCCTTGTGTTTCACAGCAGAGTTTCTCAAACTGCTTTACACACAAATCTCCTTGGGCCCAGAGAACCTCACCCTGCACGTTGCACACCCTCAGCTTTAACACCTGCATCTTCTCCCAAGGCTTTTCCAGCTGCTCCCTCCAAGAACACCCTGAGCATCTTCACATCTGCTCAGCCCCTCTCCAGGGCTGGGTTCAGCACAGAAAGGAGCCCCGGAGAGGTTCAGGGAGCACCTCAGGCTGCTCTAAGCTGGCCTCTCCATCAGCAAGAGCCAAAAGCATTTCAGGGAATCCTTTGCCCCCAGGCTTCGATGGCCTCTCCTGAGCACTCTGCTCATGAGGCCACACACACACCACAGACATTTTAGGCTCTTCCCAAAGACACGGTGACAACAAGTGCCACCCCCCGCCTGCTCCTCAGGCTCCCACACTCCTGAGGTCCTGCTGCCCTTGGAGCTGAGATTTACCTTGTGCAGCCAGTGCAGGTTCATCTGCTGTCCCACAGCTATGTGACACAGTGCCAGGATCTGGGAGGGACAAACCAAGAGTCAGACAGAGGCACATCACCACCCTGAGGCATCTGAGCATGGAGGGACATGTCACCATCCAAGGGGACACCCCCACGAGCCAGGGCAGCCTGCAGGAATGGGGGCAGGATGAGCAGATCCTCTCCAAAGGCAAGGATGTGGAGGAAAAGGCTTTGCCCTCCAAGGTGCAGGGAATTCAGAGCCTGGCCCACAGCTCCTGGGGCTGCAGGAAGCAGTGTCTGTGTGTGGCCACCCAAAGGGACACCACCCTGAAAGTCCCTGGGATGAAGGGAAACAACTGCCACGTTTGGCCAGAACTGGAAACTGGGCCATTCTATGGGAAACAAGAGCTGTATTCCTCCTCTGAGGGTATCTGTCTTTTCCTTTTGATCATCTGAGACCAAAGTCCATCAATTTCTTACTTTTAATTTTATGCAACTTAAGGCTAAGAGAATGAGAGAGAAATTACTTCTGGGAGAAAACCCCTTCCTGAGAAGCTCGTGGCCTTTTAAAAGCCAACACATAAAGCTCTAAGAAATGGGATTTCATTCTACTCACCAGTAACATTGTAATGTAGGTAAAGCCAGCAGCAGTTGTTACAAGGATTGGAATGGACCAGTCACTCCAATATCCCATTCGGTTATATAAAAACCTGGAAGACAAGTGGGAAGGACAGATTAAGAAGGGATTCAACATCAGAACAGCTTCAGTAGGTTTAGACAAGACTTTAGAAAATACACCTTTCAAGAAAAGAGATAGGCAGCAAAAAGCACAAATGATAACCCAATGCTTTAATCCTTTATGGAAATTAACTGGATAGAGAAAGGCAGAAAAATCCCAGAACTCTTCTTGCAGCTTCTGAGACTTCAAACCTGAGCTGGATTCAATTTTTTCCACTGGATTCTTAGGAAAAAAAAACAACAAAAAACTAAACAACATCTCTAAATTGGCTTGGATTAGGGTTGACATTATCTCCATGCAAACCCCTTGGCACAACAAGGACAGGATGGTTCTGGGATGGAATCAGCTCATTCAATGAACTGGCTGGTTTGTTTTTTTTTTAATTTATTTTTACCTCTTGGTGCCTTTTTTTGGTCACAACAGCCAGAAATGCTGAATTATATAAATGCAGGTCAAAGACTCAATCTCCTCCCCACCACTCAAACCCAGCATCATTCATCAGCCAGAGCCTCTGGTTTGTTTGGTCAAACTCAGGGATGATTTTTGGGCTGTCCTGTGCAGAGCCACGAGTTGGACTCCATGATATAATTCAAGATATTCTCTGATTCTAATTCTGTCCAGGAGTAAAGCTCCTCCATGGGATCTGGAAAGCAAACCCTCGGGGTCAACAGGCATGGCCCAGGTCCAGGTTCTGCTCAGGGAGTCAAAGAGCACAAAACCAGGGATCTGCAGGGATTCAGACACGCTGTTAGGAAAAAAGAGGGAAGAAAGGAAAGAGGTCTCCTCTGAAGTCTTTGCTGATGCCACCACCCAGAGCTTCCTCAGCTCTCAGTCCATTTAAGTTTTTGCTCTGATGTCCCTTCAGTGCCCCTCTGAGAGCACCAAGGCCTTCCCTTGATGTGCAAATGATTGTTTTAAAATGCTGGGTTCTGTGGTAGTTATGGAGCAGATGAGCTTTCTCCAGAACCAAGGAGGAAAACATTTGCTACACAGACTTGCATTTATGGTCCTGCTCCAGGGGGAACACAGGCAGGTTCACAAATTACAGCATCCCCCACAGCCTGAGCTAGAGCAAAGCCTTGTGGTGCAGTACAAACCTTAGTGCAGCTCTGAACTATAATAAAATCAAGTACAGACACCAAAAAGGGAAATGCCACAAGCAATAATAATTTTTTTAAAATTTACTTAAGGGGCACAAAGCACCTTCATTACAAGAACCTCACTGATAGTCAGCCTTGAGGGAAAAAAAAAAGATTAAAAGCCTGAAGCAATACATGCTGGGCCACAATTTTGCCTTGTCCTAAAGCCTATTTCCATCCCAGAATAGTCCCTTTGGTCCTTACAAGTTGGAATGACCTAACTGCTGCCCAAGCTGCCTGACACACAGGTAAAAAGATGAAAAACCTCCTCAAGAGTGGCAGAGGGGAAAGGCCCTCAGAGGTTGAAAAATCTCCTCCTAGAGGGTGGTGCAGAGCTGGAACAAGTCCCAGAGAGGGGGGAAATCTTCCTCCAGTCTTGATGCTGACCTGCTGCTGGAATTGGGTCTCCTTTGGGCAGCAGAGAGCCCCAGTCTCTCTTCACCTGCTGGGACAGGCTGAAGTAGCTCAGTGCAGCTTCCTGAACATGGCAGAGCTGGGAGAGCTCCCAAGGATGAGCTCTGGAGGGCAGGAATCAGCTCAGGAGCTCCTCACACCGATATTACAGCAATTCCTTCTCCCAGCTGCTCTGGCATAGCTCAGTGTGCCATGCCCTGTGCAGAGATGCTGTTTGCCCCCAAGAGCCCTTCCTCTCCTCTGGGGCAGCTCCCAGCTCACCAAGACATCGTGGAGCAGAGAGGAAGGCAGCAGGAGCAAACAGCAAAGAAATCTTGTCCAAAAACACAACCCAGAAGTGACGACGACAGAGGAACAGCAAAGGTGCTGTTTCTAAACACCAGGACCTCACTGTGCCCCATCAGAAACAGGCTCACAGCCCTGCTGGGAATAAAATGATGCTTGCAGCTCCTTCACACCCTGTCTGGCCCAGAACTGCTCTGTTTTCATGGAGCCCATGCAGCTGTGCTGCAAGGGAAGAGAGCCAGGCTCAGCCTGCACGACCCAATGGAAATTATTTCTCCCCTTAACTGGCATGGCTGTAATTAAAACCTCGGTCTGTGTTCTCCTCCTCCTACCCAGCCTTTCCACAGCTGTTTTCCAGAAATCCTGCTTGACCTCTGGTGCCAGTGTGTGGAGCAGGGATCTAACTGGGGTTACAGCACACACGAAGCACTGACCCATTTTCAGCACTGAATGGCAGTGCCTGAAATGCTGTTTTCCACCCAGCCAGCCTCTCCCAGATCTGTGGTGCACAAGAGGGAATCCTTTCCCAGTGCTGTGAACAATCCAGACTGGGTTGCATGGCAGGGACAGGGCTTTGGGCTGCAGGTGACATCCGGATGTGTTAAATCCTAAAAGCCCCTTGCATCCAGAGCAGACCTGCACACCTCCCCCTGTTCCTGAAAGAATACTTAGAGACCCAAGACTTGGCATCACTGCAGCTGCAGTGCCCATTCATAGCATTCCCAGGGCTTTCCTTCATTTCTGAAGGATTGTTTTCAGCCCTTTTTGAGTTCAGAGTAGGTTTTGCACTGGGACGAACTTGGAGCACATCACATCCTTTACTGAGGATAGAAACTGAAGAAGAGAGGGGCTCCAAAATAACACTCAAAAAAGGGCACTTCGATCATGCTGCTGTTACAAGTAACCCAGAGCCATGGTGATGGTTTCACTTCTCACAGTGTGGGTGTGAGCAAAGAGAAAAAAGCCCATTTCCTCCTGGGAGGAGCCAGCTCACATCACCGTGTTGGTAAACACTCTCCCTCTCCCTCACATTGCTCCAGCATGGAAAGCAGATGATTTATTTAAGGGATCAGCTCCCCACTGTGTTTTAAAGTACACTTTACATCTTATGCTTGACAAGAAGATGATGTCAAAGCAGTTTGGTTATAACACAGCTCAAGGTGCTGTCAAAATGTTTTAAGATGCTGCCAATAATAAAAGGGAGAATAATTTCCAGCACTGGAGGCAGCTGGCAACACCCTAAATTCCAGCACATCCCACTGCAAAGCTCCTTTTCAGCTCTTTCCAACTTTGTATAATATTTTCCACACCCATGTGCTTCAGGCTGAATTTTTGCCATGGATATTTTGTGGAATGGTTGCAGCCAAATTGCTCAGTCACTTTCAAATCCAGCCAGCCACCAAGATAAACAAACAAAAACCCAGCCACGAAGTGGAGATGTGAGGCCACATCTATACACACATCAGGCAGAAGCAGCTCTCCTTGAGTCCCACTTCCCACCTCATTTTCCCTTTATCATCATTACAGCTCATCCAAAGGATCCAGATGAATTCAAAGCTGCGTCAAGCAGGTGTACAAATTTCCAAAAGTTTCCAAAATAAATTTACAAAAGCAGGCAATTAAATTTCCTAAGGGAAGCTCTACTCACCAGTTGATTTCATTGTAGTCATTGTGAACTTCCCACCAGAAGTAAAACCAGACCAGTGTGAGGAAGAAGGATGAGGTGAGGATGAGGAACCAGAGGCGCTCCCACTGCAGAGGAAAAGAGAAATCAGTGTCAATAGGATCCCATTTGATCCCAGCTGCTGAGATTATATGGAGTCAAGAGGCATTTCCAAAGGCACATTTCACACCTCTGCTCCCTGGGAGATGCAGCCCTGTTCCCCAGGTCCGGGCTGAAGGGTCATTTATTCAGATTCATCTTATGAAAGGCTGGAAGAGCATTTCTCCAGCTGTCAGGGAAGAGGGGACATTTCCAGATATGGGGCTGGGGTTTTGTTTCCTGAGGGGGTTTTGTTGGTGGCTGTTTAAGTGTATTTTTGTTTGGGGGTTTTTTTTGAGACAATTGTTTAATTAACTTTTCCATTCTCATGCATCTTCCCTTCCCTTAGGCTTAGCCTAAATGACTGAGTAGTTATCACATGGTGAAGATTACACAGCAGATTAGGGATGTTCCTATCCATTATTCCTTCCCCTGAGGTGCTCAGATCCTGCAGAGCCAAACCACCCATCCCCAACATTTATTCCTCCCACCACCACCACATATTTTAAGTGTATTGCAAACAGACCACACCAGCACCAACATTCAACTTTAATGAACATTTCAAATTCTCCTCAACACATGCAAAAGAAATCCCTCAAATAAATCTCTTCAGTGCCCCTGCTCCAACACCATGGGTAAAATTCTAAAGCACAAGGACATCAATCTTCAAACTGTCTCTCACCAGCACCATTTCCATGAGCTCCTGGTTGGTTTTACTCCTTGGCCTTAAACACTCTGCACGTATTTTCATTTCAACAAGGAAAACACTGAAATAAATTGTGCATGGAAAATATTCCAACAAATCCCCTCTTCCCACAATGAACAAGGAAGGATGAAGACTGGAAAAGACCATGAGCAACTCTACTACTCTAATTCCTTTCCAGACCCTGAGCACACATTGATCTTTTTGGAAAATACTCTTTTCTCTGGCTTTTTAATTATGCAAACTCTCCTGGATTTTTAATTATGCACAACAATGTAACCAATATAGTGACAACACAAACACTAAAAACTACTGGGTTTTGCCTCCCTTTCCATGCTAAGGGCTGGAGTTACCTACTTTACTGTGTGTTGAGTATTTTTTATTATGCATCACCCAGGATACCAATCCTGTGATACAGCTCCTCCTTGTATCCTCTCATAAAAAATAAAGCCAAAAGAAAGCAATAAAAAGGGTCGGAATGATTTCATTTCTGCTGTGCCAAAAATGATGTTTTCTTCTAGAAATTCCAAATTCTTGGCTGTATAAACCAAATCAAGACACCCAGTTTTGCCCAGACAAGTGTGGCTCCCCCATCCCTGGAAGTGTTCCAAAGGCTGGGCAGGGCTTGGAGCCTGGGATAGTGGAAGGTGTCCCTGCCCATGGTGGGGTGGCACTGGATGGGCTTTAAGGTCCCTTCCAACCCCAACCATTCCCCTCCTTCTGGATGCCTTCCAGTCTGTGCATCTCCAGATCTCAAACCTCAATCTCCCCATTGTTTACTGGGATTTTCTTTCCCCCTCTTCATTTGCCATTTGGGTCTATCACCTCTCCTTGCACACAGAAGTTAAATATTGGTTATATTCCCACATTTATTTGGGCTTTTCCAAGGCAAGTGAGGTTTTAGGTACCTTTTATGCTGAAGACCAACACTGCTACAAAAATCCCACCCTCCAGCTCTTTAGAGGTCACTCTGAGCTGAGCTTTGCTGATGTACATGCTCTGGATGACCCTGATTTGAAAAACAAGCCAAGGAAAACATTTTAAAAACCTTTGAGCTTTTCCCCATATATATAAACATAACATCTCCCCCTTATTTACATGCAAGCAGCAGAGCTTGTGGCAAGCTCTCCAAAAGCTATTTTGGGTCTGTCCTTGAGGGTGCCCTTGCCATGCCTTGCTGGTTTTGTGAAAACCCAGGCAAGATTCTTCTGTCTCAAGGCATCCTTCAGTGAGTTCAGGCACAGCTCTCGGGGCGCTTTCAGAAAAACACAGAATATTTGATTTTTAAGGTCCCTTCCAACCATTCTCTGATTCAGTCATCAATTCAGACACAATCAATAGGCCCTCAAAAGAAACTTAATGAAGACAGAGACATTTTACTAAGTTGTAGTTTGCCACATGTTAAAATTTTCGTTAAAATCACAGAATCCTTAATTAAAAAAAAAATAAATCAGTTCTCCACCACTTTTGTATATCCCCAATCCCCACTGCATGCCAGGTGGGAACAAAACCAACTTCAGGTCAAGGGGTTTCAGGAAAAAAAACCAACCCACATGTTAAAGGAATTTGCCACAGAAAAGCCAATGTTTGATTCACCTGTAACACTGGCTCATGGATTTTACCCACTTTTGTGCTTGAAGATTTAATCTTGTTTAAAACAGCACTGAAATTCGTATCACAGGGGACACATTTTCCAATTTAGGGATTAGTTTTGGTTAACTGAAGTCTCTGCCAGTCTCTTTTGCTGCAAGTCCCCAAGCCAGACAAAGCATTATTTACTGCAGTGGCACAGGAAAGCAGAGAGGCTCAGGAAGTTTATTTTATTTATTGTAGGATCTGTAGGAGATGTTATGAGGTTTAACTATACACACACTCCCACCAACCCCTCCTACAAGGTCTTTCTCAGTTCAGCCAAACCTCCTGTATTAGAAACAGGAATTTCTCACCTATTTCATTCCAGATGATCACACATATGCCAGGAGACACTTCCCAGTATGGTACCATTTGTGAACTAAAGAAATCCTCTGACCAGGAAATCCAGGCTTTCTTAAAAAAGCTTCTTTAGAGCAGGTTCCCTAGAAATGGATCCTCTGCCAAAACCAGCCTGCAGGGTCAATGCAGGTGTAGCCTCTGTCCCTGTGCTCAGGTGAGACCTCACCTGCAGAGCTGCCCCAGCCCTGGGGCCAACAGCAGGAGGACGTGGAGCTGCTGGGGAGAGTCCAGAGGAGATCCCAGAGCTGCTCCAGGGCTGGAGCCAGGCTGGGAGAGCTGGGGGTGCTCACCTGGAGAGGAGAAGGCTCCAGGGAGAGCTCAGAGCCCTTCCAGTGCCTAAAGGAACTCCAGGAGAGCTGGGGAGAGACTGGGGACAAGGCATGGAGGGACAGGACACAGGGAATGGATTCCCACTGCCAGAGGGCAGGGATGGATGGGATATTGGGAAGGAATTGTTCCCTGCGAGGGTGGGCAGGGAAGAGCAGCTGTGGGTGCCCCTGGATCCCTGGAAGTGTCCAAGGCCAGGCTGGACAGGGCTTGGAGCAGCCTGGGACAGTGGGAGGTGTCCCTGCCATGGCAGGGGTGGCACTGGATGATCTTGAAGGTCCCTTCCAACCCAAACGATTCTAAAAATCTGTGATTTGTCTGCCAGACCTGCTCCCTGCTGAACACAACACAATTCTAGGGAATTCCAGAGAAGCCACACTCTTGTCCATTTGATACCTACTTGATGATTCCTTGTCAAGCCTTTAAATCTTTAAATTGCCCATTTTGCTCCCAAAAAGCAGATCAGCACTGTATCAGGATTCAGATTGTGATTGGAACTGAGAACAGACAAGCAGCACTAAAGATCTTAAAAATCAAGACTGCCCAGGGTGAGACTGCATTGATCTGGTTATCACTGTATTTACATGTGCCTCTCTTCCTGAGGTTTAAATATTTTAACAGGATTATTAATCATAGAATGAGGCTGGAAAAGAACTCTAAGATCATCAAGCTCAACCATATAATTAATACTCTTAATATTTGATATTAAGAGTAACATAATTAATATTTCTACAGTGATAGGATATATAAATAAATTCAATATATTTATAATTAACTTTGATTTAAATTACATAATTAATCTGGCTCTGTCAGAAGCCTGTCCCAAACCCTGCCTGAGGGCTGCAGGCAAAAGAGAGGGTTCAACATGTGAGACCATGTCAAATTCCTTATTTACTACCACATATAGTCCCTAAGGTTGCTGAAATGCTGCACCATGAACTCAGCTGCCCCCTCACACTTTCTTTGGACCCAGCTGGGAAGCAGGGGCAGTACAACACTCTTGGCTCCAGGTCTGCTCCCTGAAAGCCAAGAAAATCCAAGGCCAGAGCCAGCAGATTCCCTGGCAGCCCATGGAGCCAACAGAGCAGAAGGATTTTGCTCCACCGAAGCTGCTGGAGTCACCTCAGTTGACATCAGTCCTGAAATGCCATCCTGCACCTGTGCTGCTTGCTGGAACCCTTGTCAGCTCATCCCAAGCAGGAATAGCATCCCTGAGATCCACCTACATCTCCCAGCCTTGGGATGAAACAGCAGAACCCTCTCTCTAAGCAAACGCCTCCAGCAACCTCCCTGGCACTCAGAACCCACACAGAGTTTCAGAAGGAACTGGAAAAAGAGAAGCCTGCTTTGAACTGGGAATGGATGTGAGGAAATGCCAGTGCTGGATGGATTTAGGGCTGCATTCCCACAGGGATGAGCTCACAGCAAACATTCCAGCAACGTGGGTGAAGCTGGGTCCCTTCCAACGTGTGCATCCACAGGAGCTTTCCTGTGCAGGAACTCAAATGGCACTGCTGGAGCGTGCTGCAGTTCATCCCAGAACAGCCCAGAAGGGAACAGATGGATTTCCTGTTCCCTCCTGGATTCACATCCCAGGGTGAGGACTGCACTGGGTTCACATCCAACCCACTGTGCCCAAAGCTCTCTCAAGATTCCACCCCAAATACAGGGAGGAGCTTGTGGGTGCTTGGAATTGAGGAGATGGATCTTCCTCATTAAAAGATATTTTCTTTAAAAGACTGAGAACCAGAGAACATCAACAGCTTGGAACAACCTGGTATGGTGGAAGGTGTCCCTGCCCATGGCAAGGGTTGGAATGAGATGATCCCTAAATTCACTTCCAATCCAAACCATTCTGTGGTTCTGTGAACTCTACAAGGAGCCACCACTGAGACTGGGCAGGGGGAATAAACTGAAATTGTGTAGAAGTTTAAGGCAGAAACAAAAAAAAAAAAAAGGAAAAAAGGGAAAATAACAAGTGGGGGAAATTTTAAAAAAAGAGAGGAAAAAATAGGGGAAAAAATGGGAGGAAAAGGGGGAGAGAGGGGGAGGAGGAAGCCGACCCTGTTTCTGGAGCTGCCAGCCATACACCATGAAAAAGGCTCTTATTCAAGCCAAAGTGCCTCTGGGAATTCATGGCTTTCAGTCCCTGTGGAGGACCCTACCCATCCTCTGTCTCCTGAGCACAGTGAACCTCCTGTTCATTCATTAAAATAATTAAATAACTAAATAAAAATCTAACTAGAACAGGAAGGAGCTTTTGAACAATGCCTTACCCCTCCTCTCTCCCCCCCCCCCCTTTTTTTTTTAAATCAGAAAAACTCCAGTTTTGAAAAACAGAGGCCTTTTAGAGAAAATCTAATATTTTAAAGCAATTTCTTGCTGAAGGGCATCTTGGCTTGAGGATGGAATTTTTGCTGAGAGGAAACTGGAGGGAGTTTGAGCCCTCCCAAAAATCTGGCAGCACACTGGGCAGGGCATGCACAAGCAGATGGAAAACAGCAGCACGTGGATCCGACCACACAAACAAAATCCAGTGTGGCAATCTTCCTCCAGCTCCATACTGTAAATCTCCCTGCTGGAACTTTTATGTGCAGATAACATTCAGAGATATGCAATATAAGCACACCCTCAAACTTGGAAATGCAACAAGGCCTAAAAAAAAGTGTTTTATCTCCCTGCAGTGCATACCATCCTTGTGTCCCTAAATATCCACCAGCTCAGGCACCTGCCTTTAGCAAATGAATGGGGTTTTTTGAGGGATCAGGGCCACACAGTCCTCAGCAATTGCTCTGAACCTCAAGAGCAAATCCAAGAGCTGGAGTCGGAGTAGAGCATCACCATCATCACTCAAGTGTGTTTCCAGACCATTTAAATTCACTCCTGGACCCAACACAGAGTTTATTAAGGAGTCTGCACTCCACTGTTTCCTGGCATTTCCAAGAATCAATTTGCTGCAGGCATTTATCAGTATTAGTTTGGAGAGCAAAGGAGGAGAGCTAACATTTATCCAGCAAATACAAAGGAAAAACTGACGGCGCAATTCCTCATTTCGGGATTACCCGAGCGGGCCTCATCCAAACAAACAAAAGATTATCTTCAAGCAAGTTATTGAATCATCTCTGAGGATGAAAGATGACTCCATCTCCCAACAGAACCAGAAACTGAGCATCACCAAGAACAAATGGCAGCTGGAGTGTTTTGCCAATGGGAACACTGTAGTCCCTAAGGAGAAGTCACAAACCTTCATTATTAACTCAGTGTGTGAATCCTTAAAGCAGTGGCTTGATCTGAATTCCCACCCTCCTCTGGCTTCTGCTCCAGGGTTTCACCCTCCTGGGGAGAAATGTCCCTTCTGTCCAACTGGAATTTCCCCTGATGCAGGTTGTGCCCACTGCCTCCTGCCATGGCCATCGTGGCTCCAGTCCTCAAAGCCAGCTTGGACACTGGGGCTTGCAGCAGCCTGGTCCAGTGGAAGGTGTCCCAAAGGTTGGAATGGGATTGATCTTCAAGGTCCCTTCCAACACCACAAAGTAATGATTCTGTGACCTTCTCGACTGTCACTCTCTCCTTAGCTGCTGAGAGCAGCAAAATCCTCTCTCCCCATCTCCAGCTGCACAACCTCAGCTCTCAGCCCTTCCTCCTCTCTTCCTGGCTCCTGTTCCAAACTGTGTGGGGGCCCCAGGGGGTTCACTTCTGTCTGTTCTAAGCCTGACAGGGTTATTGGGAGCCCTCAGTGCTCAGATGTGTTCCCTCAAGTGTCCCTGGAGAGGAAAACCCACATTCAGCATTATCATTGTTAGAGCCCAGGGTGCAATCAGCCTTCACTGCCAAAAACACATCCAGCAGCTCCATCTCATATTGCAGAGGGACAGAACTAATGGAAAGCACCTTGCACTGCAGGGGTTTGAAGCATTTCAGTGAGCAGATCAATATAACTGAGCAGCAAATGTTGCCCTCACAGACCTCAAGCACACCCGGAGCAGAACCAAGGAGCCTGGGCTGAAATTCCTCACCTAACAGGCTGCAGAGGGATCAGGGATCCCTCTCTTGGACTGAACATTCAGGAACCCAAGAGAGCAGGAGGAGCCTGCAAGACTCCACAGTGCACCAGGCAGCTCCCACAGGACTTTGTAACCCGCCCAAAGGCTTTGTTTTCTCGCCATCCAACAATCATCACCATCTGGTACAAAGCTCTGCTTCAACTCCTCCTCCACCTCTTGCTTTTTACTCTTCATCCTCAACTTTCTGCCTTTCTCCAGTCTTGGCTTAGTACTTCAAATTTCATAAGGAATAGGGCTTTCCCCAATTGCTACAGCCCTCTCCAGTAAGAAGATAGAATGAGTGGAAGGATAAATTTGGGAGCACAACCAATTTGAGCCAGTCTGGACTCTTCAGAAACACTGCCAAGGTTTTTTACTCTTTTTTTTACTCCCCTGTGATCTTGCATGAGGCACCTGCCAATCATTATGGGAAGAAAAAGGAAGAAATTGGGTCTGACAGACAATGGGTCTGAAGCAAGGAGCAAAGCAAAGAAAATCCTGCTGCTCTGGCTGCTGAGGCTTCAACACTTAACCAGATGTTTCCTAAAGTAAGTCACTGCACATCTGAGGCACATCTTGTTTGATTATTGCAAAGACTGGGCTAATAGTTCTCTGTACACCTTGTTAGAAAAGGCCATGAATGAGATTTCTGAGCTGTGACACGCTCCATTTACAATTCCATTTAGCAGGTCCCAGAAAGCAGCAGAGAACATATTCCTGAAATATGTGTTCCTGCTGGGGCTGCTGGAGCTGAACTGCAACTCAACAGATGCAACTAAAAGAGAGCCAAATCTCTAAAAATATCATTGTTACACTTTGTAAAACACCCCCAGCTCCCAGCCTCCAAAAACACAACCAGAAAAGGTAGGGCTGATTCCCTCCAGGCTCCAGGGCTTGCAAAGCTGGGAGCAATCGGGCAGTTTTCCTTGCCTAAACAAGGAGCAGGGATAAAGGGATCCAAACTGATGAAGGGATCCAAACTGAGGGATAACCCACACTTGCCTGCCCCCCTCCTTCCCTCTCCACACACTCAGCCAGAGGAGCAGCTTCTCTCTAGGTCTCCATCACCCTACAAAAGCAGCATTTCACTGCATGCCCAGCATCCACCACAAAAAGCACTGGCAACCCTCGATGGCACCGAGATGGGAATTCCTGTGCTGTTCCAGACACAGAGCACAGCTGGAGCCAGGGCTCTTTCTGGCTATTAGAGGCCCCTGGAGACTTTCAGCAGCAATAATCACGTCCTGGAGCAGCTCTGCCTCCGGCAATTACGCCCCTCTTTCATTCAAGGCTGAGGTAAATAAAAATCCCTGAGGGAGCCTGTGATTCATGAGGAAACAGAAGAGAGTGATAGGGGATCCCCAGTCTATGCCCCACAGCATGATTTACTCCCACAGCTCCTGATAACATGTTTTTACCCTACTGGATTTTGCCCAGCCAACCTAACCAGGGCTTCTGGACAAATGATGCAAGTATTCCAAACCCATTCCTGGCACTCTAACCTCCTTTTTTACCAAACACTTTCATACTTGGAGGCCAAGGGGAGACCCCTATTTTTTCCAGATTCAATAGGTCCAGATTTTTCAGTCTTTACTGATGAGCCTCATCTAGGGAAGAAAAAAAAAAAAAAAAATACAGCCCATGGTTCTTGCAGAGACCAACTGGCTGAGGCCCAAGGCTTGCCTGAAGTGGGGCACCTTGCTGGGCACAGCATCCCTGCTGAGCTCTCATCAGCATCAAGCAGCAGGAGGATTTCATCCTCAGAGCCTCCTGAGGGTGTTATTCCTGCTAACTCATCCCAGCCTCCTGACAGTCCTTTGCAAAGGCACATGATGTTGTCGACTTGCATTCAGCTGATGGTTCACTTTAATTAAAGCACCAGTATCCTGGGGTAAAAGGGGGTTAGGATTAAAAACAGTTTTGAGAAAAGCCAGCTCAATTTAAAAAATAATAGACTAGATAATCTACCTAAGAAAACAGCCAATGAAAGCTGTTAAATGTAATGGCCTCAGATTACATTTTACTCAAGAAATCTCAGAAAAAAATTATTATCAGCAGGAGGAACAGTTTGCACACATCCTGGGGATTTGGGGAGGTGTTTTTGTTAATGGTCAGCTTCTGACTCCAGGTAGAAATAGGATATTTGGGCCCTATACCAAGGCTAGAAAAGACTGCAGTGCCTAAAAAGCCCAGCAAAGCTGTGACCCAACCTCCCTGCACCTCAATGGATCACTCAGTGCCAGCTCCACATTTGCCTTTACTGAGCCTATTTCTGTCCTGACCCCAAACTGCTTTTGCCATTTGTCCAGCTCAGGCTCAGATGTGCCCCCAGCTCTCTCCTGTTGGGTGTTTATGAGTTTAATAAGCACTGCTTTGTAGGAAGAACAGTGGATGAGAGAAATCCTGAATATTTATCCCCATTTAAAGAGAATTACTGCATTTCACAATTGTTTACGGGAATTCTGTCGTAAAATGTTGTATAAAATATCCTAAATAATCTGACATAGATGTCAAATAGATCCTAGGGCAAATGACTGGACTGGGAGAAGAAAGACAGTAAGTTTATTCCTTGGACAATTTTCCCCTTGCATCTAACCCTTGGCAGCAGATGTCTGCAAGACAAGCTCTTAAAATAATATTTTGTCATGATGTTTAGCACAAAATAAACAAAAATGAACCAAGGATTTCTGTGCAAGAGCATCATCAGCCAGTGCTGGAAGACAAAATCCTGACAGGAAAAGAGGCAGTGGCTGCTATTCTTGGTACCAATATCCACTTTCCCTGGATTACACCCAGTTTGGGTCTAGGAAAACCTTGCTTTGTATGAAACCAACAAATAGCAGCCTGTGGTACCTCCACAGCAGGTGACAGCTGCCCTCCCCACAGACCCCCTTGTGTCGGGGAGGTCACTCTGGGGTGGCTGCACAGTGCCCACAGCAGCACAGGCAGAAGGACAAAGCTAAACCAGGAGCATGGACGCCAGAAGGCAAACCAGGACATTTCCCCACGTGGAAACCCACACAAGTTCTTTCTTCTCTCTCCATTGGTGGCACAAGTGACAGGCAATGACATATTTAAAAAGCATTTGCAAGGGTTGATCATCCAGCAATTCTGCCTGAAGGGTCAGCTGGTCTCCAGCTGAGGACAGCAGCAAGGAAATGCTAAAGCAGTAGGTGTCTAAATGCTTGTGTTACTCAGAAACCACTGAGAGGCACAAAAACCAGGACTAAAACAAGCAAAGAGTACAGGCTGATAAAGCTGCAGCAAAGAAATGGAAGGTCTGACTTACACAAGGTCCCCTTGCCACTTCCCAGCAGCTCTGACACATCACACTCACATCACTGTGGTTGCAATCGGGCATTTTCTGTGATGTTTATAAATTCTGGCATGGCAAAGTCGAATTATGTAACAACAACAACAACAACAACTGTGCCATGCGTGTCTGGGCAGGAGCCAGGGGCTGCCCTGCAGCTATTTCCTCTCAGAACCCAGCACCATGGCTGAAAGGCAGCCAGCCAGCCTGCAGACAAGAGAAACAAGTTGTTACCATCCTGTTTTGAGCAGGAGCAAGAACGAGTCTCAGTGCACTGCTGAAAACCTGGAATGCCTCAGTGTGGGTGCTGGAAAAGGCCCTGGCACTGCCCTCCCTGCTGCTTCCCAGGGCCAGGGCAGCACCTGAACCCTGCCAGGCCAAAAAAGGGGCCCTGCTCAACCAAATCTCTTTAATTTATCTTCATTTAAAGTTGGAGCATCTGCAGCAAAAGCACAGAGACACGGGCAGGGAGCTTTGAGCAAGAGGCATGACCCAGAGAGATGAGGAGCTCCCAAGGGAGGAACATTCCTGAGTCACCTTTCTGCAAACACACCAAATTTAACATTTCATGGAACCACAGGAGGGTTTGGGGTTGGTACAGACCATGGGCAGGGACACCTTCCACTGTCCCAGGCTGCTCCAAACCCCAATGTCAGCCTGGCCTTGGACACTTCCAGGGATCCAGGGACAGCCACAGCTGCTCTGGGCACCCTGTGCCAGGGCTTGCCCACCCTGCCAGGGAACAATTCCTTCCCAATATCCCACCTATCCCTGCCCTGCGTCCTGTCCCTCCATGCCTTGTCCCCAGTCCCTCTCCAGCTCTCCTGGAGCCCCTTCAGGCTCTGGAAGGGCTCTGAGCTCTCCCTGGAGCCTTCTCCTCTCCAGGTGAGCACCCCCAGCTCTCCCAGCCTGGCTCCAGCCCTGGAACATCTCTGTGCCCTCCTCTGGACTCTCCCCAGCAGCTCCACGTCCTCGTGCTGTTGTCCCCATGGCTGGGGCAGCTCTGCAGGTGGGGTCTCACCTGAGCACAGGGACAGAATCCCTCTCCCCTGGTGTCCAGGCTGGGAGATCAGCCCAGGAATTTCTGTCAGGAATGTCCAGTGAATGTCCTTGGAAGCAAAACAGCCCCTTGGATGGCTGCTCTTTGGAGAGAAAACTCTGTTCATTTCCTCACCAGAAAATCATTTGCAAATTCCAGAAAAGGCATTTTAATCTGGCTCATATTCTCAGCTCTATGGAAATGGGAATAATTATCCCTCTCTTCAAGAGCTGCACATTGATTAAAGCACCTCCAGTGGAAGGTGGTACAGAAATAACAAATCTGCCAAACTGCTGTTCTTGCACCTTGCTGCACTCCAGAGTTGCTCAAAGCAGCAGCACAGCCAGCCTGACTTTCCACTCCCCTTTCAGAGGACATTTTCTGGAAGTTCAAAAAAGCTTGCACTGAAAATAACCCAAAGCTCAAGATTTTTCCTACTCCACCACTCACTGATTGCAAAATACGTCAGGAAAAAAGTTCTCCCACGTGGCTGTGGATAATTTGGATGAGCACACTGCTTTCACACCATCTCTTTGCACAACCCAACGTGGAATTCAGCAAGTTGGGATAAAATCCCCGTGGTGACCAGGAGAGAGGGATGGACCAGACAGATCCCAGCTCGGGGAAGAACGAAAAAAAAGAATCCCCAAATCACCAGTGGTTTGCAGCCTGAGCTTTTACAAACAATGGAAAACGTGACTTTTGGCTTCACATCTGGGATTGATGCTAATAAAAAAATATTTCCAAGCACAGGAATAGATCATGCCCTGAGTGTCAACAGTGCCAACCCAAAAGGGTTGAGTTTGACCCCAACCACACAACCTCTCTTCTGCTCATGGAAGAGAATATGGCCCAAAATGAGACACAACCTGTGCCAAGGTGTAACACCTGCTTTCTCTCATCCTTCTCCACCTTTCTCACGGAGCAAAGCAGCTCTTCCATCTACTGCTTGGAAGTGAAGCTTGCCAGACATCAAAATGTTGCTGACCACACTCAGAACCATTTTTTCTCTTCCTGCTCTGTTCAGATCACAACAAACATCTTGGACCTGAAGGAATGTAAGATAAATGCATAGTAAAGGAAAAAAAAATTTACAGTAATTTAATTTTTACCTCCCCTGCAATGAAACCTTTGCAGCTCATTGCTCTCCTTCCTTTACAAGAGCAAAACTGCTTGTGCAGCAAAATCCAAGGCAGGAAAGTCACCTGCAGAGTCACTGCAAAGTCATCTGTCACCTCTGTGAGCTTTGTCATCACAATCCCTAGGCAGAGGTTTGTACCACTGAGAAAGGGAATTCTGGGGAGGAATGGCCTTGAACTTGTTCTGCCTTTGGCTGGGCTGAGTTTTTTCTGTGCATCTCAGAGCATCAAAACTGCTTCAGTGAGAAGCAGCTGGTGAGAAAAATGCCTAATTTTTCAATCAACAGCTAAAGCAGTCCTGGTTGTTAATTATGACTAATTATATCAAAGCACATTTGGTATAAGACACCTGTTTATTTTTCAAAATGAAAATGCAGCCAGCATTGCCTACACAAAGCACAGGAAAAGTAAAAACTGATTTACAAACCCACTTGAGGGTGTCAACTGTCTTCCTGTAGGACACCCACCCCAAAAAATCCAATCCTTTACCACAGGAAATATCTGAATTATCCCCAGCTCCCATTTCAGCGAGACTGATGGAATTTCTAAACATAGCACGTGCTAAGCCATATTTCCGATTTTTTTTTTTTTTTTTTAAATAGCCTCTTCAGCAGTCTGGTTATTATTGCTCCAGATCTGCTGAGAGAATATCAGGAGTATTTCACAGAGATCCATAAGGACTCTCTGTTCCTTCCTCTCCAAAGGCAGGCCAGGAAGCTCAGAGGTAGGAGGTGCATCTGTGCTGCTTCAGCCCACATGCTCCAGAAGAACCTCACCTTGGATTTACTCCAGCACCAAACAGGCTGCAGCTTTCAGGAGAACCAGGAAAAAAGGACAAGCAACAGCTCTAAAGCCAAGCAGGAGCATTCTCCCTGAGGGATGTGATCTTTTACATTTTCTTGCTGCACTTAATGCCCAAAAAGGGCTGATTTTCCCCTTACCTGTCTCCTCACAGGGGGTATTTCCCAAAGCATCTCCCAGCTGTGGCCAGAACTTCTGAGAACAACACAAAGGATGGAGAGGCCAAAACAGGGAGGTCTGGCATTATTTTCTTTTTTTTTTTCCACCACACAAATCTTTGATGAGCAAAGCTTTCCTACCAATTGCTCATCCATCAAAGAAACAACATCAGAACTGATTTTCTCCAGCCTAGGCCCACTCCATCAAAACACCCTGCCCAAAGCAACGACTGCACTACACCAGAGTGAAAAAAAACCCCTAAAAATTAATCAAAGTAGTGTCAATAAACCTCCTGGCAGCAGGCTGTGGCCACAAGCCAACCTGATTTACAGCTGAGCTCACAGGAGGCAAGAGAGAGGAAAAAGGTGGAATGTGCCCCCTCCTAAAATTAGGAAGCCACAGGGAGAAGTGCATATGGATGTTGGCATTCCCAGCAGGAGAATGAAGCAGACACAAAACCATCCAGTTTGGCCAAGTCTCCAAGAGAACACCTCGGGACCATTTACAGGAGCAAATCGAGCTTGAGGTGACTTATGTGATCCATAAATAAATAAATAAACAAATAAAATGACACTTTGGAGCATGTGCAGGGAAGAGGACAGAGCTGGGGAAGGGGCTGAGCCCCAGAAGAGGCTGAGGGAGCTGGGAAAGGCTCCCAGCCTGGAAAAAAAGGAGGTTCAGGGGGGATCTTCTGGCTCTCTGGGGGTTTTGTCTGGAGAATCTTGTCCAGAAATTTGGGCTCTGCCCATTAACAGCCTGATGCTTTCTCCTCACACATCCCCTGCATTAGAAGGTCTCCAGGAGAAAATCTGGACTTCAGAGGAACTGGAAGATTTAATTCTGTGGCCAAGTCTTTTTCTTCTCGATGTGCTCCATGCTGAGTGCAAAAGTGAGTTATTAACATGCAGTGCTCCCAGTTCACAGAGCTGATGCATGTGGGAAACCACCAGACAGACGTGGCAGCTGCCTGAGGTTATGTGGGAGTATAAAATAAATCTGACAGAATCTAACAGTAGCTCAGAGAAGGCTGAACTCTGTTTTCTGCTGGCAGGTATTTAAAAAAAAGCAAATAAACCTTATCAAAAGTCAAAATGATGGCTTGTGGCACACAAAAAAATGCTTCTAAAAACGAACAGACAAAAACAAAAACAAAACAAAAACAAACCCCTAAACAAAATAATAAACCAACCACGCAGAGACCTAAAAATCCCACAAAACCAGAACTCAACAAACACCAGTTACAGACTCTGAATCAGCAGGGCTTCAAACAGAATCCCAGAATTGTTTGGGTTGGAAAATGCAAATTCAAACCCCTGTCATGTTGTTGGAAAACCACTCCTATCACCACTGGACAGCACAATTCCCCCACCAAGAGCAATGAGCCATGGATTGAGGGCACAGCAGCACCCTGGAACAAAACAGGTGGTGCCACATGGGATAAACCAGCCCAGAAATGCAATTGCACCTTAGATGCTATTTGGCTTAATAAACTGCTCCTAAATTATTAGGTCTGGCCTGCCTTGAGCAACAATCTATAGGTTTATTGGATTATAAATTAGAGTCAACAACTAGGGCAGGGTACAAATTAAAGATGTGCTTCGGAAGCAGGATTACCATAACTCCATAAACACATTGCACCTCCCTTCTTTCATTCTTCTTTAATTCTACAGCAAGAATCCTGCAGCTTGTCAATCTTCCCTCCAATAGCATCTTTCTAAACCAAATTATCTTTCTCTACTGGCTGAGAACACCAGGATTTTCACCAGAAAGCTTTGCCAGATGAATCATTACAATCAGCAACTTTACACAACATCTAAGCATCCCTGTTTTATTTTTCCCCATACCCTGCAGTTCAGGAATAGGGAAAATCTGGAATTTTTCAGGGGTTCACAGCCTGTAAAAGGGACAATACTCTTTGTGAGGCCTGAAAACAAAAGTATTTCCTGCTCAGGTTGACCCCACTAGAGTGTCCTGCACTTGTTACAGACAAAAGCAACTGCATCAGGATAAGCCAACCCATTTATTGTCCCCACCACTCTTCTCACTGTCCCTACAGGAAAAGTAGCATTTCCAAGAGGAGCTTGATCTGGATAAGTTGGTTTTCAATATTCACAAAGCCTCTAAAGAGATACACAGTGACCCTGAGTTTGTCTTTCATGCTCAGAGGCCACAAAACCAAAGCCTCTGTTCACAGACAGCAAATCAATCCTGACACCCTCTCCAGACCTCTGAGAAAATTAAAATCATTTTTAAACCCCAGCAAACTCTGACATCTGGAATTTGACTGCAACAGGACCCCGAGGAGGATAAATAGCTGCAATTTTGCAGGCAGCAGTGACAGCACACAGTTACAGAGAACTCCTTTCCTACCACTGGAAATAATTAAATTCATATTTAAATCACCCTCCTCCCACCAGATTATATGAAAGCAAATCCACTGTAGAAAGTTCTAACAAATAAAAAGCAGCAGCCAAACAGACAAGAAGCACATGATTTTTTTCACACCACTGAAATAAATTTCCTCACCAGTGTCAGTGTCCCTACATAATAAACATGGCTTAATAATAGAGCTGAAGTCCTCCTTAAGCAAAATTTCGGGAAGCCAAGGAAAACAAACCCTAATCCTATTTCAAGCCAGTGCTGTGATGACAGACAAAAATGCTTAAACAAAGCTCAAGATGCCCATACACAAATTATTAAACTCCAAGCCTCTTTTCCACCAGAGCAAAAAGCATTTCATCCCAACCCCACATGCAAGGCAAGAGTCCAAACACTGGGCAGTTCATTAATTGAATGATTTTCCCCCAAAGCATGTCCACATATTTGTTTTTTATCCCCTTACTAACTCCTTCCTGGTCACCTTTTCAGGTGTTTGCAGAAGGTGGAGCCTGCCAAGATCAAGACCTCCATTAAAAAGGCACCATAATTGAGAAAATATCCATTTTCCACCTAGGAAATGACTTTCCAGAGGTAACTGGGGGGCATTTAATGCATCTCCTGATTCTCAAGGCATCCTGAAGCTTTAACTTGCTCCAAGGAGGACAAAACACATCCAGAAAAAGCAATGATATCTGCAATTTTAATTTTCTGTTCTCCACCAGGAGTTCCTACCCAATACTAACACCCAGTAGCTTCTGAGCAAGTCAGTCCTGAGAGAGTAAAATAGGAAAAAAAATAAAATAGAAAAAAACACAAATTGCAGAAAGAACACATGCTGCCTGTTTCTGAGAAGCACCATGAAAGTCACCCAGATCTTTTCTTTATAGATCTCAAAGCAGGGCAAAATAAAATCCATTTCTTAGTCTGGTGTTGTCTTTTAATCAGCATCATCAGGAACAAGAGGACAAGAACTCCTTGTCCTCAGCCAGCTCTGATGCAGAAGAAATATCTGAATTACCTTTGAGCAGTCTGCTGTTACTGCAGCTTTTAGGAAAGGGATTTTGCCTATTGCTCTCCTTTCAAGCAAATAGAAAAAAAAAGAGATCACAGAAAGAGGAAGAAAAACATATGAGGCTAAAAAGAGAGGGAAAGACGTGTGTGCCAATTAAATAAAAACCACAAAGCACCATGAATCATTCTACTGCCAAGAAATGGGGGAAAAAGGAAGAAAAAAGTTCACTCGGGGCACGATTAGCTGTTGAACAAGCCCATGCTGGTGGAAGCAATGCAGAAGTAGAGAAACTGGAGAGTTTCTTTTCCTCCTGTTGGTTTTTCTCTCCTCAGACTCCCTGGAGGCTTCAAAGCACTGTCCCCTCACCCATGGCCATCCCACAGAACATTTCAGCACCAGGGCTGGGAGAACTTTCTCCTGGGCCACATTCACCCCCTCAACTTCCCTGCAGGCTTCTAAAGAAGGCAAGCCCAGAAACAGCTTTTAAAATCCTTATTGCCACCTCTGAAAAACCTTTCAATCAGTGCAAAACTGTAATGGAGGCTTTAGAGCCATTTCAGCTTTTTACCTCTCTAATAGCTTTAAACATTGGTTGCAAGTGTTGAAAATCTCAAATTTAATTTGTTTTCAAGCCACAGAGGCACTGGGCTAATAAGAAGCTGAGTGCTGGCTTCTCATAAGGCTGTTTTAGTGCTCATAACCACTTAATGTGCCAGCACCAGCAGATGCTTCCCAGATTGTCCCTGAGGTGCAATATCCAGGTTGGTGCTGGGATCCATTTACAAAGCACAGGTAAGAGCAGCATCTCAGGGGTAAAATGACTACTCCTATTTGGAGATAAGCCAGAAAGGAGGAGAGGAAGACAAGTCTTCATTTCCAAAGCTGTCCTGTAGTGCTTTACAAGCCCTCAATAATTAGAAGGGGTGTAAGACTTGAGAATAAAACAGATCCGAGAGCATCTCGTGCACAGCAGAGGGACGAGCCCAAAAAGGGCTCAGAAAAGCAACCAGAAATTCCCTCCAGCCTCCATCCCTGCAGTACCAGCCTGCCCCATCCATCAGGATCGATGTGCCTGCCCAGCATCACTCTGAAGGGAGGCACAGGAGCATTTCTAGGCAGCACCTGACTGGAGGTGAGCCCATCCATCACTGCTGGCAGCCCCAGTGGCAAATGCATTCCCTTGGGATGCCACTGCTGGCAGCTTCCATGGAATGACAGGCTGGAGAACAAGTGGTAATTGATAAGGAAAACAATTTAGGAGCACAGGCAGTGTATTAAGTCATGAATCATACCCAGACAGAGAGGGCAAAGAACTGCTAAACTTTAACCCTGTTGCAAAATATAATTGTTTAGCAGCAGTTGTCAGTTGATTTAATACCCTAAAACATCCTGACAGCTCTGTGTGGCCTGGGTCACTTCTCCATCACTTTTCCCCAGCTGCAGTTGCTTTAATGCTCTCATATAGATCTGCTTTGAATGAACAAGTTCAGCCCAGGAAAGCTTTGACTCCAAGAGCAGAAAAAAAGTGTTTTCCTGAATTTTGCAGGATTTTCTAGTAAAAGGAGTGAGAATCATGGAATCATACAATAGTCTGAGCTGTGGGGGACCTTTTAAAGCCCATCCAGTCCAACCTCCCCAGCAATGAGCAGGGACACCTTCCACTGTCCCAGGCTGCTCTAAGCCCCAATGTCCAGCCTGGCCTTGGACACTGCCAGGGATCCAGGGACAGCCACAACTGCTCTGGGCACCCTGTGCCAGGGCTCCCCACTCTCATAGGGAAAAATTCCTTCCCAATATCCCATCCATCCCTGCCCTCTGGCAGTGGGAAGCCATTCCCTGTGTCCTGTCCCTCCATCCCTTGTCCCAAGTCCCTTTCCAGCTCTTTTGGAGCTCCTTTAGGCACTGGAAGGGGACTGAAAATGTAAAATGCCACTTGACTGACATGAAGAAGGAACATTAAATTGACACCTTTAAAGACAAAGATTAATGAGGTAAGGGCCAGACCCCAAGCCTGTGTTTAATTAATCTCATAATATTTATCATTCAGGGCTTTTAGTACAATTAAAACAAAAACAAAAAGCCTAGAGGAATACCAAGTATTACAAAAAACCCAGCACACAATGGCAAATCTCAAACCCATCCAGAAAACTGAATAAGGAACTTGGGTTGAAAGGAACCACCAAATACAAACATTTGGGTTTATATCACCCAAAAAGTGGTGACAGTTCAGCGTGTGGGTTGTTGAATTAACAGCATTTATCCTACACCCAAATCACTGCTTGGGGGGGTTGAAATCATAAATCCATTGCATCAGCTCTGCCCACATTCCAGAAGTGGGGAGAGGAAAGGCAAAGCTCCTCTGACTGCTTTGCTGCCTGAATTATGATGCTCTCAAGAGGTGTCCAGGCTGCCATGTCACACTGCTGAATTACAACCCCCTTTTCCCAGCACACATTTATCTCCAAGGATGGAGTGCTGGTCCTGAATCCCAAGGGAAATATCCCTCATTAGTTCCTCTGACCCCACTGAACCAGCTCTGCTCTAGCTGGAAATGAGATTGAGTGCCCTGCCTGCACATCCCCCTCTCAGGAAGGGGCTTCTGCAAAAATGTTCAACAGAGACAGGGCCAGAAAAGAGCTCCCAGACCCTCCTTCTGCCAGTTCCCCCCAGTGCAGCTCATTTCGGGCTGCTCTGGCAGCAGGTCTGAGATGGAAACGGGAAAGGAGGTGAGGGGGAAAGTGAGAGCAAGGAAAAAACAAAAAGGAAAAAAAAAAAACCAAAACACATCGAGATGAGCATTTCATACAACCACAGAATGGATTAGGATGGAAGAAACCTTGCTGGTGTCACCACTGAGGAATTCTGAATCCCTGGGATCATCCTTCTCCTTGGGTACCTGAGGCTTTCTGACAGCACCAACCACTGCCCATTGCTTTGGAGGTGAGGCACTGGGGCTGGTGCCACCAGGAATCACAGCTCATTTGAGGGCTTGCAGGGTGTTCTCTGCAGCTTTAGCTGCTTTGCCTTCAAATCCAGGCTCTGGATAACATTCCAAGCGGCCCCTGAGCAGGGCTGACATTTCTATAGCTGATTGATTGGCTCCTTACAGAATTTCTAATCTGGGCATCCTGTGCCAGGGCCCTCCCCTACCCTCACAGCCAAGAATTCCTTCCCAAAATCCCATCTAAGTCCTCTGTCAGTGGGAAGCTGTGTCCTAGCACTGCAGGCCCTTGTCCAAGGTCCCTCCCCAGCTCTCTTGAAGCCCCTTTAGGTATTGCTTGGTAATTAACAACTGTTGCAAATCTGAAACTTGTGAAAGTAAATACCACACTCACATCAATCTATTCATTACTTATTCCCACTGAAGACAATTAAAACCCTGAAGCATAACAAGAGGCTCACTCCAGCAAAAGACAACTCTGAGCAGAATTTGTCTTCAATCCCAAAGAAATTAATTTTCCAGCTATTTCTTTGTTCAGCCCTGTGGGCTCATCCCTGTGAAAGTGGTACTAAGATGCCAAAATAAAAGCAGAGGTGGCTTTACATTTTTTGGCTGCCATTTCAGCCCAGGCTGAGCAGAAGGCTTCTTTTTATTTGATTTTCTCTGTTTTCTTTTATACAACACACCAAGCCACCTCCCATTTGGTTTAATATATTTGCAGAGGGCAGACTGGCCTCATCCCTAAATCCTCCCATCACAAGACCATTAATAAAGTCTGAAGTAGTGGCAACCCCCGTTTTCAACAGCTGCTGTGGTGAAAATTAACTGTAACTTCAGAATTTTCTTTCATATTAATTCCCACGTTCCACAATCATAAGCTGTCCAACTCAAAGAAATCAGGAAAAGCAATTTTTTACTTATCCATCTGGGGCCAGTTCATTACAAAATAAACAGAGACAACCAACCAACAAAAAAATGTTTAAGCAACAGCAGAAACCCAGCAAAACTACAGCCAAAAAGGTGATGATCCTGAATTAATTTCTACTCACAAATAGGTAAGCTCTGCCTGAATCCTACAAGAGACTCAGAGCAGCTGAACAATATCCTAAAAGAAAAAGTATGTGAAAATACAATATATGGGAGGAGGTCCCTGGGACCATCTCCAATTCTCCATTTCTCAGAGGGAGTGTGCTCAGGAATAACTGCAATGCCTTTTTATCTCTCTAAACCCACGTGCCCACCCAAAGCAATCTCACTAGAAAACATCTTTTTTTCCAGTTAACATTTTATCAGATTTTATCTATTCAACTGGAGACGTCTCTCCAGTCACTCTTCAGGCAAATTGATGGACATCAGTTCATTAAAATCAAGAGGAACAGACAAATACTGGATCAGATTGGATCCAACTGCTGGTCTGTTTTATTTCCTTGCCCTTCATCCTCCTTTCCTCTTCCCCAGGCTGTATCTTTAGTTTTCCCACAGTTCTCTTTCACAGAATCCCACACTGGGTTGGGTTGGAAGGGCCCTTCAGTGCCACCCATGCCATGGGCAGGGACACCTTCCACTGTTGTCAATAGTGGGATTCCTTCCTGATATCCAGGCTGTGTTCAGCCCAGCTGGCCCCGGGGCAGGAGTGAGGAGAAAGGGGCCCAGAGCAGAGCAGAGCAGAGCAGAGCAGAGCAGAGCAGAGCAGGCTGCTGTGCTGCCCCTCCCCAAGCCCAGCCCTGTGCCCAGGCACAGACACCATGTCGGGCAGCACGACCCCCAGTCTGACCCAGCTGGCAAGCCCTGAGTGCTCACATTCTGCTCCACAAAGTGCTGCCCCATCAAAACACTGACTTATTTATCCCACAGGATGGTCCAGAGGGCACAGACACATCTGGTAACAAAAGCCACTGAATGGGCTAATGTGCCAAAGGCTTTCTGCCCCAGCTTTGGTGGCAACCCAGTGACCTGAAGGCCTAGAATGAAAAAAGAATTAGAGCAAGGCAAAACTGAAGTGCCTCTCTTTCAAGGGGAAAATTGATGAAATCAGGGTCTTCCCCAGCCTCCACAGGCACAGCTGACATCAGCAGAGCCTGTCTGAAACAGTGGACATGTCAGATTTACCAGCATGAGGTTAGGGCTTGGCTTCCCAGAAACAAGGGTGCACTTGTTCCTGTATCTGCCAGACAAGGGGATGCTTTGTGCAAGTCAAAGACATCATGTATTTTTCTAAACCTTGACATATGGAAGGGATTTACCTATTTTTCCCTAAGAGAGATTTAAATGGGTTCAGTGCACAGCCAGAAGGAAACCAAATGAAGCCACAAGGCCCAGCAGCAGCTGAGTGTCCAAAGCCAGCATCCCTCTGGAGAGGGGGCAGAAACTTGGATTATTTATTCACTATTATTTTTTAAATCTCAAGGGTGAAGTGCTGGGGAAAGAAAATAAACAATCAGCCATCTTGGGAGTAAATTTAAATGCTGGAGTTGGCTCATCACACAAAAACTTGGGTATTTCAGGCCCAGCACATGACAGACACTGGTCCATCATTGGTTCCACTTTGCCTTTTGCTGTTTATCCCTCCCTTCTGGCTGGAGAAGCAGGAATCCCTGATGGCTGCAGACAAGAGCAACAAAATAGTTTGGTCAGACTTGAGCACACAGCTACTAAATCCTGCAAATACACACAGAGCAATTCTGCATCAACCTCAAGGGAAACAAAAAAAAAAGCAGTGAGACGAGAGATCCTTTCCAGATACTGCTCAGCTACACCTCCATTTCTGACACAGCCTGAGGCTCTCGAGCGTTTTGGGGAAGGAAAACACCCAGACAAGGAGGCACAGTCACAGAGGGGTGGTTTGCTCAGGATGTGGGGTGGTTTGAGTGGTGACAAACCAGGCGTGGAGAGCAAAGCCTCCAGCAAGGCGCCACAGCCAGTTCTGAATTACAGGAACCAGGTTTGTTTTTTTCCAGAAATGGCACAAAAAGTCACATCAAAAAAAAATGTCAAACGTGAAGGGACAGCAGTGAGCAAGAACGAAAGAGCTTTGTGGTGAAAGGAGCAGTCTGGGGCAGAGGAAGAGCTGACAGCACAAACACCAGAAATGCCCATCTCTCCCCCAGGCATCATTAGATGGGATTTTGGGAAGGATTTTTTTCCCTGGGAGGGTGGCAAGTCCCTGGCACAGGGTGCCCAGAGAAGCTGTGGCTGCCTCTGGATCCTTGGACGTGTCCAAGGCCAGGCTGGACACTGGGGCTTGGAGCAGCCTGGGACAGTGGAAGGTTGGGATTACCTCAACTTAAAGGTCTCCTCCCACCCAAACCATTCTGTGATGACAATCAAGAGAAGGGTTGGTTTCTGCTGAAAGGGGTCAGGATCTGGGTCTCTTTGCTCTCCCTTTGCTAAGCATCCAGCTGAGCTGATCCCATAGAAGTGGTTGGGAATTTGAGTCCAGCAAGGACACTTTTGCACAAAGGGGATGTTAAAGTCACCAGACTCCTGCTGTTCACATCACCCTCAGACCAAGAACCTGGTGCCTGCCCAGCAGCCCCAGACACCCAGGTGATGGGCAGGGAGGTGAGAGCTGCTCTCCTTGGACCCAGGGCCACCTTTGGCACAGACAGCACGATTTGAACAACCACCCAAACTCTACTTGTTGGTCAGCTGCACTGCTTTTTGTCACCCAAAAATCAACCTTGACTTTACACCCGGCTTCAGGAGAGCTGACAAGGAAGTTGATTCAGTTTCTAAGAGTCACAGGCTGCAAGTGCACGCTTCAAACAAAGGCTCGGTTGTTTCATTTTTTGTTCTGTAATTCTCCCTGGAAAAGGGCCTCATTTGACTTCACTGAAGTCAATTGACTCTCAAGTGCTTGCTAACATCATCTGCAAATAAGTATCTGCCAAATAAAGGCTCAGAACTGCACAATGATGGGTCCAGACCTGTTCAGCAACTTTTAACACTTCACTGTAGACATGGCACAGAGGCAAAAAAATTAGGGTAATTTTCAAGGTTGACATGAGTACCAAGAGTAACAACAAAAAACAATTAAAACTTCCAGCCATGGACAAGCACATTTCCAGCTGCTGGCTATACCCCTGAAATCCCACTCTGGAGCTTGGCCATAGCTCTTCTGGAAACAACCTGAAGAAAAAGCTTAAAACTGCAACCAAACACCCCTAAATCCAAGTTTGCTTTCCCAGGGGAACACACAAGTCAGTAAATAAAAATCACAGATCAGCTTCTCAGCCAAGGAAGAAGAGTCATTATATTTTTCAGCTTTGCTAATCAATTTTGTTAATAAGGCGTGTCAGCAGTACTGAGGTTCCCAATTCCTGAAACCACAAGCATTCCTGGAACCCAAGCAGCACTTTGGATCCCCACCCAGACTCCACAGGCAGCAGAGCCCTCTCTGAAACAGCAGACTGGTACATGACTGCAATGTCTTGTGACCAATGCCAGGAAAGCCACGTCTCACGTATTTCCAAGTTGTTCCTCTCCCTGCTGACCATTATTTCATTTGGTAAGGGCCTGGAATAACAGGACAGAGGAGAATGGCTCTAAACTGACAGAGGGCACGGTTAGGATGGGATATTGGGAAGGAATTGTTCCCTGTGAGGGTGGGCAGGCCCTGGCACAGGGTGCCCAGAGCAGCTGTGGATGCCCCTGGATCCCTGGAAGTGTCCAAGGCCAGGCTGGACAGGGCTTGGAGCTACCTGAGATAGTGGAAGGTAGAATTAGGTGGTGTTTAAGGTCCTTCCCAACCCAACCCATTCTATGATCTACTCCCAGACTGGTTCCTTCCCCAACTTCCACCTCTTCCTCTGCACACCCTTCTCAAGGATCATCACCACAAACAAATCCTTCTTCTTCCTATTCCCTTCATTTCATTCATTTCCTCCTGCTGGGGCCAGGTTTCCTTCTTATCTCATTAATTTCTGTGGTCATTTTGGAACCACAAGCATCCTTAAGATACTTCCATCAAGTTTACTTTCACGAGAGATGAAAAAAATACCTTCAACTTAGATAGGGAAAAAAGAAAGGATCATAAAAAGGCTTTTCCATGGGCTCCTCACTGTCCCAGTGCATCCAGCCACCCAGTAAGGACACACTGCAAAGCTGCTCCAACATTTTCTGCTCTGTCACAGCCCAACTGTCCTTGGATCTATTCCAGGACACCTGGGAATTCATGAAGTAGGAGACTGGAAAATTCAACCCCAAATGTAAAGTCCAACTCGAGTCCAACTCAAGGGGAGCAAGGTTACATTCACGTCCCTCTGGGCAAGGAAAATCCAAATCTTCTCTGGAAAAGGGCCACAAATTTTCCCTATTCTATCAAGATCAGAGAGAGAACACTTCTGACATTGAGACTCCCACAAGTAAAACTTGCAAAATGTCAATACCATTTCATTTTCCTCATCTTCTCTCCTCAAAATTCACTCTCATGGCTCCACACATGGGAAAGGACTAAACTTCTGAGAAAAGGGAGACAATTAATTAACCTGGGATTAACAGGATCACAGGTTGTCGTTGCCTCTTTGGAAAAAGGAGTTATATAATTCAATTATAAAAGCCTAACTGCAACAACAACTACACAGCTGGGAGGAAGAACATTTGTTTAGGAAAGGTAGCAGAAAAACCAGCTCATTTTTCCCTTTTTTGTGAGGGAATTCGGAAAATATTGTACCTTGATGCTGTGTAAACAACCTTCAGCAATAGTTTTAAGACTGTTTCGGTCACAAGCCCAAAATCTGGCACCATAGTGGCTGCTGTGCAAAAAATTAACTGTATCCCAGTCAAAACCAGCAGAGGGAACTCACAGGGAGAGTCTGGAAAGGCTTTCCCATATGGGTTAAACCAGGGAGTTGATTGAGCATATTCAAACCAGTCGAGATTTTACAAGAGTGGCTGCACCACTTCCCTTAGACTGGAGGAGCATTGCTGAACCCAGGTGTCCAGGGAGAAGAAATCTCTGTAAAAACACATGGCTGGCTCTAATAGACCATGGCCCAAAAATCCCTCCTTGCCCCCTCTTCTTGCCCCTTTCTCCACATGCAGCTCAGTTCAGTGCTGCCTGTTCAGAGTCCAAAGCCACGTTTTGCAGATGCTCTGCAGTAAAAACCTTTGACACCTCGAAAGCTTTATAAATGCCTGGGCACATTAATCACCCAGTCTGAGCCCATAATCCCAGCCCAGGCCCCACAGTCAATGGGTTTTGCAAACTCTTCCCCACAGGCATTCTGCCTCTATCAGGACTACACCACAAATTCAGCATTAGTCAAACATCCTCACCCTGGCAATATTCAGGGTGCACCACAAGATTAGGCTCTAACACTGTGGCTTTCCTGGGCTCTCCAGGACTTGGGATTTCCCATCCTTCAAACCAGCTTTGCTGAGATAGGGAAACTCAGGTTCATCCCAACCTTTCCAGGAGCTGTCTGGAGCATGTGGAAATCAAAGAGGAGCAAGCTCTTGGCAGGTTAATCCCAGTTCCTGAGGCTGGAACACCTCTCTGCTCCTTGCCAGTCCAGGATCCTGCCCTAAGAGAGGTCTTGCTCCTTCATGAAGGCCAAAACGTGCTATTCCCAGTTAAAACCAGTAACACTCTGCCAAGTCTGCTATGAAGGCACCACACAAAGCAAATGCAATTCCTGCCTGGCTCAGCTGTCACAGCTTCCCTGGACAATCATCCACCTCACAGCCTGGCTGTAAAGTGAAGGGCTCAGAGGTGAATTATAAAAGATGTTTAAGTGATGTGTAAAAGCCTAAACACAGTCTGGTTTTGCTTTCATTTCCAAGCATCACAGGGGGAAAAAACCAGAATCCTAGAATCAGAATAGTTTGGGTTAAAAGGGACCTTTAAAGATCATTTAGTCCAACCCCCTCTAATGAGGGGTGCACCTGCAGGAACAATAAGGAAAAACACAGATATTTAATGGAATGACTGGATTTCCCTGCATTTAGCCCATCATGATTGGACACATGCACTCACAGGCACTCAGCTCTGAATCACTGGTCACATCCAACACGCAGCATCCAATGCTTCAGTGCCCAGCCTCCCATCAAACAACCTTGAAAGAGCCTCTTTCCCTTAAAAGCTCCTGTGCCCTCAGGCCTAAGGTGTGGAACACCCACAAACTGAAAAAACACACGGAGAAAGGGCAAATTAACCCATCCTCTAAGAGCAGATTTCAGCAAAGCAAGCAATTTCTGTGACCAGTGACCTCTGGTCATTTGGGAATGAGCCCTGACAAAGTCCCAGCTCCAAAGCCTGTGGCTTAGATCATCTGTTCAGGTCATTTCCCAGCTCTGGCCAAGCGGGAATTACAGGAGCATTTCACCAGAGAGTGAATTAATACACGCAGCCCAGACACAGCACTGCAATTCATTATGCTGATGGATCACAGCTCCTCATTTATCTTTGCACAAAAGGACCCCAAAAAGCCACCAGAAGCCTCAGGTGGAGGTCATGTGATGCATTTAACCAAATGGACTAGCTTGAATCCCACACATTTCATTTGAAGGGTATAAATCCTGACAGGGACTGCCCAATTCATAGGAAAGGGTTGAAATACCATTTATAGATTTGCAGCTACACGAGCTGCAGCAGATAAAGGCAGGGAGAGGCTTTATTGGATATTTCCCCTCATCTCCCCTCTCACATCCTCACAGTTCACACAACTTGCAATTAAGAAGAGGATTAGAAGATTTGTGATGGAAAGAAAGACCATGCTTTGATAGCTCAGCCCAGCCACTGAATAAAAGTGGCTTCTTCTTTTTATTGGGCAGATTAAAAAATTATCATTGCTGCTTCCTTTGGCAGGAAATCTTTGTCCCCTCTCCTACCCAGGATGACTTCCAAGGTGGGATATTTGCTGTGTACAAACAACAGGGGTTTGGAAGCAATAAAAAAATGCTTCCATGCACTGACTTAATAATACCCTTGGTTGAATATGTGATGAACAAGCTGTGGTTAGATCAGAAATTCCTCCCTCACACCAGCTACAGAGATTATTATGATCTGAATCTCAGCAAGACCATTTCTCCTCCTTCATGTGTCTTTCATTTCAAAAGAAATTAAAATTTTTAAAACAAATTAAAATTTAAAAAAATTGAAAGGGGATCTTGCCATGAAAGCTGAGGGTCCACAAGAGAAAATAAGGAATTTTAGAAATTTTTGAAATTTAAAAAGGAGATGAGACTATTACTGGCTGTATGCCTTCAGCCCAACTCTTTATTCTCAAAAGTGAGAGAAAAGCAAAGGATAATGACACTTCCAGCAAGCTGCCTCTCAAAAAAAATCTAGAACTCAGATGAGCAATTAAAATTCTCATTTTCATGTAAATTTTTAACGTGGAGTAGAAAGCTTGATGTGCATACATGTAAAGGAAAAAGAGAGGAATCGTTAAAATTCTGGCTGGGGAGGTGCAGCACGATTCAGACAGCAAACATTCACAGGCATCAGCTGCAGATATCATGGAGGCAAAGTTGGGTTGTGACCCAAATTTGGGTGAAAGCCTTTTATTCTGGGGGGTTTGATGTTTTAACAGGACAGCAGATAACACAGCCTGCAGCTCATTGTAGGCTTTCTTCTCCTACTGCTGCTGTCTCCATCTCTCTCTTTTACCAAAGTGCAAGCTGAGGCCTCACATAGACTTCAAAAAGACCAGCTCAGACTGGACATATTTTTAAGCCTGGATCAGCTACTTTTAAACACAACTAATTCCTTTCCAGCACCAGCAAAAACCAATGGAAATCCCAAGCAGACCTAGAAAGCTGCCACTGATATTTTTTGGTAACTTAAGCAGAGGCAGATATCACTGGAAAATTCATGGCAACTTTTCTGTAAATTTTTAGCTAAGAACTGCAATGTTCTGCTTGCTCAAAGTGGTCACCCAGACTGAGCTGGCCAGGCTGAAAGCAGAAGTGAAAACAGCACCAGCATTCCTACTTTGCAAAAGGAAATTTTTTTTGGGCTGCACAAACTCAAGCAGAGACTTTCCAATTCTCAGCCAAGCTGCACCACCAACAATGGCTGCAATTCACAACCAGGAGCATTTTTTGCACAGGATCTGCCACACAGCCCTGTTTGCTCCTTCACAGCTGCTTTTCCCAGAGCAAAAGCACTCCAGAGCCAAGAAGATCCCTGGTTATAGACTTAAAAACAGAACAGAGGAGCCAAGCAATAGGAGAGCAAAATTAAGCATTCAAGAGGCAACCAAAGGGTCCCCTGGGAGCACTTCAGATGAAACAAGATTTAAAGAAGGAAAAAAAACCCAAATTTAACTTGTAAGCACGCTTTAAAAAACCATCTCAGGCAACAAGGGAGTACAGGAAAAGAGTAAAACAAAATCCATACCCAGATGATGTAACAGGATGGTTTTGACAGCAGTATTTTCACATTTCTCCTATCAACACATCACAAGACCTCATCTCACAGCCCAGAACAAGAGGAGAGGTTCATGTCAAGCCTCATTGCCTGGATTTTCTCTGCCAGAGCTCTTACAATCTGTATTTACCCTGGGGTGAGAAGAGTCACCTCCAGCAGCTTTCCCATTTACACCTGGCTTGTTCTCACCTTCTGCTGCCTTTCATTGAACCCCAGGAGGGTTTGGCTTGGCAGGGACCTTCAAGCCTATCCAGTCCCATGGACAGGGACACCTTCACTATCCCAGGCTGCTCCAAGCTCTGTCCAGCCTGGCCTTGGACACTTCCAGAGATCCAGGGGCAGCCCCAGCTTCTCTGGGGGCCCTGTTCCCCTACCTACAAACTCACTGTGACACGCAAGAACAGAATTATAAAGGCTGGAAAAGAGCTCCAAGATCACCAAGTCCCTTCTGGGACCAAATACCACCATGATCACTAAAACCACACCACGAAGGCAGAGAAGCTGCACAAACTCAGGACCTGCATATCCAGCCAAGGGTGCTGCGAGCACCAGCAGGACACAAAGCAAGGAGTGAAAAAACCGCGAGGAAAGTGTTTCCCCTTTACCACAATAAAAACAGATTTGGGCACATCCAATCCCCTGGAGCATTATGACCAACCTCACTGTGCCCACCTCTACATCAACCACACGGCCAGGACCACGCTCAACAATTCCCATCAAACATCCAAGCCGGTAAATAAGAAAAAAAAACAAACCCCAAATATGTAATATTGCCAGCAGTAGGCAAGAGGTGCCAGGTGCAGGTGCTGTCCCCACTCACCTTGGTGGTGTCATCATGTGACCGCTGGTACCGTTTCCAGCGGCAGCCGTAGATCCCGGTCAGACAGGACAGACATAGCTGGGGCTCGTAGTACTGCAGGGGTTGGTGTTTAACCATGCTCCTTCCAGCCCCTCCGCAGCCAGCTACCACACATCCATCAGCTGCTGGCAGCGCCCTGAGGCGAAGGAGAGAAAACAACGACAACAACAAAAGGAAATTAAAATCCCGAGTGATATTTCAATGCGTTAACAAGCAATTTAATAATTAACCGTGTCCTCTGGCTACTGAGAGGAGGGGTGAGAATCAGATCTATTCCCAGCCCTGCCAACATCTCCCACTCGTTACTGAACAAGACCAAGAAGTTTAATTAGTTTGCAAGTTTTATTTCCTTGTGCGGCTTCTCCCACACCACCAAAAGCAAATGTATTTGCAAGAGTTATCTGCTGGGAAAGCCACGTGAGGACAAAAGCAGCAGGATGATGATCTGCAGCCCAGGTGATCGGGTTTTTATGAATGACTGAAGTGTAAAGAGACAGAGCTGCTGCAGAACAACCTGAAAATCGATTGAGAGACCTCCACAAAGCTGAAGCTGAGCCAAGCTAAAGCAGTTTATTGTCCCATGGAGTCTGCAAAACAGTCCCAGATGAGGAATAAACACTTCCATGCCTCCTGCAGAAGGGGCATCACAGAATCAGGAACTATCCTGAGCTGGAAGGGCTCCAAAAAAAGGATCAAACTTCTGGCCCTGCACAGGACAACCCCAAGAATACAGAATACAGTGTGTGTATACACAAAATGTATAATATAGGTATTACCCTCTCCCTTTATAAACCTTTGAAGCACTCCCAGGGATGCAGAGCTGGGTGCTGTGCTCCATCCCACACTACAGGTGTGCCCCACACCCTGTTGCTGTGTGCATCATCAGGGGGCTGGGGTGGAGTCTGGCAGCAGCTGAGCCTGCACGGTGCTTGCTCACCTTTGCCAAGAGTGCAGAGCTGGTTGCAGGGTGTATGGGCAGTAAATCCTACCCTCCCCAAGGGAAACGCTTTGCTTCCTTACATGTGGCATTCCCAGGGCTCAGGTGTTGGGAAAAGCTGTGACAGCTGAGTAGCGACATCCTCACCGGCATCAGCTGGGCTTAGGGACATAAACCAGCCACCTAAAAGCTGTGCCTTGACACATCCCACGGAAGGAAGCCTCCAAAAGCGGGGCTGGCCGTATTTTTCAATCCAGCTGATGCACAGGGGGAGTGGTGGAGTCTAAAAATGCCAGCAGGGACACAGACAGCTCGTGTCTGTGTCCATTCATGCTCTGTGCTGACAGCCCAGGACAGCCTTGCCCTGATGCTCTCATCAGGACTCAGCATCCCAGAGACAGGAGGCTGTTGTGGCTCCAAACCCTGTCACCACGCTGTCCCCAGAGCCCACAGCCCTGTGCCTTCCTCTGGCCCGGACACAGAGGCAGCTTTGTGCTTCCAGCACAGCTCCCTGTGCTGACCCAGGCAGGGGACACGAGGTGGGCTCGACTCACACATCCATGTGTGGCCAGCCCAGCTCCCCACGTGGCCCTGCTCATGCCTGGGGGGGTGACAAGCAGGACAGGGGCACAGGCACAGCCAGCCTGGCACCAGAGCTGTTCACTGACCACGTCCCCCCCGTGCCCTCCCAGCCCCAGCACTGCTGTGCCACCTCGGTGGCCTCGGGTCGAGGTCACCTCCCTGCCCACATTTCACCTCTCCTCCTGCTTTTTATAAAGCTCAGCATTAGTCACTGCTCGAGTTGCCTCCCATCTTCAGCTTCAAGAGCATCCCTAGGAAATGAGTCTCCCCCTCTGCCTTCCCACCACGGGCACAAAAACTGTCAGGATGGGACAGAAACACTGAGGATGTGCAAAACCGGATGCTCTTTAAAGGTCTTGGCAAAGCCATCCTCTCTGCCCTGAAGATTCCAAGCGTGGAGTGATGTACAGGATGCTGGGGGACCTGTGCAAGATGTAAAAATCATTCACAGCCTATTAACAACTCCCCAGCCAAACCCCTTATTCCCACCCTGAAAACCTAGAAGGCCACAGTTGCTCCAGCTAATCCTGTACTAATTCTTCTCCAAAGGACAGCATCTCTCCTGATTTCCACCCCTTCCTGCTTTAGACATGCAAGGCATGAGGGCAGACAGGCCAGCTCCATCCACAAAAGCTTTCACTGGGTGTTTCATTTGATCACTTGCAAGAACTGTGTCGATTTTATATAAGAGAAAAATCCTTCCCTGTGAGAGTGGGGAGGCCCTGGCACAGGTTCCCCAGAGAAGCTGTGGCTGCCCTGGATTCCTGGCAGTGTCCGAGGGAAAAGACAGCTCAAAAGGCTCTGTAGGGCACCAAGTGAAGCTCCCACCCTGGTTCCTCTCACTGCAAAGACAGGCACTGTGGGAGCCCAGAATTCCAGGCTGCTCTCCACAAAAGCTCAGGAAAAGCACAATGAGAAAACAAACAAAAAAAAAAATCTAAGATGAGTTTTACAAAATCCATTCCTAAATACAGTGTAATTGCATGAGGCACAACCAACAAGCCTAAAACGATTCCCTCTTCTCTATGAGCATCACAACCAGATCCATAAAAACTCGAAACAGATGGGAAAGGACAAAACACAGCACCCACCCTCCCCTCCACACACAGGGACACCTGAGCAGTAACAGGAGCTGCAGGGACAGAAACCACACTGACACCATCTGCCCCGGGAGCCTCGGCTGGCCACGAGCATGGACTCAATACTCACTGCTCCTGCTTCCAGAAATGGAGTTAAGGGAGCAGCAGGAAGTCTGCAGCACCTCACCATCACTGTTCCCATGACATCTCCAGCTGTCGAGGTGGAGAAAGCTGCCTATGAATGATTCAGCCCACTGCTGGTTAGCATTACATACAGAAATGAAAACAGGAAGCAAGACAACAGGCATTAATTATTCAAATCCAGCAACGTGCACCAGGAGGGAGGGGGGGAAAAGAAATAAAATAGAAAACACAAACCCACTCATGCTCTCAACCTTGACTTTCAAGATGCATCATCTGCCAAAGGCTATGAGCTTCTCAGAGCTGAATAACCAGCTCACTTGTCTAAAAAGGGGGAGCAGGGTAGATTCCATCTGCAAATACAATGGGAGCATTTTCCAAAGGCTCCAGGATGCCTAATTAGCACACACTGCACTTCTGAGATACTGAAGTGGAGGTATCAATTACAGATTATTCCTTTCCAAACAGCTTTGGAGGGAAAAAAAAAAAAAAAAAAAGGAGAATTGGAGTTGCAAACTTAAAAGTGAAGCTCTCTGGGAGATCTGGCCTAAATTTTTTGACTTTTGTCTCTGAGTTAACTGCTCCATCCCTGTAGTCTCAGGACAATATTCAGAAACCTGGACGGGAGAGGGAAGGCAGCAATCAAGACCAATCACTAAAACATCTCAGTGTCCTCATTTTAGTGAAGGGAAGAGCAACAGCACAAGTCGTGAAGTGCTCTGAGTAAACACTGGGGATGAAAAGGGACAGGCACTGATCTCTGCTCTCTGGGACAGGGACAGGACCCAGGGAAGAGCTGGAGCTGTGTCAGGGCTGGTTTAGGTTGGATTTAGGAAAGGTTATTCCTCCAGAGGGTGCTGGGCACTGCCCAGGCTCCCCAGGGAATGGGCACAGCCCCACAGAGCTCCAGGAGAGTTTGGACAGCACTGCCAGGGCTGCCCAGGGTGGGATTGTTGGGGTGCCTGTGCAGGGCCAGGGGTTGGATTCAATGATCCTGGGGGTCCCTTCCAGCTCAGGATATTCAATGGTTTTGAAAAGCCCAGGGACAAGCAGCTTTACTGCACTTCCAGCCACACACCATGGACTGCCCTGCTCTGAACACCCACCACGGTTTGCTCAGGATGGTTTGGATTAGCACATCCCAAAAAACCCCAAAACACAGCCAAGGATGCTTTGATGGAGGCTTATGAATAATGAAATTACAGAATCATGAAGGCTGGAGAAGCCCTCTGAGATAATGGGGTCCAACACTGCCAGGGTCCACCCATGGAACCCTGAAATCTCAGGAGATGGAGCAAAACCAAGCATTTGGAAAGAGGCAAACACACTTGGTTTTTTCTCCAATAACTCCACCCATGCAGCTGTGGAGGACACCTGTGGTCTCCTACAGCATCTCCACCTGCCAAGGCACGGCTGGGAGGACCCATCAAATGGAAAACCTCAGCCTTTCACAAGGACACGGTTTCAGAGAGGCAAAACTGTGGGGAGAACGAGAGCAAGAAGCACATCCTCCCCCCACATCTGCACAGGCAGTAGGACACTCAAAACCAAAGCAAGCCCTGAGCACACAGGCTCCCATCTCCCAAAATTCAGGCCCAAGGAAGCTCACCCCAACTGCAACACAAATAAACATAAAAAAATAGACACTCTTTTATTTGAGGTTAATCTTTTACCTCAACTCATTTTAAAAAGAGCTTTGGCAGATTCTACTGATTTCCATATTAGAAGAAGTGTTTTTCCTCTTGTTGGTGACTCCTGGGATCACTGTTTATCAAGAATCTCTGTAAATTCAACCTCTTCATCTCTACTAAAACTTGTATCAATCTAATTATGCTTAAAACCTTGTTAAGCAAATAATTTCTTATGCCAATTAGGTGAGAACATCCCTGATAATCAATTAGCCCTATTGATATGCTTGTAAGGCTGCTTGTCAGCCGTTTCCCTAATTATACTGGAAAATCCCGATTTTCCTTAAATACTTTCTAAAAAATTAAGCTATTCCAGAGCAAACTCTACAGTTCTGTGCACAAAGAAAAACAGAAAAGAAATCTCTATTGCCCAGCCAGGGCTGAAATCATATAAATTATCTAAATTCTTGGGATTTGCATGCACTCTCCATTGATTTTCATACACATTTTTTTTATTAATACACTGAACTCATCTAAGCCAAAGTAATGCAATTTCATTTTCCCCGACTTGGAAAATGGAAATGGAAGAGGGTCAATATCCCCATCTGTTTAATAACAAGCTATTACTGAGGGCTGTTTGCTCTGGCCACTCCCACGGGAGGAAATCGAGATGCACACACACACACACTGAGCATCATTTTCCACATTTTGTTGGCACAAACCCAAAGCATCTCAGCTTGCAAGATCCAAGATTTCATTTCAAGGTGGAGTGGGACACCCCAAAGGCATAAAACAGCCTCAGATGATTCATTTTGGGGACGGAGGATGCCCAGGCAGCAACACCTTTGATGACCCAGCAGGGTTATTCTTCCCAACACATTGTTATTCCCCACTCTGGAAATCAAGTTGGGTCAGACCTCTCCCACCTACTTTTTCCAGACTGTAAACATTAATTTTTACACTGGTAATACTGCACAAACAAAAGCAGCAGATATATCAAAACTCCAGTCAGCATCTATTATTTTTTGCCCCTAGCAAACAAACAAAAAAGATAAACTACAGAGAAGCATCCTCTGCTATCCACCTGCATGTGGATACATGGAATCTTTTGCATGAGAACTGAGGCAGGAAAGCACAACATCCTTGTCCTAAAAGCTGATTGTTGCTGCCTCAGTGACAGAAAATAAGAGTAGGGGGGAAAAACATATTTAAAAACTGAAAGAAAGATCTATGGGCCACATGTTGTTCTGGCAGAGCATTCAGAAGGGGAACATCCCTGAGATCCCAAAAATCCATGGCTACATCCCAACCCAGGGAGAGCCTGCAGAGCCACTTTGATTCCCCAAAGTGGCAAGGGATGACCCAAACAAACACAACCCAAGTAGGATCTGGCTGAGGTGGAGCCCCTGTGGGTCTGACCTGTTGTTTATTGTTCCTAAATGTTTTCAACAAAAAAAAAAAAAAATTACAGCTTTGAAACTAGGGCAGCGTGTAGTTCGGGGGTTGTACACTTCCAGTTAATGAAAATTCAGACTTCAAAAGATAAATACTTCAAAGGGATTACAAAAGAAAAACTTAGACTTTAATCTCCCTAAATAAATAAGCACAGGACAGACTAACGCCCTCTGCAACAGAGCTTCTTAATGTTTTCCACAAACGGAGGCAGGAATGGGTGCCTGGAACTTTGAAAGGGTGGAAGAAGAGGAACAGGGCACCGGAAAAACCTGTATAAACTTCTGGCAGAGCAATAATTAAACACAATCTCTGCTTTGTGCACAAACCTTGCAGGTCAAGCTGTTGGCATAGCTCTGAAAATCTGCTGCAGACCCAAAAATATCAGGTGAATCCACAAGCAGGCTCTGAAGTAACTCCAAGAAGCAAAGCACAGGTGGGACATGAGGAAAAACCTGGGACACTTCAGGTCCCCTCTGCTAAAGAATTTCTGACAACCTGAGTATATAAAAAGAGCTTCATCTTCTGGGGGCTGGTGGAGAGATGGGCAACAGCTCATGAATTTCTCCTATCTTTAAGTCTAACGAAGCTCTTGACTTTTAGAAGCAGCAGAGAGAAATGTTAAGCAGCCCAGAGTGTGTAAAATCACATTTTTGGCAGAGAAAAGTCCAACCTTTCCACCTCTCCAAGTCTTTGTCTGGTGGAGTCCCCTTGGGAAAGCATTCCAGAAACATTCAGAGCAGCACAACAACCCAGCAGTTCAATAGCTAAAATCTAAAATAGCAACTAAGGTGAGGTGAGACACCACCAGGAGGCAGACAGAGCTGTTGATGTTGATCTTGGCAGAAAACAGGGAACTGGAGGGAATCTGAGCCACAAAACCAAAGGGACAGGCAGGAAAACACCAAGCTGGTCTGGGACAAGAGGGATGGGAGTGTCCTGAGTAAGAGACCCCAAGTTCAGCCTCTGCTGCCTCAAGAGCCTCTGACAGAAAAAGTCCTGAGGTGTTGGTGTGGTCTGGGTGATGACACCACATCAGCAGGGCTCAACAGAGACAGCCCAGGAAAAACCATCACGGGAAGAATGAGAAGACAACCCAGGACAGCACAGCTGGATGCTACACAAAACCCGTGCACCAAGAAGGAATTATAAAAAGTATTTAAAGAATTAAGAAGGTTACAGAATATTTTGGCTCTCTGCAGACTCCAGGAGCTTTGCCACGCTCACCAAGCTGCAAACCAGAAGTTTACACCAAGCCTTACCCATTACCAGCACGTTTTTGCTGAGAAATTAAATGGAAACAGAGCTGGGCTTGAACATGCACACTCTGGCTTCCTCTTCAGACAAGCATTCCTCCCTCTCCTGGTTTTCCCTTTCCAAACACGGCCCTGAAGAGTCCCCCATGGATGGTGTCAGCTGGCCCTGCCAGGTTTCACCTTCCCTGCAAGGTGCCAGCAGCTGGAGCAGCCAGCAGGGTCCCACACGTCACCTCACACACATTCCCTGCTGAAAACCTGGCTCCTGCCAGCCAGCAGGAAAAGAAAACTGCACCAACAACCCCAGGAATGCTCATCTGAGATGGAGCCAAGTGCCTCCACACCCTCTGCACGCATTTGAATGGAAACAGTAAGGGAGAGGGGAAAAAAAAGGAAAACAAAACCAGCAAGACTCATTTTCCAATCGATACCCTGCACATCTGCTGTGCAACTGCTACCCAGAGATTAGGCATGAATGTCTCTGGCTTAATGAGAGGTGGAAAGTCCTACTTGAATTGATTACAAGCTCACTATTTCCTATGATTGATTCCTTCCATGTGGCTGCAGGAGACATTATTCACAAAAAAAAAAATTAAAAAAAAAGTTATGGAGGAGCTAAATAAATAAAGAAAAACTTGCTTTGCTTTCCTAAGCAACCTGGGATAGTGGAAGGTGTCCTTGCCCAGGGCAGGAGGTGGAAGTGGATGAGTTTTAAGGTCCATGAGGTAACTGATGAAGTCCAGGAGAGGTTCAAGAAGCAAAGTCAGCCTTTCATCACCTCCACTACAGCTTTGTGATAGCTTAGAAAACATGAAAACAAAAACGATATTGGAAAAATGAGATGTATGCATCCCCCAAACCCCTCCTCCAGCCCTGTGGCACAGAAGAGATTTGATTTCTGCCAGAGG